>NC_066582.1:364858979-365504491 GCF_024323335.1 Lathyrus oleraceus
AGACTCAGTGGGGAACTCGTCAGCTTTCAGACTAGCTGGGGAGTTAAAACTAACCTTAGACCCGCTGGGGAATAAAACTCCACAGACGTCTCTGCAGGGGATAACAGTTCTGATAGCCTTCCGACTTGCTTGGTGAAACAGTCACTTCCAAGCCTACTGGGGAATCATCCTCAATCCGGCTGAGGAATTCCTGATCTTAACTACGCTGGGGAGACAAGTCTCGAACTTGCTTCAACTGCTGGGGAACATCCCCATCCTCTTACACTACGGGACAGTGCTGACAACATCTCTGAACAAAACCATGGCTACTATTTCAGCCAGGAACCAAAGGTGATAACCTGCAAAACAAGACATACATGCCCCAGGGGATTGCATGGACAAGATACACTCAAGTGTACTCAACATTCAAAATGATTTTCAAATGTTTTATCTTTCTGCATGTTATTGCCTAGCCTCTATGTTTTTATATGCAATGTTTATCAAAAATTCGGACGTTTTTGCAAACAAAACAGTAAAATAAAACAAGAGAGCAATTTATTTGAGTAACAACTTTTTATTGATTGAAAATGGGCCTGACAAGGAAAATACATCGGGAAGCAATTCCTAGAAAGAGGTAATTGTGCACAAAAGGAAAAATCTATCCTAATGGCAATGTGAACACGGCATCCACTATTTCCCAATTCTGTTATGACTCACAGATCATCAATTTTCTCCCGAATTCCTTGCTTTCTGAGAAGAATGACTGGACCGATCATACCCTGCGGGATGGTAGACCATGAAGCGCGATAAAGTACAGATAACTCAGACTGTAGTCTTTGCTTTAATCCATCTTTTGCCTGGATCGCCCTTTCGGGTTTTCAATCCACCGGGATACCCAGTTTTGCCTAAGCCGCCCTTGCGGGTTTTCGACTTACCGGGTGTACAATCTTTTTATTTTTATCCCTAACTTTTGCCCGAACCTTTTCTTCTTCTTTTTTTTGGTTCGCCGGGATGCCCCTTTTTGCCTGGACTATTTTATTCTTTTCGTCCAGCGGGTCAATTTATGTGAAGTATTTTTTTACTACATCTGAGTTAACAGGGGACGAAAAATCTTCTCCATCCATAGTTGTAAGCATCAAGGCTCCACCGGAGAAAACCTTCTTAACAACATATGGACCTTCATAATTAGGAGTCCATTTTCCCCTGTTATCTGTACCGGGAGGAAGGATCCTCTTCAAAACTAGATCACCAGTTTGATAGCTTCGAGGATGCACTTTCTGATCAAAGGCTCTCTTCATCCTTCTCTGATACAACTGCCCATGGCACACAACTGCTAACCGTCTCTCTTCGATAAGGCTCAACTCGTTAAACCTTGTTCGAATCCACTCAGCTTCGTCAAACTTGACATCCAACAAAACTCTTAGAGAAGGAATCTCCACTTCAACAGGTAGGACAGCTTCCATACCATACACAAGGGAGTAAGGGGTTGCCCCGGTCGACGTACGCACTTAGGTACGGTACCCATGCAAAGCGAAAGGCAGCATCTCATGCCAATCCTTGTACGTCACGACCATCTTCTGCACAATCTTCTTAATATTCTTGTTTGCCGCCTCTACAGCACCATTCATCTTCGGTCTGTAAGGAGAAGAATTGTGATGTTCAATCTTGAAATCTTTACAAAGCTCCTTCATCATCTTGTTATTGAGATTCGAACCATTATCAGTAATGATGCTCTAAGGAACCCCATATCGACAGATGATTTCCTTCTTAATGAACCGGGCAACCACTTGCTTGGTAACATTAGCATAGGAAGCTGCTTCCACCCACTTGGTGAAATAATCAATCGCAACCAAGATGAAGCGATGTCCATTGGAAGCAGTAGGCTCAATCTTCCCAATCATATCAATCCCCCACATGGCGAACGACCAAGGAGAATTCATGACATTCAGAGGGCTTGGTGGTACATGCACCTTATTACCATAGATATGACATTTATGGCATTTCCGAGCATATTTGAAATAATCGGATTCCATAGTCATCCAGTAATAACCGGCTCTCAACAATTTCTTGGACATTGCATGACCACCAGCATGGGTACCGAACGAACCTTCATGCACTTCTTGCATCAACATGTCTGCTTCGTGTCTATCCACGCATCTGAGCAAGACCATGTCAAAGTTTCTCTTGTACAGCACATCATCCTGATTCAAATAAAAGCCTCCAGCTAGCCTTCTCAGGGTTTTCTTGTCATTCTTTGACGCTCCTTCAGGATACTCCTGACTCTTGAGGAAGTTCTTGATGTCAAAGTACCACGGTTTCTCATCCACAACAGACTCGGCTGCAAACACATACGCAGGCCTCTCGAGTCGATTCACTGCAACATGTGGCACATGATTCCACCAATGAAGTTTGATCATCGAAGACAAAGTAGCCAAGGCATCAGCCATCTGATTCTCATCCCGGGGGACATGATACAACTTCACCTTCTTGAAGAACGTCAATATTCTTCTGGTGTAATCTCTGTAAGGAATCAAATGTGGCTGATTGGTATTCCAATCTCCATTGACCTGGTTGATCACTAGAGCGGAATCTCCATAAATGTCAAGCGTTTTGATCCTCAGATCGATGGCTTCTTCTATCCCCATGATACAAGCCTCGTACTCAGCCTCATCGTTGGTGACGTCAAAAGTCAGTCTGGCAGAGAAAGGTATATGAGCACCTTTTGGATTAATAAGCACTGCCCCAACACCGTTACCTTTCATATTCACAGCCCCATCAAACATCAGTGTCCACTTGTCATCAGGATCTGGTCCTTCCACGACAAGAGGCTCTTCATAATCTTTCATCTTCAGATACATGATGTCTTCATCAGGGAATTCAAACATCATCGGCTGATAATCATCAATCGGTTGCTCAGCGAGGTAGTCTGACAGAATACTACCTTTGATGGCCTTCTGCGACGTGTACTGGATATCATATTCTGTTAAGATCATCTGCCAACAGGCAACACGTCCGGTGAGAGTCGGCTTCTCAAAGATGTATTTTACTGGATCCATCTTAGAAATCAATAAGGTAGTATGGTTCAACATATACTGCCTCAGTCGGCGAGCAGCCCAGGCCAAAGCACAGCAAGTTTTCTCAAGCTGTGAATATTTGATTTCACAGTCGGTAAACTTTTTTCTAAGGTAGTATATGACATGGCCTTTTCGGCCAGGCTCGTCATGCTGTCCCAATACACACCCCATTGAGTTCTCAGTCACTGACAGGTACATTATCAGAGGTCTCCCCGGAACGGGAGGTATAAGGATTGGAGGTTTCTGTAAATACTCTTTTATCTTGTCAAAAGCTTTCTGACAGTCATCATTCCACCTGATTGCTTGATTCTTTCTTAGCAATTTGAATATCGGTTCACACGTGGCAGTTAGGTGAGATACAAACCTTGCAATGTAATTCAATCTCCCTAAAAACCCACGAACCTGCTTTTTCGTTTTCGGTTCAGGCATTTCTCGAATAGCTTTGACTTTTGTTGGATCAACCTCAATCCCTTTCTCACTGACAATGAAACCTAACAGCTTCCCGGATCTCACCCCAAACGTATACTTGTTTCGATTCAGCCTCAGTTTGAACTTTCTCAGCCGATCAAACAACTTCTGCAAATTTACCAGGTGCTCGTCTTCTGTCTGCGACTTCGCAATCATATCATCCACGTACACTTCAATCTCTTTGTGCATCATGTCATGAAAGAGAGTCGTCATAGCCCTCTGATAGGTAGCACCGACATTCTTCAGCCCAAATGGCATCACCTTATAGCAGAACGTGCCCCAAGGTGTAATGAATGTCGTCTTTTCCATGTCCTTTGGTGCCATCTTAATCTGATTATAACCAGAGAAACCGTCCATGAAAGAGAAAATCGAGGATTGAGCCGTATTATCAACCAATACATCAATGTGAGGTAATGGGAAATCATCTTTCGGACTCGCTCTATTCAAATCCCGGTAATCGAAACACATTCTGACTTTGCCATCCTTCTTCGGCACGGGAACAATGTTGGCCACCCACGGGGGATAAGTCGTCACTGACAGAAAACCTGCGTCCAATTGCTTCTGAACCTGTTCCTTGATTTTAACAGCCATATCAAGACTAGTTCTGCGAAGCTTCTGCTTGACTGAAGGACAATCTTCTCTGAGAGGTAGCCTATGCACCACAATATCGGTATCCAACCCAAGCATATCTTGATACTACCAGGCGAATATCTCCACATACTCTCTCAGCATCTCAATCAACCTTCTCTTGACATCTTCCTTCAAAGCAGCCCCAATCTTAATATCTCTTCTGGCGTCCTCAGTACCAAGATTAATAATCTCCAACTCCTCCTGATGAGGTTGGATGACCCTTTCCTCTTGCTTCAACAATCTGACCAATTCTTTAGGGAGTTCACAGTCTTCCTCACTCTCCTCTTCAGCTTGGTAGATGGGATTATTGAAATCATACCGAGCCATAACAGAACTGTTCATAGTGGAGTCCGTAAGATCGATTCTGCATGTTTAATGCTTTATTTTAGAAAAAAGAGTTCAAGAAAGTCACAAAAACAAAAACATTGCCATTTTTATTTTTTTGAAAAATGAAAACAAAAATAGAAAGACAGGGATCACAAAATTGTTTGCAAAACGTCCTTTATTAATGATATCATTGAAAAAACATGATGAGGCCCTACAATGAACCACTACGCCTTGGGAAGAACGTAGGGTTTTGTGCAAAATGAAAAACAAAAGAAAATTACTCTGTTTGAAGAGTAACTTGGACCACATCTTCTGTGGTCCAGTTGTTGATCGACTCCCCTGGTGCACACGGGCGAACCCAGTTGTCCAGATCACAATCACTGTCACAGTCTTCACTACTGGTTGCAAAGATATCACCGTGATTCATCAGCCCCGCACTGGTAAAGGTACTCGGACCTGTTTGCACACCCTGCTCCGCCTGCAGAGGTTGGTAGCCAATACCGAACTTGTCTTCTTTGATAGGCAAATCCACCATCTTGCCCCAGCCTTCTGTCTTGCCAGAGTTGACAACCTCCACCGCCTGTTTATACGATGCAATTGAGGCACTTGGCTTCTTCTGCTCAGCAAAAGCCACCCTCTCAAGAGCAACGGTCTCGAATGCCTGGCATAAAGTCTCATGGATCTCGCCATCCACCTCTACATACTTGAAAGAGGATAGGTGACTCACCAAAATGTCTTCTTCACCGCACACAGTCACAATCTGACCGTTCCAGATATACTTCAGCTTCTGGTGGAGAGTTGACGAAACTGCCCCAGCTGCGTGTATCCAGGGACACCCCAATAAACAACTATATGCTGGCTGGATGTCCATCACATAGAAGACAACGTCAAACACCTCCGGGCCAATCTTCACCGGCAATGTGACTTCACCAAAAACAGACCGTTTGGATCCATCAAAAGCACGAACAATCAGATCGCTCGGAGTGAGTACAACCCCCTCAACATCAATCTTACCTAGAATCTTCTTAGGCAGCACATTCAAAGACGAGCCAGTGTCTACCAGCACATGTGACAACACTGCACCCTTGCACTCCATAGTAATATGCAGGGTCTTGTTATGGTTGCGACCTTCAGGCGTCAAGTCCAGATCTGTGAACCCCACACCATGCCTAGTACTCACATTAGCAATCACACCCTCCAACTGGTTGACAGAAATCTCCTGAGGCACGTAAGCCAGATTTAACATCCTCAGCAAGGCATTACGGTGTGCCTCAGAGCACAGAAGCAATGAGAGGATAGAAATCTTGGACGAAGTTTGGTTCAGCTGATCTACAATCTTGTAGTCACTCTTCTTAATTATTTTCATGAACTCCTCCACATCTTTCTCAAACGAGCCCCCAGGCCCCTCCTTCTGAGCAGGTTCTTCCTCAACCACAGCTTGTTTACCTTTAGCCTTGGCTAGAGCCTCGGCATTGTTATCTCTCAACGGTTGCGGGGCAAACAAACGACCGCTTCTTGTGAAACCTCCAGGTCCCCCAACATTGTCCACAACTGGACCAATAACCACAGGAGTCCTACTAGGCACCCCAATAATCACCGGAGCTTGATTAACTGGCCTGACCTGACTTTCAACCCTTCAGTTGTTGTCATACTTCTATGGCACAACCCTACTGTTCTCAATCGGCCTTCTTCCCGAAGCAACAATGGTAGTTGGAGCACTGACGGTTACAGGAGCATAAATGGTAACAGGAGTACCACTAGTGGCAGGTGTACTGACAATTCTCTGGCCACGTCCCTCAGACGGTTTGAAATAAATGGTGACAGTCGACACCACTCCACGATCTTTAACAACCCGAGCAAACTGCAGACAACCCTCGTCGATCAGATTCTGAATACCAGCCCTCAACTGTACACAACCATTCTCTGACCCAGCACAACCTGAACAATCCTGATCACAACCCGGGTATACTCCCCCATTCAACAAACGATCCTTCACAACCACCAACGGAGTCTGAATCTCATCCACACTGACCACCAAGTCTTCAGCTTCTCCACCTTCAACATTGTTAACTCTGTGCGCACCATGCTGAGGCATAGGGTTGTTCACAACATTAGGCACAGGAGCAAAATTGATAGTTTTGGCATCAATTAAATCCTGGACCTTATGATGAAAAGGCCGGCAGTTCTCAATATGGTGCCCCGGTGCACCAGAGTAGAAATCATAACGCACGTTGGCATCATACCCAGGCGGTATTTTTGGCAACGGAGCCATCGTACGCAACTCCACGAATCCCAATCTGAGCAACTCAGGCAACAACTCAGCATAGGTCATTAGCAACGGGTCAAAACGGCGATCAGGTATCCTCTGTCTAGGCTGATGCGGACGTTGCTGTTGTTGTTGTTGTGGTGGTGGTTGTTGAACCCTCTGTTGTTGCTGTTGACGTGGCTGAGGTGCCGGAATAGTTACAGCAACAACCTGGCGGTATTGATTTCTGTTCACATTTCTCCTACCGTGTTGCACAACATTGGTTTCACCCTCTCTCCTGTGAGTGGCCCCAGCAAATGGCTTCTTGGAAGATGAGGATCCGACATCCTGAATTTTTCCAACTTTAAGAAGACTTTCTGTCCTCTCTCCATAAATCACCACGTCAGAAAAGCTACCGAATGGGCAACTCCTCATCCGGTCCATGAATACACCTTGTAATGTACCGATGAACATATCGGTCAACTCCCTCTCCAGCATAGGGGGTTGTACTCTTGCAGCCAACTCACGCCACCTCTGGGCATACTCCTTAAAGCTTTCTCCGGATTTTTGACAAAGACTCTGCAACTGAGTCCGGCTCGGCGCCATGTCCATATTATGTTTGTATTGCCTCAAGAAGGCCTCACCCAAGTCTCTCTAATTACGGATAGAATCTCTCTTCAGTTCCATGTACCAATCCAAGGAAGCCTCAGATAAGCTGTCCTGGAAGAAGTACATCCACATTTTCTCATCATCTGTATAAGCAGTGATCTTCCTGTAATAAGCCTGCACATGGGTGCGAGGGCAAGAAGTACCATTATATTTATCAAATGATGGCGCTTTGAATTTGTAGGGAATTCTCAAACCTTCCACCAGCCCCATGTTCGTAACATCAAACCCCAAGGAGTTCTGACATTCCATAGCTCTGATTTTCTCAGCAAGGGCATCCACTTTCCGATCCCTCTCTTCAACTCTCCCAACATCATCATCTTCACTAAGCAGTGTGAACATGTCCTCCTGCCTGTCGACCAACGGAGCAGGATGGCGAATCGGAGCCCGGGTAGCTCTGGCATTAACAGTCTCTGCAGCAAGAGGATGTCCGTTGATTCTGATACCCCTCAATTCATCCCCTACAGCGTAGTCAGTGACGGGAGCAGCAGCAGCAACATTCTCATGAACGGGTACACCCACTGGTGAAGCACGGTTGGACGGCGGAATCACAGCTTCCTGTCTCTGGGCTAAGGCACGCAGCTCCTCTTGCCCCTGAACGACCCCTTGCATCATAGTCATGAATTGGGCCATGTTAGCCCTCATCTCAGCCAACTCAGCTTGCACTTGGTCCATATTCCTCTGTTGATGCAATCTGGTTGAGTAGCGGTGCGGACGTCGATCAGCTATCCTGCCTGAACAGAGGAACCAGAGTGAGAAGTCTCGAGCAAGAACACCTGTAATGCAAAATGATATGTGTATGATGCTTATGATGCGTATGATGCACATGATATGTTCATTTCTCAGGCATTCAAGAGCCTAATTCATCTTTCAAGAAATGACAACCTGCAATACAGACAACAAAGAAGCAACATACACAAGATAATGAGCACAGGGCGAAACATCAACAATCTCATCTATAAACATGAGCAACAAGGATCATACAACAACGTCAACAAAGATCCAAATAATCGGAGTACAACAATGAATCCCATCCAACAAGCCTTTGAGTTGATGAGCCAAATTCAACTTATCAGCTTTGGCTTTGTAGAGCTCCATCTGGGTATCTTGTTCCTTCTCCTTCAACCGACGATTCTCCATCAAGGCTTGCTTGTACTGCTCAGCAGGTACACTCTCAGCAAGGATCAAAGGTGGTTGCACTTGCAAAGACTCCATCCTATCATAGGGCAACAACAAAGTCTCAACCCTCTTCTTGACCCAATCAATGTAGTCAGGCATAACTATGGCAAACTTTTTCCCTAGAACAACTCCATCCTTGACACCAATGGTCTTCCAAGCTCTTCCTATCTGCTCCAATCTAGCAGGGTCACTTCGCTTCTCAAAATACACACTTCCAGCTATCTCAGCATCAAGTGGTCTTCCATTCATCACAAACCCCAACTGGCGAAGAGAAAGAACCGGGTTGTAATTGATGCAACCCTTAGTCCTTATAAGTGGCACATTACGAAATTCTCCACAACTCATGATGACATTACGCACATCCATCCGGTAAGATTGCCACCTGATATCATAAGAGGTAAGAGACATAACCCTCTGAGTCCACTTATGAGTGCTCTGAGCATCCATAAAAGGTCCACTGACTGGCAGGAGAGACAAGAACCATCTGAGTAGCAACGGGAGACAACATCCGATAGCTCCACCCTTACCATGTATACTATGAATAGCATAGTAAGTGTCAGCTAACAAAGTGGGAACCGAGTTTCCTCCTATGAAGATAATGACTGCAGCACAGTCCACAAAGTTGGGTATACTCGGGAACAAGACAATCCCATAAATCATGATGGCCATCTGGGCATGAAAAGCTTCCCAATTTCCCTTCTTAGCTTCTTCTCTAGCCATCCTCAACAAGAACTTCAAAGGCAACCCTACAACATCCCCACTGGACTTCCAATTATCACTCACCTCTTTGATACTCAGATGAAGAGCTCTGGCAACAACTATGAAATCAACCTCCTTAGGCACATCCAAGAAAGGAACCTGATACCGGATCGGGACATTCAACAGAATGGAGTATTCCTCAAGAGTAGGAGCCAACTGATAGTCTTGGAAAGTGAAGCAACAGAGCTCTGGGTCGTAAAACTGGAGAAGAGTCTGCAACGGCACTGGATCTACCACCATCTTCAACAGTGTCAACAAATCCCCATACTGATCCGCAAACACCTTCTGACTACTGCCGGTCACCAAGTTGCTCAACTCTATCAAAGAAGTCAAAGGCTCACGATGAAAACTGTAGGAGCAAGTCTTCCGCTTCAACTCGGGAACGGATGCCATCTCTCACAGTGAATAGACTCCTGAATGAACCTGAGAAATGATATGCATGTAGAGATTAGCTTTTTTCTTTTCTTTTTCTCTTTTTCCATTTTCTTTCATTTTTTTTATTGCATTAGTTTTTTTTGAAAATAAACATGCTATGAAGCAAATGATGCAGACAAGACTGGCTGGCTGTGTATCTCGGAGCACAGGATCAAAGTTTCGGCTTGAACTCGGAACCACAAATCATCTGAAACCCAAAGTCATCTGAGACCCATATCTGAAGAACCAAGTCACCAACAGGATCACAAGTCACCAACAAGTCACCGACAAGTCACCAACTGTACCTGTAATAATGATCATTCCCTCCCCACTCACGGGTGTCATCTAGGCCAGGGTAAGGTCGAGAGAAACGCAACATAAATAACCCTTTCATAGAATATCATCATATACACACCCGAAGTATGGAACGACAATACCCCATCAGAGTCCTGAACTGCTCGTGATGTCAAGTTCCGCTAAGTGGCGCAATACCACCCGCTTCCCATGAATCACTCTATTCCTAGGTGTCCTAGATTTCACTCATAGCCTGGGTATTGGGCCTTTTACCTCATGTAACTCCCACCCCAACAGAGAGACAAACACAGCACAACTAACACAGATGAAACATATGATGAATGCAAACATAAATGCAAACATAAATGCAAACATAAATGCAAACAATAAATAAATGAATACATTAAATGAAACAGCAAAAGCAACCAAACCCTAACCTAGAGAGCGCTAGGAGAGACTCGCTTAGGGAAGATGGACCAGCAAGAGGTCAACTTCAAATCCCCAGTAGAGTCGCCAGCTGTCGCATTACGCGAAAAACCGGCGGGAAAACGAAACAACAGAGCCGCCACCGTGCGTTATTTATCCCAAAAGAGGGAAAGGAAGCGCTAGAAGTAAACCTGGAAAAGACATGGTCTCGCGACCAGAGAGATGGGATCGGGAGTCGGTTATGCGAAGGGAAGGTATTAGCACCCCTACGCATCCGTCGTACTCGACGGGATCCACGCACAAAAGAATAGAAGAAAGGTTGCTAAAAACTGCTCAAACATCACACAAGGCTGGAAGGAAACACAGAAAAACAAGAGAAATTAACTCGGCAGGATATCGCATCCTGGGCCTACGTAGTCTGTCAGGCACATACATCAGAGTCGACGTAGTTCGGGACAGGGGAAACGAGCTCGCTAGGATGTCGCATCCTATGCATACGTATCTTCTCTAACCAGAGAAGAATCAGAGCACTCGTAGCTCGGCTAACGCACACCAAACAAAACACAAACAGGAAACCGACTTCCAATCGTTGGACTTACGTCAGACTCCACACAAACAGGCAGACCTGGAAACCGAATGCCAATCGCTGGACTTACATCAGACTCCAAACCAACAAACTGACACACAGGAAACCGACTGCCAATCGCTGGACTTACGTCAGACTCCAACAAGCAAACAAGACACAGGAAACCAACGGCCAATCGCTGGACTTACGTTAGACTCCGAACACACGCAAGGGGTTGAAAAAGAAAAAGGGCGCCGGAGAGATCAGTTCATCTCCGGCCTACGTACCTCATCTGGTATGAGGATCAGGGCGACGTAGTTCCCCTACACAGGGAAAAAGGACTAGCCTAACCAGATACAAAGGGAGACACAAACTACTAGGGAGACTACGACTCGAGCCTAGAAGTTATCATGCATACCATCCCTATGTTAAGGTTTCTATCTAACTTGCATAGGGAGCAAGCTATCCTAAACAGCACAATCAAATACATACAAGTACAATAAGCAAGCACACACATTATATGCAAACAATTGGGCTCACACAAGGTTAGGCTGTGAAACACGAGCCAACTGGAATCGGGTGTATTTAGCTCTTAACCCTAACATTGAGAGTTAGGGTGCAGCAGATGAAATGGGGATGAGGATAAGACCTCACAGCTCTTATCCCTGGCCTGGGAGAGCTTCAAACGATAGAAGGTGTGGGAGTTCAGAAAGTAGGAACTCTTCTCCACATATGACTGACACAACAAAGATCTTGGGTTGATATCCACAATGCATCAACACATGGTGTGAGCAAAGTGGACGACACACTGAATAGCAGGAGATGGATTGCACATCTCTTTTATCTGCCAATTTCCTCATAAGAGGTCTTTACCTGCTTGGCACAAAATTAAACATTCACAAGCATTGCCTCTTAAGGAGGGCTTCAGACAGGTGCCTGCCCACATAACAGGACAGGTCTTCCAGACTACATGAAGTTAGAGAGTTATACCTCAGTGGTTAAGCAACCAATCAAAGCAAAAGCAAGTTCAAAAGAACTCAAAGCAACTTAGGTACCTGTGAAAAATCTAACCCAATCAGTACACAGTTCAATCAATCAGACAGACAACAATCAATCACACAATCAGACAGATAAGGCATTAGGCAACAATGTGCAAGCCACAAGCCAATTGGCACAACACAAATGACTTGGCATCAACCTACAAAGCAACATAAGGTTAGCCAACATCAATCAACTAATCAATCCAAATGAGTGGACCAATCCAACCATGGCAATGTGCTTCTTAACCTGAAATCCATAATCCAAACAGTGAGTTCAAACCACTAGGTCAAAGCCCAAGGTCAAAAGAGGGTCAAACATTCAAAACAGAACATGAAATTTAACATGAATCATCCTTATCCAATCAAGAACACAACTCAAAATGTCCCATATCAATATCATTAACCAAAAGCATTTCATGAACCAAACATGGCAAGGTATGCAAATTGTGACCACATTGTGACATCAGAAGCAATAAATGCACATTAAATAAAAAATGATTCAAATAATCTTTGCAAAATTCATGAGTAAACAGGACATACAACATGATCATCACACAAAAAATTAGAGGCATTGGACATCATTAAGCATGGCAATCACATAGCATAAGTCAAGACAAGCACAATAAGCCAATGTGTGACACAAATTATCACACCTAGTTAGCATAGGCATAAAATAGAAATGGTAGTTGGTAAAAACCTCAAACCAAACCCAAAACAACACTCAACATTTCTAGAAATAGTATGCAAAAATTCAGAAGCATTGGATAAGAAACAAGCATTTCATGATCAAATGAAGTTCAAGGCAATTTTATAGCTCAAATGTGACCAACCAGAATGAAAAATCTCAATTAAATCAGAAATGACTCAAATAATTCCAACAAAATTCATGCTCATTCACAACATCTATAATATGCATCACATAAAAAATCAAGGCAATTGGAGATTATTTGGCATGGCAAACACATCATTCAACTTGAATATCACAAAGTGTGACACAAATTATCACACCAACTTAACATGATCATAAAACAGAAATGGTAAGTGATAAAAATACCAAATCAACACCAAAATGTCAAGCGATGTGTCTAGTCATAGCATACAAAATTTCACATTCATTGGATAAGAATCAAGCATTTCACAAATGATATAGCAAGGCAATGCCAAACATACATACATGTTCAAACTCCTTAGACAAAACATTTTCCAGGCCAAGCACAACTTTCATTTTGATGATCACAAAAAAGTAGATAGAATGAGGAACATAATGCAAAAAATTGGGGTGAATTTGGTTGAGTTTTCAATTTTAAATGAATTTTTGAAGTTGAGAAAACTTGAAAGATGATTTATGAAGCACATGTGAAGAAACATGGGAGACAAGGCAAGGCAATGTGAGAAATGCCTTCAGCCAGGTTCGAACCCTGGGACAATTTGAAATTACATGCGCGCCAAAGCCAAACGACGTCGTATCAGCATGAAACCATAAGCGCGCGCATGCATGGATTTGAAAAATCCGCAGGAAAACCACATGAACTCGTGGATGAATTCGCAGGTAACCTATGCGTTCCGCAGGTAATTTCACAGGAAATCTGGACATGCGTATGAACATGATGAAGATCATGAAGATCTTCATCCAGATTTTTCCAGAAAAAATCAAATCGTCCAGAAATGAAAAATGAGCACATCATTCAACTTATCATGCATCATACAACAAGAATCCATGAATATTTCATCAAGAAACAACATCAAACGCATGGATCGAAGGAAATAAAAATCTACACCAAAACTTCAAATGCACGGATCTTCATGTATATAGCACCAAATCACTCCATTCAAAGCTCAGATTCATCACCAATCTATGAACTATACAATAGGCACAACAATTTTGAGAATTAAAGAGGTCGAAAAAGTAACCTCTTGATGAACAACAACTGGATTCACGTGTTTCCAAGGCTCTTGATGCTCCAATCCTTCTCCAATGTGCTTATGGAAGTAAATGATGATGAACTGGAAGCTTGAATGCACACGAATCTGGCTCAATCTTCACTTGCCATGGATGCTTCACACCTTGAACATGAACTTGAATGCAACAATTACCTCTGTTTCCACGTCCAATTCTACTCAATTATACTTTATGATGATGAAAGGATCAAGAGAAAGCGCTTGTGTTTGAAGAATTTAGCAAAAAAAAGTGAGATAAATTTTTTGAAGATTTTGTGATTCTAGATCTAGAATTGGTAAATGTGATGAAAACAGTTATAATTAAGGCTTTATACTCAATGCTAATCATGTTTAGGGAAGGATTAGGGCAAATGCACATGGGATTAGTGAGTTTGTGGTGTAAATGCAAAAATGAAATTTCATGCTCCATGTACCTCCATGCACGTGAACAGTGCATGTTCAATGTCAAAAATGCCTTAAAATGGTTTCATGCACATGTTGGAATTGATTTGGTATGCATATGTTCAACCAAAATGAAGTTATGCCATTTCTTCCCAAAATCTTCATGAATGAGCCAATGCCATGCAAATAAGAATTCATGTCAAATGATGATATGCTTGGAAAATACATGTTATAAGGATCAATATGAAAAAAGAACCACTCAAATTGGCCTTTTGGTTTGAAAGTTATGCTCATTTGAAGTTTAAACCACACTTTGCCATGATTGCGCCATATCTCCTCAACCACACATGAGAAATTCATGATCGTGGACTTTTTGGAAATGGGAGAGAAAGATCTTCAACTTTCATGTTGGACAAAATTTAATTTGAAGCTTTCTTGATGATGTAATCTTGAGTTGAAGTTGGTCTAAAACATTTCCATTTTTGGAAAGTTCAAATTACAGGTCACTTGCTATTTTTGGAAATTCTTCAATGTTGATGTTTGAGATGGCAAATGAGACTTGTTTACACATGAATGAGGCATCTCTAACCATTTCCCATCTCTAAATCCATAGTTGAATTGACAGTTGACTTTTGTTGACTTTTCAAGGTCTCGGATGAATTGCACCTAGACTGATGAATTCTGAGCCTTCAACACTTGGCCAAAACCACTTCAAAATGATCCTTGGGTCATGAACTCATTTGTACCAACCCCAGGGCCTTGATCTCATGGAGAATGCTCTTGTTGCCTTGCACAGTTGAATCTTCTAACCAATCTTGACTGATGACATGATGGACTATGCAATGACAATGCAATGTTAATGACCTAAACATGAAATGTATGTACAAATGGGAGGTGCAAATTTGAGGTGCTACAATTATGCAGGTTGGTACTCGAACCCATTCAATATAATGATCCTACTCCCTCTCCAAACTTTGATTTCCTTGTGTTTGAGGCTGAGGAAGAATTTGATGATGAAGAAGTATCTGATGAATTATCACGTTTACTTGAGCATGAAGAAAAAGCCACTTAGTTGTTTAAAGAGAAGATTGAACTAGTCAACTTGGGTTTCGAAGATGATGTGAAGGAAGTCAAGATTGGGTCTTAATTATGTCTAGAGGCTAAAAAGGGTTTGGTTGATCTTCTTCGAGAATATTCAGATGTGTCTGCTTGGTCCTATCAAGACATGCCTGGTTTGGATTTTAAGATTGTGGAGCATAGATAGCCATTGAAGCCAGAATGCCCGCCAATCAAGCAGAAGTTGATGAGAACTCATCCTGATATGACCATTAAGATCAAAGAGGAAGTGCAAAAGCAGATTGATGTTGGTTTTCTTATAACCTTGGAATATCCGCAGTGGGTGGCCAATATTGTGCATGTTCTGAATAAAGATCGAAAAGTCTGAATGTGTGTTGATTACATAGATTTGAACAAAGCTAGTCTAAAAGATGATTTTCCTCTGCCACACATTAATATGTTGGTAGAGAATACATCTAATTTAAGAGTATTTTTGTTTATGAACGGATTTTTCGGTTATAATCAAATCAAGATGGCACCTGAAGATATGGAGAAGACCATATTCATTACACCCTTAGGAACATTCTGTTATAGAGTGATTCCTTTTGGTTTAAAGAATGCTGGTGCAACATACCAGAGAGCTATGACTACTCTTTTTCATGATATGATGCATAAAGAGATTGAAGTCCATGTTGATGATATGATTTCCAAATCAAGTGATGAAGAAGAACATGTTGATCATTTATTGAAGTTATTCCAGCATTTGGGGAAGTACAAACTCCGCTTGAATCCCAATAAGTGTACTTTTGGTGTTCGTTCTGGTAAGTTGTTGGGATTTATTGTCAGTGAGAAGGGCATTGAAGTTGATCCTGCCAAGGTCAAAGCAATACATAAGATGCTTGCACCCAAAACTGAGAAGCAAGTCAGATGTTTTCTCGGTCGCTTGAATTACATCTCAAGATTTATATCGCATATGACTGTCACATGTGCGCCATTATTCAAGCTTCTTCGGAAAGATCAGTCATGTGATTGGACCGAAGATTGCCAGAAAGATTTTGATAGTATCAAAGAGTATTTGCTTGAGCCTCCAATTCTATCTCCGCCAATTGAAGGAAGATCGTTGATCATGTATCTTATTGTGCTTGATGAGAGTGTGGGTTGTGTTCTTGGTCAGCAAGATGAAACTGGAAAGAAAGAGTATGCAATCAACTACCTCAGTAAGAAATTCACCGATTGTGAGACTCGATATTCTATGCTCTAAAAGACTTATTGCACGTTGGCTTGGGCTGCCAAGCGTCTGCGCCAATATATGTTAAATCATACTACTTGGTTGATACCCAAAAGGGATCCAATCAAGTATATTTTGAGAATCCTGCTTTAACTGGGAGAATTGCTCGTTAGCAGATGTTGTTCTCTAAGTATGATTTTGAATACCGATCTCAAAAAGAGATTATAGGTAGTGTCTTGGCTGACCATTTGGCTCACCAACCGATTGAAGATTATTAGTCAGTGCAATATGATTTTCCTGACGAAGAGATCTTGTACTTGAAGATGAAAGATTGTGAAGAACCATTGCTTGAAGAAGGGCCAGAACCTGGTTCTCGTTGGGGCATGGTATTTGATGGATTTGTTAATCAGTATGGTAATGGAATTGGGGCAATGATTATTACTCCTCAAGGCACGCATTTTCCACTTACAGCTAGATTAACATTCAAGTGAACAAATAATATGGTTGAGTATGAAGCTTGCATTATGGGGCTTGAAGAAGCCATTGACCTCAGAATAAAGTATCTCGACGTCTATGGAGATTCAGCTTTGGTTGTGAATCAAATCAAAGGTGAATGGGAGACGAATCAACCCGGGTTGATACCATATAGATATTATGCGAGGAGGATTTCAACTTTCTTTACAAAGGTTGAGTTTCATCATATCCCTCGAGAGGAAAATCGGATGGCGGATGCTCTTGCAACGTTGTCTTTGATGATTGTGGTGAAATTTTGGAATGAAGTTCCCAATTTGGTTGTGATGCGTCTAGATAGACCAACTCATGTGTTTGTTGTCGAAGAAGTCAAAGATGAAAAGTCGCGGTACTTTGATATCAAGAGTTTTCTCCATAGTCAGACTTACCCGCCCGGGGCATCTTTGAAAGATAATAAGACTTTGAGAAGATTAGCTGGTAACTACTACTTGAATGGTGATGTGCTTTACAAGAGAAACTTTGATATGGTTTTGCTCAGATGTGTGGATAGACACGAAGCAGACCTATTGATGGAGGAAGTCTATGAAGGTTCCTTTGGTACTCATTCCAATGGACATGCAATGGCGAAGAAGATGCTGAGAGCAGGTTACTATTGGCTGACAATGGAATCTAACTGTTGCAAGTTGGTGAAGAAATGCCACAAGTGTAAATTTTTTTGCAGATAAGATTCTTGTTCCTCCTACACTGTTGAATGTCATTTCCTCTCCATAGCCCTTCTCCATGTGGGGAATTGATATGATTGGTATGATTGAGCCTAAAGCTTCGAACAGACGTCGTTTCATTCTGGTGGATATTGACTACTTCACAAAGTGGGTTGAAGCGGCATCATATGCGAATGTAACCAAGCAAGTTATTGTGAGGTTTATCAAGAATCAGATTATATGTTGTTATGTTGTGCCAAGTAAGATCATTATTAATAATGGATCGAACTTGAATAATAATATGTGTAAGACCCCAGTTTTGTCCCTAAGATCCCTCATGACATCATAGCATAGCATTGCATAGCCTCAAGGATCCTTTGAGCATCTTGCCTTCCTTTCCCCTTGGGTGGGATCTCCTGTGAGTGGTTTGAGATCACCAGGCATGCTTGCATTGTATATCATTGCTTTTCTTGTTTTAATCACTAACCAAAAGCACCAAAAATATGTCATCTAACATTTGTTTTGCAGTCTAAGCAACCACAGGTCAAGCAATTCAAGGAATCCCTTTGTGCATTGAGTTGATGGTATTTTCTTGAGATGAGGACCACATGATATTATATGGAGCTTATATGAGCTATGGTTCCATTTTGAGCAAATTCCTCAAGTAGTAAAGGCTCAAGTTCACCAAGCATTGTCAAGGTCATCTGAGGACCAATACAATCAACTGTGCAGTCAACTGAGGGCTTTGAGGTGTGGAAAATGATTTGAAACATCCCATTCATGTTCAAACAAGGCCTATTAATCATGTCAAACATCTATCTTGAAGATTTTGAAGTCATTGCAAAAGTTTCCCAAAATGGAAAGTGACCTGTAATTTCAAGTTTCCAAAAATGGCAAGTTTTTGGTCCACATTCAACTTGACTTTCCAACATCAAAGAAGCTTCAAATGGATTTTTGGTTAACATGAAAGTTGAAGATCTTTCTCTCCTCTTTCCAAAAAGTCCTATATCATGTCCATCTGATAATTGGTTGAGAAGTTATGAACAAATGATCACAAAGTATGCATGGAAGTTCAAAATGCCATAACTTTTGATCCAAAACTCCAAATTGAACCACTCTTTTTGCAAAATGCTCCTTGTGACCAAGACTTTCCAAATCAACCATTGCCTTGCATGAAAGAAGATCACATGACCATTTGTTCATACATGTACATTTTGGAGGGAAATTCAAGAATTTAAAATTGGATGATCATACAAGCCATTTAACATTTCCATCATGATTGTTGAATGGTTTTGAGTGAAATCCCAGCTTGCATGGCACTGTTCACGTGTGGATTTATCATGCTACCTCACACTTGCATTTTTTGCATTACACCTTACATCTCCTTAATTTCAATTAGCAAAAGCCTAATCTTGATTACAGCATCATTCACACATCATATATAAGCTAAAGCATAACTGTTTTTGGAGAAGGAAGTTTAGATCTGAAAATTTTCCATTCCCTACATTTTTTCTCTTTCTTCGAAATTTCAAAATTCTTCACACATCTTATGACATGTTTGGACTTACTTTGTGCAAAAGATTGACTTCTGTTTTGGTCATTTGATTTGGTTTTGAACCTAGTGTTTGTACTAGTGTTTTGTACATACTAATTGTGCTTTGTGTTTCAGGTTTGGACATTTAGCATTGATGTTTGGTTTGCTCTCACTTTGTGAGATGCAAATGCTTTTGAGTATTAACTCTTGTTGTTTTGTAGGTTCTAATTGATGCTCATGAGTTCACTTGATTGCTTGAGCATTGTTCTTTGAGTTGTAAATATTGGAAAGTTCCACTGTCTGTCTGTTGGTTTTCTGAATACAATATTAACTGTTTAAGCTTTTGTACAGGTACATTAGTTGCTAGTTAGCTTTTTCTTATCTTTTGCTTTGGAGTGTAATTGATACACCACTGAGGTAGTTTAGCCCTCTTACTCCATGTAGTCTGGAAGTCCTGTCACCTTTTTGGCAGGCATTTGGCTGAAGTCCTCCTTATGAGGCTCTGACTGTGTTTGTTTACATTTGTGCCAAAGACCTCCAAATGAGGCATGTTACTTGATAAGTCCTCCTAAGTGAAGAGGCAATTGACAGATAGAAGGGATTAGCAATCAATCCCCTGTTATTCAGTGAGTCGTTCATTATGCTCGCACTACGTGCTGATGCTCTTGAACAAGTACCCAAGATCTTGTTTAGAGTCTGTCAAGTGGAATAGGATCCCACATTCTGGATCCCCACGCTTTCTCTGTCATAAGCTCACCCAGGCCAGGGTTAAAAGCATGAGGTCTTATCCTCATTTCCTATTTTCATCAGCTTCACCCTAACTCTCAATGTTAGTGGTTAAGAGCTCACAGATCACCATTACAGTTTGGCTTGTTTGTCGAGGTTGATATGACCCCTCTTGACTAAAGCCCACCTATTTGATTGAGCCTCTTGTTTGTATATAGAGTGTGATGCATTGTTTGCTTGATTGCTTTGCATGTGTTTGCTTTTGCTCATTTGTTTTGTTTTGAGGAGTTAGATATAAGTCCATTGATTGGCATTCTGTTTCCTATTTGTTTTGAGGAGTTAGATGTAAGTCCATCTATTGGCATTCTGTTTCCAGTTTTGTTTTTGGAGTTGGATGTAAGTCCATTGATTGGCATTTTGTTTCCTCTTTCTGTGGTTCTCTCATGAGGCTTGCTTATTGCTTATACCTTGTGTTGCCTTATTTCAAAGGAACTTACTTGGATCATCTCTATGATCTCGAGAAAGGAACTCCTATTGTGGTTTAACCCTCACCTCTTGCATGCTTAACCTTGATCCTTTTTCATCCTTAACCCAAAAACCAAAAACTTTTGTGCAAACATTTGACTTGTTTTCAACATTAGAAACCTAGGCCCTATGCCTTCGATTTTCAAACTTTCTTTTCATAATACTCATTTTGAATTGAATCTTTAAGTCAACTTTGACCATTTTTGTACATACTTCTAATTGGTTAACGCAACCCACTCAAATGTGTCTCCTTTGTGGCTCCATGCCCACTTCTTAATCAAATTTTTCATAACCTCTAGCTATTAGGTTTGAGTTATCTTTGTGGTAGATATAATACTCACCTTTGTCCTTAGTGATTGAATTGTAAGACTTCCATGCTTATTATAGGGTTAACCCCTCACTAGCATGTCGAAGCTATTCTCACATGGTGGACTTGTGGTTTTTCAGGTCGAGTTTTCTCCCTTTGATAACAAAAGACCTTAAGGCTTTTGGACCAATCAATCCACTCACTGTTTTGAAATCTTTTACCCGAACTACGGGGTTTTGATCCTTATCTTTCATGAGAGGGTACGTAGGCAATGGATTCATCCATCCAAACACAAAATGTAAATAAACTTGTATATTCTTTTCTCATCTCTTCAATCATGTTTGCACAAAATAATTTCATAACAATAACCCTTTGCAACAAGTTGTGAAAAGGGCTCCCTAGGAGTACCTAGGTGTTGTGGGTGCCTAACACCTTCCCATGACATAACCAACCCCCTTACCCAGATCTCTGACCCTCTTTTGCTAGTTTTGTTTGTAAAACTTTATAGGTTTTTGTTCGCTTTCTAACCATTCCTTTGGATAAATAGAAGTGCGGTGGCGACTCGACTTTGTATGATTTACCTTGGATTTAGTTAATTTTTCCAACGGTAACGAATACAGCGCTACAGAAAAGTGGCGACTCTGCTGGGGAACTAATTCTGGTGGGTTTTTCCAACTTTTCACACTTGTTGTGTTATACTTGTTTATGACATATTTTTGGTGCAATTTGGGATTACTGTATTGATTGTAATGTTTGAATTGCTTGATATATCAATTGCTTGTGTGCTTGGTGATCTCTGTGAGATGATTTCTATACCCGAACTCGAGTGCACCTTAGGATAGGAGAATGGCATAGTCTCGTCGACTTGTGTGGATTTATTCCTTAGCAAGTTGACTTGCGAGTCCATTCACTTGGTGGAGGTCATGTTTGGATCAATAATGTCACACAAGTCATTTGTGGTTAGACATTACTCTTTCCAATATGTTCCTTAGAAGCCAAGGACCTTAGTTTACCAAACCCATCTTGGCCTATTTTTAGGACGTAGTGCGGAGGTCGTTCAAATGTAAGATTTGATACGATTGTTACGCGATACTACACTCATAAGAGTCTCTCTTGAGAATATTTTTGGAATACGAGTATTCGTTCCTCCGATAATATTCGAAAGATGGGCTGATGACTATGGGAACCTCTGGTAGAACATGCTCGGCTGGTTTAAACCCTAGTACACTCCCTTTGGGTGGTTCTTAACCGAGACTCCATGCTCGTGACTCACAACAAACCCGTGATTCATGGTTGATCCGTTCATACATCCTTAATATTAATGGAACTTGGGTGTTGATAAGGTGAAAACCATAATCCACCAAAATGGATGATTGATATTAAGGAGGGTTGAACCGTTCATATATCGTTAATATCAATGGAACTTGGGTGTAGATAAGGTATAAACCATAATCCACCAAAATGGATGATTGATATTAAGGATAATATGAGCCATCCCATGACCTTTGTCTAGTGTGCTTTGCTTGATCCTTGAGTGTGATTGTTGCATTCATGCATTCATGCATTCAGCTGCATCCATATCATCAGATAAAAAGAAAATTTTCAAGGAACTTAAGGGGTTTATTTGCAAAATTTTTAGAGATATGGAAAGACAAAAAAGGCATACAAAGAAGTACAGCTTCAGACAGCCCGATCTGAAAGAGTTAAGGAATCTGACATCCTATGTACTAGATCCCTTGGGTTTCAAAGCTCGTTTCGGGAAGCTTCTTCCTCTTCTGACTACTCAGGTTGTTGAAGGGTTGATGAGTACGTTGGCGCAGTTTTATGATCCTCTGTACCATTGCTTCTCTTTTCTGGACTTTCAACTGTTGCCTACTCTTGAGGAGTATGCTTATCTGGTGGGTATACCGATTCTGGATCAGTTGTCGTTCAATGGCTTGGAGAGTATTCCTACTTCTCAAGAGATAGTTGACTTGTTGCACATAGATGAAGCTCTGATTCATGCTCATATGACAACCAAAGGTGGAATTCAAGGTCTCCCTTCTGAGTTCCTCATCGCTCAAGCTACTGTTTATGGGAAGGCCATGAGTGAGGATGCCTTTGAAGCCATATTTGTACTTCTCATCTATGGATTGGTATTGTTCCCCAACATCGACAAATTTGTGGATGTGAACGCTATTAGGATCTTCTCTGCTCTTAATCCCGTTCCGACTCTGTTGGGTGATACCTATTTCTCTTTGCATCTGAGGAATATAAAGGGTGGTGGCGCTATTGTGTGTTGTTTGCCTCTGTTGTATAAGTGGTTTATTTCTCACTTACCTCAGACGGTCGCCTTCAAGGAGAACAAGGGATGTCTACGGTGGTCTATGAGGCTCATGTCTCTCACTAATGATGATATCTCTTGGTATAACCGTGTATATGATGGAGTGCAAATTATCGATTCTTGTGGTGAATTCTCCAATGTGCCTCTTCTTGGTACATGTGGTGGGATTAGCTACAACCCTGTGTTAGCACGTCGTCAGCTTGGGTTCCCCCTAAAGGATAAACCTAATAACATTCTGTTAGAAGGTGTGTTCTTTCAGGAGGGTAAAGATCCCCAAGGCTTGAAGGGCAGAATGGTTCGCGCTTGGCGCAAGATCCATAAGAAAGGCAGGAATGAGTTGGGTCCTAAGAATTGCATTACTTTGGAGCCGTACACTGCTTGGGTAAGGAAGAGAGCATCTGAGTATCTCATGCCTTACGACTATCCGAGACCTACACCTTTGGTTGTGGCTGGGCCTTCAACCCT
Organism: Lathyrus oleraceus; assembly: GCF_024323335.1. Taxonomy (NCBI): domain Eukaryota; kingdom Viridiplantae; phylum Streptophyta; class Magnoliopsida; order Fabales; family Fabaceae; genus Lathyrus; species Lathyrus oleraceus. Next base: position 364,882,722 of record NC_066582.1, read on the forward strand.
CCCTAACCAAGGAGTAGAGGAGTTGAGAGACGAAGACCTTTCAAGTGCCTGGATCCGTGAAAAGGATGAGTTGCTTCAACAAATTAAGGAGAAAGACGCTCTGATCGAGTTCCTTGAGCATCAGGTCATTGATGATGCTGACGATGCATGGACTTCTCTACTTCCTCAGTCTTCCAAGTTCTGGAAAAGGAGGTATGACAGACTCGCCAAAGAGAAGGCGGATATGGAAGCAGCCTACGAGAGAGAGGTGAAGAGGCTTCGTGCAGCTTATCTTCCGGTGTCCCGAGCTTCTAGGGATCCATAGGATGTTTATTTTCCTTTCCTCTTGTAATATGATTGATAATGTTGTACTTCTTTTCTCAGATATATTTGATGAGATATTTCCATATGCGATAAAATGCTTAATATATTTCAAAATTTGCGAATAAAACCCTAAAGTTCCTTTGAAATAAAAAACAAATCATGTGGACGAGTACTGCATGCATCATTTGCATAAGCAGGTGTTGTTCTCAGTCTCTGGTCTTGTGGTCTAACTCTGTGCTCTTCATTTATTTTGAAGACAAGCTGACTCACCGGTACTACACCAGAGCCAACTCTTCTAGACTGATGGATCACCTACAGCAAGAGAACAGTGAGCTCAAGGAGGAAGTCTCCAGACTAAGTGCTTTGATGGAATCGTTCTTGGCTGCCCATAACCAGTCTTCTCTGATGCCTTCAACTCCTCCCTAGAGGACAGTCATTTCTGAGATTGTTTCCTCTACTGTGCCTACTGCCAGTGCCCATTTTGTGCCAACAGCCATGCTAACCGGGTTTCCGTGGGGGATGCCTCCCAGCTTTATGCCTAATATTCCCGCTCCGACCTTTGCTTCGATGCCGGCATCTAGCCCGGTCCTCGCTGTTCCTCCTCTTATCGTGCATACCGTTCCTAGGGTAGATGACACCATCTATCATTATGAGCCGTCTGAGGGCCCAGATGTTAATGAGAAGATGGACGCTATGAATGACCAATTTCTTGAACTCCGCAAGGAATTGAAGAATCTTCGAGGAAAGGATCTCTTCGGCAAATCTGCTGCCGAGCTTTGTTTGGTTCTCGGTGTTAAAATTCCTGTAAAGTTCAAGGTCCCTAATTTTGAAAAACACAAGGGAACACCTGCCCTCTCAGCCACCTGGTCATGTATGCCAGGAAAATGTCAACTCAAACGGATAATGATCAGTTACTCATTCATTATTTCTAGGACAGTCTATCTGATGCTGAACTACGTTGGTATATGAGTTTGGATAGTGCGAACATTCGTTCCTTCAATGATCTTGGCGAAGCCTTCGTCAAGCAGTACAAGTATAACGTGGATATGGCTCACGATCGGGATCAGTTGCGGGCCATGTCCCAGAAGTACAAGGAAACGTTCAAAGAGTACGCCCAAAGGTGGCGAGAGTTGGCAGCTCAGATTGTGCCTTCGCTAGAGGAGAAAGAAATGACCAAGATCTTTCTGAAGACCTTGAGTTCATTCTATTACGAGCGGATGATTGCTAGCGCTCCTTCGCACTTCACCGAGATGGTGAACATGGGGATGCGTCTAGAGGAAGGAGTCCGTGAAGGACGGCTGACCAAAGATGAAGGCTCTTCTACCAAACGATATGGGGCGTTTGCGAAGAAGAAAGATGGAGAGGCACATGCTGTGCAATCCCATATGAAACCCAAAAGAACCTCTGTGAAGAGGAAGCCTGTGCATCCAGCCAGCAATCAGCACCAGGTGGCTTATATAGCACCTGTTTTCAGGGATAATCAGCAATATCAGCATAATAATCAACAACAACCTCAGCAATATCAGCAACAACATCGTCCTCAACAGCAGGTCTACCAGCCTTGCAATAGTAATCAAGCCATCACGAGTTATGAGAGGAAGAAGATCACTTTCGATCCGATTCCGATGTCATATGCAGAACTGTACCCCTCTTTGATAGAGAGGAAACTGATTACTCCGAGAGACCCGCCAGCTATACCTGTTAACCCTCAGTGGTGGTATAAGCCTGATATGCATTGTGTTTACCACTCGGGTGCTCCGGGCCATGACGTGGAGAACTGCTTTCCGCTGAAGACTAAGGTTCAAGACCTTATGAGGTGGGGCATTTTGAGCTTTGAGGACTCAGGTCCTAATGTTAAGAAGAAACCATTGCCCGAGCATGGGAAGTCTGTTAACATGGTCCAGGGCTGCCCTGACAAGTACAAGGTCAAATATGTCATCCATATTCGACAATCATTGGTCGAGTTACATCGTCTGCTGTGTGATTACAGTCATTTGGAGCACGATCATGATAAATGCCGAATCTGCTATGTTAACATATTGGTTTGTTGCCAAGTGCGTAAAGATCTTCAGGAATTGCTGGATGAAGGGACCATTGAGATCCTTCAAAACAGGAATGTCGATGAAGATGAACCAGAAGTCAATGTGATTTCTCCGGTGTTTCGGATACCCGAGCCTGTTATCATTAAGTATGATGGTAGCAAGCAGAAGGTTTCTCCCTCCCTAATTATCAAACCTGTCGGCCCTGTGCCTTATTCTTCTGAGAAGGCAATCCCATTCCGATACAATGTTGTTGATGTGGAAGATGGGAAAGAAGTGCCGTTGCCGTCCTCCGCTGTTGTTAATATTGCTGATGTGAGCGGGTTGACCCGTAGCGGTCGTGTGTTTTCTACACCCTCGAAGCCTCAGGCTGTTGCTGACTCTGTCGAGCGTTCAGTTGGGATTGCGGTGAATTCTCCGAACCCGACACCTGTTGTTAAATCCTCCTCCATACAAAAGACTCCTGCTTCTATTGGCCCTAGTGGCAATTTGAAAGAAGATTGTGATGAGATGCTGAGGCTCATCAAGAAGAGTGAGTACAGTGTTGTAGACCAGCTTCTACAGACACCATCCAAGATTTCCATGTTATCATTGCTTCTGAATTCAGAACCGCATAGAGAGGCTCTGCAGAAAGTCTTGGATGTGGCATATGTTGATCACGGTGTCACTATAGAACAGTTCGATAGCATTGTTGCAAACATTACTGCTTGTAACACTTTGAGTTTTTGTGACTCTGATCTCCCTGAGGAGGGAAGAGACCACAACCTGGCATTACACATTTCCATGAATTGCAAAGACGACGCCATGTCCAATATGCTGGTGGACACTGGGTCATCCCTGAATGTATTGCCAAAATCTACTCTCTCCAGATTGTCATTTCAAGGGCCTCCCATGAGGCAGAGTGGAGTTGTTGTGAAAGCTTTTGATGGGTCGCGTAAGACCGTGGTTGGGGAAGTTGATCTCCCAATCAAGATTGGACCAAGTGATTTCCAGGTTACCTTTCAGGTTATGGATATCCACCCATCTTATAGCTGTCTCCTTGGCAGACCATGGATTCACGAGGCAGGCGCTGTGACATCCACCCTACACCAGAAGCTGAAATTCGTGAAGAACAAGAAACTGGTAGTGATAGGGGGAGAAAAGGCTCTCCTGGTTAGCCACTTGTCTTCCTTCTCATACATAGATGCTGAGGATGAAGTTGGGACTCCTTTCCAAGCTTTATCTATAGCTGAACCTGTTGAGAAGAGAACTCCTTCATTTGCTTCCTATCGAGATGCGAAACTGGCCATTGAATGTGGTGCAGTTGCTGGTCTAGGAAAGATGATTGAGCTTGAAGATAATAAGTCCCGGGCTGGCATTGGCTTTTCTTCTGGGGTCTTCAACGATAAAGGGCTGTTCAAGAGTGGAGGTTTCATCCACACTGGTCAGAGTGAGGAAGCTGCTGCTGTCTTGGAAGAGGATGTAGAGGATTCTGACAACTTTGTCATCCCTGGTGGGATCTGCAACAATTGGGTCGCTGTGGATGTTCCTACAGTCATTCATAAGTCAGAGTAATAATCACTTTGTTTAAAAACCCTTCTCCCATGCCAAAAGGAGAAGTGATGACATTGTTGGCAACATTTAATACAATGAGATTTTCATTCAATAAATTCATGTTAAATGTTTGTTTTTCCCATTGTTTTCACTTTTTGCTTTTTGCATGAAATTGGTGATCACAAAAAACCTTAAAAACAAGAATAAAAGCAATCTTTTCATTTGCATAATGATTGCCTTGTTTGATTTCTAAAAAGCTTTTCATATCCAAAATCATTATGCAGGTTGATTTATAAACCCATTGAACATAATGATCCAACGCCATCTCCCAATTTTGAATTCCCTGTATTCGAGGCAGAGGAAGATGATGTTGAAGAGATTCCTGACGAGATTACCCGTCTTCTTGAGCACGAAGAGAAAATCATTCAGCCGCATCTCGAGAATCTGCAAACAATCAACTTCGGGTCTGAAGATTGTGTTCGAATGGTGAAGATTGGGGCACTCCTTGAAGAGTCTGTTAAGAAGGGGTTGATCGAATTGCTACGAGAATATTCTGATATCTTTGCTTGGTCGTATGAAGACATGCCAGGTCTAGATACAGATATTGTGCAACATTTCCTGCCTCTGAAGCCTGAGTGCGTGCCTGTAAAGCAGAAGCTCAGAAGAACTCACCCTGATATGGCAGTGAAAATCAAAGAGGACGTTCAGAAGCAAATTGATGCGGGGTTTCTGGTGACTTCTACGTATCCTCAATGGGTAGCCAATTTTGTGCCCGTGCCTAAGAAAGACGGAAAAGTCTGGATGTGTGTGGATTACCGTGATTTGAATAAAGCTAGTCCGAAAGATGATTTCCCTCTACCACATATTGATATGTTGGTAGACAATACATCTAAATTCAATATCTTCTCCTTTATGGACGGATTTTCCGGATATAATCAAATCAAGATGGCACCCGAGGATATGGAGAAGACAACATTCATCACACCTTAGGGAACATTCTGTTATCGAGTGATGCCCTTCGGTTTGAAGAACGCCGGAGCCATGTATCAACGAGCTATGACTACCTTGTTTCATGATATGATGCACAAGGAGATCGAGGTCTATGTTGACGATATGATTGCTAAGTCACGAACGGAAGTTGAACATGTAGAGCATTTGTTGAAGCTTTTTCAGCGTTTGAGGAAGTTCAAGCTTCGTCTGAATCCCAACAAATGTACATTTGGAGACCGTTCTAGCAAGTTATTGGGCTTTATTGTCAGCGAAAGAGGTATTGAGGTTGATCCTGCAAAGGTCAAAGCAATACAAGAGATGCCTGCGCCCAAAACTGAGAAGCAAGTTCGAGGTTTTCTTGGCCGCTTGAATTATATTTCCAGATTTATATCCCACATGACTGCCACATGTGCGCCGATATTCAAGCTCCTCCAGAAAGATCAGTCTCATGATTGGACCGAGGATTGCCAAAAAGCTTTCGATAGTATCAAAGAGTATCTATCTGAACCTTCAATCATGTCTACTCCTGTAGAAGGAAGACCTTTGATCATGTATCTGACAGTTCTTGAAGACTCGATGGGTTGTGTCCTTGGTCAGCAAGACGAATTCGGAAAGAAAGAGTATGCTATTTACTACCTGAGTAAGAAATTCACTGATTGTGAGTCTCGATACTCAATGCTTGAGAAGACATGCTGTGCTTTGGCTTGGTCCACTAAGCGTTTGCGCCAGTATATGATAAATCATACAACTTGGTTGATATCCAGAATGGATCCGATCAAGTACATCTTTGAGAAGCCTGCTTTAACCGGGAGGATTTCCCGTTGGTAGATGTTGTTATCTGAGTATAATATCGAGTATCGAGCTCAGAAAGCCATTAAAGGTAGTATCTTGGCTGACCACTTGGCACACCAGCCTATTGAAGATCATCAGTCAGTTCAGTACGACTTCCTAGACGAGGAGATTCTGTATTTGAAATTGAAAGATTGTGATGAGCCTACACTCGATGAAGGGCCAGAGCCTGGTTCCAGATGGAGTATGGTATTTAATGGCGCTGTAAATCAGTACGGAAATGGTATTGGGGCAGTAATCATTACTCCTCAGGGCACACATATTCCTCTTACAGCAAGGCTAACTTTCAAATGCACGAATAATATGGCTGATTATGAGGCCTGTATCATGGGATTAGAAGAATGCATTGATCTGAGGATCAAGCATCTCGATGTTTATGGTGATTCGGCCCTCGTTGTCAATCAGATCAAGGGTGAATGGGAAACGAATCAACCTGGTCTTATTCCATATAGAGATTATGCGAGGAGGATTTCAACGTTCTTTACAGAAGTTGACTTTCATCATATTCCTCGAGATGATAATCGAATGGCAGACGCTCTTGCTACGCTTGCTTCAATGATTGTGGTCAAGTATTGGAATGAAGTTCCCAATATCATCGTGATGCGCTTGGATAGACCAGCTCACGTGTTTGTAGTTGAAGAAGTACAAGATGATAAGCCGTGGTATTACGATATCAAGTGTTTCCTCCAGAACCAGGTCTACCCGCCTGGGGCATCTGTGAAAGATAGGAAAACTTTGAGGAGATTGTCAGGTAGTTTCTACCTCAATGGCGAAGTGCTTTATAAGAAATGTTTTGACATGGTTCTGCTCAGATGCGTGGATAGACACGAAGCAGACCTGTTGATGACTGAGGTCCATGAGGGTTCATTTGGTACTCATTCCAATGGACATGTCATGGCTAGAAAGATGTTGAGAGCAGGCTACTATTGGCTGACAATGGAGTCTGACTGCTGCAAATACGTGAAGAAATGCCATAAGTGTCAGATTTATGCGGATAAGATTCATATTCCTCCGACACTTCTGAATGTGATTTCATCACCATGGCCCTTCTCCATGTGGGGAATTGACATGATTGGCATGATTGAGCCGAAAGCATCCAATGGACATAGGTTTATTCTCGTAGCAATTGATTACTTCACAAAATGGGTTGAAGCTGCATCGTATGCTAATGTCACCAGGCAGGTGGTCGTGAAGTTTATCAAAAATCAGCTTATATGCCATTATGGTGTGCCTGATAAGATCTAATCTGAACAACAAGATGATGGAAGTGTTATGCAGTGAGTTCAAGATTGCACACCATAACTCTTCTCCTTAAAGACCCAAGATGAAGGGGGTTGTTGAAGTTGCTAACAAGAATATCAAAAAGATTATCCAGAAGATGGTTGTCACGTACAAAGATTGGCATGAGATGCTGCCATTCGCTTTGCATGGATATCATACATTCGTCCGCACTTCAATAGGGGCAACCCCTTTCTCTCTTGTTTATGGCATGGAGGCCGTACTCCCAGTAGAGGTGGAGATCCCATTAATGAGAGTCTTGATGGAGGCCAAGTTGACTGATGCTGAATGGATTCAGAGTCGTTACGACCAGCTGAATCTGATCGAAGAGAAGCGATTGACTGCCATGTGCCATGGTCAGTTATATCAGCAGAGAATGAAGAAAGCATTCGACAAGAAGGTCAAGCCTCGTGTGTTCCGAGAAGGTGACCTTGTGCTCAAGAAAGTCTTGTCTTTCGCGCTCGATTCCAGGGGCAAGTGGACTCCAAACTACGAGGGTCCATATGTTGTCAAGAGAGCCTTTTCAGGCGGTGCTTTGATACTTACAACAATGAATTGAGAGGATTTCACTCGTCCTGTGAATTCAGATGCAGTCAAGAAATACTTTGCCTAAAAGAAAAAACAAAATAGCTCGCTAAGTTGAAAACCCGAAAGGGCGGCTTAGGCAAAAATGAGCGTCTCGGTGGATTGAAAACCCGAAAGGGCGATCCAGGCAAAAATTAGAGACATGAAAAAATGAATTTTGCATCCCGCTAGATTGAGTACCTCACCCTGGGGCAATCTAGGCAAAAATTAAGGATTTGGCAAGTAACTGCATCTTGACAAGACTGTGTTCTACATCTGTCATCCGTCAAAGATTCTTCTCCATTCATCATCAACTGAAGCTTCGAATACATCGAATACGGAATTGGTGGAGAAATGGTCATTATGTTCAATGTAGCCCTTTTCTAATATATATCACCAATTTCGAACTTGTAAAAATCTATGGAGCCTTGCCATTTGCAGGCTACCATTCCATCAAATAAATTTGAGCCTTTATCCAATTATTTGCACTCTTATTTATTTCTTTTCAACAAATGTTTTGCATGTTTCTGATTGATAAAAATATCATTGTTTTAAATAAATAAATTTTTCACAAATTGTTTTTAAACAAAGTGAACATTCACAATGATTAAAGGATACTCAGGAGATCCTCAGTGCTCTCCCAAGGGTGGTATGATTCCCAACAGGGTAAGACATTTGTTCATATCCCTGGCATGAATGTGTCCTCTCCTCCCAGGATTTTGTTGGGATTTCTCCCCACCAGAGTGTGTTGTGGTTAAAATTCCCCTGCTAGAGTGCTTGTTGAGATTATTCATATCCGGATTTCTAACAGAGCAGCAGTCTTTCCTATTCGGCAGTTGTGTCCTCTCTAGAAGACTCGTTTTGAGGGGTTGGCCCCCATAATTCCTCTATCCTTCTGGCAAACTCCTCAGCAGGTTTGTTGGTGGTGATGAACTTTATCTATTTAGGTTCATCCCAGAGTGGTATGCTTGTCCATCACTCTCCCCTAGCAGAAGAGCAATGATCTTCACTCCTTATCATAAGTGTTTTCTTTGGAAGGTTTGGTATTTGGTGGTTGTTCCCCAACATTCCTTCTCTTCCTCAGATGGTTCATCCCCAGTAGAGTTGTTGGTGATGGATGTTATTTGTGATAGATCCCCAGCTGAGTTGTTGGTGTGTTGGATCCTATCCTTGATGATGTTATCTTCCTCATATAGATCCCCAGCTGAGTTGTTGGTGCGTTGGATTTTATCTATGATGACGCTATCTCCTGTATGAGATTTTTCTATTTCCTCAGACAAATACCCATCAGAGTTGTTGGTATGGCGGGCTTTATCTGAGATGATTCGTTCCTTGCCGAGATACCGTCTTCCGGTATCTGGGTCTCCCCATCATGGTTCACTTTTGTGATAGTTTCTACCTGCACAATGAACTCGTTTCTCCGGCTGTGACTGTTGTTTCCTCCAGAACCCTTTGGGGTTTATTTCCCCAAGAAGAGTGTATGATAAAGGTATTTTGTTGCCTCCTTCCTCAGCAGGTGAGAGCTCTTGGTGTTTGGCCTTTTGAGAGCTTCTTTTGTGATAATTTCTCTGGCGGAGTTGTTTCTCCAGCAGAACTCATTTGAGTCGTGATCCGGCTCCCGGTTGATTTGGTGGTTGTTCATCCCCCCAACAGAGATTTGGTGATTTCCTGATATCTCTGATCCCTCAGTAGAGTTGCGTGTGTGGCAGATTCTACTTGTGCGATCTTTGCTCCTCAACGAGTGTGATCTCCTCAATGAGTTTGGTTTTTGGCGGTTGTTCCCCAGATTCCTATTTTATCCCTCAGTGGATTCCCCAGTGTAGTTGCTTGGAGTTGCTGTTGTGGCAGTTTCTGCCTGTGCAATGAGCTCTTTTTCCTCAGCTGAGACTGATGATCCATCCCTGCAGAGATTTTGTTGTCTTTGACTCCCGGCAGATTGGTTGTTCTCCGGTGATCCTGGCTTTCTCTCTTGAGAAGTAGTACCGGGTGTTTGATTCCTGGACCTGTTTGTGTTAGACATGTCTGTTTGTCAGCATTCATCAAACATAAAACACGCATATATATACATGCATAATCATTAACATTCAGATATTCATGTTGCATTCTTTGCCATATATCTTTTGATTGTTATCTCCTGCTAATTGATAATAGATCTCCCTAGTAGATCTCCCCAAGCAGATGTCGGGTGTCTAATCTCTCAATATAGAGTCAGCCCCTTAAGCAGAAACTGTTTACCCTTTCCTTCTGCACTCCCCACTGAGTTATATCCTCGTGGATGACGGTTGTTTCCGTTGCCTCCCAACACATATATTGGGATGGTTTTCCCTATTTGAGTTACATCCTCATTAGGACGAGTCTTGATTCAGTTTGCCTTTTTGGTTTGATCCTAAATTGGCCTTGTGACTGTCTCTTGTGCTTCCCTGTGGTATAAGTGAATATTTGCTCAGTAATCGGCAACCATTCATCTTATCCCCAGCGGAGTTTGTGGCCTTCTACCCAGTAACCGGTAGTTATAAGTCCTTTTCTTTTTGGTTTTCTACCCAATAATCGGTAGTTGTAAATCCTATTTTCTTGCTCTCCAGCAGAATTTGTGGTTTTATACCATGTTGGTGGTTATAAACTCTAATCTTTTTTCCCCATGCGGAGTGGTGATCCTTTTGCTCCCCATGCAGAGTTTGTGGTCTCTACCCAGTATTCGGTAGTTGTAAATCCTATTCTCTCCCCTTTGCAGAGTTAACCTTTGTTGTTCATCCTAGTTGATGACGGTTACTCTTTGGCGGTTATCATTATCCAGTATTCGATATTGATTTTCCTTGCCCTCTTTTGGATGATTGCTTTGATTAAGCAATTTTATCCCCAGCGGATTTTTCCCCTTTTTGTGGATAATTGCTCTGAGTAAGCAATTTATCCCCAGCGGGTCTTCCTTCATTTACCGTTTGTCGGTGATGTTTGTTGCTCCCCCTCTTTTGGATAATTGTCGTATGCTCGCAATTCATCCCCAGTGAGTCATCTTTCGTCTACCCTATTGTTGTTGGTAACGATTGGTTGTCCTTGATTGGTCATCATTATATACCTAGTTTGGTATCCCGATGTCCTTTCGTTTCAGTCGATTTATCCTTTATTAACCCAGTAGCCGGTTGTGGATAATCTTCCATGCAAGTATATTATCTATGTTCTGACGGTAATAGATAATATATCTCATGCACTCTTCTGTCGAAGCCTTTTGGTCTTTCCCTAGTTGAGTAAGATTCGTATTTCCTGTGTTGGAATCGAATATCCTTTTCCATGGTTTTCTACCCAGTAGTCGGTAGATGTAATCCCCTCTTTGCGGTTATCTTCATCCAATATTCGGTGTCGATATTTTCCCTATTTTGTTTGGATAATTGTCGTATGCTTGCAATTTATCCCCTGTGAGTCATCTCTCATTTATCCCTTGTTGATAATGATTGTTTCTCCCTTTGGTTGGTCACATATTATATGCCCAGTAACCGGTATCCCTGGTGTTCCTTCCTTTCGAGTATACTATCCACGTTCTGACGGTAATGGATAATATATCTCATGCACTCTTTGGTCGAAGTCTTTTGTTGTTCTTCCTCAATTGAGTAAGATTCTTATTCCTTGTGGAATCGAATGCCCATCCTATAAACAAGTCTGCTTTTTCAGCTTTCTTCAGGATGATGAGTGTTTTGGCACAAACCAACTCACGTTTCGGTCGATTTATCCTTTATTAACCCAGTAACCGGTTGTGGATAATCTTCCATGCGAGTATACTATCCACGTTCTGACGGTAATGGATAATATATCTCATGCGCTCTTTGGTTGAAGTCTTCTGTCCTTCCCCATTCGAGTAAGATTCGTTTTCCCTTTGCGGAGTCGAATGTCCATCCTGTAAGTTGATTTGCTTTTTCAAGCCCTCCTTTTGGATGATGAATGTTTTGGAAGTAAACCCCAATTCACGTCTTGGTCGGTCACCTATTATATACACAGTAACCGGTATCCTTGGTGTTCCTTCCTTTCTGCTCCCTATTATGACCTCGGTCCCCTGTGGAGTCAGATTTCCCAGAGTTGAAATATACCTTTATAGATCTTCCTCAGATGATTTGGTTGATTGATATCTCTCACCCTTATACCGGTCTTAGATATTCATTCTTCCTGAGCTTGTTACCCAGTAACCGGTAACACCTCATCCTTTTGCTTCCCCTGGAGAGTCTCTTAGATTTCCCCAGCGGAATTTCTGTTGTGATCCTCCTTTTGCTGCGTTGGCGTTTTCCCCAATACATGCATTTTTCCTGACAGAGTTGTTTTTTCAGCTCTTTCCCCAGCCTGAGTCCGGATTTTCATCCGAGGTATCCATTGTGGATAGTTTTGCTGTGTTGGCGTATTCCCCATCATATGCATCTTTGAGTCAGCTTGAGTCATTCCATCGGATGTGTTTCCCTTTGGAATTCTTCTCCCCAGTAAAATCTCCAGTTTCAAGTCGTGTCCTGCTCACGCATTTTTCATTTTCTTATCCGCATAAGAATCCCGTTAGAGTCTTTGTTCCATCAGTGAGTGTATTACTCCTATGGGTTTTCAATTTCTCCTGATTTCTTTTCTTCTTTGTGGACACATATCCCCACAGAGTTAGTTTGTTTTGCATACATACATTTGCATCATGAGGTCTCTCAGGGACCATAATTTGTCTCATTGTTGTTATTTAAGCCCATTCTACCTTGTCGAGACGAAGATTTTTACCTTCATTTATCCGGCTAGAATGACCTTAAATAGGGGCATCTGTAAGACCCCAGTTTTGTCCCTAAGATCCCTCATGGCATCATAGCATAGCATTGCATAGCCTCAAGGATCCTTTGAGCATCTTGCCTTCCTTTCCTCTTGGGTGGGATCTCTTGTGAGTGGTTTGAGATCACCAGGCATGCTTGCATTGTATATCATTGCTTTTGTTGTTTTAATCACTAACCAAAAGCACCAAAAATATGTCATCTAACATTTGTTTTGCAATCTAAGCAACCACAGGTCAAGCAATTCAAGGAATCCCTTTGTGCATTGAGTTGATGGTATTTTCTTGAGATGAGGACCACATGATATTATATGGAGCTTATATGAGCTATGGTTCCATTTTTGAGCAAATTCCCCAAGTGGTAAAGGCTCAAGTTCACCAGGCATTGTGAAGGTCATCCGAGGACCAATACAATCAACTGTGCAGTCAACTGAGGGCTTTGAGGTGTGGAAATGATTTGAAACATCCCATTCATGTTCAAACAAGGCCTATTCATCATGTCAAACATCTATCTTGAAGATTTTGAAGTCATTGCAAAAGTTTCCCAAAATGGAAAGTGACCTGTAATTTCAAGTTTCCAAAAATGGCAAGTTTTTGGTCCACATTCAACTTGACTTTCCAACATCAAAGAAGCTTCAAATGGATTTTTGGTGAACATGAAAGTTGAAGATCTTTCTCTCCTCTTTTCAAAAAGTCTTATATCATGTCCATCTGATAATTGGTTGAGAAGTTATGAACAAATTATCACAAAGTATGCATGGAAGTTCAAAATGCCATAACTTTTGATCCAAAACTCCAAATTGAACCACTCTTTTTGCAAAATGCTCCTTGTGACCAAGACTTTCCAAATAAACCATTGAATTGCATGAAAGAAGATCACATGACCATTTGTTCATACGTGTACATTTTTGAGGGAAATTCAAGAATTCAAAATTGGATGATCATACAAGCCATTTAACACTTCCATCATGATTGTTGAATGATTTTGAGTGAAATCCCAGCTTGCATGGCACTGTTCACGTGTGGATTTATCATGCTACCTCACACTTGCATTTTTTGCATTACACCTTACATCTCCTTAATTTCAATTAGCAAAAGCCTAATCTTGATTACAACATCATTAGCACATCATATATAAGCTAAAGCATAACTGTTTTTGGAGAAGGAAGTTCATATCTGAAAATTTTCCATTCCCTCCATTTTTTCTCTTTCTTCGAAATTTCAAAATTCTTCATACAAACCCTCATTTTCTTTACACATTCATGATCATGGAAGAGTTTTGAGCAAGAATCAACCATCACTTTTGTCAATTCAGTCCAAATTCGTGCAGGTTGAAGTGCATCATATGAACATGGAAGCTTCAAATTGAGCTGGATCTAGGTTGTTTCCATTGCCAATTCGTGCATAAAGCTTCACAGCAAGGTTGAGGAATTAGATCTGGACGTTTTGGAGGCTTGAACACATGAGTTTTGAACACTGCATCTCAAGTAAGTTGAAATTCGATCTTTACCATTTGCTGTTTCATGTACATGATTAGGTAGATCCTGTTGTGCTGATGATGCTGATATAATTAGATTTTGAAATGGATGGATATTGATCAAGATATGTTGATTTAAAGTTTGGTTGTTGAAAATGTTTTCGTTCGATCCATAAAATCCATAAGGTTTCAGGCTTAATGAACATGATATTCGTGATCTACATTGAAAGATCTTTCCAACCATATGCATTTCGTTAAATTCTGGAAAAGTGTTCATGACCTCCGCCGTGTACACGGCCGGAGAAGACAGTGGAAACCACCGTCCGCCACCGTCTGGTTTTGATCCTAGGGTTTCAGAGCAAAATGCTGCATTTTGATGGAAGCGCGCCTTGGACCGTCCTTGCACGGGTTCGAATCTTGGCGTATGCATTTTGTGATTTTAATTGATTTCTCTTTGAGCTTTAGCACCTGCGTTCGATCCTTCGCCATTGCATTTTCTGAATTTTATTTTTGAACGTTCTCATTTACCATAAGCGCATGGGTTCGATTCCTGGCATATGTTCCTTCTGATTTTAATTCAAACTTTGATTTCCCTCCATTGCCATGCATATTTCTTTTTATTTCATTCAACTTTCAAAAATCATAAAAAATAGTAGGATGATCCAATTTGATCCTATTTTTTTTTCACATTCTTGTTTTGATGTCTAGTTTTTTTTAGCATTTTTTTCAAGAATTGTTTGGTGCTGGATTTTAAATTGTGAATTTGTGATTGAACATGGTGCCATATTGATATGTTGCATTCATTTGATTGTAAAATGCTCATCCTTAATCCAATTGGTTTGAAATTTGGCATGCTTGATCCTCACATGTGATATGATTTTTGAGCTTTTGTTTGGGATTTTTATCATATGCCATCACTGTTTTGGATACATGGACATGTAGTGTGACATTTGGTGTAACATTTTATGCCTTGCATTTGTGCATTTTCATTCATACACCATTTGAGCTCTTCTGGATTTAAGTTTTGGTATGATGCTTGTTCATAACATGATAAACTAACATAAAAAATTTCATGATCATTGGATGCTTTTCTGTTTTGATTGGAATTTTCTAATTTGGATATCCAACTTTGTGCACATTATTTGCCTTTGCATGACATGAATTGTTTGATACCTTTTCCATGTGAATTGATCTTGGTCCTTTTGAGGACATCTTATGACATGTTTGGACTTACTTTGTGCAAAAGATTGACTTCTGTTTTGGTCATTTGATTTGGTTTTGAACCTAGTCTTTGTACAAGTGTTTTGTACATACTAATTGTGCTTTGTGTTTCAGGTTTGGACATTTAGCATTGATGTTTGGTTTGCTCTCACTTTGTGAGATGCAAATGCTTTTGAGTATTAACTCTTGCTGTTTTGTAGGTTCTAATTGATGCTCATGAGTTCACTTGATTGCTTGAGCATTGTTTAGTGAGTTGTAAATATTGGAAAGTTCCACTGTCTGTCTGTTGGTTTTTTGAATACAATATTAATTGTTTAAGCTTTTGTACAGGTACATTAGTTGCTAGCTAGCTTTTTCTTATCTTTTGCTTTGGAGTATGGTTGATACACCACTGAGGTAGTTTAGCCCTCTTACTCCATGTAGTCTGGAAGTCCTGTCACCTTTTTGGCAGGCATTTGGCTGAAGTCCTCCTTATGAGGCTCTGACTGTGTTTGTTTACATTTGTGCCAAAGACCTCGAAATGAGGCATGTTACTTGATAAGTCCTCCTAAGTGAAGAGGAAATTGACATATAGAAGGGATTAGCAATCAATCCCTTGTTATTCAGTGAGTCGTTCATTATGCTCGCACTACGTGCTGATGCTCTTGAACAAGTACCCAAGATCTTGTTTAGAGTCTGTCAAGTGGAATGGGATCCCATATTCTGGATCCCCACGCTTTCTTTGTCATAAGCTCACCCAGGCCAGGGTTAAGAGCATGAGGTCTTATCCTCATTTCCTATTTTCATCAGTTTCACCCTAACTCTCAATGTTAGTGGTTAAGAGCTCACAGATCACAATTACAGTTTGACTTGTTTGTCGAGGTTGATATGACCCCTCTTGACTAAAGCCCACCTATTTGATTGAGCCTCTTGTTTGTATATAGAGTGTGATGCATTGTTTGCTTGATTGCTTTGCATGTGTTTGCTTTTGCTCATTTGTTTTGTTTTGAGGAGTTAGAAATAAGTCCATTGATTGGCATTCTGTTTCCTGTTTGTTTTGAGGAGTTAGATGTAAGTCCATCAATTGGCATTATGTTTCCAGTTTTCTTTTTGGAGTTGGATGTAAGTCCATTGATTGGCATTCTGTTTCCTCTTTATGTGGTTCTCTCATGAGGCTTGCTTATTGCTTATACCTTGTGTTGCCTTATTCCAAAGGAACTTACTTGGATCATCTCTATGATCTCGAGAAAGGAACTCCTATTGTGGTTTAACCCTCACCTCTTGCATGCTTAACCTTGATCCTTTTTCATCCTTAACCCAAAAACCAAAAACTTTTGTGCAAACATTTGACTTGTTTTCAACATTAGGAACCTAGGCCCTAAGCCTTCGATTTTCAAACTTTCTTTTCATAATACTCATTTTGAATTGAATCTTTAAGTCAACTTTGACCATTTTTGTACATACTTCTAATTGGTTAACGCAACCCACTCAAATGTGTCTCCTTTGTGGCTCCATGCCCACTTCTTAATCAAAATTTTCATAACCTTTAGCTATTAGGTTTGAGTTATCTTTGTGGTAGATATAATACTCACCTTTGTCCTTAGTGATTGAATTGTAAGACTTCCATGCTTATTATAGGGTTAACCCCTCACTAGCATGTCGAAGATATTCTCACATGGTGGACTTGTGGTTTTTCAGGTCCAGTTTTCTCCCTTTGATAACAAAAGACCTTAAGGCTTTTGGACCAATCAATCCACTCACTGTTTTGAAGTCTTTTACCCGAACTACGGGGTTTTGATCCTTATCTTTCATGAGAGGGTACGTAGGCAATGGATTCATCCATCCAAACACAAAATGTAAATAAACTTGTATATTCTTTTCTCATCTCTTCAATCATGTTTGCACAAAATAATTTCATAACAATAACCCTTTGCAACAAGTTGTGAAAAGGGCTCCCTAGGAGTACCTAGTATGTTGTGGGTGCCTAACACCTTCCCATGACATAACCAACCCCCTTACCCAGATCTCTGACCCTCTTTTGCTAGTTTTGTTTGTATAACTTTATTGGTTTTTGTTCGCTTTCTAACCATTCCTTTGGATAAATAGAAGTGCGGTGGCGACTCGACTTTGTATGATTTACCTTGGATTTAGTTAATATTTCCAACGGTAACGAATACACCGCTACAATATGGTAGAAGCCTTTGCAAGGATTTCAAGATTCCACATTATAATTCTTCTAACTACAGACCAAAGATGAATGGGGTTGTTGAAGCTGCAAACAAGAACATCAAGAAGATCCCTCATGCTATTCTCATCATATGCATTAGCATTGGGATCACACCTTGGCTTCCTCCTTACCCCCCTCATTAATTGGGTTTGCATTGGGAGAGATCACCAAGCACATTTGATTGTATCATACTTCATTTTTATTTATTTACTAACCAAAATACCAAAAATATGTCAATGTATAGTTTAACTCTTTTGTAGGTAGTGGGTATGCTCACCTTTGATCTATCAAGCTTATATTTATGGTTCAAGACCCTCAATGCAAGGAGATCAATCAAGAAGTGGTTTACTATGGATATAAGTATCATATATGGATCCCCATGATCTTCACATGTTATTTTGATCAAGAAGTCATCAAGAGTTTGGACTTTGTTTGCCTTGGAAACCCTAATTCATCTGGGTATCTTGTGTGACTTCTTCAACAAGTTTCTTCACCAATTGATCCAATATTTCAAGGGATACTTCACATTTCATCATATTATGCATATATGAGCCTCCAGGAGTCCCAAAAGTCAAGAGAATATCAAGCTAGCAAGTTGGTTCATGGTGGTTGACCAGAGGAATTCAACTAGTCAAAACTGGGGTTCCCTAGACCCTATCTCCTACAATGTTTATCATATGAAAATGATTCTAAGAGAAACGTTACTCTAAATGGCATTCCAAACAACTTTCATGTTTAGGTCAAGAGCTAGTTTTACTTTGAAAGTCATTTTTTATGCTGAAAGATTATAGGTCATTTTGTCTAAACCCAAATTGGGAGGTCAACTTCCCAAGACCATAACTTGCTCATATTTTATGAGATGAAATCCATTAAAATTCAATGATCAAATTCAAGATGTCTACTTAAACTTTTATGATTGGAGGAAGTTCAAATTCAACTTGCGAATGCATGTGCCAGGAGGAAACATTATAGGTCATTTTGGTCCAATACCATTGAACAAGTGATTTTCCTCAACTTTTAAAATGCATAACTCCTTCAGGCTAAATCCAAATGAGGTCAAATGTATGACCAAATTTAAGGTATTCTAAAGAGCTACACTTTGATGAAGGAACTTTTCTCATTTGAAGCCCATAGAAAAAATTATTCAAGGTGGAAGAAGTGAATATGGCTTCGTACTTAGATTTTTTTTTTGATATGTTTGATTTTCCAAACTTCCACCTCAAATTTCATCATGATCCAAGCTTCCAATGGAACATTATTCAACATGAAAGTTGTTCCCCTTGATCCCACCTTTCCAAAAAGTCTAAATCATCTTATTTGGACAAAGTATAAGGCACTTGCGCATGGCTTAAAGTTGAAGGACCATTTGGAAGATTTCAAGTTCCACTTTTCATACACGAATGCATGGCTTCACAACATGATTTCAGCATGGCTTACACTCATTTTTGGACCTTGGTGCATCACTTTATGGGCCTATCACATGCCCATTCAAGCATTAAAGAGATATTTTCAAGTTTTTCCAAAAATGGAAGTGTGCAAATATCATTGACATTGGCCTATAAATAGAATCTCTCTTGCTCAGAAATAGAGAGTTGGCGTGCAAGCTTTGATTTAGCAACCCTAAACCCTCACCACTAAAGGATAAGCTTGAAGATTTTCTTTGAAAGTCTAGTTTGAATCTTCCACTATTTTTGAGATTGAAACTCCAAGAGTCCATCCCTTTCCTTGATTCATTTCTACTCCATCAAGCATCTGAAGCAAGGCCAAGCATAATTGAGAGCAAGATCGTGCCAATCTGAAGCTCCATTGAAGGTGATTTTCTATATTTTTTCACTCCTCGATTCTCTCTTATTTATCCATTATTATTGTTGATTTTTGGTTGTCTGAAATCCTACCAATGTAGGCAACAAGATTGAGTTGCTTAGAGTTCAAATCGAAGTAACTCAGATCATGATCCTCAAAATTCAACTCCCTGTATCTTCCTATATACTTAGAGTTAGACAAAATTGAGGCCATATTTGAGCTCCTAAGTATTTTTTTATTTAAATCCATGTCTTGATTTTTCATTTTGGTGATGGTTGAAGGTGGACCAGTCCGGTGAGGTCCACCGGAGAAGAAGATCGGAGCTCTGGCTCCGGCGATGTGTTGGCAAGTCTCTGAACCACATGATCCTTTCATTTTGTTTTAATCTTAGGCGTTGGTTGTGATTACCACATGTTATGCGCAGTTGACTAGAGACCTTGTGGAACGCGCGTTTGGGACCATCTAATTGCCACCTCAATTAATGAGGGAGATCAGACGGTCCACGAGTTTTTTCATTTTTTCATTTCTATTTTAATTTCTTTATTTTCATTAATTCATATTAATTTTAATATTGATCCAAAAAATATGGGACTTTCACCAAAAAAAATCAAATATTTTTATCTTTCATTTTCTGAATTAAAATTATTTTTTGGATCAATATTAATATTTTTCACGAGTTAATTGTTTTTGTGCATATTTTTAATTGTTTAAAAAAACATCTGACTTTCCAAAAATAATGAAATTTTTTCCAAGGTCCTTTGAAATTTTCTCTTGGCCATTTATTTGGTGTTTTGAAGAGGTTTTAGGTTTTTGATCAAACATAATTTAATTTAATACATTTTTAATTGATTTTAATTGTTTAATTGTGAATAAATTGTGTTGAGCTATTTTCATTGACTTGTGATGTTTGACTATTGTGTTTGGGCCTTGGTCAAGGTTGATTTTACTTTGTTGGATTAAAATCATTAGATTTAGGGGATTGATGAAATATACATTTCATCTCCCAAAATGAATGAATTATTTTAATTTGATAAAATTCCTCCCATGACCAATTTGTGTTTGTCTCATTTCCCCTCCCTCTTCATCTTCAATCCCATTTTATCCCATCTATTTCATTGACGAATGATATCTCTATATCCTAAGGTTAGTTGTTTCATAAACCAACATAAGTATGGATTAGATTAGGTCCCTCCTTTTTCCATTTTCTTTTTAAGTGTGGTATGTTTTAGGAGTATGGTTCATTATACCACATCTCTAACATGCATTAACACTAAAATTTCTATTGCCCGACCTCAGATAGTTGGGTCTTCTACATAAGTCCAATTATGATTGCTCAACATAGCGCTAAATTTTGACCCAAAAACATAGCATTCTAGTAAGTGAGATTGTAAGTCTCCCCCCTTTCATGGTATTGTATGGAAACTTGGCCTTTTTTCCTTCCTTTAGAAGATGTCTTAGTTCAAGGATCCATGCTTGTGAACAGAGGGTTGAGTGTTCTCCAAAGAATAACTTAAACAATTGAAAAGCAAAAACAATACTAACATCTAAACAACTAACATTTGAATAACTTTTAATTTCAATTCATTTACCTTATGCACTTTAAATTCAAACCATTTATCATTTGTCATTATACATATCATTTTACTTGTTTATTTTATAGCCATTTTTACTTTTCTCACTTGAGTCATGTATTGTGAATATATTGTGATTGTATATACTTGTTTGTGTATTTTGTTTGCGTGTGTGGTCTTAGGACCTTAATGTACATAATAAACAACAAAAACCCTAAAAAAATTGTGTGGACTATTGGATTTGATCTGAGACTTGGACTTAGAATTAGGCAACACTCCCTATGCAAAAGGACTTGGACAGTGCCAACTATTCTAAAGCCAAGTCATTGTGAATTGAACTTTCATCTGATGCAAGTATTGATTTCCTTCCGAGTTCATCTGCTACATGGTCTTGACAAAAATGTTACTTTGAACCCGTGTCTAAATGCCTATTTTTGAGCCATTCAAGGAAAATGTCATCTGATGCATGGGAGATTATGAAGAAGGCTATGAAGTTGCTAGCTTGGATGTGGCTATCTTTATTTGATGCCTTGCTCTTCATCTTTCTTTCTTATTGATATTGCTTGATTTTAAAGTCCAAAGGAAAAGTGGATTTCTATGACATTCTTGTCTATTGGATTGCATCCCATTGGTCAAATCTTTTCAACTCTCAACTTTTAAATTTTTGCTTAGGATTAGATTCTTCATCTCCTCCCAATTATTAAATTTTAAATCTCTCCCCTCTTTCAAAACTTTCTTTGCTTTTGATTTTAAACTTAGACTTTATTGCAAATTAGAAACTTTGGCCTTATGCCATTTCATTTTTGAACGTCTTTTTCTAATCAAACTTGTAAATGAACTTAACCATACTTGACTTAAAATTTCAAAAGACAAAAATAACTAACACACATTCAAACCCTTTTAGGCCTTTTTTGCCTCTCTTTAACTTAAATTTTAGTTAAAATCAATCCACTCAATTTGAAATTGATACCACGAACTACGAGGTTTTGATCCCTCATTTTATGTTGGTGCGTAGGCACAAGTCCAAAGGTCTTGTCAAACACAAAAACATACTTAATGAATTCTTTTATCATCCCCACACTCTGTTTATTGCAAACATCTTTTATGCCAAAACACATACACACATAAAAAGGGCTCTCTAGGAGTACCTAGGACACTTTGGGTTCTAACACCTTCCCTCTGTGAAACCAACCCCTTTACCTGTAATATCTAGCATTCTATTAGTTTTGATTTGAAAACTTCTTATCTTTGGGTTTTGTTCGTACTTTTACCTTTTCCTTTGGAAACAATAAAAGTGTGGTGGCGACTCTGGTTTAATTGACGTTAAGTTTATCCATAGTTTAATGGTCATGAATTTACCGCTACAAAAATTAAGTGGCGACTCTGCTGGGGAGTAGTCCTCAGTGGGTTTAGCCTACTTTTTTATGTGTATACTTGTGTATTTGATGTTTGTATATTTGTATGTATGATATAATCTGCTTGTTGTGCTTGGTGATCTCTGGGTGGTGAGATAAGTTCTAACCCGAACTTGAGTGCAATTAAGATAGGAGGATGGTATAGACATCTTCGACTTGTGTGGAGTAGCCCATAAAAATTTGGCTTGAGACCCATTTACTCAGTGGAGACCCTTTTGGAGCTATTAATGTCACACAAGTTATTTATGGTTAGGAATTACTTTCTCTGATTTTGGGTCCGAGAAGCTGAGGATCGTAGAAAATTTAACCCAACTTGGCCTATTTAGGTCGTAGTGTGGAGACTGTATAGGTATAGACTTGATAACAGTTGTTACGCGATACTACATTGAGACGAATTTCTCTTGAGAATATTATGGGTTGATGAGTCAGTAATCCTAACCTATACTATTTGATAGATGGAATTAAGACTCTGAGATCTTTTTAGAACATGATCTACAAGTTTTATCCCTAGCACACTCCTTTAGGATGGTTCTTAACCTGACTCCATGCTCGTGACTCACAACAAACCATTGATTCTTGGTTGATCCAATCAAGTCTTGTCAATATCAATGGAACTTAGTTGTGGATAAGGTGAAAACCATGATCCACCAAAATGGATGATTGGTCTTGACAATGACTTAATTCATCCTTTGACCTTTGTTTGTTTTCCTTGTGTGTGATCCCTTACGTGTGATTGTTGCATTCATGCATTCATGCGCATCATAATATTCATCACACAAAAAATAGCTTCAAGGAACTGAGGTTTTATTTGAAAATATTTTCAGACCATGGATTGTGGATGAAGGAACACTAAGAAGTACAGTTTCAGATGTCCAGATTTGAAAGAGTTAAGGAAGCTATCATCTTTTGTATTATATCCCTTAGACTTCAAACAATGTCATGGGAAGCTTCTGTTTGTGTTATCTGCTGATGTAGTAGAAGGAATCTTGAGTGTGTCGATTCAGTTTTATAATCCTCTCTACCATTGCTTCACTTTTCCCGATTATCAGCTCGTTCCTACATTGGAGGAGTATGCCCATCTCTTGGGGATACCTGTTTATAACAAGGTGTCGTTTAGTGGATTGGAAGACATTCCCATATCTCATATTATAGCTGAAGCTCTTCATCTGAAGAAGTCTGAGATTGAGGCTCATTGGGTGAAGAAAGGAGGGATATCTGGGTTGACTTATGAATTCCTTATTGGGAAAGCTACTGCTTTTGCTCAAGCCGGTAGTGTGGATGCTTTTAAAGCTATCTTTGTGTTGCTCATCTATGGTTTAGCTTAGTTCCCTAACAATGACGATTTTGTTGATGTTAACGCCATTAGAAACTTCTTGAATGGGAATCATGTGCCTACTTTGTTAGGTGTATGTACTTCTCTTTGCATTTGAGGAATTCTAAAGGTGGTGGAACTATTATGTGATATGTTCCTCTTCTGTACAAGTGGTTTATTTCGCACTTGCCTTAGAAGCCTGCTTTTATGGAGAACAAACAATGTCTACGGTGGTCTCAGAGACTTATGACTCGCACTAATGATGATATAGTTTGGTATGATTCTTTTTTGAGTAGCTTGGAGATTATTGATATTTGTGGTTAATTCTCTAATGTGCCTCTCATTGGTACACAAGGAGGAATTAACTACTACACTACTTTGGCTCGTCATCAACTTGGGTTCCCCTTGAGAGACAAACCTAATAACACTCAGTTAAAAGGTCTTTTCTATCAAGAGGGTAACGATCCCCAACTTTTGAAGCAGAAGATGATTCCCTCTTGGCATAATGTGCATAGGAAAGGAAGATCCGAGCTTGGTTTGCACAACTGTGTAGCTTTGGAAGCTTACAAATCTTGGGTGAAGAAGAGAGCTTTGGAGTTGAAGATGTCGTATGCTTGTGAAAGACCTATGTCTATGGTAGTGGTTGAGCCATTAACTCTCCCTAACCAAGATGTGGAGGATTTAGAAGACACACTCGCCAAGATAAGGCAAGAGAAAGATATGTGGGAAGAGCGTGTCCATACTTTGAGCAGAAAGCATGAGGAGTTGCAGCTTGAGTCTAAGGACAAAGATGCACTTATTGAACTTCTTGAAGACCGAGCAGTGAAGAGACAGAGAGAACTAGAGGTTCCATCTTCCTCTAGTATGCCTCAGCCTTCCGGTGCTTGGAAGAAGATTGTTGATCAAGTTGTCCTTGAGAACGCTCGGATGAAGACTTCTTTTGAGTATGAGATTCAACGCATCCGAAGGAAATACGCGCCTGCAGCCAGATCATCTGACACCATTGTTAGGATGGTCAGTTTCCTTTTCTCTTGTATTTGTATTTTGGTTTATGAAATTGTACTCAGTGCAATCCTTCCAAATTATATAAATAAAAGGGTTTTTATGGTCAATCTAATTGTTACAATTATTATTACTATATATTTGCAAATAAAATAGTATGTTCCTTGAAATTAAAAACAATCAAAGCATTACATTTCATGCATCATTAGTATAACAGGTTTTTATTTTGCCAAATGTCTTATTGGTTATTCTTCTGTGCTTCAGCCAAGCTGACTCATCGATACAATACTCGTGCCAATCATCTGAGAATCATGGAACACTTGGAACAAGAGAACCGGGAGTTGAAGGAGGAGATTGCCCGCTTGACTGCCATGATGGAGTCTGTTTTAGCTGCTCATAGTCAATCTTCCCCAACGCCTGCAACTCCTCCTCCTTAGAGGACTGCCATCTCAGAGATTGTTACTTCAGCCGTGCCTGCCACTCAGTTTGCGCCTACCATGCCTGTCGGATTCCCGTGGGGAATGCCGCCGAACTCTGTGCCCGAAGGTTTTGCGCCTACCTTTGCTTTCATATCGGCATCTAGCTCGGTTATGTATGTGAGCCTCTAGTTGTTCACACTCTGCCTCGTGTTGAGGACACCATCTACCATTCCGAGCCGTCTGAGGGTCCGGATGTTTATGAGAAGATGGATGAGATGAAAGACCAATTCCTTGAGTTGTGAAAGGAGTTGAAGACCTTGAGGGGAAAAGATTTGTTTGGTAAGAGTCTTGAGGATGAGATTGGAACTCCATTCCAAGTTCTATCTATTGCTGAAGAAAAGAAAGATGGGGCACCTATGTCCTCTTTTAGAGACGCTCAGAAGATTGTTGAAGACAGTAGCTCTGATCAGTGGGGCCAGATGGTAGAAGTCGCCGAGAACAAGAATCGTGTTTGTTTGGGATTTTAGCAAGGGTCGTCTATAATCAAAGTTGAAGGGGTGCAACCTAGTTTTCATAGCGGAGGGTTTATACATGGTAATGACTAACACTCAGTTGCAGTGATTGAGGATGATGAAGAGGAAGACTGCACCAATTTTGTGATGCATGGAAAAGCTTGCAACAATTGGATCACTGTCGATGTTCCTGTTATTTTTCATCGCTATAAGTAATTATTTTATTATTTTTGAAAATCCTTCTCCTATGCCTAAGGGAGAAGTGAACATTGTCAGACATCTTTCAATTTGATCATTAATAAAATACAATTCTATTCATCCACATCTATGATGTTTTATTTTTACTTTTTGCTTTTCTAAAAATGGTAATCACAAAAAACATGAATGAATAAATAATAATTATCCATCTGCATAATATTTGGTCACAATTCACTTCTCTAAAATCAAAATATCAAATCATTATGCAGGTTGGTTTCTAAACCCATTGAATACAATGATCCTACTCCTTCTCCGAACTTTCAATTCCCTGTGTTTGTGGCTGAGGAAGAAAGTGATGAAGAAGTATCTGATGAATTATCTCGTCTACTTGAGCATGAGGAAAAAGTTGTGCAGCCGTTCAAAGAGCAGATTGAGTTGGTCAACTTGGGTTCCCTGTGTTTGAGCTTGATCATAGAGATTTGAACAGAGCTAGTCTGAAAGATGATTTTCCTCTGCCATACATTGATATGTTGCTAGACAATACAGCTAAATTCAAAGTCTTTTTGTTTATGGATGGATTTTCCGGTTATAATCAGATTAAAATAGAACCCGAGGATATGGAGAATACCACATTCATTACACCCTAAGGAACATTCTGTTATAGAGTGATGCCTTTCGGTCTAAAGAATGCTGGTGTAACTTACCAGAGAGCTATGACTACTCTTTTTCATGATATGATGCATAAAGAGATCGAAGTCTATGTTGATGATATGATTGCTAAATCCAGTGATGAAGAAGAGCATGTTGAGCATTTATTGAAGTTATTCCAGCGTTTGAGGAAGTATAAGCTCCGCTTGAATCCCAATAAATGTACTTTTAGTGTTCTTTCTGGTAAGTTGTTGGGCTTTATTATCAACGAGAAGGGTATTGAAGTTGATCCTGCCAAGGTCAAAGAAATACAAGAGATGCTTGCGCCTAAAACTGAGAAGCACGTTAGAGGTTTTCTCGGCCGCTTGAACTATATCTCAAGATTCATTTCACACATGACCGCCACATGTGCGCCTATATTCAAGCTTCTTCGAAAAGATCCGTCTTGTGATTGGACCAAAGATTTCCATAAAGTTTTTGACAGTATCAAAGAGTATCTTCTTGAGCCTCCGATTCTGTCTCCACCTGTTGAAGGAAGACCGTTGATCATGTATTTGACTGTGCTTGAAGAGAATATGGGTTGTGTTCTAGATCAGCAAGATGAAACTGGAAAGAAAGAATATGCTATTTACTACCTCAGTAAGAAATTCACCGACTGTGAGACTCGATATTCTATGCTTGAGAAGACTTGTCGCGCATTGGCTTAGGCTGCTAAGCGTCTGCCTCAATATATGTTGAATCCTACCACTTGGTCGATATCCAAAATGGATCCAATCAAGTATATTTTTGTGAGGCATGCTTTAATTGGGAGGATTGCCCGTTGGCAGATGTTGTTATCAGAGTATGATATTGAATACCAATCTCAAAAAGCGATTAAAGGTAGTGTCTTGGATGACCATTTGGCTCACCTACCGATTCAAGATTACCAGTCAGTACAGTACGATTTTACTGATGAAGAGATTTTGTACCTAAAGTTGAAATATTGCGACGGACCATTGCTTGAAGAAGGGCCAGAACCTGGTTCCCATTGGGGCATGGTATTTGATGGAGTTGTTAATCAGTATGGTAATGGAATTGGGGCAGTGATTATTACTCCTCAAGGCACTCATTTTCCGTTTACAGCTAGATTGACTTTCAAGTGTACAAATAATATGGCTGAGTATGAAGCTTGCATTATGGGGCTTGAAGAGGCCATTGAACTCATAATCAAGTATTTGGACGTCTATATAGATTCAACTTTGGATGTGAATCAGATCAAAGGTGAATGGGAGACGAATCAACCCGGTTTAATACCATATAGAGATTATGAGAGGAGGATTTCAACTTTCTTTACAAAGGTTGAATTTCATTATATCCCTCGAGATGAAAACCGGATGGCAGATGCTCTGGCAACATTGGCTTCAATGATTATGGTGAAGTATTGGAATGAAGTTCCCAATCTTACTATGATGCGTCTTGATAGGCCAGCTCATGTCTTTGATGTTGAAGAGATCAAGGATGAGAAGCTGTGGTATTTTGATATCAAGTGTTTTCTCCAAAGTCAGACTTACCCGCTTGGGGTATCTTCGAAAGATAAGAAGAATTTGGGGAGATTAGTCAGCAACTTCTACCTGACTGATGATGTGCTGTATATGAGAAACTTCGATATGGTTTTGCTCAGATGCGTGGATAGACACAAAGCAGACAAGTTGATGACAAAAGTCCATGAAGGTTCCTTTGGTACTCATTCCAATGGACATGCTATGGCAAAGAAGATATTGAGAGCAGGTTACTATTAGCTGACAATGGAATCTGACTGTTGCAAGTTTATGGAGAAATGCCACAAGTGTCAAATCTATGCAGACAAGATTCATAGGTTTGATTCCTTGTTCCGTTGTGTCTCTCTAGCTTGTTCCTAGATTGACAACGCTTGTTATTTCCCCCGCACTTCCCCACAGTTTAGATGACTGATTGCTCAGTAACAAGTAATTATCCATCTTTTCCTCGGTGAAGTTGGCCCTCTACCCTTATACCGGTAGTTGTAAGCCCTGTTTTATCCCCTAGAAGAGTTTACCTTATTTTGTTCATCCTAACCGATGACGGTTACTTTTCCGTGGTTTTCTACCCAGTATCCGGTAGATGTAATTCCCTCTTTGTTGGTTATCTTTATCCAATATTCGGTATCGATATTCCTTCACTTTTTCTGAGTATATCTCCCACTAACCGGTGATATATCTCCCGGATCATTGCCTTTGTCAATGTATCCCCTGCGAGTCATCTCTCATTTACCCTTGGTTAGTAACGATTGTTTCTCCCTTTGATTGGTCATCATTTTATACCTAATATTCAGTATCCCGATATCCTTTCTTTTCGGTCGATTTATCCTTTATTAACCCAGTAACTGATTATGGATAATCTTCCATGCGAGTATGTTATCTATGTTCTGACGGTAATAGATAATATATCTCATGCTCTCTTTGGTCGAAGTCTTTTGCTCTTCCCCAGTCGAGTAAGATTCGTATCCCCTTTTGCGGAGTCGAATGCCCATCCTATAATTGAGTTTGCTTTTTAGCCTTCCTTTCGGATGATGAGTGTCTTGGAAGTATTCCCCAATTCACGCTTGGTTGGTCACCTATTATATGCCCAGTAACCGGTATCCTTGGTGTTCCTTCCCTTCTGCTCCATATTATGACTTTTTTTGTCCCTTATGGAGTCAGATTTCTTGAGTTGAAATATACCTTTTAGGTCTTCCTCAGATATTGTTGGATGTTTGATATCTCTCACCCTTATATCGTTCTTAGATATTCATTCTCCCCGAGCATGTTGTTCTCTCACCCTTATACCGGTGTTTCGATCACATGTCTCCTTGAGCTTATTACCCAGTAACTGGTAATACCTCGTCCCGTTGTTTCCTCAGATGAGTCCTATTTGGACATTCCCCAGTGAAGTCCCTCAATGGATTTTCCCCATCTGAGTTCGGATTTTCATCTGAAGTATCCTTTGTGGATAGTTTTTGCTATATTGGCATGTTCCCCAATACATGCATCTTTCAGTCAGCTCGAGTCCTTCCATTTATTTATTTTCATGGAATTCCTCTCATGTCTCTCAGTAAGTCTTAAGTCGTGACCTGCTCACGCATTTTATTCCCTTTCCTATCCCCATGAGAATCCCCAAAGTATTTGTCCCGTTGAATGCATTGCCCATATGGATTGTCAGTTTCTCCTGATTTCTTTTCTCTTTGTGGACACATATCTCCATAGAGTATTATCTTTTGCATACACACATTTTGCATCATGAGGTCTCTTAGGGACCAAAATTCGTCTCTTTGTTATTATTTAAGCTCATTCTAACTCGTCGAGATGAAGATTTTAACCTTCATATCTCCGGCTAGAATGACTTAAAATAGGGGCATCTGTAAGACCCTAATTTTGACCCTAAGATCCCTCATGGCATCATAACATTGCATTTACATTGCCTCAAGGATCATAAGCATCTTGGCTCCTTACCTTTGGGGTGGGATCTCTTATGAGTTGGTTTGAGATCACCAAGCATGCTTGGATTGTATATTATTTATTTTCTCATTTTTATTTACTAACAAAAAGCACAAAAAATATGTCACTAACATCTCTTGTTTGTAGCTTGAGGAGTCACAAGGTCTAAAAGCTTCTAGGAGATCATATGTGCATTGATAGGGCCAATTGAAGATGAAAGCAAGCATGGCAATGGTTCCCAAAGGTCTCATCCATCAAATATGCCTCCCAAGTGTCTCAATTCCTCATTTTGACCAAAGCAAATCAAGGGGTTTGAGGCTTGTTTCCCAAGGAAACCCTAATTCATATGTTCATCAATTGTGCCTTGCTCATGAAGCAATCTCAACCCATGGTCAAATGCAATCAAGGGAAGTTCTTTCATTCATCATTTCATGAATATTTGAACATATATGAGTGCCCTCAATCATCAATTCATCAAGATATGAGGTTTGGACTTGAGAATTTGATCAGTCAATTCATCTAACTATTTTTGAAATACATTAAGACCTAACTTTTTATGTGTTTATCAAATGGAGCTGACCCCAAGAGCAACACTATTCTTACGGACCATATGAACAACTTTCATGTTCATCAGAAATTGATTTGAAGCTTGGAAGGTCATCATCTATTCCAAGACATTAAATGTCATTTTGACTGAAACCCTAATTTTGGGTCAACTTCCCAAGAACATAATTCCTTCATTTTTCATGATTTTTAGGTGGGATTAAATTAATTTGAAATCTTAAGATGTATATTTCAAATGTTATGTTGAGCAAAATTTCAAAATCTCAAAAGAAATACATGTGATAATGCAAAACATTATAGGTCACTTTGGAGCAAATGCATTGAAATGTGAAAAAGTCCAACATCAAGTACCCATAACTTCTTCATCAAAAAATCAAATGATAAAAAATTTAAGTCCAAATTGATTGTCTTGAAAAGATATACAACTTTGATGTTGAAGATTTTATCATTGGGAGCTTGCATCATTGAGACAGAAGGGCTTGAACTTTGGCCAATTTTGAAAATCTCACATATGCATGTTTTGCACCCTACACTTCATGTGCAATTTTCATTAATTTCCAAGGTCCAAATGGAGTTTTGATCAACATAACAAATGATCCTTATGCAATAAGATATCCAACCATTACTCATAAGGTGGTGTTTCTATTTTTGGCATAGCATTTTCGAAG
This sequence comes from Lathyrus oleraceus, assembly GCF_024323335.1. Lineage (NCBI taxonomy): Eukaryota > Viridiplantae > Streptophyta > Magnoliopsida > Fabales > Fabaceae > Lathyrus > Lathyrus oleraceus. Next base: position 364,913,541 of record NC_066582.1, read on the forward strand.
GCTTGAACATAATAGTGCAATTGTGGAAAATCATTTAAATTGCCTTCCATGAGCTACTACTACTCAATCTGCATGTCCAATTTGCTCTCATCATGCATCAACTTTCAATTCCAGTTGGAATTGGACACTCCATGCGCCTGTATAGGCCCATGCATGGAAGCCCTTTCCATTCATGCAAATTTGAAATCATGCATTCAGCATTTTCTTGCCTATAAATACCATGCCATGGCTTCATAATTCTTCAACCTAAAGGTGCCACAATTGCGGCTAAACTGAAACCACAACCATCACTAAAGGAACTAGCTCACTTTTCTTCAAAATTTTCAGATCTGAACTTTGGTTTCATTGATCAATTTTCAGATCTTAAAGTTCCTAAACCTTCTTCTCCTTGATCTATAGTGTGGACTGTAAGCAATAGCATCCAAGAATTGTGACTCAAAGCCTTACAAATCACGGGTTCACCTCAACTGTTATTTTCTTCGAATCTACTTGCATAGTGCTTATTTCTCATTGTTGTTGTATGATTTGAAGTCCTCTGCATAGAGGCAACATTATTGTGCTTTCAATTTTCAAAAGTCATGAAGTTCATATGAACACCATAGATCTTCCACTTCTGATTTCTCTCAATATAGAGATCTAGAATGGATTTGAGTGGTACAGGGGTGATGTACATCACCTCAGCTCTCGATTGATGCCTGCATCGTGTCTTTTGGTTACCATTTTAATCTCTGCATTTTTTGACTTGGCTGGAGAAGACGGTGGCGCTGGCCACCGTCTGGTTCCCAGATTTGATCTGGATCGTCCATCTCTGTTTCCAGATTCAATCTCACATGTCCATTATTATGACTTTTTATTAGGCTTGGTGTGTTGCATTTGACTCACGCATATGGTGAACGCGCGCTTCTCAGCCGTGTGATGATCCACGTCAATTAATGAATCTCCATCAAGCGGTCCACATAATTTCCTATTTTTTAATTTCTGATTTTAATTTCTTTTATTTCTTTTAATTCCATTTCTCTTTAAAAATTCATATCTCTCTCATTATTGGTCCAAAAAATATGAGACCAATTTAATTTTTCTCCTTTTAATTTCTACTTTCCAAAAGTGATTTTTAATATTTTTTATTTTATCATTTGATATTTTTTAGTATTTTTCTCTTTTCTGATTATTTTTAATTCATTTAAAATAGTTTTTAATATTCAAAAAATACAAAAATATTTTTCCAACCTCTTTGAATGACGATAGATCTATGAAAAATATTCTCATAAATTTATTAAATGATTTGAGATTTATTTGAGATTTTAGTTCAATTAGGTTATTTTTATGCATTTTTAATAGACTTAAAATAGTTTCTGACTTCTAAAAATGCTGAAATTTTTCTCAAACTTTGTTTGACCTTGTTGAACTTGGGATAATTCACTTGGACTTTTCAAAGTTGATTTGAAGTGAGTTTCAAGTTTGAACTTTCTTTATTATTTTAATTCAAGTTTTATTTTAATATTAAAAAAATGCCAAAAATATTTTATTTGTTTCTTGACTTCTAATCTTCATCCTGCTTCTGTTTTCTATTGTTTGACCTTTATCTTCTTTATCTTTGGTCAATGCTTGTTGATTATCTTATTCCATTTCCATTAATGCACTTTAATTCTCCATCTTCTTCTTCTTCTTCTTCTTCTTCTTTTTTCTTTTTGATCAATGAGTTAAAGATTGGTGGTTAGCATTGATACATGGAGGTTTAATCTTCCTTGATTCAAATCTAATTCATCTTGATCATGGATCAAGTGAATGGCTTTGCATTAAGGATAGGTTGCTTCCTAAATCATGCAAAGAACCTAAATCAATACAAGATCATTTCTCATCTTCTTTTTGGCATGGCAAGTTGTTGGAGTTTGATTCACTAATCAAAATCACTAACTTGTATTGTTGCCTACATTATTATTGACCGGCCTCAAATAGTTGTGACTTCTACATATGTCCAATTACGATTTCTTAACATAGCGTTAAATTGCCTTAGGGCACACTAACTCTAACACTAACCATTAACCATTAACATTTACTTCTCGCTCTTTACATTTATGCAATTTACTATTCTTGTACATATTATTCATTTGTTTTTCTCTTTGCTCACTTGAGCACATGTTTATGTTAATGCAATTTGCCTTTTGCTCACTTAAGCACATAATTGTGTATATATTATTGTGCTTATGTTTTGTTTTGATTGTTGTGGACCAAAATGCAAAAAATGGACAAATGGACTTAGTTTCTAGGATATTCCCTATGCAAAATTAGAGTAAAGGACCTTAATATGGAAGATGGATTATAAGGACCAAATCTCTAAACTCACTCTTGTCCATTCTTGATTTGCTTCATGGAACTTTTTGATGTTGTGTGCTTTTGTGCTAGGTGAATCCTATTTGAGCCAAATTGAAGAACCATTGCCATGATTCATCCAAAGTGAAAGATACAAGAGACATTGGGGATCTTCTAAGAGCTTGATTGATTATGTTGATTGCTTGAGCTTACACTTATTTTGCTTGCATATTCAAAAGGATGAGAGCTACTTGGATCATCAATATGATCTCAAGAGAGGAAATCCATTTATGGTCTTGTTTCTTTTCCTTCATCTCTTGTATGATTAGGACTTTAGTCATTCTTCTTCTTCCCTCCACTCTAACCCAAGCCAAAACTTTTTGTGCAAACATTTAACACTTCTTTTCAAACATTAGAAGCCTAAGCCTTATGCTTTTGATTTTCAAACTTTTTTTCATAACACTCATTTTGAATTAAATCTTTAAGGCAACTTTGACTATATTTTGTAGATACTTTTCATTGGTAAATATAACTCATTCAAATACTTTTTGTGGTTTCAATGGCCACTTCTTATCAAAAACGTTTCATAACCTTTAGCTATTAGGTTTGAGTTATCCTTGAGGAAGATGTAATACTCACCTATATCCTTAGTGATGGACAATGAGTCTTCCATGCTTATTATAGGGTTAACCCCACACTAGCATGTTAAAGTTATCCTCAGATGGTGGATTTGTGGTTTTAGGTTGAGTTTTCTCCCTTGGATAACAAAATACCTTAAGGCTTTTGGACCAATCAATTCACCAACTCATTTTGAGATTTTTACCCCGAACTACGAGGTTTTGATCCTAATCTTTTTTAAGATGGTACGTAGGCAATGAGTTTATCCATCCAAACACAAAATGTAAATAACTTGTATATTCTTTTCTCATCTCTTCAATCATGTTTGCACAAATAAATTTTCACAAAATACCAACCTTACAACAAGTGTGAAAAGGGCTCCCTAGGAGTACCTAGGATATTTTGGGTGTTTAAAACCTTCCCATTGCATAACCAACCCCCTTACCCCGATCTCTAACATTTTTACTAGTTTTTGTTTCGATAAAACTTTTAGGTTTTTGTTCGCTTTCTAACCATTCCTTTGGATAAATATAAGTGCGGTGGCGACTCGACTTATATGGTTTACCTTGGATTTAGTCAATATCTTTAATGGTAATGAATACCCCGCTACATGTTGGTTTCCCCAGCTGAGTTCGTAATTGCCTCCCTCGAGTGGTAGGCGCATTATCACAGTAGGTTTCATAGATTTAGCAAAAAAATCCCCCCTCAAGTCACCAGCAGAGTTGTCCCTGACCCCTGTTAACCTTGTTTCTTGAGCGGTATTTTCAGTCCTCTGCAAGGTTGTCTCCCATTTGATATGGTGTTGACCTAAAATTCCCCACAGAGTTGATGGTGCAGTTTTTCGGCAAACCTTTTCCTTTTTCCCCAGCTAGGATTGAGCCTTTGAGATAGGTGATTCTCGTTCATCCTTCGCAACCCTTTCTCTCCAGCAGATGCTTCCCTCCTGTGAGGATTGAATGAGTATTGTACTGGTGATGCAGACCAGTGAAATTTATATCCTTTGTGAGGATTGCCAAAAATCCTTTGACAGTATCAAAGAGTATATGTCCGAGCCTCCGATTCTGTCTCCACCCATGGAAGGGAGACCATTGGTTATATATCTGACAGTTCTTGAAGACTCAATGGGTTGTGTCTTTGGTCAGCAAGACGAATCAGGGAAGAAAGAATATGTTATATACTACCTGAGTAAGAACTTCACCGAGTGTGAGTCTCGATACTCGATGCTTGAGAAGACATGATGTGCTTTGGCTTGGACTGCTAAGCGCTTACGCCAGTATATGTTGAATCATACGACTTGGTCGATATCCAAAATGGTTCCAATCAAGTATATCTTTGAGAAGCCTGCTATAACCGGGAGGATTTCCCGTTGATATTTGTTGTTATCTGAGTATGATATTGAGTATCGAGCTCAGAAGGCTATTAAAGGTAGTATCTTGGTTGACCACTTGGCACATCAACCAATTGAAGATTATCAGTCAGTTTAGTATGACTTCCCAGATGAGGATATTTTGTATTTGAAAATGAAAGACTGCGATGAGCCTACGCTCGATGAAGGGCCAGAGCCTGGTTCTCGATGGAGCATGGTGTTTGATGACGTTGTAAATCAGTATGGAAATGGTATTGGGGCAGTGATTATTACTCTTCAGGGCAGACATTTTCCTTTTATAGCAAGGCTAACTTTCAAATGCACGAATAATATGGCTGAGTATGAGGCCTACATTATGGGTTTGGAAGTGTGTATTGATCTTAGGATCAAGCATCTCGATGTTTATGGTGATTCGGCCCTGGTTGTTAATCAGATTAAGGGTGAATAAGAAACGAATCTGCCAGGCCTCATCCCATATAGATATTATGCGAGGAGGATTTTAACTTTCTTTACTGAGGTTGACTTCCATCATATTCCTCGAGATGAGAATCGGATGGCAGATGCACTTGCTACGCTTGCTTCGATGATTGTGGTGAGACTCTGGAATGAGGTTCCCAATATCACTGTGATGCGCTTGGACAGCCCAACTCAAGTATTTGCAGTAGAGGAGGTACAAGACGATAAACCATGGTATTATGATATCAAGTGTTTTCTTCAAAGCCAGATTTACCCGCATGAGGCATCTGTGAAAGATAAAAAGACTTTGAGGAGATTATCAGGCAATTTCTACCTCAATAGCGATGTGTTTTACAAAAGGAATTTTGACTTGGTTATGCTCAGATGCGTGGATAGACACGAAGTAGACCTATTAATGACTGTGGTCCATGAGGGTTCCTTTGGTACTCATTCCAATGGACATGCCATGGCTAGAAAGATGTTGAGAGCATGCTTCTATTGGCTGACAATGGAGTCTGGCTGCTGCAAATATGTGAAGGAATGTCATAAGTGTCAGATTTATGCGGATAAGATTCATATTCCCCCGACACTTCGGAATGTGATTTCATCACCATGGCCTTTCTCCATGTGGGGAATTGACATGATTGGCATGATAGAGCTGAAAGCGTCTAACGGTCACAGATTTATTCTCGTAGCAATTGATTACATCACCAAGTGGGTTGAAGCGGCGTCATATGCAAACGTAACCAGGCAGGTGGTTGTGAAGTTTATCAAGAATCAACTTATATGCTGTTACGGTGTGCCAGATAAGATAATTACTGATAATGGATCTAACTTGAACAACAAAATGGTGAAAGAGTTGTGTAGTGAGTTCAAGATTGCACATCATAATTCTTCTCCTTACATACCCAAGATGAATGGGGTTGTTGAAGCTGCTAATAAGAATATCAAGAAGATTATCCAGAAGATGGTTGTTACGTACAAGGATTGGCATGAAATGCTGCCATTTGCTTTGCATGGGTACCGTACATCTGTCTGCACTTCAACAGGGGCAACCCCTTTCTCTCTTGTTTACGGCATAGAGGTTGTGCTCCCAATAGAGGTGGAGATCCCATCAATGAGAGTCTTGATGGAAGCCAAGTTGACTGATGGTAAATGGGTTCAGAGTCGTTATGACCAACTGAATTTGATAGAAGAGATTGACTGCCATGTGTCAGGGTCAATTATATCAGCAAAGGATGAAGAAAGCCTTTGACAAAAAGGTCAAACCTCGTATGTTTTGAGAAGGTGACCTCGTGCTCAAGAAAGTTTTGTCTTTCGCGCACGATTCCAGGCGCAAGTGGACTCCAAACAATGAAGGTCCATATGTTGTTAAGAGAGTCTTTTCAGGTGGTGCTTTGATACTTAGAACTATGGATGGGGAGGATTTCACTCGTCCTGTGAATTCAGATGCAGTCAAGAAATACTTCGCCTAAAGATAAAAACAGAATAGCTCGCTAAGTTGAAAACCCGAAAGGGCGGCTTAGGCAAAAAATAAGCGTCTCGATGGATTGAAAACCCGAAAGGGCGATCCAGGCAAAAGTTAGAGACATAAGAAATGAATATGTATCCCGCTAGATTGAGTACCTTATCCTGGGGAAATCTAGGTTAAAATTAGGGATTTGGAAATTAACTGCATCCTGACAATACTTTGTTCTACAACTGTCATCTGTCAAAGATTCTCGCTCAGTCATCGTCAACTGAAGCTTCAAATACATCGGATTCAGAGTTGGTGGAGAAACGGTCATTATGTTCAATGTAGCCCTTTTCCAAAATATATTACCAATTTAAAATTTGTAAAGATCCATGGAGTCTTGCCATTTGTGGACTACCATTCCATCAAATAAATTTGAGCCTTTATCCAAATCTTTGCACTCTTATTTGTTTCTATTCAACAAATGTTTTGCATGTTTTAATCGAGAAATGTCATTGTTTTAAATAAATAAAATTTTCATAAATTGTTTTTAAACAAAGTGAACATTCACAATGACAAAAGGATACTTGGGATGTCTTTAGTGCTCTCCCAAAGATGGTGTGATTCCCAAAAGGGTAAGGCATTTGTTCATATTCCCCGCATACTTGTATCCTCTTCATTTGTCTTTCAGGCACGAAATTTTTTATCTCTCACCAAATCCCAGGAGGTTTGGGAGTTCTGGGTGTGATCTCAATCTGCTAGATCCCTATTGAGTTTGGATTTAGCATTTGTGTTATCAATTATATGGTTGTCATCCCTTATGTGGATTGACCTAAAACCCCTTATAGATTGATAAATTGAATATGCTAGTCTTTCTGAAGGAGTTGGTATTTCCTCACTTCAGGTGAGAATTTCCCCTTAGAGTGAGCTGCAAATCCCCTGGTATAAGCAGAACCATCATCAAACTTGGACTTGTCTACTCTTGATCTCCAGCAAGTTTTGCTCCTTGACCATCCTCAGCAGAGTTGATCTCACTCCTACTCCCCGGTATGGTCACCATCAGGGTATCCCCAGTAGTTGCTTACGGGTAATCCTTGATTCAGTCGTCAGCAGAGTTTTCCTCATGGAGTTGTCTAACCAGAGCCCGTTCGTGGTTGCCTCCTGAGCAGAGTAGTTGATAAAGATGTTTATTCTTTCTTCCCCAGCAGAGTAGTGTCCCTTCCTTCTCGGCAGATATGGTTTCTTTAGTAGTGCAATGTGTGTGGTGACATTGGAACCTTCTGATTGGTGGTTGTTCCCCACAGGGTTCCATCTTCCCCTCTGATAATTTCCCCAGTAGATTTGTTTCTACGACGGACTTTATCCGTTTGTTGATCCTGTCCCAAGCTGGAGTGACTGATGCTCATTTCCCTACAGAGATCTTTATTTCCTAGTATTCTTTGCCCCCATCAGATGGGATGTTCTCCAATGGGCATGGCTTTCTCTCTCGAGATGTACTACCGGATGTTTATCCATTGATTCTTGGACCTGGTTGTGTTAGATATGTCTGTTTTGTCAGCATTCATCATACATAAACCACACATATATGCATAATTTTAACATTCAAATATTCATGTCGCATTATTTGCCATAAACACCTTTGTTTGTTGTCTCCTGCTATTCGGTGATACATATTTCCCCAAGCAGATGTTTGCGTCTGATCTCTCCACTTAGAGTCATCCCCCATAGGCAGAAAGTGTCTATCATTTCTTCCACATCCCCCACCGAGTTATGACCTCATGGATGATTATTATTTCTGTTTCCTCCCAAAAATATGTATTGGGATGGAATTTCTCCCCTGAGTTATATCCTCATAGGTTTGAGTCCTTGTTCCGTTGTGTCTCTCTAGCTTGTTCCTAGATTGACTACGCTTGTTATTTCCCCCGCACTTCCCCGCAGTTTAGATGACTGATTGCTCAGTAACAAGTAATTATCCATCTTTTCCCTGGTGAAGTTGGCCCTCTACCCTTATACCGGTAGTTGTAAGCCCTGTTTTATCCCCTAGAAGAGTTTACCTTATTTTGTTCATCCTAACTGATGACGGTTAATCTTCCGTTCTTTTCTACCCAATATCCGGTAGATGTAATTCCCTCTTTGTTGGTTATCTTTATCCAATATTCGGTATCGATATTCCTTCACTTTTTTTGAGTATATCTCCCAATAATCGGTGATATATCTCCCGGATCATTGCCTTTGTCAATGTATCCCCTGTGAGTCATCTCTCATTTACCCTTGGTTGGTAACGATCGTTTCTCCCTTTGATTGGTCATCATTTTATACCTAATAATCGGTATCCCGATGTCCTTTCTTTTCGGTCGATTTATCCTTTATTAACCCAAGAACCGGTTGTGGATAATCTTCCATGCGAGTATGTTATCTACATTTTGACAGTAATAAATAATATATCTCATGTGCTCTTTGGTCGAAGTCTTTTACTCTTCCCAAGTCGAGTAAGATTTGTATCCCTTTTTACGGAGTCGAATTCCCATCCTATAATTGAGTTTGCTTTTTAGCCTTCCTTTTGAAAAGATATACAACTTTGATATTGAAGATTTTATCATTGGGAGCTTGCATCATTGGGACAGAAGGGCTTGAACTTTGGCCAATTTTGAAAATCTCACATATACATGTTTTGCACCCTACACTTCATATCCAATTTTCATTAATTTCCAAGGCCCAAATGGAGTTTTAATAAACATAACAAACGATCCTTATGCAATAAGATTTCCAACCATTACTCATAAGGTGGTGTTTCTATTTTTGGCATAGCATTTTCGAAGGCTTGAACATAATAGTGCAATTGTGGAAAATCATTTAAATTGCCTTGCATGAGCTACTACTACTCAATCTGCACGTCCAATTTGCTCTCATCATGCATCAGCTTTCAATTCCAGTTGGAATTGGGCCCTCCATGCGCCTGTACAGGCCCATGCATGGAGGCCCTTTCCATTCATGCAAATTTGAAATCATGCATTCAGCATTTCCTTGCCTATATTGGCCCGAGTGGCAATGCGAAAGAAGACTGTGATGAGATGCTGAGGCTCATCAAGAGAAGTGAGTACAACGTAGTAGATCAACTTCTACAGACACCATCCAAAATCTCTGTACTATCATTGAATGTATTGCCGAAATCCAATGTGCTGGTGGACACTGGGTCATCATTGAATGTATTGCCAAAATCCACTCTTGCAAAATTGTCATATCAGGGGCCTCCCATGAGGCAGAATGGAGTGGTGGTGAAAGCTTTCGATGGGTCGCGTAAAACTATGATTGGAGAGGTTGAACTCCTAGTCAAAATTGGACCAAGTGATTTCCTGATCACCTTCCAGGTTATGGATATTCACCCATCGTATAGCTGTCTTTTAGGCAGACCATGGATTCACGAGGCAGGCGCCGTGACATCCACCCTACATCAAAAACTGAAGTTTGTGAAGAACAAGAAACTGGTGGTGGTATGAGGAGAAAAGGCTCTCCTGGTTAGCCATTTGTCTTCCTTATCTTATATAGATGTTGAGGATGAAGTTGGAACTCCGTTCCAAGCTTTATCTAATGTTGAGCCTATTAAGAAAGGAGCTTCTTCATTTGCGTCCTATAAAGATGCGAAGTTGGCCATTGAGCATGGTGCAACTGCTGGATTGGGGCAAATGATTAAGCTGGAAGACAACAAATCCCGGGATGGCATAGGGTATTCTTCTGGTGTCTTCAACAAGCAAGGGCTATTCAAGAGTGGTGGATTTATCCACACTAGTCAAGATGAAGAGGTTGCTGCTATTTTGGAAGAAGATGCAGAGGATTCTGGAAACTTCATCATCACGGGATGGATCTGCAATAATTGGGTCGCTGTGGATATTCCAACAGTTATCCATAAGTCAAAAAAATGTTCATTGTGTTTAAAAACCCTTCTCCCATGTCAAAAGGAGAAGTGATGACATTGTTGGCTCATAAATACAATGATATTTTCATTCATGTTAAATGTTTGTTTTTCCAATTATTTTCCCTTTTTGCTTTTTGCATGAAATTGGTGATCACATAAAACCCTAAATAGAGTAAAATAAATCTTTTCATCTGCATAATGATTTGCCTCGCTTGAATTCTAAAAGCTCTTTTATCCAAAATCATTATGCAGGTTAATCAAACCCATTGAACGTAATGATCCAACACCATCTCCCAACTTTGAATTCCCTGTATTTGAGGCGGAAGAAGATGATGTTGAAGATATTCCTGATGAGATTACCCGTCTACTTGAGCATGAAGAGAAGATCATTCAGCCGCATCTTGAGAATCTGGAAACAGTCAACTTGGGGTCTAAAGATTGTGTGCAAGAAGTGAAGATTGGGGCACTTCTGGAAGAATCTGTTAAGAAGGGGTTGATTGAGTTTCTACGAGAATACGTCGACGTCATTGCTTGGTCGTATGAAGACATGTCTGGTCTGGATACAGATATCGTGCAACATTTCCTGCCTTTGAAGCCTGAGTGCATGCCTGTGAAGCAGAAGCTTAGAAAAACTCATCCTGATATGGCAGTGAAGATCAAAGAGGAAGTTCATAAGCAAATTGATGTGAGGTTTCTGGTGACTTCTACATATCCTCAATGGGTGGCCAATATTGTGCCCGTGCCTAAGAAAGATGGAAAAGTCCGAATGTGTGTGGACTATAGAGACTTGAATAAAGCTAGTCCGAAAGATGATTTCCCGCTACCACATATTGAAATGTTGGTAGATGATACAACTAAATCAATGTCTTCTCGTTTATGGACGGATTTTCCGGATATAATCAGATTAAAATGGCACCCGAGGATATGGAGAAGACAACATTCATCACACCTTGGGGAACATTTTGTTATCGAGTAATGCCCTTCGGTTTGAAGAATGCAGGAGCCACCTATCAACGAGCTATGACTACCTTATTTCATGATATGATGCACAAGGAGATCGAGGTATATGTTAATGATATGACTGCAAAGTCAAGAACGGAAGCTGAACATGTAGAGCACTTGTTGAAGCTTTTTTAGTGATTGAGGAAGTATAAGCTTCGTCTAAATCCGAACAAGTGTACATTTGGAGTCCGTTCCGGCAAGTTGTTGGGCTGTATTGTCAGCGAGAGAGGTATTGAGGTTGATTCTGCAAAGGTCAAAGCAATACAAGAGATGCCTGCGCCCAAAACTGAGAAGCAAGTCCGAGGTTTTCTTGGCCGCTTGAATTATATTTCCAGATTCATATCCCACATGATTGCCACATGTGCGCCGATATTCAAGCTCCTCCGGGAAGATCAGTCTCATGATTGGACTGAAGATTGCCAAAAGGCCTTCGACAATATTAAAGAGTATTTGTCTGAGCCTCCAATTCTGTCTCCACCTGTGGAAGGAAGACCGTTGATTATGTATCTGACGGTTCTTGAAGACTCAATGGGTTGTGTCCTTGGTCAGTAAGATGAATCAGGGAAGAAAGAGTATGCTATCTACTACCTGAGTAAGAAGTTCACTGATTGTGAGTCGCGGTACTCAATGCTTGAGAAAACATGATGTGCTTTGGCTTGGGCTGCTAAGTGCTTACGCCAGTATATGTTGAATCATACGACTTGGTTGATATCCAAAATGGATCCAATTAAGTACATCTTTGAGAAGCCTGCTTTAACCAGGAGAATTGCCCGGTGGTAGATGTTGTTGTCTGAGTATGATATTGAGTATCGAGCTCAGAAAGCTATTAAAGGTAGTATCTTGGCTGATCACTTGGCACATCAACCAATTGAGGATTATTAGTCAGTGCAGTATGACTTCCCAGATGAGGAGATTCTATATTTGAAAATGAAATATTGTGATGAGCCTACGCTTGATGAAGGGCCAGAGCTTGGTTCCCGATGGAGCATGGTGTTTGATGGCGCTATAAATCAATATGGAAATGGTATTGGGGCAGTGATTATTACTTCTCAGGGCACACATTTTCCTTTTACAGCAAGGCTAACTTTCAAATGCATGAATAATATGGTTGAGTATGAGGCCTGTATTATGGGATTGGAAGAGTGTATTGATCTTAGGATCAAACATCTTGATGTATATGGTGATTCGGCCCTTGTTGTTAATCAGATTAAGGGTGAATGCGAGACAAATCAACCTAGCCTCATCCCATATAGGGATTATGCGAGGAGGATTTCAACATTCTTTACTGAGGTGGACTTCCACCATATTCCTCGAGATGAGAATCGGATGGCAGATGCTCTTGCTACACTTGCTTCAATGATTGTGGTTAGACTTTGGAATGAAGTTCCCAATATCACTGTGATGCGCTTGGACAGACCAGCTCATGTATTTGCAGTAGAGGAGGTGCAAGATTATAAACCATGGTATTATGATATCAAGTGCTTTCTTCAGAGCCAGACTTACCCGCCTGGGGCATCTGTGAAAGATAGCAAGACCTTGAGGAGATTATCAGGCAGTTTCTACCTCAATGGCGATGTGCTTTATAAATGGAACTTTGACATGGTTCTGCTCAGATGCATGGACAGACATGAAGCAGACCTGTTAATGACTGAGGTCCATGAGGGTTCATTTGGTACTCATTCCAATGGACATGCCATGGCTAGAAAGATGTTGAGAGCAGGCTACTATTGGCTGACAATGGAGTCTGACTGCTGCAAATATGTGAAGAAATGCCATAAGTGTCAGATTTATGCGGATAAGATTCATATTCCCCCGACACTTCTGAATGTGATTTCATCTCCATGGCCTTTCTCCATGTGGTGAATTGACATGATTGGCATGATAGAGCCGAAAGCATCTAATGGTCACAGATTTATTCTCGTAGCAATTGATTACTTCACCAAGTGGGTTGAAGCGGCATCGTATGCAAATGTGACCAGGCAGGTGGTTGTGAAGTTTATCAAGAATCAACTCATATGCCTTTATGGTGTGCCAGATAAGATCATTACTGACAATGGATCTAACTTGAACAACAAGATGATGAAAGAGATGTGTAGCGAGTTCAAGATAGCACATCATAATTCTTCTCCTGACAGACCCAGGATGAATGGGGCTTTTGAAGCTGCTAATAAGAATATCAAGAAGATTATCCAGAAGATAGTTGTTACGTACAAAGATTGGCATGAGATGCTGCCATTTGCTTTGCATGGATATCGTACATCTGTCTGCACTTCAACAAAGGCAACCCCTTTCTCTCTTGTCTACGGCATGGAGGTTGTGCTCCCAGTAGAGGTGGAGATCCCATCAATGAGAGTCTTGATGGAAGCCAAGTTGACTGAGGCTGAATGGGTTCAAAGTCGTTATGACCAACTGAATTTGATAGAAGAAAAGAGATTAACTGCCATGTGCCACGGTCAGTTATATCAGCAAAGGATGAAGAAAGCCTTTGATAAGGAAGTCAAGCCTCGAGTGTTCCGAGAAGGTGACCTTGTGCTCAAGAAAGTTTTATCTTTCAGGCCCGATTCCAGGGGCAAGTGGACTCCAAACTATGAAGGTCCATATGTTGTTAAGAGAGCCTTTTCAGGGGGTGCTTTGATACTTATAACTATGGATGGGGAGGATTTCACTCGTCCTGTGAATTCAGATGCAGTCAAGAAATACTTCGCCTAAAAAAAATAAAAACAGAATAGCTCGCTAAGTTGAAAACCCAAAAGGGCGGCTTAGGCAAAAATGAGCGTCTCGGTGGATTGAAAACGCGAAAGGGCGATCCAGGCAAAAGTTAGAGACATGAAAAAATGAATATATATCCCGCTAGATTGAGTAACTCACCCTGGGGAAATCTAGGCAAAATTAGGGATTTGGCAAGTAACTGCGTCCTGACAAGACTTTGTTCTACAAACTTTCATCTTTCAGATATTCTCGCTCAATCATCGTCAACTAAAGGTTCAAATACATCGGATTCAGAGTTGGTGGAGAAGTGGTCATTATGTTCAATGTAGCCCCTTTCCAATATATATCACCAATTTCAAAATTATAAAGATCCATGGAGTCTCGCCATTTCCAGACTACCATTCTATCAAATAAATTTGAGCCTTTATCCAATTATTTGCACTCTTATTTGTTTCTATTCAAAAAATGTTTTGCATGTTTTAATTGAGAAATATCATTGTTTAAATAGATAAATTTTTCCATAACTTGTTTTTTAAACAAAGCGAACATTCACAATGGTGAAAGGATACTTGGGATGTCTTCAGTGCTCTCCCAAAGATGGTACGATTCCCAACAGGGTAAGACATTTGTTCATATTCCTAGCATGCTTGTATCCTCTTCCTCCGGAGGCTTTTTGTGGTTTTCCTCCAGAGCAGAGTGGTGGGTAAAGATATTCATCTCTCTTTCCTTCAGCAGAGTAGTAACCTTGCCTCCTCAGCAGATGTGATCTCTTTGATAGTGCAGTATATGTTGGTGACCTTAAAAGCTTCTGATTGGTGGTTGTTCCCCGCAGAGTTCCATCATCCCCTCTGATAAATTCCCCAGTAGAGTTGCTTCCACGGAGAATTTTATTTGTGGTTTGATCTTGTCCCCAGCTGGGATGACTGATGCTTTTTCTCCGACAGAGATCTTTTTTTCTTGGTATCTCTTACCCCAACAGATTGGATGTTCTCCAGTGGGTCTAGCTTTCTCTCTTGAGATGTAGTACCGGATGTTTGTCCATTGATTCTTGGACCTGTTTGTGTTAGATATGGATGTTTGTCAGTATTCATCATACATAAACCACACATATATGCATAATTTTAACATTCAGATGTTCATGTTGCATTCTTTACCATATATCTTTGTTTAATATCTTCTGCTAGTTGGTAATATATTTCCCCAAGTAGATGTTGGTGTCAGATCTCCCCATGTAGAGTCAGCCCCATAAGCAGAAAGTGTTTATCTTTCCTTCCATATTCCCCACTGAGTTAGGTCCTCGTGGATAATGGTTGTTTCTGTTTCCTCCCAACACATATACTGGGATGGAGTTCCCCCTGAGTTATATCCTCATAGGGATGAGTCCTATTTCATCGTGCCTCTCTAGTTTGTTCCTAGATTGGCTTCTTGTGTTTTTCCTTGTGCTTCCCCGTGGTTTAAATGAATGATTGCTCAGTAACCAGTAGTTATTCATCTTTTACCCCGACGGAGTCCGTGGTTTTCTACCCTTATACCGGTAGTTGTAAACCCTATTTTTATCCCTTTGCAGAGTTAACCTTATTTTGTTCATCCTAATCGATGACAGTTACTCTTCCGTGGTTTTCTACCCAGTATCCGGTAGATGTAATCCCCTTTTTGACGGTTATCTTTATGCAACATTCGGTATTGATAGTCCTCCCCTTTTTGAGTATGTCTCCCAGTAACTGATGATATACCCCCCGGATCATTGCCTTTGACAATGTATCCCCCAGCGAGTCATCTTTCATTCGCTGATTATCGGTAATGATTGTTCCTCCCTTTGATTTGGTCGTCATTTTATACTTAGTATTTGGTATCTCGATGCCCTTTTCTTTCGGTTGATTTATCCTTCATTAACCCAGTAACCGGTTGTGGATAATCTTCCATGCGAGTATATTATCTACGTTCTGACGGTAATAGATAATATATCTCATGCGCTCTTTGGTCGAAGTCTCTTGCTCTTCCCCAGTCAAGTAAGATTCATATCCCCCTTTTGCGGAGCCGAATGTCCGTCCTGTAACCGAGTTTGCTTTTTTAAGCCCTTTTTTGGATGATGAGTGTATTGGAAATATTCCCCAATTCACGCTTGGTCGGTCACCTATTATATGCCCAGTAATCGGTATCCCTGGTGTTCCTTCCCTTCTGCTCCCTATTATGACTTTTGTCCCCTGTGGAGTCAGATTTCCTGAGTCGAGATATACCTTTTTTTTTAGGTCTTCCTCAGATGATTTTGGATGTTTGATATCTCTCACCCTTATACCGGTCTTAGATATTCATTCTCCTCGAGCATATTATTCTTTCACCCTCATACCGGTGTTTTGATCACATGTCTCCTTGAGCTTATTACCCAGTAACCGGTAATACCTCAACCTGGTGTTTCCCTAGAGGAGTCCTGTTCGGACATTCCTCAATGGAGTCCCTTAGTGGATTTTCCCCATCCGGGTCCGGATTTTCATCCGAAGTATACTTTGTGGATAGTTTTGTTGTATTGGCATATTCCCCAATACATGCGCCTTTGAGTCAGCTCGAGTCTTTCCATTGACTTATGTTCACGGAATTCTGCTCATTGTCTCACCAAGTTCTAAGTCGTGCCCTGCTCACACAATTTATTCCCTTTCTTATCCCCATGAATCCCCAAAGTCTTCGTCCCATTGAGCCTATTATTCATATGGATTGTCAGTTTCTCCTGATTTCTTTTCTCTTTGTGGACACATATCCCCACAGAGTATTACCTTTTGCATACATACATTTGCATCATGAGGTCTCTTAGGGACCAAAATTTGTCGCTTTGTTATTATTTAAGCCCATTCTACCTCGTCGAGACGAAGACTTTAACCTTCACTTCTCCGGCTAGAATGACCTTAAATAGGGGCATCTGTAAGACCCCAATTTTGACCCTAAGATCCCTCATGGCATTATAACACTGCATTTGCATAGCCTCAAGGATCATAAGCATCTTGGTTCTCTTTGCCTTTTGGGTGGGATCTCTTGAGATTTGGTTTGAGATCACCAAGCATGCTTGAATTGTATATTATTGCTTTTCTCATTTTTATTCACTAACCAAAAGCACAAAAATATGTCACTAACATCTTTTGTTTGTAGCTTGAGCAGTCACAAGGTCAAAAGCTTCTAGGAGATCCTATGTGCAATGGCATGGTCAAGAGGAGATGAAAGCAAACATGGTAATGGTTCCCAAAACTCTCATCCATCAAATATGCCTCCCAAGTATCTCAATTCATCATTTTGATCAAGAAAATGAAAGGGTTAGAGGTGTGTTTCCCAAGGAAACCCTAAATTCATCTGATCATCAATAATGCCTTGCTCATGAAGCAACCTCAACCCATGGTCAAATACAATCAAGGGAAGTTATTTAATTCATAATTTCATGCATATTTGAACTTATTTTAGTGTCCTCAATCATCAATTCATCAAGATATGAGTTGTGGACTTGAGAAGTTGATCAGTCAATTCATCTAACTATTTTGAAATACACTGAGACCTAACGTTTTATGTGTTGGTCAAATGGAGATGACTCTAAGAGAAAAAATGTTCTTAAGAACCATATGAACAATTTTCATGTTCATCAAAATTTGATTTGAATCTTGGAAGGTCATCATCCATTCTAAGACATTATAGGTCATTTTAACTAAAACCCTAATTTTGGGTCAACTTCCCATGGACATAACTCCTTCATTTTTTATGATTTGGAGGTGAAACTTAATGCATTGTAAAGCTTAATGTGTCTACTTCAAATGTTATGTTGAGCAAAATTGAAAAATCTCAAAATAAATACATGTGATAATGCAAAACTTTATAGGTCACTTTGGACCAAATGCATTGAAATGTGAAAAAGTACAACTTCAAGTGCCCATAACTTCTTCATACAAAATCCAAATGATTCACAATTTAAGTCCAAATTGGTTGCCCTGCAAAGATATACAACTTTCATGTTGACAATTTTGTCATTTGGAGGTTGAATCATTAAAACACAAGGGCTTGAACATTGGCCAATTTTGGAAATTTCACATATGCATGTTTTGCACCCTACAGTTCAAGTTCAATTTTCATTAATTTCTAAGGCTCAACTGAAGTTTTGATCAACATGACATTTGTTCCTTATGCAATAAGCTTTCCAACCATTACTCATAAGGTTGCATTTGATTTTGGACATGGCATTTTCGAAGGCTTAAATGTAATAGTGCATTTTGTGAAAATCATTTCAAACACATTGCATAAGCTCATTACATTAATTCTGCACGTCCATTCCATCTAATTATGATATAAGCTTACCATTCCAATCAGAATTGGGCCCTCCATGCGCCTATACAGGCCCATGCATGGAGGCCCTCTTCTCCCATGCAATGCTTTGTTCATGCTCCCACCTTGCCAATTGCTATATATAGGAGTGCTTGGCCTCTCATTTCTTCAACCTTAAGGCGCCCTACATGCTGTGCAACTGAAATCCCACACCCACACCAAAGGAACTCTCTCTTTTCTCTCAAAATTTCAGATATAGAATTCAGTGTCCTCGACTATTTTCTTAGATCTAAAAGTTCCTAGACCTCTTCACCTTGATCCATAAAGCTTTTTGTTTGCAAAAAACTCAAGGATCTTGACTCAATTCCTCACAATTCAAAGGTTTTCCTCAACTGAACTTTGCTTCGAAACAACTTGTATATTGTTCCATTTGCCATGTTTTTGTGTGATCTGAAGTCCTCTGCATAGAGGCAATACTATTGAGCTATGAATTTTTGAAATCAAGCAAGTTCACTTGAACACCACAAAACTTCCATCTCTGATTTCTCTCAATCTAGAGATCTAGAGTGGAATTGAGTGGCATAGGAGTGATGTACATCACTCCACCTTTCGTTTGGTACCTAGATCACGCGTTTTGGCTCACATTTATTTCCCTGTAATTTTTGGCATTCGCCGGAGTTGGCCGGAGAAGACGGTGGCGCTGGCCACCGTCTGGTCTCCAGATTTAATCTGAGCCATCCATTTATGTTTCCAGATTTAATCCTGGTTGTCCAACATTATGACTTGTTTTAATGCACTATGTGATTCAATTGACTAGGGTGTATGGTGAGCGTGCGCTTCCTGGCCACGTGATGATCCACGTCAATTAATGAAAGTGCATCAGACGGTCCACGCTTTTCCATCTTTTTTAATTCTGATTTTAATTTCCATTTTATTTTTTAATTCCATTTCATTTTCTAAAATTCATATCTCTCTCATTATTGGTCCAAAAATTATAGGACCAATTGCATTATTTCTCTTTTAATTTCTAGTTTCTAAAAATGATTTTTAATATTTTTTATTTTATCATTTGATATTTTTTATGAATTTTCTCTTTTCTGGTCATTTTCAATTCATTTTAAATAGTTTTTGATATTCAAAAAATACAAAAATATTTTTCCAACCTCTTTGAATGATGAGATTTATTAATTGGTTTGAGATTTATTTGAGATTTTAGTTCAATTAGGTTATTTTTATGCATTTTTAATTGATTTAAAATAGTTTCTGACTTCTAAAAATGCTGACTTTTTTTTGTCAAACTTTCTTTGACCTTGTTGAACTTGGGATAATTCACTTGGACTTTTCAAAGTTGATTTGAAGTGAATTTGAAGTTTGACCTTTCTTTATTATTTTAATTCAAGTTTTATTTTAAATATTAAAAATGCCAAAAATATTTGACTTGTTTCTTGACTTCTAATCTTCATCTTGCTTCTGTTTTCTATTGTTTGACCTTGATCTTCCCTATCTTTGGTCAACATTTGTTGATTAGTACATACCATTTCCATTAATGCACTTTAATTATTCATCTTCATCTTCTTCTTCTTCTTCTTCTTTTTCTTTTTTGATCATTGAGTTAAAGATTGGTGGTTAGCATTGGTACATGGAGGTTTAATCTTCCTTGATTCAAATCTAATTCATCTTGACCATGGATCAAGTGAATGGCTTTGCATTAAGGATAGATTGCTTTCTAAATCATGCAAAGAACCTAAATCAATACAAGATCATTTCTCATCTTCTTTTTTGGCATGGCAAGTTATTGAAGTTTGATTCACTAATCAAGACCTCTAACTTGTGTTGTTGCCTACATTATTATTAACCGGCCTCAGATAGTTGCGACTTCTACATAAGTCCAATTATGATTGCTTAACATAGCACTAAATTTGCCTTATGGAACACTAACTATTAACATTAACCATTAACCATTAACATTTACTTCTTGCACTTTACTTTTATGCAATTTACTATTCTTGTACATATTATTCATTTGTTTTTTCCTTTGCTCATTTGAGTACATCATTTGTTTTGATTGTTGTGGACCAAATGCAAAGAAATGGACAAATGGACTTAGACTTTCGGACTTTCCCTATGCAAATTTGGAGTCAAAGAGCAACTAGGCATTGGGCCTTTAGAGTGCTATAAAAGTCAAAGAGCAACTAGGCATTTGGCCTTTAGAATGCTATAATTGCTAAAGATAACTTTGGAGAACCCACTTTCTAAACTCATTCTTGTTCATTCTTGGTTTGTTTGATAGAACTTTTTAATGTGTGTGTTCTTGTGCTAGGGATTCCAACATTGGACCTAAGAGAGGAACCATTGCCATAAGCTTCTAAGAGAGAGAGATCTAAGAGCCATTGAGGAACTTTCCAAGAGCTTGTTTGATTATGTTGATTGGTTGAGCTTACTATTATTTTGCTTGCATATTTCAAAGGATGAGAGCTACTTGGATCATCAATATGATCTCAAGAGAGGAACTCCATTTGTGGTCTTGTTTCTTATCCCTTATCTCTTGCATGGTTAGGACTTAGCCATTCTTCTTATTCCCTTATCTCTTGCATGATTAGGACTTAGCCATTCTTCTTATTCCCTCCACTCTAACCCAAGCCAAAACTTTTGTGCAAACATTTAACACTTCTTTTCAAAAATTAGAAACCTAAGCCTTATGATTTTGATTTTCAAACTTTCTTTTCATAACACTTATTTTGAATTGAACTTCTAAGTTAACTTTGACCATATTTTGTAAATACTTTTCATTGGTAAATATAACCCATTCAAGTGCTTTTTGTGGTTTCAATGGCCACTTTCTTAATCAAAATTTTTCCTAACCTTTAGCTATTAGGTTTGAGTTATCCTTGAGGTAGATATAATACTCACCTATATCCTTAGTGATGGACAATAAGTCTTTCATGCTTATTATAGGGTTAACCCCTCACTAGCATGTTGAAGTTATCCTCACATGGTGGATTTGTGGTTTTAGGTTGAGTTTTCTCCCTTGGATAACAAAAGACCTTAAGGCTTTTGGACCAATCAATTCACCAACTCATTTTGAGATTTTTACCCCGAACTACGAGGTTTTGATCCTAATCTTTTTTAAGATGGTACGTAGGCAATGGGTTTATCCATCCAAACACAAAAAATGTAAATAACTTGTATATTCTCTTCTCATCTCTTCAATCCTGTTTGCATAAATTTTTTTTCACAAAATACCAACCTTACAACAAAGATGAAAAGGGATCCCTAGGAGTACCTAAGATGTTTTGGGTGCTTAAAACCCTCCCATTGCATAACCAACCCCCTTACCCAGATCTTTGACATTTTTACTAGTTTTTGATTCGATAAAACTTTTAGGTTTTTGTTCGCTTTCTAACCATTCCTTTGGATAAATAGAAGTGCGGTGGCAACTCGACTTGTATGGTTTACCTTGGATTTAGTCAATATCTATAATGGTAACGAATACCCCGCTACAATATGAAAATGATTCCAAGAGAAAAGTTACTTTAACTTACATTCCAAACAACTTTCATGTTTAGGTCTAGACCTAGTTTTTCTTGGAAAGTCATTTTGTATGGTGAAAGGTTATAGGTCATTTTGTATAAACCCTAACTTGGAGGTCAATTCCCAAGACCATAACTTGCCCATTGTTTATGCGATGAAAGCCATTCAAGTTTCATGATCAAATTAAATATGTCTACTTCAACTTTTATGTTTGGAGGGAGAGCAAATTCAACTTTTAAATGCATGTGAAATGAGGAGACATTATAGGTCATTTTGGACCCATGCCATTGAACAAGTGATTTTCCTCAACTTCTAAAATGCATAACTCCTTTATACTAAATCCAAATAAGGTCAAATTTGTGACCATTTTGAATTAATTTGAGAGATATACAACTTTGATGAAGGAACTTTCCTCATTTGAAGCTCATATAAAAAGTTATCCAAGATGGAAAAAGTGAACATATGGCTTGACACTTAGATTTTTTTTTATATGTTTGATTTCCCAAACTTCCACCTTAGTGTTCATCATGATCCAAGCTTCAAATGAAAACGTGTTCAACATGAAAGTTGTTACTATTGATCTAACCTTTCCAAAATATCCAATTTCATCCCATTTGGACAAAGTATGAGTGACTTGCGCATGGCTTAAAGTTGGATCACCATTTGGCATACACAAATGCATGGCTTGCTAACATGACTTCAGCAATGTTTGTACACAATTTTGGACCTGATTGAATGATTACATGGACCTATCACACGCCCATGCATCCATGCAAGGAAATTTCTATTTTTGGAGTTCTGAAAGAAGTGTGGAATTATCAATGCTTTGGCTATAAATAGAGCCCTCCATGATGAGAATTAAAGACACTTGCGCGCCAGCTTTGAATCCCCAACCCTAAACCCTCTCATTCAAATGATAACCTTGAGGATTTCCATTAGAAATCGAGTTTGAATCTCCACTGTTTTGAGATTCAAATCTCCAAGAGTCAATCTTACTTTTTGATTCAATTCTACTCTATCAAGCATCTAGAGTTAGGCTAAGTGAAGTTGGAAGCAAGATCGTGGCCATCTGAACCAGCAGTGGAGGTGATTTTCTCATTTTTTTCTTTTCTTTGATTCTCACTCAATTCTCTATAATTCTTCTTGATTTTTCGTTGTCTGGAGTCCTACAGATGTAGGCAACAATATTGAGTTGCTTTGAGGTCAACTCGAAGCAACTCAGATCAGGAACCTCAAAATTCAACTCCCTGTATCTTTCAATATACTTGGAGTTAGATGAAATTGAGGTCAGATTCGAGCTCCTGAGAATTTTTACTTTAAATTTATGTCCTCCTTTTTTATTTTGGTGATGGTTGAAGGTGGACCAGTCCGGTGAGGTCCACCGGAGTTGCAGCTCCGGCAATACGTTGGCATCTCTCAGACCATAGGATCTCTCACTTTGTTTCAATGTCACGCGTTGGTTTTGATTACCACTTGTGCAACACTTTGACTAGAGTCTATCATGGAACGCATGTTGATATCCACTTGATCTGCCACCTCAATTAATGAGGGAGATCAAGTGGTCCACCCCTTTTGGCATTTTCTTTTAAGTGTGGTACGTTTTAGGAGTATGGTTCATAATACTATATCTCTAACATGCATTAAGACTAAAATTTCTATTGCCCAGACTCAAATAGTTGTGACTTCTACATAAATCCAATTACGATTGCTTAACATAGCGCTAAACTTTGACACAAAAGGCATAGCATTCTAGTAAGTGAGATTGTAAGTCTTCCCCTTTCATGGTATTGTGTGGAAACTTGGTCTTTTTTCCTTCCTTTGGAAGATGTCTTGGTTCAAGGATCCATGCTTGTGAATAGAGGGTTGAGTGTTCTACAAAGAATGGATTAAACAAAACAAAAGAAAAAGCAATACTAACTTCTAATCAACTAACAACTAACATTTAATTTCAAGCCATTTACTTTTATGCACTTTAAATTCAAATCTTTATTCACTTGCCATTATTCATACCATTAAACTTATTTATTTTAATTCCATTTTCACTTTGCTCACTTGAGTCATACTTTGTGATTATATTGTGATTGTATATACTTGTTTGTGTTTGTGGTCCTTTAACCTTAATGTACATAATAAACAACAAAAACCCTAAAAGACATTTATGTGGACTATTGGATTTGATCTGAGACATTGGACTTAGAATTAGGCAACATTATATACACAAAAGGATTTGGCCAATGCCAACTTTCATGAAACCAAGTGCTTATGAAGTGAACTTTCATCTGATGCAAATATCAAAGATCCATTTGAGTTCATCTACAACATGATCTTAATGAAGTTGTTACTTTGAACCTATGTCTAATTCCTATCTATGAATTCATCTGATACATGGGAGATTATGAAGGGGATCATGGAGTTGCTAAGCTTGGATGTGGATATCTTTATTTGATGCCTTGCTCATCATCTTGCTATTTGTGTATTGATATTGCTTGATTCTAAAGTCCAAGGGAAAATTGGGTTTCTATATGACATTCTTATCTATTGGATTGCATCCCATTGGTCAGATCTTTTTAACTCTTAACAGTTAAATTTTTGCTTAGGATTAGTCTCTTCATCTCCTCCTCACTTCTTTAATTTTAAATCTCTCCCTCCTTTTAAAAATCTTCTTTGTTTGTGATTTCTAAACTTAGACTTCGTTGCAAATTAGAAACTTTGGCCTTATGTCATTGCATTTTCAAACACTTTTCTTAATCAACTTACAAAGGAATATAATCATATTGACTTAAAATTTCAAACTCCAAAAAGAACTAACACTCATTCAAACCTTTTAGGCCCCTTTGTACCTCATTCAAACTTAAAATTTTGTTAAAAGCAACTCATTCACTTTGAAATTGATACCACAAACTATGAGGTTTTGATCCCTCATTTTTTATGTTGGTACGTAGGCACAAGTCCGAAGCTCTTGTCAAACACAAAAATATAATTAATGAATTCTTTTCTCATCCCCCCACTCTATTTTTTGCAAACATCATTTTATACAAAAACACATATGCACACAAGAAAGGGCTCCCTAGAAGTACCTAGGACACTTTGGATGCTAACACCTTCCCTCTGTGTAACCAACCCACTTACCTGTAATCTCTGGCATTTTATTAGTTTTGATTTGAAAAATTCTTACCTATGGGTTTTGTTCGTACTTTTCCCTTTTCCCTTGGAAACAATAAAAGCGCGGTGGCGACTCTGGTTTTATTGACGTTAAGCTTATCCATAGCTTAATGGTCATGTATATACCACTACAGAAATTAAGTGGCGACTCTGCTGGAGAGTAGTCTCCAGTGGGTTTAGCCTACTTTTGTGTGTGTATACATTTGTGTATTTAATGTTTGTATATTTGCTTGTCTGATATTATCTACTTGTTATGCTTGGTGATTTCTGAGTGGTGAGATAAGTTCTAACCTGAACATGAGTGCAATTAAGATATGAGGATGGTATAGTCATGTTCGACTTGTATGGAGTAGTCCTTAATAAGTTGACTTGAGACCCATCTACTCAGTGGAGACCCTTTTAGAGCTATTGATGTCACACAAGTTATTTGTGGTTAGGCATTACTTTCTATGATTTGGGGTCCGAGAAGTTGAGGACCGTATAACATTTAACCCATCCTGGCCTGTTTAGGACGTAGTGCGGAGACTGTTCAAGTGTAGACTTGATAACAGTTGTTACGCGATACTACGCTCAGACGAGTTTCTCTTGAGAATATTATGGGTTGATGAGTCAATCATCCTAACCTGTAATATCCGATAGATGGAATTAAGACTCTGGGAACTTTTTAGAACATGATCTACATGTTTTATCCTTAGTACACTCCTTTGGGGCGGTTCTTAACCAGACTCCATGCTCGTGACTCATAACAAACCCTTGATTCTTGGTTGATCCAATAAGTCTTATCAATATCAATGGAACTTGGGTGTTGATAAGGTGAAAACCATAATCCACCAAAATAGATGATTGATCTTGACAATGACTTGATTCATCCCTTGACCTTTTTTTGTTTACCTTGTGTGTGATCCCTTATTTGTGATTATTGCATTCATGCATACATGCGCATCATAACATTCACGCGAAAAATAAATTCAAGGAACTGAGGTTTTATTTGCAAATATTTTCAAACCATGGATTACGGAGGAAGGAACACTAAGAAAGAGCTAAGGAAGCCATCATCTTTTGTATTAGATCCCTTGGACTTCAAGCAACGTCATGGGAAGCTTCTATTTGTGTTGTCTACTAATATGGTTGAAGGACTCTTGAGTGTGTTGGTTCAGTTTTATGACCCTCTCTATCGTTGCTTCACTTTTCCTAATTATCAGCTTGTGCCTACGTTGAAGAAGTATACCCATCTCTTGGGAATACCTGTTTCTGACAAAGTGTCGTTTAGTGGATTGGAAGAGATTCCCAAATCTCATCTTATAGCTGAAGCTCTTCACTTGAAGAAATCTGATATTGATGCTCATTGGGTGAAAAAAGGAGGTATTTTTGGATTGACTTATGAGTTCCTCATCAAGGAAGCCACTACCTTTGCTCAAGCTGGTAGTATGGATGCTTTTGAAGCTATCTTTGTGTTGCTCATTTATGGTTTGGGTTTGTTCCCTAACATTGACAGTTTTGTTAATGTTAACACCATTATAATCTTCTTGATTGGGAATCCTGTGCCTAATTTATTGGGTGATATGTATTTCTCTTTGCATTTAAGGAATTCTAAAGGTGGTGGAACGATTGTATGATGTGTTCCTCTTCTGTACAAGTGGTTTATTTTGCACTTGCCTCAGACGCCTACTTTTGTGGAGAACAAACAATGTCTAAGGTTGTCTCAGAGGCTTATGTCTCTCACTAATGATGATATAGTTTGGTATGATTCTTCAATTGGTAGCTTGGAGATTATTCATTGTTGTGGTGAATTCTCTAATGTGTCTCTCATTGGTACACAAGGAGGAATCAACTACAACCCTGTTTTGGCTCGTCGTCAACTTAGGTTTCCCTTGAGAGACAAACCTAGTAACACTTTGTTAAAAGGTATTTTCTTCCAAGAGAGTAAAAATCCCCAACATTTGAAGCAAAAGATGGTACATGCTTGGCATAATGTGGATAGGAAGTGAAGATCCGAGCTTGGTCCATGCAACTGTGTAGCTTTGGAAGCTTACACTCTTTGGGTGAAGAAGAGAGTTTGGAATTGAAGATGCCTTATGCTTGTGAGAGACCTATGTCTATGGTTGTGGCTGATCCATTAACTCTCCCTAACCAAGATGTAGAGGAGTTGGAAGACGCACTCTCCAAGATGAAGCAAGAAAAGGATATGTGGGAAGAGTGATTCCATGCTTTGAGCAGAAAGCATGAGGAATTGCAGCTAGAGTCTAAGGATAAAGATGCACTTATTGAGCTTCTTGAAGATCGAGTAGTGAAGAGACAGAGAGAGCCAGAGGTTTCATCTTCCTCTAGTATGCGTCAGCCTTCCGTCACTTGGAAGAAGATTGTTGATCAGCTTGTCCTTGAGAAGACTCAGATGAAGAATTATTTTGAGTCTGAGATCCGACGCATCCAAAGGATGTATACGCGTGCAGCTAGATCTTCTGACATTGTTGTTAGGGATCCTTAGGATGATTAGTCTCCTCTCCTCTTGTATTTGTATTTTGGTTTCTGAAATTGTACTCAGTGTAATCCTTCAAATTATATAAATAAAAGAGATTTTATGGTCAATCAAATTGTTGCAATTGTTGTTATTGTATATATTTGCAAATAAAACAAGTAAGTTCCTTGAAAATAAAAACAATCAAAGCATTGCATTTCATGCGTCATTTGCATAGAAGGTTTCTTTTTCGCCTGATGTCTTATTCGTTCTTCTTCTGTGCTTTAGCCAACCTGACTCATCGATACAATACCTGCGCCAATCATCCGCGAATCATGGAACACTTAGAGCAAGAGAACAGAGAATTGAAGGACGAGATCTCCCGCCTGACTGCCATGATGGAGTATGTGTTACCTGCTCAGAGTCAATCTTCTCCAACGCCTGCAAATCCTCCTCCTCAGAGGACTGTCATTTTCGAGTTTGTCTCTTCAACCGTGCCTACCACTCAGTTCGCTCATGCCATGCCTGTCGGATTCTCGTGGGAAATACCGCCCAACTTTGTGCCTGTGGGTTTTGCACTTACTTTTGCTTCCATGCTGACATCTAGCCTGGTCATGTTTGTGCCACCACCGATTGTTCACACTCTGCCTCGTGTCGAGGACACCATCTATCATTCTGATCCTTCTGAGGGTCCGAATGTCTATGAGAAAATGGATGAAATGAAAGACAATTTCCTTGAGCTGCGAAAGGAGTTGAAAACCTTGAGGGGAAAAGATTTGTTTGGTAAGAGTGCTGCGGAAGTTTGCTTGGTTCCCAATGTTAAGATCCCGATGAAGTTCAAAGTCCCTGACTTTGAAAAGTATAAAGGGAATACTTGTCCACTCTGTCATCTCGTCATGTATGCTAGAAAAATATCAACGCAAACTGATAATGATCAGTTATTGATTCATTATTTCTAAGACAATCTGACTGGTGCCGCTCTGAGGTGGTACATGGGTTTGGATAGTGCGAGTGTCCGCACATTCAATGATTTGGGTGAAGCATTTGTGAAGCAGTACATATATAATGTGGATATGGCACCAGAAAGGGACCAGTTGAGGTCATTATCTCAGAAGGACAAGGAGACGTTTAAAGAATATGCCCAACGATGGAGAGAGCTCTCCGCTCAGATTACCCCTCCTTTGGAAAAAAAGTAGATGACCAAGATTTTTCTGAAGACCCTGAGCTCATTTTACTATGAACGGGTGATTGCTAGTGCCCCCAGTGATTTTACCGAAAATGGTAAACATGGGGATGCGATTAGAAGAAGGTGTCCGAGAGGGACAATTGTCTAAAGAGGAGGTTTCGTCTAGCAAGAAGTACGACAATGGGTTTGCCAGAAAGAAAGAAGGCGAGACTAATGCAGTATCCGTTGGGAGGCATAGGAGGCCTCACGTCAGAAGGAGTCCACAACCCCGTCCACACCATCATCAAGTATCATCTGTTATTCCAGTATTTTCAAACAACCAATCAACGCTCGTTCAACAACAACGTTAACAACAGCCACAACAAAGAACAAACAACTACAACTACAACAACAACACCAATAATCATCAACAACAGCAGGATTTCGAGAGGAAGAAGGTCTCTTTTGACCATATTCCTATGTCTTATGCTGAATTATATCCATCTCTGGTTCTCAAGAACCTTCTTCAACCAAGAAATCCTCCACAGATTCCTGAACCACTTCCATGGTGGTACAAGCCAGAGCTTCACTTTGCTTTTCACCAAGGGGCTCCTGGCCATGATATTAAGAACTTTTAACCCCTGAAGTACAAAGTCCAGAAGTTGGTCAAGAGTGGGATGGTGTCCTTTGAGGACCGTGCGCCTAATGTCAAAGCAAATCCATTACCCGCTCATGGTAATCCTTTTGTCAATATGGTAGATGGTTGCCCTAGGGAGTTCAAAGTATATGATGTCTGTTTCATTAGAAGGTCTTTGGTGACAATGCACAAAGATATATTTATGGTGAGTGATTGTGAGCATGACCATGATGGTTGTGCAATTTGTAGTGTTAACCCCCGAGGGTGTGTGGTTATGAAGAGAGATATGTAATAGATGAAGGTATGATCCAGATTCTCCAGTCCCGTCACTTGGGTGACTACGTGAATGTAATAGATTTTGTATTCAAGATTCCAGAGAGAGTAGTAATCCCATTCAACAACATCAGTAGCAACAGTGTCAGCAATAGATCGGTATCCCCGTTGGTAATACCGTTAGCGGGTCTAGTCCCGTATGCATCTGATAAAGTGGTCTTGTACCAGCATAATGCGACTATGTTAGAGAATGGTCAAGAGGTTCCTTTACTTACGACCAGTTCTATTGTAAGCATTGCTGATGTTACGAAGGTGACCCATAGTGGTCGTGTTTTTGGGCCAGTGTCCCCAAAGAGTGTAGAAGATGTGTATGTCAGGAAGAAAGTTGAAGTGTCTGCAGTTGTTCCGGTTAGCGCTCCAAAGTGTCAGTCCGGTGAATCCAGCGGTTTGAAGCCTAATGATGATGATGATGAGGTACTCCGTTTAACCAAGAAGAGCGAGTTTAATATGGTGGAGCAGTTGCTCCAAATACCTTCCAAGATTCCAATGTTGTCTCTGCTCATGAACTCTGAAGCACACGGAGAAGCATTGCAAAAGGTATTGGAGCAAGGTTATGTAGAGCAGGATGTTAGGGTGGATCAGTTTGATCATATTATGGCTAACATCACTTCCTGCAATAATCTGAGCTTCTGTGATGAAGAATTTCTCGAGGAAGGCAAAAATCACAAATTAGCATTGCACATATCGATGAATTGCAAGGAAGATGCTCTGTCAAATGTATTGGTTGATACCGGCTCTTCATTGAATGTACTTCCCAAATCAACTCTTTCCAGATTGTCGTATCAAGGAGCTCTAATGAGGTATAGTGGCATGATCGTCAAAGCTTTTGATGGTTCTCGCAAGACCGTGATTGGTGAGGTGGACCTTCCTGTCAAGATAGGTCCGAGTGATTTCCAAATTACTTTCCAAGTAATGGATATTCACCCGGCAAATAGCTGCTTGTTAGGAAGGCCGTGGATACATGAGGCGGGAGCTGTTATGTTAACTCTACATCAGAAGTTGAAGTTTATTAAGAATGGAAAGCTTGTTATCATCAGTGAGGAGAAGGCTCTGTTGGTGAGCCATCAGAGGATAAGGTTGGAACCCCGTTCCAAGCTCTATATATTGCTGATGAAAAGAGAATTAGGGCACCTATGTCCTCTTTCAAAGACGCGCAGAAGATTGTTGAAGACGATAATTTTGATCAGTGGGGCCGGATGGTAAAGGTCGCCAAGAACCAGAGCAAAGCCGATTTGGGATTCCAACAAAGTTTGTATATGATTATAGCCGAAGATGTGCAACCCAGTTTCCGTAGCGGAGGGTTCATTCATGGTAATGAACAACACTTAGCTGCAGTGATCGAGGGTGACGAAGATGAAGATTGCACCAATTTTGCGACGGATAGAAAGGCTTGCAATAATTGGACCGCTGTCGATGTTCCTGCTATTATGCATCGCTCTAAGTAATTGCTTTTATTGTTTTTTGAAAATCCTTCTCCTATGCCTAAGGGAGAAGTGAACATTGTTTGGCATTTTCAAATTTGATCATTAATAAAATGCAATTCTATTCATCCACATCTATGATGTTTTATTTTTACTTTTTGCTTTTCTGAAAATGGTAATCACAAAGAAAACATAAATAAGTAAATAATAATATATCCATCTACATAATATTTGGTCACCAATTCACTTCTCTAAAATCAAAATATCAAATTATTATGCAGTTGGTTTCTAAACCCATTGAATACAATGATCCTACTCCTTCGCCAAACTTTGAATTCCCTGTGTTTGAGGCTGAGGAAGAAAGTGATGAAGAAATATCTGAGGAATTGTCTTGTCTACTTGAGCACGAGAAAAAAAGCCATTAAGTCGTTCGAAGAGCAGATTGAGTTAGTTAACTTGGGTTCCGAGGATGATGTGAAGGAAGTCAAGATTAGATCTCGATGGTGTCCTGAAGTCAAGAAGGGGTTGATTGATCTTCTCCGAGAGTATTCAGATGTGTTTGCTTGGTCCTATCAAGACATACCTGGTTTGGATTCTGAGATTGTGGAGCATAGATTGTCGTTGAAGCCAAAATGCCCTCCAGTCAAGCAGAAATTGAGAAGGACTCATCCTGATATGGAAGTAAAGATCAAAGAAGAAGTGCAAAAGCAGACTGGTGCCTGTTTTCTTGTGACCGCTGAGTATCCATAATGGGTGCCCAATATTGTGCATGTTCCAAAGAAGGAAGGAAAAGTCCGCATGTGTGTTGATTATAGAGATTTGAATAAAGCCAGTCCGAAAGATGATTTCCCTCTGCCACACAATGATATGTTGGTAGACAATACAACTAAATTAAAAGTC
This sequence comes from Lathyrus oleraceus, assembly GCF_024323335.1. NCBI lineage: Eukaryota > Viridiplantae > Streptophyta > Magnoliopsida > Fabales > Fabaceae > Lathyrus > Lathyrus oleraceus. The sequence continues at coordinate 364,945,265 of NC_066582.1, forward strand.
TTTTCATTTATGAATGGATTTTCCGGATATAATCAGATCAAGATGGCACCCGAAGATATGGAGAAGACCACATTCATTACACCTTGGGGAACATTATGTTATAGAGTGATGCCTTTAGGTCTAAAGAATGCTGGCGCAACTTACCAAAGCGCAATGACTACTCTTTTTCATGATATGATGCATAAAGAGATTGAAATCTATGTTGATGATATGATTTCTAAATCCATTGATGAAGAAGGACATGTTGAACATTCGTTGAAGTTATTCCAAGGTTTGAGGAAGTACAAACTCCGCTTGAATCCCAATAAGTGTACATTTGGTGTTCGTTCTGGTAAGTTGTTGGGCTTTATTGTCAGCGAGAAGGGTATGAAAGTTAATCCTGACAAGGTCAAAGCAATACAAGAGATGCCTGCGCCCAAAACTGAGAAGCAAGTCAGAGGTTTTCTCGGTCGCTTGAATTATATCTCAAGATTCATTTCACATATGACTGCCACATGTGCGCCTATATTCAAGCTTCTTCGGAAAGATCAGTCTTGTGATTGGACCGAAGATTGCCAGAAAGCTTTTGACTGTATCAAAGAATATCTGCTTGAGCCCCCGATTCTGTCTCCGTCTGTTGAAGGAAGACCATTGATCATGTATTTGATTGTGCTTAAAGAGAGTATGAGTTGTGTTCTTGGTTAGAAAGATGAAATTGTAAAGAAAGAATATGTTATTTACTACCTCAGTAAGAAGTTCACCGATTGTGAGACTCGGTATTCTATGCTGGAGAAGACTTGTTGCACATTGGCTTAGGCTGCTAAGCGTTTGCGTCAGTATATGTTGAACCACACCACTTGGTTGATATCCAAAATGGATCCAATCAAGTATATTTTTGAGAAGCATGCTTTAACTGGGAGGATTTCCTGTTGGTAGATGTTATTATCAGAGTATGATATTGAATATCGATCTCAGAAAGCGATCAAATGTAGTTTCTTGGCTGACCTTTTAGCTCCCCAACCGATTGAATATTACCAGTCAGTGGAATATGACTTTCCTGCGAAGAGATCTTGTACTTGAAAATAAAAGATTATGATGAACCATTGCTTGAAGAAGGGCCAAAACCTGGTTCCTGTTGGGGCATGGTATTTGGTGTAGTTGTTAATCAATATGGTAATGGCATTGGGGTAGTAATTATTACTCCTCAAGACACGCATTTTCCATTTACAACTAGATTAACTTTCAAGTGTACAAACAATATGGATGAGTATGAAGCTTGCATTATGGGGCTTGAAGAGGCCATTGATCTCAGAATCAAGTATTTAGACGTCTATGGAGATTCGACTTTGGTTGTAAATCAGATCAAAGGTGAATAGGAGACGAATCAACCCGGTTTGGTACCATATAGAGATTATGAAAGGAGGATTTCAACTTTCTTTACAAAAGTTGAATTTCATCATATCCGTCGAGATGAAAACCGGATGGCAGATGCCCTTGCAACGTTGGCTTCAATGATTATGGTGAAGTATTGGAATGAAGTTCTCAATCTTACTATGATGCATCTTGATAGGCCAACTCATGTGTTTGTTTTTGAAGAGATCAAGGATGAGAAGCCGTGGTATTTTGATATCAAGTGTTTTCTCCAAAGTCAGATTTACCCGTCTGGGCATCTTTGAAAGATAAGAAGACTTTGAGAAGATTAGCTGGCAACTTCTACCCGAATGGTGATGTATTGTACAAGAGAAACTTCGATATGGTTCTGCTCAGATGCGTGGATAGACACGAAGCAGACTTATTGATGACTGAAGTCCATGAAGGTTAATTTGGTACTCATTCCAATGGACATGCTATGGCAAAGAAGATGTTACGAGCGAATTACTATTGGATGGCAATGGAATCTAACTATTGCAAGTTTGTGAAGAAATGTCACTAGTGTCAAAGTTATGCAGATAAGATTCATGTTCCTCCGACACTGTTGAACGTTATTTCCTCCCCATGGCCCTTCTCCATGTGGGGAATCGATATGATTGGCATGATTGAGCCCAAAACTTCGAACGAACATCGTTTCATTCTGGTGGCTATTATCTACTTCACAAAATGGGTTGAAGCAGCATCGTATACGAATGTAACCAAGAAAGTTGTTGTGAGGTTTATCAAGAATCAAATTATATGTCGGTATGGTGTACCAAGTATTATCATTACTGATAATGGATCTAACTTAAACAATAATATGGTGGAAGCTCTTTGTAAAGACTTCAAGATTGCACATCATAATTCTTCTCCTTATAGACCAAGATGAATGGGGTTGTTGAAGCTACAAATAAGAACGTCAAAAAGATCATTCAGAAGATGGTTGTAACATACAAGGATTGGCATGAGGTGCTCCCATTTGCTTTGCATGGATATCGTACATCCATCCGCACTTCAATGGGGGAAACCCCTTTCTCACTGGTTTATGACATGGAAGTTGTGCTCCCAATAGAGGTTGAGATTCCATCATTACATGTCTTGATGGAAGCCAAGTTGACTGAGGCTGAATGGTGTCAGACCAGGTATGACCTGCTGAATTTGATTGAAGAGAAGAGATTGACTGCCATGTGCCATGGTCAGTTATATCAGCAAAGAATGAAGAAAGTGTTTGATAAGAAATTAGACTTCGTGCGTTCAGAGAAGGTGAGGTTGTGCTCAAGAAGATTCTATCTTTCAAACCAGATTCTAGGGGAAAATGGACTCCTAATTATGAAGGACCATATGTTGTTAAGAGAGCCTTTTCAGGAGGTGCTTTGATTCTTACAACTATGGATGGTGAAGAGTTCACTCGTCATGTGAACGCTGATGCAGTCATAAAATACTTCGCCTAAAAAGAAAAGAATAGCTCGCTGAGTTGAAAACCTGAAAGGGCGGCTTAAGCAAGAATGAGCGTCTCGGTGGATTGAAACCCGAAAGGGGGACCCAAGAAAAAGTTAGAGGCATAAAATAGAAAAATTATCCCGATAAATTAAGTACCCCACCTTGGGGAAATTTATGCAAAAATTAGGGATTATGGCAAGTAACTACATCCTGCTGATCTTCAGTTTTGAAGACATTCTTGAGAAGGTCATTCAATTCTGATCCATCATTCACAGTCGACGCCAAGAGCACAGTGGATATCAAACTTGGTATATGGACTAGTGATCATTGTATTCAATGTAGCCCTTTCCATGTATATTACCATTTTTCAATTTTTGTAAAGATCCATGGTCTTGTCATTTACAAACTACCATCCTATTAAATAAAGTTTAGCTTTTATCCAATTGTTTCTACTCTTATTTATTATTTAGGCAAATAGATTTAAATTTTATTATGATCATGTTTGAAATTAAATTTTAAATCAAAATCATGTTTTCTTAAATATATAAAAGCAGTTACTTTAAGCAATCGATATCATTTAAAGGAATATCAATAGTGGTTTGAAAATAGGCAAGCCCAAAATGTGGAGCATTATTGGTTCTCCCCAAGCACTGGACGTGATCCCTATTTCATCCCCTTAGTTTTTCACTAACCGAGTTTTTTTGGTTTCCCCAGCCGAGTTTGTTGGCCTCCCTTGAGTTATAGGCACATTATTTCGGCAGTTTGCATGGAGTCGACAGAATTTTGGCTTCCCCGTAATTCGTCAGAGTTACTCCTGATTTTGAGAAGTTATTGTAGTTATCCCCTTCAGGGTTGTCTCCCATTTGATATGGTGTTGACCTAAAATTCCCTACAGGGTTTGTAGCAGTTTCCTCAGCGGATCCTCTCCTTGTGCTTTCCCTAGCTCGGATTAAGCCTTCGAGATCGTTTGATCTCTTTCCAGCAGTTGTTCCCTCTTGTGAGGATTGGCCAAGAGTTGTATCGATGATTCAAACCAGTGATATTTGTATCCTTTGTGATCGTTTTGTCAGCATAATCATCATATATATATACATATACACTCATATAATTTCATTATTGCATTATTACACTTGGTGATGCATTATTCATTTTGAGTCTCTGCTATGATGGTATACTTTTCCCCTATGCAGATTTGGTTTGTTTGTCCTCTTTCAATTATAGAGTGTCAGCCCATTAAGCAAAAAGACTTTAAACTTTCTCTTTCCCAACTGAGTTATTTCCTCGTGGATGGTCATTATTTCAGTTTCCTCCCCAGTGGATTATCTGGAGAGAACCACCCTGTCGCAACCTGAAAAATACAGTGCGAAAAAAAACAACCGGCGAAAGAAAAAGACAGAAGAGTCGCCACCGTGCGTTATTCATCCCAAAGGAGGGAAAGGAAACGCTCGAAGTAAACCTGAAAAAGGAAAGGACAAGACGGGGTCTCGCAACCAAATCTTGGGTTCGGGAGTCGGTTATGCGAAGGGAAGGTATTAGCACCCCTACGCATCCGTAGTACTCTACGGGATCCACTTTTGTAGTTCTTGTCTAAAGGGTGTGGGTTTATCTTGTGCTGTTTACAAAAAAAAAAGGGTTAAATGAAAATGACTCGCGCGGATGTCGCATCCACTGCATACGTATCTCATCTGAATATGAGAATCAAAGTCTTCGTAGCTCGGCTACCTATGGGTTGGGGGGATGTGTGCTCGCTAAGACATCGCGTCTTATGCCTACGTATCTCATTTGGCCTGAGAATCGGAGCAAAACGTAGTTCGGCTAACTACGGGGTTATGGATTGGGTTTTGGGCGAACAACGTTACTACGCAATCTACCGGATGCTCGACCTCTGGAGACTTACTCGCCTGTAGTAGAAGGAGTTAGCGTGTTGCTTTGGGTTTTAGGGTTTGGGATGCTCAAGGGCAAAAAGGCAGTCCTTGATGAAGGAACCGTGCTACCTGCAGGGATATGAATACAAAACACAAAACATGTATCTCAAAGTAAAATGCCACCAAGGGGCTCAAACGTTGCCTCCTATCGAGGTCTTCCAGCTAGGAAAGCAGTAAAATGCGGGAAAAATGTAAAAGTACCACGCGGATAAAGATCCGAAGTAACAACAATTAGAGGAATGGGAAACCCTGAGATCCTTCCAAGCTAATGCCATCAAAGAAAAGTGAGTCAGTACAGGTAATCGGAATGAACCTCCAGGGGTTATCCCACAAATAAAGTGGGAAACCACGCAAGTTATCCCTGCAAAAGTCATGTGAGCCCTCATAAAAATTCAACAAAAGGGTTAGTGAAACACCATAAGCATTTTTTTCATGATCAACAGTATGGTTTCAAAAAAACTCAAACCCTGTGGCATACATTTCAGAAATTAAACGGTTAAACATTCAAGGCATTGTTTATACATTCATATACATATTAAACTCATGGGCAAAGGTAATGGGAATAATGGCAAACCTGATTGGAGAGCTTGATTGAAATTGAGTTGCACCCGTGAGGTTTACAAAACAATCTTCAGGGTTTATGTGAGGCAGAGGTGATTCTGTGTAGTTGAGTTCCCTTCAGGGTTTGGAGGCTGCTCTGAACTCCGTTAGGTCTTCTCTCACTATCTTTTGCCTCAGGGTTTTGTTCCAAGGAAACCTCAGACTATTTTGCTTCTTTTCCTTCTTCTCCTCTTCTGTGTGGCTTTTGTTTCAATGAAACTCTAGTATTTATAGGCTAATATTGGTAGCTTAGTGGGCTTTTGAGAAAGGTCCAAGTCCAAAAAAAAAATTATTATATTTTATTTATTTAATTATTTATTTAATTAATTAATTAATTAATTAATTAATTAATTAAAAAAAAAAAATATTTTACTTTTTTTGTAAAAATTTTTTTTTTTCTTTTCGTTTTTTTTTTTTTTTTCGTTTTTTTTTTTTTGATCTAATTCTGATTGACATGATGAAATGCAATATGAAATGCTAAATGAATGCATGAATGAGGAGGGAAAATTTTGGGGTGTTACACACCACCCTTGAGTTATATCCTCATTGGGTTGAGTCTTTGATTGACCATTTCTTTCTAGATCTTACCAAGATAGATGCTTTTGGTTCCCTAGGAGTTTATTACCCAGTAACTGGTAATATTCTTCTTAGTTTACAAGTATTGTCTCTTTTGCCCAATACCCGATGAGAGCCACCTTGTTTCCCCAGCGGATTCGCTTTCACGTCTCCCAAGAAGATTATCCTTGATATGTTCATCCTAACCGATGACAAATATTTTCTTCCCTTGCTTTGAGTTTATCCTTGATATGTACATCTTAACCGATGACGGATATTCTCTTTTTGGTATTCTACCCAGTAAAAAGGTAGTTGTAATCCCTAGTTTGTTCCCCATAGAGTTAATCCTTGATATGTTCATCCTAATTGATGCGTGATTTCCTTCTCTTTGCGGTCTTCTGCCCATCCCGGTAGTTGTAAATCCTGCTTTTTTTTTCCTTTTGCAGAGTCTATCCTTGATATGTTCATCCTAACCGATGACGGATATCTTCTTGGTGGTATTCTATCCAGTAACTGATAGATATAATTCCTACTTTTCCCCTCTGAGTCTATCCTTGATATGTTCATCTTAACCGACGACAGATATTCTCTTGCTGGTATTCTATCCTGTATTCGATAGATGTAATTCCTACTTTTTCAAGAAGTTTATCCTTGATATGTTCATCTTAACCGGTGACATATATCCTTCCTAGTGTCCCCAGGCAAGTCTATCCTTGATATGTTCATCTTAACTGATGAAGGATTTTCTTTCCTTTGAGTCTATCCTTGATATGTTCACTTTAACTAGTGACATATATTCTCTCTCTTTGGTATTATGCCCAGTAACTGGTAGTTGTAAACCCCATTTTGGCTTTTCCCGAGCAGGTTATTCTTACCCAGTAATTGGTAATGAATACACCTCTTGGTTGCCCTCAGCGAGTCATCCTGGATATGTTTACCCTAACCGGTAACTAATGTCCTCCCTATAAGATTTTGTTATCCCCTTGCCCAGTAACCGGTAAGGGATAATAGATATATGCTCCTCCTGTGTTGAAGATATTTTCTTCCCTAGTTGAGTTTGAGTGCGCATTTTCTCAGCGAGATCGCCTTTCCCTTCTTGGTTCGAGTATTTCAGCTTAATCTACCCGTTTCCCCTGCAGATGTTCCCTTTATTCCCCGACTGAGTCCTTCTATTGATTTATTTTCATGGAATTCCTCAAGTTCCCCAACATTTTTAAAGTCGTAGCCTGGCCTACGCAGAACCCTTTTTTTCCCCGGAGTCTCTTCCTCCCTAGTGAATTTTCCTTATGGAAATGCATTACACTCCTGCGGACGTTTTCCCCACGAAGATTTATTTTAACATTCATATCATATGCATCATGAGGTCTCTTAGGGACCAAAATTTGTTTCTATGTGTTGTTATTTAAGCCCATTATACTGAGTTGATACAAAGATTTTAGCATTCACCTCCTCAGCTAGAATGTCCTTAAATAGGGGCAGCTGTAAGACCCCAATTTTGACCCTAAGATCCCTCATGTTATCTCATCATATGCATTGGCATTGGGATCACATCTTGGCATCCTCTTTACCCCTCATTCTTGGATTTGCATTGGGAGAGATCACCAAGCACACTTGATTGTATCATAGTTTGTATTTTATCTTTATTTACGAACCAAAATACCAAAAATATGTCATTGTATAGTTTAACTCTTTTTTAGGTAGTGCACATGCTCACCTTTGATCTATCAAGCTCATATATAAGGTTTAAGACCCTCATTACAAGGAGCTCAATAAAGAATTGTTTTACTATGGCTCTAAGCATCATATATGGATCCCCATGATCTTCACATGTTATTTTGATCAAGAAATCATCGAGAGTTTGGATTTTGTTTTCCTTGGAAACCCTAATTCATCTGGGTATCTTGTATAACTTCTTCAACAAGCTTCTTCAACAATTGATCAAATATTTCAAGGTACACTTCATATTTCCTCATCTTATGCATATATGATCCTCAATGATCCCCAAAAGTCAAGATAATATCAAGCTAGCAAGTTGGTTCATGGTGGTTGACCAGAGGAAGTCAACTGATCAAAACTTGGGTTCCCTAGACCCTATATCCTACATGTTTTGTCATATGAAAATGATTACAAGAGACAAGTTACTCTAAATGACATTCCAAACAACTTTCATGTTGAGGTCTAGAGCTAGTTTTTCTTGGAAGGTCACTTTTTATGGTGAAAGATTATAGGTCATTTTGTTTAAACCGCAATTTGGAGGTCAACTTCCGAAGATCATAACTTGCTCATTTTGTATGATATGAAATCCATTCAAGTTGCATGATCAAATTCAATACGTCTAACTCAACTTTTATGATTGTAGGAAGAGCAAATTAAACTTTTAAATGGATGTGATAGGAGGAGACATTATAGGTCATTTTGGACCCATGCCATTGAACAAGTGATTTTCCTCAACTTCTAAAATGCATAACTCCTTCATACTAAATCCAAATAAGGTTAAATATATGACCATTTTTAAGGACTTTGAGAGATATACAACTTTTATGAAGGAACTTTCCTCATTTGAAGCTCATATAAAATTTAGCCAAAGTGGAAGAAGTGAACATATGGCTTGACACTTAGAATTTCTTTTGATATGTTGGATTTCCCAAACTTCCGCCTAAAAATTCATCATGATGCAAGCTTCAAATGAAAAAGTGTTTAACATGAATTTTGTTCCTCTTCATCTAACCTTTCAAAAAATTCCAATTTTATCCCATTTGGACAAAGTATGACTGACTTGCGCATGGCTTAAAGTTGGATCACCATTTGGCATAATTGAACTTGCATCTTCCATACACAAATGCATCGCTTGCTAACATGACTTCAGCAATGTTTCTACACAAATTTGGACCTGATTGAATGATTACATGGGCCTATCACACTCCCATGCATCCATGCAAGGCAATTGCTATTGTTGGATTTTTGAAAGAAGTGTGCAATTATCAATGCTTTGGCTATAAATAGACCCCTCCGTGATCAGAGTTAAAGACACTTGTGTTCCATCTTTGAATCCCCAGCCCTAAATCCTCTCATTCAAAGGACAACCTTGAGGATTTCCATTGGAAATCGAGTTTGAATCTCCATTTTTTTTGTGATTTAAATCTCCAAGAGTCCTGCTTCCTTTTTTATTCAATTATACTCTATCAAGCATCCAGAGTAAGGCTAAGTGATGTTGGAAGCAAGATCGCGGCCATCTGAACCAACAGTGGAGGTGATTTTCTCATTTTTTCTTTTCTTCGATTCTCACTCAGTTCTCCATAATTCTTCTTGATTTTTGGTTATCTGAAGTCCTACCAATGTAGGCAACAAGATTGAGTTGCTTTAAGGTCAAATCGAAGCAACTCAGATCATGAACCTCAAAATTCAACTCCTTGTATCTTTCAATATACTTGGAGTTAGATGAAATTGAAGCCAAATTCGAGCTCCTAAGCATTTTTACTTTAAATTCATGTCCTCCTTTTTGTATTTTGGTGATGGTTGAAGGTGGACCAGTCTGGTGAGGTCCACCAGAGTTGCAGCTCCGGCAATGCGTTGGCATGTCTCAGACCATAGGGTCCTCTCATTTTGTTTTAATCTCACGCGTTGGTTTTGATTACCACTTGTGCAGCGCTTTAACTAGAGTCCATCATAGAATGCATGTTGATGTCCACTTGATCTGCCGCCTCAATTAATGAGGGAGATGAAGTGGTCCACGTTTTTTAGCATTTTCTAATTTTTATTTTATTTGACTTATTTTCTTTCATTCATATTAATTTTAATATTGATCCAAAAAATATGAGACTTTCACCAAAAAAAAATTAAATAAATTTCTCTTTCATTTTCTGAAATAAAGTTATTTTTTGGATCATTATTAATATTTTTCATGATTTAATTGTTTTTGTGGATATTTTTAATTGTTTAAAAATAATTTTGAGTTTCCAAAAATAATTAAATTTTTTCTCCAAGGTCCTTTGACCTTGTTTGACCTATGATAAATCTAATGGCCATTTATTTGGTGTTTTGATGAGTTTTTAGGATTTTGACCAACCATAATTTAATTTAATGCATTTTTTAATTGATTTTAATTGTTTGATTTCAAAATAAATTGTGTTGAGCTTTTGGTATTGACTTGTTGAGTTTGACTTGTGTTGTTGGGCCTTGGTCAAGGTTGATTTGACTTTGTTGAGTTAAAATCATTGGATTTAGGGGATTGATGAAATTTACATTTCATCTTCCAAAATGAATGAATGATTTTAATTTGATAAAAGTCCTCCTTTGACCAATTTGTGTTTGTCTCATTTCCCCTCCCTCTTCATCTCAATCCCAATCTCTTCTCATTAATTTCATGGACCTATGATATCTCTATATCCTAAGGCTAGTCGATTACAAAATCAACATAAGTATGGATGAGATTAAGTCCACCTCTTTTGGCATTTTCTTTTAAGTGTGGTATGTTTTAGGAGTATGGTTCATAATACCATATCTCTAACATGCATTAACACTAAAATTTCTATTTCCCAACCTCAAATATTTGTGACTTCTACATAAGTCCTATTACGATTGCTTAACATAGCGCTAAATTTTGACAAAAAAGGCATATCATTCTAGTAAGTGAGATTGTAAGTCTCCCACCTTTCATGGTATTGTATGGAAACTTGGCCTTTTTTCCTTCCTTTGGAAGATGTCTTGGTTCAAGGATCCATGCTTGTGAATAGAAGGTTAAGTGTTCTCCAAATAATGGCTTAAAAAAAACAAAAGCAAAAGCAAGACTAACTTCTAATCAACTAACAACTAACATTTAATTTCAAGCCATTTACTTTTATGCACCTTAAATTCAAGTATTTATTCATTTGCCATTATTCATACCATTTAACTTGTTTATTTTAATGCAATTTTCACTTTGCTCACTTGATCCATACTTTGTGATTATATTGTAATTGTATATACTTGTTTGTGTTTGTGGTTCTTTGACCTTAATGTACATAATAAACAACAAAAACCCTAAAAGACATTTGTGTGGACTGTTGGATTTGATCTTAGACATTGGACTTAGAATTAGCCAATACTCTATGCAAAAGGACTTGGCCAATGCTTACTTTCATGAAACCAAGTGCTTATGAAGTGAACTTTCAAATGATGCAAATATTGAAGATCCATTTGAGTTCATCTGCAAGATGATCTTAATGAGGTTGTTACTTTGAACCTATGTCTAATGCCTATCTCTGAATTCATCTGATGCATGGGAGATTATTAAGGAGATCATGGAGTTGCTAAGCTTGGGTGTGGCTATCTTTATTTGATGCCTTTCTCTTCATCTTGCTATTTTTGTATTGATATTTCCTGATTCTAAAGTCCAAGAGAAAATTGGGTTTCTATATGACATTCTTGTCTATTGAATTGTATCCCATTGGTCAGATATTTTCAACTCTTAACTTTTAAATTTTTTCTTAGGAATAGTCTCTTCATCTCCTCCCCACTTATTTAATTTTAAATCTCTCCCTCAGTCTAAAAATCTTCTTTGTTTGTGATTTCTAAACTTAGACTTGATTGCAAATTAGAAACTTTGAGCTTATGACATTGCATTTTCAAACTCTTTCCTTAATCAACTTGTAAATGAATCTAATCATATTAACTTAAAATTTCAAAAGCCAAAAATAACTAACAATCATTCAAACCTCTTAGGCCCCTTTGTACCTCTTTCAAACTTAATTTTTTTTAAAGCAACTCATTCACTTTGAAATTGATAGCACGAACTACGAGGTTTTGATCCCTCATTTCTTATGTTGGTACGTAGGCACAAGTCCGAAGGTCTTTTCAAACACAAAAATATAATTAATGAATTATTTTCTCATCCCTCCACTCTATTTATTGCAAACATCATTTTATACAAAAACACATATGCACATAAGAAAGGGCTCCCTAGGATTACCTAGGACACTTTGGGTGCTAACACCTTCCCTCCGTGTAACCAACCCCCTTACCTGTAATATCTGGCATTTTATTAGTTTTGATTTGAAAACTTCTTACTTGTGGGTGTTGTTCGTAGTTTTCCCTTTTCCCTTGGAAACAATAAAAGCGCGGTGGCTACTCTGGTTTTATTGATGTTAAGTTTATCCATAGCTTAATGGTCATGAATTTTCTGCTACACTACGCACAACCTTTTTATCCCCCAGAGTCTCTGTCTCCCCAGTGAGTTTTCCTTAAGGAATGCGTTATACTCCTGTGGACTTTCGATCTCTCCGGATTCTTTTTTTTTGTGGCAACATATTTTCCCCACAAAGATTATTTTAACATTCATATCCTATGCATCATGAGGTCTCTTAGGGACCAAAATTTGTGTCTATATGTTGTTATTTAAGTCCATTCTACTGAGTAGATGCAAAGATTTTAACCTTCATCTCCTCAGCTAGAACGTCCTTAAATAGAAGCAACTGTAAGACCCCAATTTTGACCCTAAGATCCCTCATGCTATTCTCATCATATGCATTAGCATTGGGATCACACCTTGGTATCCTCCTTACTCCCCTCATTCATTGGGTTTGCATTTGGAGAGATCACCAAGCACATTTGATTGTACCATACTTCATTTTTCTTTATTTACTAACCAAAATACCAAAAATATGTCAATGTATAGTTTAACTCTTTTGTAGGTAGTGGGTATGCTCACCTTTGATCTATCAAGCTCATATCTAGGGTTCAAGACCCTCAATGCAAGGAGATCAATAAAGAAGTGGTTTACTATGGCTCTAAGTATCATATATGTGTTCCCGTGATCTTCACATGTTATTTTGATCAAGAAATCATTAAGAGTTTGGAGTTTGTTTGCCTTGGAAACCCTAATTCATCTGGGTATCTTGTGTGACTTCTTCAAAAAAATTCTTCACTAATTGATCAAATATTTCAAGTGATAATTCACATTTCATCATATTATGCATATATCATCCTCCATGAGTCCCAAAAGTCAATAGAATATCAAGCTTGCAAGTTGGTTCATGGTGGTTGACTAGAGGAATTCAACTGGTCAAAACTGGGGTTCCTTAGACCCTATCTCTTACAATTTGTATCATATAAAAATGATTCCAAGAGAAACGTTACTCTAAATTACATTCCAAACATCTTTCATTTTGAGTTCAATAGCTACTTTTGCTTGGAAAGTCATTTTTTATGGTGAAAGTAAATCATTTTGTCTAAATCCTAATTTGGAGTTCAACTTCCCAAGACCATAACTTGCTCATATTTTATGAGATGAAATCCATTCAAATTGCACGATCCAATTAAATATGTCTACTTATACTTTTATGTTTGGAGAAAGTTCAAATTCGACTTGAAAATGCATGTGCCAAGAGGAAACATTATAGGTCATTTTGGGCCAATACCATTGAACAAGTGATTTTCCTCAACTTCTAAAATGCATAACTCCTTCATGCTAAAGCCAAATAAGGTCAAATTTATGACCAACTTTATGGGATTTGAAAGATATACAAATTTTATGAAGGAACGTTTCTCATTTGAAGCCCATAGAAAAAATTATTCAAGGTGGAAAAAGTGAACATATGGCTTGGTACTTAGAATTTTTTTTGATATGATTGATTTTCCAAACTTCTACCTCAAAATTCATCAGGATCTAAGCTTCAAATGAAAACGTGTTCAACATGAAAATTGTTCCTCTTGATCAAAACTTTCCAAAAAGTCCAAAATCATCTCATTTGGACAAAGTATGAGGCACTTGCACATGGCTTAAATTTGAAGGACCATTTGGAATATTTAAAGTTCCACTTTTCATACACGAATGCATGGCTTCACAACATGATTTCAGCATGGCTTACACTCACTTTTGGACCTTGGTGCATCACTTGATGGGCCTATCACACGCCCATGCAAGCATGCAAGAGAGATTTTCAAGTTTTTCCAAAAATGGAAGTGTGCGAATATCATTGACATTGGCCTATAAATATAAGCTCTCTTACTCAGAAATAGAGAGTTGGCGCGCAAGCTTTGATTCAGCAACCCTAAACCCTCACCATTAAAGGATAAGCTTGGATATTTTCTTTGAAAATCGAGTTTGAGTCTCCCACTGCTTTTGAGATTGAAACTCCAAGAGTCTATCCCTTTCCTTGATTCATTTCTACTCCATCAAGCATCTGAAGCAAGGCCAAGCATAATTAAGAGCAAGATCGTGTCAATTTGAATCTCCATTGAAGGTGATTTTCTATATTTTTCCATTCTTCGATTCTCTCTTATATCTCCACTATTCTTGTTGATTTTTGGTTGTCTGAAGTCCTACCAATGTAGGTAATAAGATTGAGTTGCTTAGAGGTCAAATCGAAGCAACTCATATTATGATCCTCAAAATTCAACTCCCTGTATATTCCTATATACTTTGAGTTAGACAAAATTGAGGCCACATTCGAGCTCCTGAGCATTTTTTCTTTAAATCCATGTCTTACTTTTTCATTTTGTTGATGGTTGAAGATGGACCAGTCCGGTGAGGTCCACTAGAGAAGAAGACCGGAGCTCTGGCTCCGGCGATGCGTTGGCATGTCTCTGAACCACATGATCCTTTCATTTTATTTTAATCTTAGGTGTTGGTTGTGATTACCACATGTGTTACGCAGTTGACTCGAGACCTTGTGGAACGCGGGTTTGGGACCATCAAATCCTCCACTTCAATTAATGAGGGAGATCAGATGGTCCACGTTTTTTTTTAATTTATGAATTTCTATTTTAATTGCTTTATTTTCATTAATTCATATTAATTTTAATATTGATCCAAAAAATATGGGACTTTTACCAAAAATTTTCAAATATATTTCTCTTTCATTTTCTGAATGAAAATCATTTTTTGGATCAATATTAGTATTTTTCATGATTTAATTATTTTTGTGTATATTTTTAATTATTTAAAAATACTTATGACTTTCCAAAAATAATGAAATTTTTTCTCCAAGGTCCTTTGACCTTGTTTGACCTACGATAAATCTCTTGGCCATTTATTTGGTGTTCTGAAGAGGTTTTAGGTTTTTGATCAAACATAATTTAATTTAATGCATTTTTAATTGATTTTAATTGTTTAATTGTGAATAAATTGTGTTGAGCTATTTTCATTGACTTGTGAAGTTTGACTATTGTGTTTGGGCCTTGGTCAAGGTCGATTTGACTTTGTTGGATTAAAATCATTGGATTTAGGGGATTGATGAAATATACATTTCATCTCCCAAAATGAATGAATGATTTTAATTTGATAAAATTCCTCCCATGACCAATTTGTGTTTGTCTCATTTCCCCTCCCTCTTTATCTCCAATCCCATTCTATTCCATCCATTTCATTGACCAATGATATCTCTATATCCTAAGGCTAGTTGGTTCATAAACCAACACAAATATGAATGAGATTAGGTCCCTCCTTTTGCCATTTTATTTTTAAGTGTGGTATGTTTTAGGAGTATGGTTCATTATACCATATCTTTAACATGCATTAACACTAAAATTTCTATTGCCCGACCTCAGATAGTTGTGACTTCTACATAAGTCCGATTACGATTGCTTAACATAGCGCTAAATTTTGACCCAAAAACATAGCATTCTAGTAAGTGAGATTGTAAGTCTCCCCCCTTTCATGGTATTGTGTGGAAACTTGGCCTTTTTTCCTTCCTTTGGAAGATGTCTTGGTTCAAGGATTTGTGCTTGTGAATAGAGGGTTGAGTGTTCTCCAGAGAATGACTTAAACAATTGAAAAGAAAAAACAATACTAACATCTAAACAACTAACATTTGACAAACTTTTAATTTCAAGTCATTTACCTTATGCACTTTAAACTCAAGCCATTTATCATTTGTCATTATACATATCATTTTTACTTTGCTCACTTGAGCCATGTATTGTGAATATATTGTGATTGTATATACTTGTTTGTGTATTTTGTTTGTGTTTGTGGTCTTAGGACCTTAATGTACATAATAAACAACAAAAACCCTAAAAAATGTTTGTGTGGACTGTAGGATTTGATCTGAGACTTGGACTTAGAATTAGGAAACACTCCCTATGCAAAAGGACTTGGCCAATGCCAACTATTCTGAAGCCAAGTCATTGTGAATTTAACTCTCATTTGATGCAAGTATTGATTTCCTTCTGAGTTCATCTACTACATGGTCTTGATGCAAATGTTACTTTGAACCTATGTCTAAATGGCTATTTTTGAGCCATTCAAGGAGTATGTCATCTAATGCATGGGAGATTATGACGAAGACTATGAAGTTGCTAACTTGGATGTGGCTATCTTTATTTGATGCCTTGCTCTTCATCTTGCTTGCTTATTGATATTTCTTGATTTTAAAGTCCAAAGGAAAAGTGGATTTCTATATGACATTCTTATCTATTGGATTGCATCCCATTGGTCAGATCCTTTCAACTCTCAACTTTTAAATTTTTGCTTAGGATTAGTCTCTTCATCTCCTCCCACTTCTTAAATTTAAAATACCTCCCCTCTTTCAAAACCTTCTTTACTTGTGATTTTCAAACTTAGACTTTATTGCAAATTAGAAACTTTGGCCTTATGCCATTAGATTTTTGAACCTCTTTTTCTTAATCAAACTTGTAAATGAACTTAACCATACTTGACTAAAAATTTTAAAAGACAAAAAGAACTAACACACATTCAAACTCTTTTAGGCCTTTTGTGCCTCTCTTAAACTTAAATTTTTATTAAAAGTAATTCACTCACTTTGAAATTGATACCATGAACTACGAGGTTTTGATCCCTCATTTTATGTTGGTACGTAGGCACAAGTCCGAAGGTCTTGTCAAACACAAAAATATAATTAATGAATTATTTTCTCATCCCCACACTCTACTTATTGAAAACATCTTTTATGCCAAAACACATACAAACATAAAAAAGGGCTCCCTAGGAGTACCTAGGACACTTTTGGTGCTAACACCTTCCCTCTGTGTAACCAACCCCCTTACCTGTAATCTCTGGCATTTTATTAGTTTTTATTTGAAAACTTCTTATCTTTGGGTTTTGTTCGTACTTTTCCCTTTTCCTTTGGAAACAATAAACGCGCGATGGCGACTCTAGTTTAATTGACGTTAAGTTTATCCATAGCTTAATGGTCATGAATTTACCGCTACAAACCCATTCCTCACTTGTTTATGGTATGGAAGTTGTGCTCCCAGTAGTGGTTGAGATCCCATCACTGCGTGTCTTGATGGAAGCCAAGTTGACATAAGCTGAATGGTGTCAGACTAGATATGATCGGCTGAATTTGATTATAGAAAAGAGGTTGACTACCATGTGTCATGGTCAGTTATATCGACAAAGAATGAAAAAGGCATTTGATAAGACGGTAAGTCCTCGTGCGTTTCGAGAGGGTTACCTTGTGCTCAAGAAGATTTTATCTTTCAAACCAGATACTAGGGGAAAATGGACTCCTAATTATGAAGGTTCATATGTTGTTAAGAGAGCCTTTTCAGGTGGTGCTTTGGTTCTTACAACTATGGATGGTGAAGAGTTCACTCGTCCTGTGAATGGCGATGTAGTCAAGAAATACTTCGCCTAAAAAGAAAAGAACAACTCGCTAAGTTGAAAACCTGAAAGGGCGGCTTTGAGAAAAATAGGCGTCTCGGTTGATTGAAAACCCGAAAGGACGATCCAGGCAAAAATTAGAGACATAAAACAGAAAAATTATCATGATAGATTGAGTACCCCACCTTGGGGCAATCTAGGCAAAAATTAGGGATTATGGCAAGTAACTGCAATTGGTTAATTCCCCAGTCATATGAGTAATTTTGAGCAAGTCACTCAGTTCTGATTAATCACTCTAAATTGAAGCCAAGAGTGCAGCGAATATTGGAGTTTGTAGAAGGATTAGTGATCATTGTATTCAATGTAGCCCTTTTCCATGTAAATTACAATTTTCAACTTTTGTAAAGACCTATCGAGTCTTGTCATTTATAGACTACCATTCTATTAAATAAAGTTGAGCTTTTTATCCAAATTATTTTTCCTCTTATTTACTTTTTAGCTAAATAGAATTGAATTTCATGATGACAATTTTGAAATAAAATAAATAATAAAAATAATTTTTTTCTCAAAATGAAAGCAATTACTTTAAAAGTGATTAATTTCAGTAAGGAATATCAACAGCAATCTGAGAACAGGTGAGTCCAAAAGTGAGAAGAATTATTGGTCTTCCCCAAGCGGTTGGTTTGGTAACCGTTTTCCTCCCCAACAACAAGTCATTTTTCCCCCGCTGAGTTTGTAATCACCTCCCCAGTTGAGTGGTAGGCTCACACCCTCAACAGTTTGGATGGATCCCGTGCAGAGTTTTATCTCCTAAAACCCCCGACGGAGTTCATTCCCGATTCTCGGCGTTATTGATTCTTGAGCAGTATTTGATTTAGTCCCCTGCGAGGTTGTCTCATTTAAGATAATATTAACCTGAAATTCCCTGCAGTGTGGACAATTTGGATCCTCGGCAGAGCATCTCTCTTTCCCCAGCAAGGGTTGAGGTATTCAAAGTCGGATGATTTGCATTCATCCCCATCATGTTTCTCTAGTTGGTGTCTCCATCTTATCGTGATTAGCTGAGTGTTATAGCGATGATTCAAATCTATGCCATTTGTATCCTTTGCGATAGTTTTGTCAGCATAATCATCAATCATATACATACATATTCATGCATAAAGCAGAACATCAGATATTTCAGTATGCATTTTCTCTTGCATTTGATTCCTTATTTCGGATCCCCTGCTACGATGATATTATTTCTCTGTGCAAATTTGGTGCGTTTGTCCTCTTTCAGTTGTAGAGTGTCAGCCCCTTAGGTAGAAAGAGTTTAACTTTCTCATTCCCCACTGAGTTATTTCCTCGTGGATGATTATTATTTCAGTTTTCTCCCCAGTTAATTCCCTGAATGGAACCAATCCACTTGAGTTACATCCTCATCGAGTTGAGTCTTTGTTTGACCATTTCTTTTTAGCTCTTACTTGGATAGATACTTTTGGTCCCACGAGAGTCTATTGCCATGTAACTGGTAATATTCTTTTCGATTTGTGAGTACTTTACTTTTTCCCAATACCCGATAAGAGTGATCTACTTCCTATTTTTCCCAGCGGATTCGTTTTCACGTTTCTCCAACAGTTTATTCTCGATATGTTCATCCTAACCGGTGACGGATATTCTCCCTTTGTGGCTTTCTACCCAGTAAAAGGGTTGTTGTAATTCCTATTTCATTCCCCAGCGATTAAATCCTTGATATGTTCATCTTAACTGATGATGGATTTTCTCCTCTTTGCGGTCTTCTGCTCAGTAACCGGTAGTTGTAAATCTTGTTGAGTCTATCCTTGATATGTTCATCCTAACCTGTGATGGATATTCTCTCTTTGGTATTCTATCTAGTAACCGATAGATATAATTCCTACTTTTTCAGGAAGTTTATCCTTGATATGTTTACCCTAACTGGTAACGGATATTCTTCCTATTTACCCAGGTGGTTTATCCTTGATATGTTCATCCTAACCGATGATGGATATTTTTCCTCTGAGTTTATCCTTGGTATGTTCACTTTAACCAGTGACGAATATTCTCTCTTTGGTCTTTTGCCCAGTAACCAGTAGTTGTAAATCCTATTTGATATTTTCCCCAATAGGCTATTCTTACCCAGTAGCTGGCAATGAATACACCTCCTTTTTCCTCTGCGAGTCATCCTTGATATGTTTACCCTAATTGGTAATGGATGCCTCTCTGTCAGAATATATTATCCTCCTACCCAGTAACCTTAATAGATAATGTACTTATGGTACTCCTGCGTTGAAGTTCATTCTTCCCCAATTGAGTTTGAGTGCGTATTTACCCGTTTCCCCTACAGATTTTCCCTTATCCCCAGACTGAGTCCTTCCATTGATTTATTTTCATGGAATTCCCCTGGTCTCCCCTGCAGTTTTCAAGTCGTAGCCTGGCCTACACACAACATTTTATCCCTAGAGTCTTTGTCTCCCCAGTGAGCTTTTCCTTATAGAATACATTATACTCATGTGGACTTTCAGTCTCTCTGAATTCTTTTCCTTTGCGGCAATCAATTCCCCATGAAGGTTATTTTTAACATTTCATATCATATGCATCCTGAGGCCTCCTAGGGACCAAAATTTGTTTCTATGTGTTGTTATTTATATCCATTCTACTTAGTTGATATGAATATTTTAACCTTCACATCCTCAATTAGAATATCCTTAAATAGGGGCAGCTGTAAGACCCCAAATTTGACCCTAAGATCCATCATGTTATCTCATCATGTGCATTGGTTTTGGGATCACACCTTGGCATCCTCCTTACCCCTCATTCATTGGGTCTGCATTAGGAGAGATCACCAAGCACATTTGATTGTATCATACTTTGTTTTTCATTATTTACTAACCCAAATACCAAAAATATGTCTATGTATAACTTTGTTTCTTTTGTAGGTAGTGTGTATGCTCACCTATGCCTCATCAAGTTTATATCTAGGGTTTAAGACCCTCAATGTAAGGAGATCAATCAATAGATGATTCCCATTGACTCTAGACATCATATATGGATCCTCATGGTCTTCAAATATCATTTTGATCAAGAAATCATCAAGAGTTTGAAGTTTGTTTGCCTTGGAAACCCTAATTCATCTGGGTATCTTGTGTGACTTATTCAATAAGTTTCCTCATCAATTGACCAAACATTTCAAGGAATAATTCATATTACATTATCTTACACATATATGATCCTCCATGAGTCCCAAAAATAAAGAGAATGTCAACCTAGCAAGATGGTTCATGATGGTTGACCAGAGAAAGTCAACTAGTCAAAACTAGGGTTCCTTAGACCCTATTTCCTACAATGTTTGTCATATGAAAATGATTCCAAGGGAAACATTACTCAAAATGAAATTCAAAACAACTTTCATGTTGAAGTCTATAGCTAGTTTTGCTTGGAAAATCATTTTTTATGGTGAAATATTATAGATCATTTTGTCTCGACCCTAGTTACAAGGTCAACTTCCCAAGACCATAACTTGCTCAATTTTTATGCGATGAAATACATTCAAATTCCATGGTCCAATTCAAGATGTCCTCTCCAACTTTTACGTTTGTAAGAAGTTCGATTTCAACTTGCAAATGCATGTTCCAAGAGGAAAAATTATAGGTCATTTCTTGTTTGGGCCATTACCACTAAACAAGTGATTTTCCTCAATTTCTAAAACGCATAACTCCTTCATGCAAAATCCAAATAAGGTCAAACTTGTGACCAAATTTAATAGGTTTGAAAGAGATACAACTTTTATGAAGGAATTTGTTCCATTTGAAGTCCATAATAAAAGTCATTTTTTCATTTATGTTTGATTTTCCAAACTTCCACCTCAAAAATCATCATGATCCAAGCTTCAAATGGGAACGTTTTCAACGTGAAAATCGTTCCCCTTGATCTCACCTTTCCAAAAAGTCAAAAATCATCTCATTTGGATCAATATTGAAGGACTTGTATATGGGTGTAATGCATGGTACCATTTAGAAGATTCTCATGATCAAATTCATTTCAACATTGCATGGCTTAATGCATTGCTTTCAGCATGACTTGTGCACAATTTTGGACCTTTTCCAATCATTCTCTGGGCTTTGTACACGCCCATGCAAGCTCATGATGAAAATTACTATTTTTGGATTTTCAATGGATGTGTGCAAAGAGCATTTGATTTGGCTATAAATACAAGTGTTATGACCTTAGAACTTCATCAACACCTTGCCCAAGCTTTGCCAAAATAATCCAAACCCTTCATTCCATAGAATTCTTGAAGATTTCAATTGAAATCGAGTTTGAATTCCACCTTCTGTTTTGAAATTCAAACTCCAAGAATTCATTTCCATTTTCATCTCAATGGATCACTGCAAGCAAGAGGAAGAGGAATCAAGAAAATCCAGATCAAGATCAAGTGAATTTGAAGTAACTCGAAGGTGAAATTTCTGAAACTTCATCTCTTCGATTATCTCTCAATTCTCCACCATTCTTTGTGATTGTTAGTTTGCTAAAGTCCTACCAATGTAGGCAACAAGATTGAGTTTCTCTGAGGTCAAATCGAAGCAACTCAGATCATGAACCTCAAATTTCAAATCCATGTATCTTTCAATATACTTGGAATTGGAAGAAATGGAGGTCAGATTCGTGCTCCTGAGCATTTTTTCTTCTAATTAGTGTATTCATTTTCCATTTTTCATGAAGTTGAGCTTGAACCAGACCGATGGTGATCATCGGAGAAGATGACCGGAGCTAAGGCTCTGGTGGTGTGTTGGCAAAGCCCATGCCATCAAATCTGATTCAAATGTTTTAATCTTAAGCGTTCATTGTGATTACCACACGTACAATGCATTGACCAAGGAGCATGGTGGAACGCGCACGTGTGGCCATCAGATCTGCCACCTCGATTAATGAGGGAGATCTAATGGGCCTTGTTTTTTTGAATTTCTTTTTAATTTCTAATTTTATGTTTAATCCATTTATTTTGTTTAATTCATATTAATTTCATTTTTAATCCAAAAAGTATGGGACTTTCACCAAAAATCTTCAAATATTTTTCTCTTTCGTTTTCTGAATTAAATTTTTTTTTTTGGATTAACTTTGATATTTTTCATAAATTAAATGTTTTTGTGTATATTTTTAATTGTTTAAAAATACTTCTGACTTTTCCAAAATCATGAAATATTTTGTCTAAGGTCTTTTGACCTTGTTTGACCTAGGATAAATCTCTTGGCCATTTATTTGGTGTTTTAAAGAGATTTTAGGTTTTGACCAAATTAAATTGAATTTAAATGCATTTTTAATTTTATTTTTAATTGATTAATTGTGTAAAAATTATGTTGAGCCATTTTTATGGTCTTATGATGTTTGACTATTTGTTTGGGCCTTGGTCAAGGTTGATTTGACTTTTATTGGATAAAAATCATTGGATTTAGGGGATTGATGAATTGGACATTTCATCTCCAAAAATGAATGAATGATTTTATTTTGATAAAAAATTTCCCATGACCCATTTGTGTTTCTCTTATCTCCCCTCCCTCTTCATCTTCATTCCCATTCTTTCCCATCCCTTTCATTGACCAATGAAATCTCAATATCCTAAGGCTAATTGGTTCATCAATGACTTTGGTTCATTATACCAAATCTCTAACATGCATTAGCACCTAAATTTTTATTACCCGACCTCAGATAGTTGTGACTTCTACATAAGTCCAATTACGATTGCTTAACATAGAGCTAAATTTGACCCTAAAGGCATATCATTATAGTAAGTGAGATTGTAAGTCTCCCATATTTAATGGTATTGTGTGGAAACTTGGCCTTTTTTCCTTCCTTTGGAAGATGTCTTGGTTCGAGGATCCATGCTTGTGAATAGATGGTTGAGTGTTCTCCAAAGAATGACTTAATCAATTGAAAAGCAAAACACCACTAACATATAATTAACCTTGACTAACATTTGACTAATTATTATTAATATTGCTTTACTTTCAAGTCATTTATTTTATGCAATTTAACTCCAAGTCACTTACCATTCATTTGTCATTTACATATCATTTAACTTATTTATGTTTATGCCATTTTCACTTTGCTCATGTGAGCCATATATTGTGATTGTATATATTTGTTTGTGTACTTTGTTTGTGTTTGGGGTCATAGGACCTTAAAATACCTAATAAACAATAAAAACCCTAAAAAATGTTTGTGTGGATTGTTGGGTTTGATCTGAACTTTTGGACTTAGGATTAGGCAACACTTCCTACGTAAAAGGACTTGCCCAATGCTAACATTTTGAGACCAAGTTATTGTGATTTGAGCTTTCATATGATGTAAGTATTGGGATCTACTTGAACTTATTTGTTACATGGTCTTGATACAACTATTATTTTGATCTTGTGTCTAATGCTTTATTCTGAGTTAATCAATGAGTATTTCATCTGAGACATGAGAAGACAAAGAAGACTGCTAGCTATGGAGTAGCTTGCTTGGATGTGGCTATCTTTATTTGATGCCTTGATCTTCATGATGTCTGATATTGCTAGGTGATTGTTGATTATTGCTTGATTCAAAGTCCAAAGGGGAAGTGGGTTTTCTATATAACATTCTTGTCTGTTGGATTGTATCCCATTGGTCAGATCTTTTCAACTCTTAACTTTTAACTTTATGCTTAGGATTAGTCTCTTCATCTCCTCCCACTTCTTAAATTTAAAAATATCTCCCCCTTTTCAAAAACTTTCTTTGCTTGTGATTTCAAACTTTGACCTTATTTCAATTAGAAAACTTGGCCTTATGTTATTGAATTTTCAAATTCTTTTCTTAAATCAAACTTATGAACAAATCTAATCATATTGACTTAAAATTTCAAAAGACAAAAAGAACTAACACACATTCAAACTTTTAGGCCCTTTGTGCCTCTTTTAACTTAAATTTTGATAAAAAAACAATCCACTCATTTTGAAATTGATTCCATGAATTACGAGGTTTTGATCCCTCATTTTTATGTTGGTACGTAGGCACAAATCTGATGGTCTTGTCAAACACAAAAGTATAATCAATAAATTCTTTCATCATCCCCACACTCTATTTTTCTCAAACATCTTTTATACCAAAAACACATACACACATAAAAAGTGCTCCCTAGGAGTACCTAGGACACTTTGGGTGCTAAGACCTTCCCTCTGTGTAACCAACCCCCTTACCTGTTATCTATGGCATTTTATTAGTTTTGATTTGAAAACTTCTTATCTTTGAATTTTGTTCGTACTTTTACCTTTTTCCTTTGGAAACAATAAAAACGTTGTGGCGACTCTGGTTTTATTGACGTTAAGCTTATCCATAGCTTGATGGTCATGAATTTACCGCTATAGTACTGACATGATCGGGCTAGATGTCGACAGAGAAACAAATGTGGGTGCATACCCTTTTGGCATAAAGTTTTATGGCATCCCCCATGGGAATCCAGTAGGCATAAAGGGAATAGAATGACTGGAAGCAGCAACGGGAACAGTTGAGGTAGCTATCTTAGAGACAACAGTCCTCTGGGGAGGAGTTGCAGGAGTTGGTGATGACTAGTTCTGTGCAGCAATGATAGATTCCATCAGCACCGTTAATTTGGAAATTCCATCCTTCATCTATGGGTTCTCTTGCTCTAGATGCTCCATGATCCTTGGTTTATTAGCAGGAGTGTTATAACGGTGAGTCAGTTTGGCTGATGCACAGAAGAAGAACTGATAAGACATCTGGCAGAAGAAAACCTGTTATGCAAATGATGCATGAAATGCAATGTTTTTTATTGTTTAATTTCAAGGAACATATGAAGTTCTATTTGCAAATATATAATAATAAGAACAATTTGATTGGCCATAAAATCTCTTTTTATTCATAAAATTTGGAAGGATTACACTGAGTACAATTTCAGAAACCAGAGTATAAATACAAGAGAAAAAGAAACTAGCATCCTAAGGATCCCTTAGCAACTGTATCATATGATCTGGCTATGGGCACGTACTTCCTTCGGATGCGCGGAATCTCAGACTCAATGGATGCCTTCATCTGAGCCTTCTCAAGAACTAGCTGATCAACAATCTTCTTCCAAGCACCGGAAGGCTGAGGCATACTAGAGGAAGTTAGACCCTCTAGATCTCTTTGTCTCTTCACTGCTCGATCCTCAAGAATCTCAATAAGTGCATCCTTGTCGTTCGACTCAAGCTGTAACTCTTCATGCTTTCGGCTCAAAGCATGGAATCGCTCTTCTCACATATATTTCTCTTGCTTCATCTTGATGAGTGCATCTTCCAACTCTTCACTCTTCCAACCAAATACATAGGTATTTCACAAGCATACGACATCTTCAGCTTCAAAGCTCTCTTCTTCACCCAAATAGTGTAAGCTTCCAAAGCTACACAATTACACGTACCAAGCTCGAATATTCCCTTCCTATACACATTATGCCAAGCATGTATCATCCATTGCTTCAAATGTTGGGGATCTTTACCCTCTTGATAAAATAGACCTTCTAATTGAGTGCTCTTAAGTTTATCTCTCAAGGGGAACCCAAGTTGATGACGATCCAAAGCAGGGTTGTAGTTGATTCCTCTTTATGTACCAATGAGAGGCACATTAGAGAATTCACCACAACTGTCAATAATATCCAAGCTACTTAATGTAGAATCATACCAAACTGTTGGTGTAAGCCCTAGAGGCCAGTACTTATTGTACTTGTATCGAATTATTTATTAATAATAAAAGGCTTTTTCTTTATTATGTTTGTTTAATAAAGTCCCTAGAATAGATAGTCCGTTTAATGTATCAAGTGTGACTTAATCATGAGATCACATTAAACATAAAGATACTATTCTTAAAGTATCTGTAGTCGAGCTTTATTGTGAAGTGTGATAACATTAAAGCATTAAGACTATTATGTATATAGACTGATGATCACATCTCATGGATCATGGATAAGGAGTTATCAATTCTTAAACATAGGTATGAATATTAAGAGTAATATTTATACTGGATTGACCCGCTATGATAATACTATATAGAATGTTATGCAAAGTGTCATAAGTTATTCTCATGGTGATAATAGTGTATACCACCCTTCGACCTGAAACCACTATGGACCCTAGATGTAGAGTCGAGTGCCTTATTGCTGATCAAACATTGTCCGTAACTGGATGACCATAAAGACAATTGATGGGTACTCCACGAAGCATGCTAAGGGACATGAGTGACCTAGATGGAATTTGCCCATCCTGCGTAATAGGATAAATGTCTATGGGCCCAATATTGAACTGGACAAGGATGACACGGTCTATGCCTTGTGTTCAATATAGACATAAGGGCAAAAGGGTAATTATACACATAATTATTATCACAGAAGGATTTGTCAGATCACATGACATTTTCGTGTCTTGGGTAGCAGTGATGTGTTGCTAGATACCGCTCACTATTTATTATGTTAAATACGTGATTTAATACAATTGCCAATGCCACGAAAACCTACAGGGTCACACATAAAGGACGGATTTATAAGAGATAGAGTAACTAAGGAATACCGTAACGGTGCCCTTAAGTGAATTGTAGAACATCGTAAGGTACAATGTACTTAAGTAGAATACAAAATATGGTAAGGTACCACGCGCTTAAGTGATTTTGGCATATTATAACATATGGGCCATATACACTTGAGTGGGCTTTTTAGCTTGCAGCCCACACAAGTGGTTCTATAAATAGAACCCTTGTGTAGAAGCATTTGTGCAGTTGCAATTTTGTTTCTCTCTCTCTCTCTCTCTCTCTCTCTCTCTCTCTCTCTCTCTCTCTCTCTCTCTCTCTCTCTCTCTCTCTCTCCCTCTCATTCAAAGCCTTCATTCGTAGAAGCTAGCACTGAGATTGAAGGAATCTGTTCGTATGGACTGAGTAGAGGCGTTGTCATTGTTCAACGTTCGTGATCGCTCCGTAGATCTGCATCAAAGGTTACAATCGTCACAAGAGGTAACGATTATATCACTGATCATGACCATTCGTAAGGATCATTAAAGGAGAAATTTTAAATTCCGCTGCGTTTTAGATCGCCCCACTACGCCAAAAATTGGAATAGACAGCGCACCTTAGAGGGCGATTTATTACAAAAGCGCACTCTAAAGTGAAGCGAAAAAATAAGGAGCGAACAACTGGAATAGACAGCACACTTTAGAGGGCGCTTTTGTAATAAAGCGCCCTCTAAGGTGAAGCGAAAAAATAAGGAGGAGATAGAGGGACAACAATACAGGGCGCTTTTTAGAAAGCGCCCTCTAAGGTTACCCTTAGAGGGCGCTTTTAAAAAAGCGCTCTATAAGTCCATGTGCATTTCCAGTTTATAAAGCGCTTTTGGAAAGCCTTAGAGAGCGCTTTCATAAGCCCCCTCTTAGGCCCCCTTTAGAGGGCGCTTTTTTTCCACAAGCGCCCTCTAAGGTCCCCTTTAGTAAACATTAAAATTATAACATACTGCGCGTTTTGTTATTTCACTCTCTGTTATTTTCGTTCTTTTTCACGTTAGGGTTCTCACTGCTACGATTTTCGCTACTTCTAAGGCGTTCTCCTTCCACCTCTGTTAGATCTACGACGTTTCCTCCTTCTATTAATTCGTTGTTAGCTGTTCGATTTTGACACCATAGGTATTTTTCTAATCTTCATATTACTTGGTTTCTCTTCTGACGTTCGCTATTGTTCATTTTTGGTTTCATTTTTCTTGGTTCATACATTTATTGAGTATTCTCAACAATAATTATTGTGTTGCAATGCTAGCAATGGCGACTAGGCATTATGGGTTAAATTTCACCAACTGTTCCATTTGTTTCTCGATGTAGAAAAAGGAGGCAGCAATATCTAAAACACCTTCTACCAATCAAAGGTACACTATGCAGCTTATGAGTGTATTTATTCTAGCATACATAGCGTAGCTAGTAACTTAAGAAGTTTAGGTATGGATGTTATTTGATAGAGTAAATTAGAGTCGACTATTCTTCTGTTAGCTTTCAGTTAGACCATTATACAATTCTACATATATATTTTCTAGTCAATGTTTATCTTTTGTAAAAACTATATGATGATATATAACTATGCTACAAATTAGTGCATACCACTAATGCTTAATGCATGGTTCATACATTCTCATGCTATTGAAGTCAGAGATATCTGAAAATGTTGAGAAACTAACTCAATAAACCAAAATTGTTTTGGTTTTGGGTTGTTGTTGGAGACATGAATGCCCTGCACAGAGACTAACTCAATAAAGCGAAATTGTTTTGTCTCATCCCATTTTTGGTTTCTCTTCTGAAATTGTTTTTTGTTTATTCTAATTAGTAATGGATAATACATGGATGTCTTCCAATCGATTGTCGAGAGAGTACGAGAATAGGGTATCAGAATTCGTTAAGTTTGCCGTTGCGCACGCCGAAGACCCCAGTAGAATGATATGTCCTTGCTTGGGTTGTTGTTATGGGAAACGGGTTGACGCAGTTCAGTTGACATCGCATCTAATGAGGCATGGAATTGATCGAAGTTATACATGTTAGAATTTGCATGGTGAGAAAAGTAACGAGAATGTTGAACCGGGGGATAGTACGACCTATGCCTCAAACTATAGTGGCGCAGATACATACGATTGTGATCGAGTTGAAGAGATTGTAGAAGCACTTGAAAGAGATCTTAAGGATTGTCCCGAAATGTTTGAGAGGTTGGTAAGTGATGCAGAGAAACCTTTGTATGATGGTTGCACTAAATTCACAAGATTGTCTGCGGTATTAAAGTTGTACAACTTAAAGGCGGGCAATGGATGGTCGGATAAAAGTTTCACAGAGTTATTAGCCCTTTTGAAAGATATGCTTCCTGAGGATAATGTTCTTCCCAATCGAACATATGAGACCAAAAAGATGTTGTGCTCTATTGGCATGAGCTATGATAAGATACATGCATGTCCAAACGATTGCGTTTTGTTTCGAAATGAGTATGCATCGTTAAATGAGTGTCCTAAATACGGTGTCTCGCGATATAAGAACAAGTTGTCTCCAGCAAAAGTCTTGTGGTATTTTCCTGTTATTCCGAGATTTAGACGCATGTTTCATACTGAAACCGATTCAAGACACTTGACCTGGCATGCAGATAAAAGAATTATAGATGGAAAGTATCGACATCCGGCAGATTCACCACAGTGGTTGAAAATTGATAATGATTATCCTGAATTTGGAGAAGAATCAAGAAACCTTCGCTTGGCATTATCTACTGATGGAATGAACCCACACGGTATCCAGAGTATCTCACACAGTACATGGCCTGTGATTATTATGATTTATAACCTACCTCCATGGCTATGTCTGAAGCGTAAGTACATGATGTTGTCTATGTTGATTTCTGGACCTAAACAACCAGGGAATGACATAGACGTGTACTTGAAGCCCTTAATCGAAGATTTAAAGATTTTGTGGGAGACCGGTGTGGAGGTTTATGATGGATATAGGAAAGAAAGTTTCAACTTGAGGGCGATGTTGTTATAATGGAACATTTTCTCCCAATAGGTATACGTTCTATTCTTCCAGAAAAAGTAAGAAGCTCTATAACTAAGTTGTGTTCTTTCTTCAAGTCAATTTGCAGTAAGGTGATCGATCCTGCGATCTTACCAATGTTGCAAAAAGAAATCGTTATTACTTTGTATGAGCTTTAAATGTTTTTTCCTCCATCATTTTTTGACATAATGGTACATCTAGTTGTTCATCTTGTGAAAGAGACACAATTGTGTGGACCAGCTTATATGAGATAGATGTACCCTGTTGAACGTTATATGAAAATATTAAAAGGGTACGTGAAGAACCGAAGTCGACCAGAAGGTTGTATGGTTGAAAGATACATTGTTGAAGAAGCGATTGAGTTTTGTACTGAATATTTGTCTAATGTTCAGTCAATCGGACTCCCCAAGTCTTAGCTTGTCGAAAAGAAAGAAGGAAAAAATCTAATTGGAAATAAAATCATGGCAGTATCAAGGGTCGAACGGGATCAAGTGCATTTGTATGTTCTGCACAATGAGAATGAGGTTGAGCCGTATGTTGAAATTCACAAGGATGTTCTCCGAGGTTTAAATCCCAATAGAAATGAAAATTGGATAGTACGAGAGCACAATCAATGTTTTATACCTTGGTTTAAGGATCATATTTATTCAAAGTATTATTCAGATCCCGCTTCAATAACAGAAAGGTTGAGATGCTTAGCATATGGTCCAAGTTTCCATGTTTTTTCTTATAGCGCATACGCGATTAATGGATACACATTTTATACCAAAGAACAAGATGATAAAAGTACTATGCAGAATAGTGGTGTCACCGTGGTAGCTGAAGCAATGCACATATCAAGTGTGAAGGACTTAAACCCCAAATTTGCAAATTTGTCGTATTTTGGTGTTATCGAGCGCATTTGGGTGTTTGATTATGAGAAGTTTCAGATTCCTATATTTGGTTGCAAGTGGGTTGAAAATAATAACGGCATTCGAATGGATAAGTCAGGATTTTTGCAAGTGGATCTTAATAGGGTGGGATACAAAGATGAGTCTTTTATTCTAGCCTCTCAAGCTAGACAAGTGTTCTATGTCAATGATCCGAAAAATACGAAATGGTCTATAGTTCTTTTTTCCAACAAAGTAATTGATGAAAACACTGGAGATCAAGGTGATATTGATGTTGAGATTGAATCGTTTACCAGAAATGATCAAGATGAGAATATTATATCAAATGATTCATATATTAGAAATGATCATAATGAGGGTATTTGGATCAATCCAACCGTCTGTGTTGTTAAGAGACATGTAGAACATATTCCAACCAAGAAAAGAAAGAGAACTTAGTGAAAAAGGTACAGGTCAAATGATTTTAATTGTTTTCTTTATTACAGGGAAAATGACTTTTATTACAGCAAATCGAGTCAGTTGCATCAAATAAAAAGGTATAAACACAATTATATGATATTTATGCATAGAAAATGTTAATTCTTGATCTTATACTTCACCTAACTAATTTTATGATATTTTAGGTTCATGCTATTGATATTGAACAAAAAGAGGTTGTTGCTAAGAAGACTGCAGCTAGCAAAAAAAACATACATCTCAAAGATGCTTTTGCTACTTAGTTTTATTTCTTTTTAAGTTATGAATTGGTTGTATATTTAGAATCTTTAGAAGTTAAACGATTATATATCAGTGGATTGTTGTATATGTATGGATTGTTGTATATAAGGCTTGTTGAATGCAATGTGTGAAAAAGGGCTTCAAATTATACAGTTTTAGGTGTACTGCTTCAATATACAGGTTGTCTAAAATAAATAAATAAATATAGCGCTTTTTAAAAAAAAAATTAAATAACCACCCACTTTAGAGGGCGCTTTCCAAAATAAGCGCCCTCTAAACCCTTTAAATTTCCTCTTTAGAGGGCGCTTTCCAGTAAAAGCGCCCTCTAAACCCTTAAAAGTTTCCACTTTAGAGGGCGCTTTCTTTAAAAAGCGCCCTCTAAAGTGGCCCTTAAAGGGCTTAAAGAGCCATTTTAGAGAGCGCTTTCACCAGGAAAAAAAGCGTTGTCTTTACTTATGCCAGCGCCAGATTAGAGGGCGCTTTAAAGCGCTGTTATAGGCCAAAAAAAAGCGCCCTCTTTTCCCTTATTTGGCGTAGTGCCCTTCTCCTTCAGTGGTATCAGAGCCACTTACGAAACCATGCATCTGATAGTTATTTATTTTCTGTATTTTCTGTATTAATACGATTAAAAGACAGAATGAATCAAAGAATAAACGAGTAATTAAATTGAAATCGATCAAGTTATATATACGATATAACTAATCCTGATGCAAAATACGGTATATATGATATATTGTTTCTGTTTTGTTTATTCAAACACTTAATGGTTATTTTCCTATGAGCGATCAATGGTCGTTTGCTTCCTGATCCGACATTAGTATGGTGAAGCAATGATGTATTGATCAATCATACTAAATCAACAATCGAGATGTGTTTGACAGTCTGAAATTGGTGCATTAGGGTTAATGACGGCACAAGGGTTGTGTTGTCAAAGAGTTATGCATTAGGGTTAATAACGACACAAGGGTTTTGTTGTCAAAGAGTTATGCGATTAGGGTTGTGACTGCCCCTACAACCCCGCAAGGGGCGCTGCCCCCTTGACCCCCTTCCGCTGATCGGTCAGCGGAACCATCGTCCGCTGACCGGAGCGGAACACCCGTTCCCGCTGACCGGGCAGCGGACCCCCGGCTAACTCTGCGTAGTGTGATCGGTCGCCGAAATTTAATTTGGTTTTAATTAATTAAAAGAATTAAAATTAATAATAATAATGTGTTTATTATTATTGTCTTGTGGTGATCGGTTATGGCCTTAGTTTTCCTTTATTTTGTTTTGGGTTTTTAAAATACGACCTGCGTGTCGTGCCTCTCTTTTAATCTCATAATGTAACTTCTTTTCTCATCTCACTCCCTCGTATGTAAAACGAGTTTCTTTTATGTAATGTAATGTTATGAAGAAAGAGAAGAATTCAATATCAAATGAGGACAACCTTGAAGATCTTGCTTGGAGAAGCTTAGATCATTATTAGGTTAGCTTAGGTTCTCTCATTGGCTTGGGAGAACAATTGCGCTAGGGGCCATAACTGCTTCATTATGTATGTATGTTGATGCATGTGAATGTATGTTGATTCATGTGAGAGACGATTTATATGATAAATAAGCCGGTGAGATCAGAATAATTGCAAATTCCCTCAAATTAAATATTAAGTTTATGCTTTCCAAGTTTTAACACTCATCAAGACTAGTATCGGATAATGTAGGTTTCGCCTACGCGAGGTGCATGTTCTATATTACTAAGGTGCTATGGGATAACTGTAATATCCAATTGTTAAAATAATGGGTCAAACTTAACTAAACAAATTATAATAAGAATATATATGTTTAGAAGCAAGAGTTGGAAATGATCCATGTGATGGATTGGAATAAGGAGTTATTCACCCAACTAAAATATTCGAGAGTTGTATTAGATACAATTGGAAGGAGTTCCTACCTAAATAACTTAGTTTTGTGTAATCCGCCTACGCGGACTTAAAACAAAGTGAAATATGGAACTCGACCCACTAGAAAATCTTCCAACGGGATTTTCTGAATCAAATGGTGAGGGTCATTTGTTTTGAGTAAAATAGTGGGAGCATATTTAATTAAAGGCCTAATTAAATATGTTATTGATACTTATATTTTCATTATTTTCATGTAGATTACCATGACAACAAACACCTCTAACAACATTTTGCGATCAATCCTTGACAAGGAAAAATTGTCTGGGACAAGTTTTCTGGATTGGCACTGAAATCTGAGGATTGTCCTCAAACATGATAGAAAGTTGTATGTCTTGGAGAAACCTGTTCCTGAAAAGGATCCTCCTAGTTCTGCACCTAAGGCATAAAGAGATGCTTATAAGAAGCATGTTGATGATGCCAATGAAACTGCTTGTCTCATGCTAGCTACCATGAACTCAGAGTTGCAAAAGCAACATGAGAACATGGCAGCGTTCGATATGATCGAACATCTCAAGATGCTCTATAAAGAGCAAGCAAGGCATGAAAGGTTTGAAGTTTTCAAAAGCCCTTTTTCAAGGAAAGTTAGCTGAGGGAGCCCCTGTAGGTTCCCATGTGCTCAAGATGATTGGGTATGTGGAAAACCTTGAGAGGTTGGGTTTTCCCCTCGGAAAGGAACTTGCGACTGATTTAATCTTGCAATCGTTGCCAGATAGATTCAGTCAATTTGTCCTAAATTTCAATATGAATGATATGGACAAATCTCTTCCTGAACTGCTAGCCATGTTAAGAACTGTTGAGCAGAATCTGAAGTCAAAAGGGAAGTCCATTCTGATGATCGAAAATGGAAAGAGACAGAATAAAAGGCCCACCAAGCAGGGTGATAAAGGGAAAGGCGAGGAAGTTGCCAAACCTAAACCCACTATTGTTGCTTTGAAGCCTAGTGGAGGCATAGCAAAAGAAGGCACCTGCTTCCATTGCGGTAAGACCGGACACTGGAAGAGACACTGCCCAAAATACCTGGAAGATAAGAAGAATGGAGTAGAGACTTCAACTTCAGGTATTTTTGTTATTGATATTAATATATCTACTTCTGCATCATGGGTATTAGATACTGGATGCGGTTCTCACATTTGTACCAATGTACAGGGACTAAAAAGGAGTAGAGATTTGGCAAGAGGTGAAGTTGACCTACGAGTTAGCAATGGAGCAAAGGTTGATGCTTTAGCCATAGGAACTTATGTATTGACTTTACCTAGTGGCTTAATAATTCAGTTAGAGAACTGTTATTATGTACTTGCAATTAGCAGGAATATTATTTCCATTTCTTGTTTGGACAAATTTGGTTTTTCATTTATAATAAAGAACAATTGTTGCTCAATTTATTTGAATGATATATTCTATGTTACTGCACAAATGAACAATGGACTATATGTCCTTGATCTTGAAATGCCTATTTATAACACTAATACTAAAAGGATGAAACCTAATGAGTTAAATCCAACTTACCTTTGGCATTGACGATTAGGCCACATAAATGAGAAACACATTTCCAAACTCCATAAAGATGGACTATTGGACTCTTGTGATTTTGAATCATATGAGACATGCAGATCTTGTTTAATTGGAAAGATGACAAAGTCTCCATTCAAAGGAAAAGGTAAAAGAGCTAATGATCTTTTGGCCCTCATACATACTGATGTATGTGGACCACTGAACATACCAGCCAGAGGAGGTTTTCAGTACTTCATCATATTTACTGATGATTTCAGTAGATATGGGTATGTGTATTTAATGAAACACAAATCAGAGTCCTTTGAAAAGTTCAAGGAATTCAAGAATGAAGTACAAAACCAACTAGGTAAGAATATTAAAACTCTTCGATCAGATCGAGGTGGTGAGTATTTAAGCCTAGAGTTCGATGACCATCTGAAAGAGTATGGGATCATATCCCAACTTACTCCTCCTGGAACACCCCAATGGAATGGTGTATCTGAGAGAATAAATCGAACCCTGTTAGACATGGTCCGATCCATGATGAGTCACGCCGATCTTTCAAACTCCTTTTGGGGACATGCACTATTGACAGCAGCTTACACACTTAACCGTGTTCCATCCAAAAAGGTTGAGAAGACACCATATGAGATATGGAGTGGTAAGAAACCACATATGTCTTACATGAAGATTTGGGGTTGCGAATTTTATGTGAAACGACAAATTTCAACTAAGCTTGAGCCCAAATCTAACAAATGCTTATTTGTGGGGTATCCTAAAGAAACAAGAGGGTATTACTTCTACAATCCTTCTGAGGGCAAAGTGTTTGTTGCTCGAACTGGAGTTTTCCTAGAAAAGGATTTTATTTCCAAAGGAATCAGTGGGAGGAAAATAGATCTTGAAGAAATTAAAGAATCACAAAGCATTGATACACCTATGGAGGAATTAGAGCAGGAAACACAAGTAGTTGTGGAAGAGCAACCTGCTCAAGTAGAACAAAACCAACGTAGGTCAAGCAGGATACGTCACCAACCTGAGAGATATGGATATCTCATAACTGATCAAGGTGATGTATTACTCATGGATCAAGATGAGCCTGTGACCTACCAAGAGGCCATAACTGGTCCCGAGTCTGAGAAGTGGCTAGAAGCCATGAAATCTGAAATGGATTCCATGTACACAAACCAAGTTTGGACCTTGGTAGAGCCTCCTGTAGGAGTTCACCCTATAGGATGCAAGTGGGTCTTCTAAAAGAAGACTGACATGGATGGTAAGGTACATACCTATAAGGTAAGACTGGTTGCAAAAGGATATAAACAAATTCATGGGGTTGACTATGATGAAACCTTTTCACCAGTTGCAATGCTTAAATCTGTTCGGATTTTACTTGTTATCGCTCCATATCATGATTATGAAATATGGAAGATGGATGTCTGTCGCATTACGCGAAAAATCGGCGGGAAAACAAAACAGCAGAGCCGCCACCGTGCATTATTTATCCCAAAGGAGGGAAAGGAAACGCTCGAAGTAAACCTGGAAAAGACATGGTCTCGCGACCAGAGAGAGATGGGATCGGGAGTCGGTTATGCGAAGGGAAGGTATTAGCACCCCTACGCATCCGTCGTACTCGACGGGATCCACGCACAAAAGGAAGGATAAAGGTTGCTAGAAACTGCTCAAACAAACATCAAACAAGGCTGGAAAGAGACACAGAAAGACAAGAGAAACTAACTTAACTAACTCGGCAGGATATCGCATCCTGGGCCTACGTAGTCTGTCAGGCACAGACATCAGAGTCGACGTAGTTCGGGACAGGGGGAAACGTGCTCGCTAGGATGTCACATCCTATGCATACGTATCTTCTCGGACTAAAGAAGAATCACAACACTCGTAGCTCGGCTAACGCACGCCAAACAAGACCACACAGGAAACCGACTGCCAATCGCTGGACTTATGTCAGACTCCACACAAAACAGGCAAACATGGAAACCGAATGCCAATCGCTGGACTTACATCAGACTCCGGACCAACAAACACACACACAGGAAACCGACTGTCAATCGCTGGACTTACGTCAGACTCCAACCAGAAAAGGAGAAACAACTCACACAAAAAAAACAAAAGGGCGCCCGGAGAGATCAGCTCATCTCCTGCCTACGTACCTCATCTGGTATGAGGATCAGGGCGACGTAGTTCCCCTACGCAGGGAAAGAACTTCTAACCTAACCAGAGACTGGGAAATGACAAACTAGAAGGGAGACTAACTCGAGTCTAATAGTTATCATGTAAATTCACCATGGTCCTAGGTTGAAGTTTCTACCTAACTTGCACAGGGAGTAAGCTATCTTAAACAGCACAAACAGTCATACAGAAGCACAAATCAAGCACACACACTATATACAAACAGAGGGGCTCAAACAAGGCTAGGCTTTAGTCAAGGGGTCATGTCAACCTCGACAAACAAGCCACTGTGACAGGGTGATGTTAGCTCTTAACCCTAACATTGAGAGTTAGGGTGAAGCAGATGAAATGGGAAGTGAGGGTAAGACCTCACAGCTCTTATCCCCGGCCTGGGAGAGCTTGACTCAAATAGAAGGTGTGGGAGTTCAGAAAGTAGGAACTCTTCTATCCACATATGACTGACTCAACATAGATCTTGGGCTATTATCCACAATGCATCAACGCAAGGTGTGTGAGCAAAGAGATGACACACTGAATAGCAGAAGATGGGTTGCACATCTCTTTTATCTGCCAATTGCCTTATCAAAGGTCTTTTCCTGCTTGGCACAAAAATAAACAAACACAAGCATCGCCTCTTAAGGAGGGCTTCAGACATGTGCCTGCCCAAGTAACAGGACAGGTCTTCCAGACTACATGAAGTCAGTGAGTTATACCTCAAATGGTTAAGCAACCAAGCAAAGCAAAAGCAAGTTCACAATGAACTTAAGCAACTAAATGTACCTGAAAACAATCTAACTCAATCAGTATACAAGTCAAAAAGTCAAACAGACAGTCAATAGCCAACAGTCAACAGTACACAGTCAAACAAGCAATGCAACAATGTGCAAGGCACAAGCTCAACTCAAATGAGCTAACATCAACCTACAAAACAAGTCAAGATTATTCAACATCAACCAAATAATCCAACTCAAGCAAATGAATCAATCCTCCTATGGCCATGTGCTTCTTAACCTGAAAACAAAGCTCAAACATAAGCACAAACCACTAGGACAAGGCCTAGGGTCAAAGGGGGAGAAATAATTCAAAACAGAACATGAAAATTGACATGAACCAACTTAAGCCAACTGAGAACACAATCCAAAAGGTCTCATGTCAATAGCATCAACCAAATTCATTTCATAAACCAATCATGGCAAGGCATGCAAGTTGAAAGCACATTGAGGCAACAGAATGAACAAATGCACATTAATTCCAAAATGGTTCAATTAATCCCAAGAAAATTCATGGCTAAATAGAACACATAACATGATCAACACACAAAAGATTAGGGCAATTGGACAAGATTAAGCTTGGTAATCAAATTCCATAAAGCAAGGCAGGCACAAACAAGCTCAAATGAGGCACCAAATGTTACATCAACTTAGCACAAGTCTAAAACAGAATTGGTACATGATAAAGACCTCAAACCAAAGCCACAATAAACTTTAATATGTCTAGAATCAATGTGCAAAATTTCACATTCATAGGATACACAACCAGCATTTCACAAATCATGGAAGTTCAAGACTATTCAAAAGAGCACAAATGGCAATCCAGAAAGAAAAATCTCAAACAAATCAGAAATGAATCCAAAATCTCTAAGAAAATTCATGATCAGTCACAACATCCAGAAGAAGCATCATACAAAAAATCACATCATTTGGCATTTATTTGGCATGGCAAAGAAAATCATCAATTTTAGCAAGCAATGGTGTGACACACATTGTCACACCTACATTCGAAGGATCATAACTCAGCAAACACAAATGATAAAATTGCAAACTCAACACCAAAATATTCAGAAAGATGTCTAGTTTACGCATACCAAATTTCATAATCATTGGATTAAATCTCATCATTTCACAAAGCATATGGCAAGCAAGGTCCAAAAAGCACATGTATATACAAACCCTAAGCCAAAACATTTTTCAACCGTGCACAATTTCTGGAAAAATAGCCAAAAAATACTAGACATGATGAGGAACAAGATGCAAAAATCCACGCGTTAATTGGATAATTATTCATTGAGTTATGATTTTTGGAAGGGAAAGAAAAATTAAACATGAATGATGAAGCATGTTCATGAATGGATGGAATAAGGAAATAAAATGCAAAGCAATTTGGATTTGTGCTGAGCCAAGAATCGAACTGTGCGCCATTTTGAATTGAGGCACGTTTCCTAATGAAACGCACCGTTTCATTTAAGTCTATGTGGCAGTGCAAAGCGCTCCCAGCCAATCAATATGCCAAGCCAGCAACACGTGGTCCAGTACATGTCTACTAACATAAAAACGCATGCAAACACGCCAGGCACGGATCAAACAAACTTCTGGACAGAAAACCCTAACAAGTTCATACGTGTTCTTCATGATTTTTCCAGGTCAAGAACAAAAATGCCAGAAATGCAAAACGATTATATCATCATGTTCATCTTTCCACACATAACACGAATCCAGGCTTGGTTTAACATGAATCAACATATATCCAGCAAATCGAACACAAGAAGTTTCACATGTCAAACTTAGATCTAGCATAACTAACACAATACTTCATGAAAATCAATGATCTAAAGCTCAGCATGCTCAGCATTGCAGGATCTACAACATGCATATAACAATTTCATGGATTATGAGAATCGAATTCTGACCTTAATGAAGATGCAGAAGTGGAATCGCTCGAATCAGACCATGCTAAGTTCAAACAGATGCTCCTCAATGCTCATATGAATGAATGGAAGGAGAATGATAGCTTAATCGTTCTTGATTTGGCCAGAAACTCCAACTGCCATGGATGAGTTTGAACTTCAACAGCTTCGAATCTTGATGAAACTTGATGGATCTTGCTTCAATCTACCTCCACAATGCTTATGGATCATGAACCAATCGAGAACAAGGCAATGTATGTAGAGAAAATTGAAGAAAAAGTGAGAGAACAAAGTGAAGAAAATTTTCAGATCTGAGAATTATGATGTGTTCATCATGAATTCTGTTATGCTTTGCCTTTTATATGATGCCTTAATCATGTTGCTAATCACAATTAAGCCAAGGCAAGTGTTATTAGTGAGAAAGAGGTGTTGATTCAAATTTGCAAATGCACCTTATGCATGAGATTACAATGTAACAGTACACGTTTTTTGTTTCCAATTCACTTGAAATGCTATTTGGAGCCAAATGCAAGTGGAAAATGTATGGACAATGCATAATTTTTGAATTTGAAATTTTCCCTCCAAAATTCAAATGAAAAGTCAAATATTTTTGTGATGGAAATTCATGGCTTATGATGCATGATTTTGATAGTGCATGTCAAGAGAGAAATGTACAAAAAAGAACCACTTCAATTGGCCTTATGGTTTAAAAGTTATGCATCCTTGAAGTTCAAATTCACTTGGCCATGATTGATACATATCTTCTCAACCATACATGAGAAATTCATGTTCTTGGACTTTTTGGAAAGGGGAGAGCAAGATCTTTAACTTTCATGTTGGACAAAGTTTCATTTGTAGCTTGCTTGATGATGTAATCTTGAGGAGAAAACCTTTCCATTTTTGGCAATTTCAAATTACAAGTCACTTACTATTTTTGGAAACTTTTCATCTGACCTCAAATTCTTCATTGTTGATGTTTGAAATGTCAAATGAGACTTGTATGGACATGAATGAGGCCTCTCTAACCATCTCCCACCTCCAAATCCATGGTTGAGTTGACAGTTGACTTCTGGTTAACTTTCTAGGGTTTCAGAGGAATTGATCTTGACTGTTGAGCTTTGAACATCCAACCTTTGGCCAAACCCCTTCAAAATGATCCCTAGGTCATATGAACTCATTGAATCAACCCTAGGGCTTTGCTTCAATAGGAATTGCACTTTCTTGCTTGCACAATTGGATCTCTTGACCAGTCTGACTGATGTCATGCAATGAACTATGTAATGAACAATGCAATGTTAATGACCTAAAATGAAAATGTATGTACAAATGGGAGGTGCAAATTTGAGTTGCTACAACTGCCCCTATTCAATCAACTGGGAACCCGAATGGATGAGAGCAATGGCTGTCAGACTTTCAGGGTACACAGGGATTGAATACCAAAGAACCGTAGAAATTTCCAATCTGCGGGGATCCAAGAAAAATCACCAATGGCCACTTCCACCGGGATCTGATACTTACCACTGGGGGTTTTGATTTTTTTCAGAAAAAAGGAACCACATCCAGACGTCGAAGGACGATGAATGGGAATAGAAATCACAACTAGACGCCAACGGACGACTAGGAAAAACTCGACGTTTATCGAAACCAACGGAGAGGTAACCAGACATTAATGAATGACTAGGAAAGAAAGGGATACAACCAGACGTCAACGGACGACTAGGAAAAACTCGACGTTTATCGAAACCAACGGAGAGGTAACCAGACATCAACGGATGAATGGGAATAGAAATCCCAACTAGACGTCATCGGACAACTAGGAAAAACTCGACGTTTATCGAAACCAACGGAGAGGTAACCAGACATCAACGGACGAATGGAAAAGAAATACATCTAGATGTCATCGGACAACTAGGAAAAACTCGACGTTTATCGAAACCAACGGAGATGTACACCAGACATCAACGGATGAATGGGAAGACTCGACCAGACGTCAACGGACGAACGGGAGAAGCTCGACGTTTATCGACACCAACGGAGAAGGAGAAGCTCGACGTTTATCGACACCAACGGAGAAGGAGAAGCTCGACGTTTATCGACACCAACGGAGAAGGAGAAGCTCGACGTTTATCGACACCAACGGAGAAGGAGAAGCTCGACGTTTATCGACACCAACGGAGAAGGAGAATAGACATCAACGGATGACCTGTGGGAAAGATACAAATAGATATCAACGGATAACTAGGAAAAACACGACGTTTATCAAAACCAACGGAGAGGTAACCCTACTGGGGAAGATACAACTAAATGTCAACGGACAACTAGGAAAAACTCGACGTTTATCGAAACCAACGGAGAGGTAACCCTACTGGGGAAGATACAACTAGATGTCAACGGACAACTAGGAAAAACTCGACGTTTATCGAAACCAACGGAGAGGTGACCAGACATCAACAGATGAATGGGAAGACTCGACCAGACGTCAACGGACGCAAGGGAGAAACTCGACGTTTATCGACACCAACGGAGAAGGAGAAGCTCGACGTTTATCGACACCAACAGAGAAGGAGAAGCTCGACGTTTATCGACACCAACGGAGAAGGAGAAGCTCGACGTTTATCGACACCAACGGAGAAGGAGAAGCTCGACGTTTATCGACACCAACGGAGAAGGAGAACAAACATCAATGGATGACCTGTGGGGATAATACAACTAGATGTCAACGGACAACTAGGAAAAACTCGACGTTTATCGACACCAACGGAGAGGAGAAACTGGGGAAGGGCACAACTACACGTCAACGGACGCATAGGAAAAACTCAGCGTTTATCGAAACCAACGGAGAGGTGGCTCACTAGGGATCAAGGTCACGACAGAGAGCAGACAGGAAGGAACACCGAGGATACCGGGTTGTAGGCATAAAACAGGTGACCGACCAAAGTGTGAATTGGTTTGTGTTCCAAAACACTCATCATCCTGAAGAGGGCTAGAAAAGCAATCTTGTTAGAGGATGGACATTCGATTCCACAAGGAATACGAATCTTACTCAGTTGGGAAACAAACAAAGAGTTCAGCCAAAGAGTGCATGAGATATATTATCTATAGCCGTCAAAACATAGATAATACACTCGTATGGAAGATTATCCATAACCGGGTTGTAGGTTGTTAAAGGATAAATCAACCGAAAACGTGAATTGGTGTGTGTTCCAAAACACTCAACATCCTGAAGAGAGCGAAAGCAAACTTGTTAAAGGATGGACATTCGATTCCACAAGGAATACGAATCTTACTCAACTGGGAAGGACAACACTTCGACCAAAGAGTGCATGAGATATATTATCTATAGCCGTCAAAACATAGATAATACACTCACATGGAAGATTATCCATAACCGGGTTGTAGGTTGATAAATGGACAAATCGACCGAAAACGTGAATTGGTTTGTGTTCCAAAACACTCAACATCCTGAAGAGAGCGAAAGCAAACTTGTTAAAGGATGGACATTCGATTCCACAAGGAATACGAATCTTACTCGACTGGGAAGGACAAGACTTCGACCAAAGAGCGCATGAGATATATTATCTATAGCCGTCAAAACGTAGATAATACACTCGCATGGAAGATTATCCATAACCGGGTTGTAGGTTGTTAAATGGATAAATCAACCGAAAAGAAAGGTATCGGGATACCAGGACTAGGTATGTAAAGATGACCAATCAAAAGGGGAAACAACAAACATTACCGGCAAACGGTGAATGAAAGAGGACCCGCTGAGGATAAAATTGCTTACTCTGAGCAATTACCCACGAGGAAGGGGAAGACCCGCTGGGGATAAAGTTTCTTAATCAAAGAAAATATCCGAAAGGGGAAAGGAATATCAATACCGAAAACTGGATAATGATAACCACAAAGAGGGGATTACATCTACCAGTTAGTAGGTAGAAAACCACAGAAAAGTAACCGTCATCGACCAGGATGAGCACAAAGGGTTAACTCCACAAAAGGGAGAACATGGAGTTTACATCTACCGGTTAGTAGGTAGAAATCCACAAAGATAGGACTTACAACTACCGGTTAGTAGGTAGATGCCAACAAATTCCGCTGAGGATAAGATGAACGAGTGTCGGTTAGTGAGCAACTATTCATTTATACCACAGGGAGGCACAAGAGACAGCCACAAGGAAGCCAGTTTAGGATCGATCCAAAAAGGCATACTGAATCAAGACTCATCCTAATGAGGAAAGAACTCAATAGGGAAAACCCATCCTGTTATGTGTGCAGGGAGGGAACGGAAACAACCGTCATCCACGAGGATATAACTCAGTGGGGAGTGCAGAAGGAATTGACAGACACTTTCTACTTAAGGGGTCGACTCTATATGGAGAGATCAGACACACCCATATCTGCTAGGGGAGGATCTACTGGGGAGATCTGTATCACCAATTAGCAGGAGACAACCATCAACAGATACAGGGCAACAGATGCAACATGAGTACCTGAATGTTATGATTATGCATGTATGCATTATGCATGATGAATGTATGATGAATGCTGACGAACAGACATGTTCAACACACATAGGTCCAGGAATCAACCATCTGGTGCTACTCTTCCAGAGGGAAGTCCAAAATCACCAAAGAGCAAAGAAAACCTGCTGGAGACTGGGACATCAGGGGACAACATCATCCTGCAGGGGAGGAAGGCCACAAAGATTTCCGGAGGAATCATCAATCACAACCGGATGAAAGAGTTCAATAGCACAGGCAGATACGCCACAACAACAACTCATGCTGGAGATCAGAGATACCAAGAAGCAACCAGATCTCTGATGAGGATAGATAGGCATTGATAAAGATCATCATGCCAACAAATCCGCTGAGGGATCTATCCGAGGGAATGCCGGATTACTGGGATGTCGGTCCACCAAATACTGAATCTTCCGAAGACAAGCACCCATGCCGGGGAGAGGAGAAGACTGCTCTACTGGAGAGACGAAAGTTGAAGT
Source organism: Lathyrus oleraceus (assembly GCF_024323335.1). Taxonomy (NCBI): domain Eukaryota; kingdom Viridiplantae; phylum Streptophyta; class Magnoliopsida; order Fabales; family Fabaceae; genus Lathyrus; species Lathyrus oleraceus. Next base: position 364,990,170 of record NC_066582.1, read on the forward strand.
CTTCAATAAACACTCAGCTTGGGAACTGGGCCACAAAAGTGTTCCAACAACAAACTTGCTGGGGATGCCCCACAATAGGGCTCAAACAGAACTCTACTGGGGATGCCCCACAATAGGGTTAACAGGGACTTGGAGGAAGAATGTTGCACTGCCGGGGACATGAAGATGAACAACTTCAACCAACACTGCACTGAGTAACCTCGCTGAGGAGAAACCATAAGAGGTTCTACAGGAAAAAGATACAGTTATGCTCGAGATACGAACAAATGTCTTACCTGTTGGTAATCATACCACCCTTGGGAGAGCACTGCGGATCTCCTAAGTATCCTTCCATCATTGTGAATGTTCACTTTGTTTAAGAACAATTTTGTGAAAAATTTGTTTATTTTGAAAACAATGATACTTTATCAATTAAAACATGCAAAACATTTGTTGAGTTGAAACAAATAAGAGTGCAAATAATTGGATAAAAGCTCAAATTGATGTGATGGAATGGTAGTCTGCAAATGCCGGACTCCATAGATCTGTACAAGTTTGAAATCGGTGATATATACTGGAGAAGGCTACATTGAACATAATGACCTTTTCTCTATCATTCCGAATTTCGATGTATTCGGAGCTTCAGTCGACGGCGAATCGAGAATTCCTGACAGATGACAGATGTAGAACACAGTCTTGTCAGGATGCAGTTACTTGCCAAATCCCTAATTTTTGCCTAGATTGCCCCAGTGTGAGGTGCTCAATCTAGCGGGATGCAAATTCTTTTTTCAATGTCTCTAACTTTTGCCTGGATCGCCCTTTCGGGTTTTCAATCCACCGAGACGCTCCTTTTTGCCTAAGTCGCCCTTTGGGGTGTTCGACTTAGCGAGCTATTCTGCTTTTTTTTTTAGGCGAAGTATTTCTTGACTGCATCGGAATTCACAAGACGAGTGAACTTCTTCATCCATTGTTGTAAGTGTCAAAGCACCGCCTGAAAAGGCTCTCTTGACAATCATATGGACATTCATAGCTTGGGGTTCACTTGCCCCTGGAATCGGGCGCGAAAGACAAGACTTTCTTGAGCACAAGGTCACCTTCTCGGAACAAACGAGGCTTGACCTTCTTATCGCATGCTTCCTTCACTCTCTACTGATATAACTGACCATGACACATGGCAGTTAATCTCTTCTTTTCGATCGGATTCACTTGGTCGTAACGACTCTGAATCCATTCAGCATCAGTCAACTTGAGACTTCGAGGGTGCCATTTCTCTTTTGTTTCTTTCTTTCTTTTTCTTTCTTTTGATTTTTTTTTTTTTGATTTTGCACCCTCCTCTCTTTCTTTTTTTCTCTTTTTTCTTTTTTTGTAATGCCCCAGTTGGCTGTCCTGCTGATTCTCGAGATGCAGCTGAGTGATCTTCTTTTCTTGCTCAAGAAGTCGGGAAATCTCGTCAGGAATCCCTTCAACATCATCTTCTTCCGCTTCGAATACAGGGAATTCAAAATTGGGAGATGACGTCGGATCATTATGTTCAATGGGTTTAAGAAACAACCTGCATAATAATTTGAATACAAAAGCTTTTTGGAAAGCAAACAAGAGAATCGTTATGCAGATGAAAAGATTGCTTTTATTCTTGTTTTTAGGGTTTTTTGTGATCACCAATTTCATGCAAAAAGCGAAAAGGGAAAACAAATGGAAAAACAAATGTTTAACATGCTTTTATTTGAATGAAAATATCATTGCACAAAATGTTGCCAACAATGTCATCACTTCTCCTTTTGGCATGGGAGAAGGGTTTTTAAACAAAGTGATTATTACTCTGACTTATGAACAACTGTAGGAACGCCCACAGTGACCCAAATGCGATAGATCCCACCAGGGATGACAAATGTCAGTATCCTTCGCATCAGCAGCTTCTGCTTTTGAACAACCCTTTTCGTTGAATGCCTCAGAAGAAAAGCCAACGCCAGCCCGGGGCTTGTTATCTTCAAGCTCGATTAACATTGGGACCTAAGTCCTCAAAGCTAAGAATCCCTGATCTCATAAGGTCCATCACCTTATTCTTCAACTGAAAGTAGCTTTCTACATCATGACCAGGAGCACCCGAATGATACACACAATGCTGATCAGGCTTATACCACCACCGAGGGTTGACAGGTATAGCCGGCGGGTCTCTGGGAGTAATCAAGTTCCGCTCTATCAAAGAGGGATACAACTCTGTGTACGACATAGGAATCGGATCAAAAATGATCTTCTTCCTCTCATTACTTGTACTGGCTTGATTACCATTGTGAGGCTGGTAAGCCTGCTGTTGAGGACGATGTTGTTGTTGCTGATATTGCTGAGTTGGCCTTCTCTGCTGTTGGGGTTGAGTTGCTAGAATAGTCACAGTAGCAACTTGGCGATATTGTCCTCTGTTCACATTCCTCCGACGGTGCACAGCATTTGTTTCACTCTCTCCCCTTTTGGGTGCCCCAGAGAATGTCTTTTTAGAATTTGAAGAACTTGAAGAGCCAGGATCTTGTATCTTTCCTGCTTTAATGAGACTCTCAGTCCTCTCCCCACTGACAACAACATCAGAAAAGCTACTGAACGGGCAACTCTCCATGCGATCCATGAACACACCCTGCAAGGTCCCGATGAACATGTCAGTCAGCTCTCTCTCCAACATCGGAAGTCGTACTCTTACGGCCAACCCACGCCACCTCTGGGCATACTCTTTGAAGTTTTCAGTTCTCACGACTTCATCATCATCACTGAGGAGAGTGAACATATCCTCCTGCCGGTCAACCAACGGAGCAGGATGGCGAATAGGAGCACGGGTTGCTCTGACATTAGCAGTCTCTGGAGCAAGAGGCTGTCCATTGATTCTAATACCCTTCAACTCATCACCCACATCGTAGTCATTAACAGGAGCAGCAGTAACATTCTCATGAACAGGTACACCCACTGGTGACGCTCGGTTGGACTGCGGAATCACGGTTTCCTTTCTCTGGGCTAAGGCACGCAGCTCCTCTTGCCCCTGAACAACCCCTTGCATCATTGTCATAAACTGGGCCATGTTTGCCCTCATCTCGGCCAATTCTGCCTGAACCTGGTCCATACTCCTCTGTTGATTCAGTCTGGTTGAGTAGCGATGCGGTGTCTGATCAGCTATCCTGTCTCAGTCAGGAACCAAAGTGAGAAGTCTCTCCCAAGCATGTCTGTAATGCAAGGATGATATGTGCATGATATGCATGATATGGGTACTATATTTTATCATGAATGATCCTGATAAAGGATATGCACATGCGAGTTAACTTTTTCTTTATTCATGCATTATTATTTTTGGAAAATAAACATGTTATGATGCAAATGATGCGAACATGACTGGCTGGCTGTGAATCTCAAGGCACAGGATCAGAGCTTCGGCCTGAACTCGGAACCACAAATCATCTGAAACCCAAAGTCATTTGAACCCATAGTCATCTGAGCAAGTACCCTCAAATTGAGCCCAGGGATCCGAAATAAACGGAACCCTCTGATCAATACCAGGGTCAAACCTCCGGCGTCCAGAAATAAAGATTCATAAATCCGGCTGAACCAAAGTCACCATCACCGAATCACTGGCCGAAACCTATACTTGCAAGAATCAAACCCTCCCCTCACAGGTGAATTCTAACAGGGTCATCCTAAGGCGGACGATGGTCTCGACAATCGGGAAAAGATACTCAACGGGTTTGCCCTTTCGGGTGTGCCGTTGTAGCTCTCTTAAGATCATCTAGATCAAAGATCCGGGAAAGAACGGTCACCGAAGTCAATAGCCCAATAGAGATAATCCGACCTAAGCGGAATAACTCCACCCGGAAGGACTCTCTCAAATGAACCTCGTCCGGCTGTGGTGACACGTCTCCTCATCATGTCGTACAACATGTGAAGAAACATGAGACCACGCTAATCTTAGGTGTATACTCGGGCCTGGGTTTTAGCCCCACTCAGAACACCCACCCCAAACTCAGAGGAACCAGCCTGTACAGAAGACAGCACAATGATAGTATGATGCATGCAAACATTTATGCAAATATATATACAACATAATAATCATAAATGCCATAAATGAAACAACAAAAGCAACCTAACCCTATCCTAGAGAACGCTAGGACTGACTCGCTTAGGGAAGATGGACCAGCAAGAGGTCAACTTCTCTGATCTCCCCAGCAGAGTCGCCAGCTGTCGCATTACGCGAAAAACCGGCGGGAAAACAAAACAACAGAGCCGCCACCGTGTGTTATTTATCCCAAAGGAGGGAAAGGAAACGCTCGAAGTAAACCTGGAAAAGACATCGTCTCGCGACCAGAGAGAGATGGGATCGGGAGTCGGTTATGCGAAGGGAAGGTATTAGCACCCCTACGCATCCGTCGTACTCGACGGGATCCACGCACAAAAGGAAGGATAAAGGTTGCTAGAAACTGCTCAAACAAACATTACACAAGGCTGGAAAGAGACACAGAAAGACAAGAGAAACTAACTCAACTAACTCGGCAGGATATCGCATCCTGGGCCTACGTAGTCTGTCAGGCACAAACATCAGAGTCGACGTAGTTTGGGACAGGGGGAAACGTGCTCGCTAGGATGTCGCATCCTATGCATACATATCTTCTCGGACTAAAGAAGAATCAGAGCACTCGTAGCTCGGCTAACGCACGCCAAACAAAACCACACAGGAAACCGACTGCCAATCGCTGGACTTATGTCAGACTCCACATAAAACAGGAAAACATGGAAACCGAATGCCAATCGCTGGACTTACATCAGACTCCGGACCAACAAACACACACACAGGAAACCGACTGCCAATCGCTGGACTTACGTCAGACTCCAACCAGAAAAGGAGAAACAACTCACACAAACAAAACAAAAGGGCGCCCGGAGAGATCAGCTCATCTCCTGCCTACGTACCTCATCTGGTATGAGGATCAGGGCGACGTAGTTCCCCTACGCAGGGAAAGAACTTCTAACCTAACTAGAGACTGGGAAATGACAAACTAGAAGGGAGACTAACTCGAGCCTAATAGTTATCATGTAAATTCACCATGGTCCTAGGTTGATGTTTCTACCTAACTTGCACAGGGAGCAAGCTATCTTAAACAGCACAAACAGTCATACAGAAGCACAAAGTAAGCACACACACGATATACAAACAGAGGGGCTCAAACAAGGCTAGGCTTTAGTCAAGGGGTCATGTCAACCTCGACAAACAAGCCACTGTAACAGGGTGATGTTAGCTCTTAACCCTAACATTGAGAGTTAGGGTGAAGCAGATGAAATGGGAAGTAAGGGTAAGACCTCACAGCTCTTATCCCCGGCCTGGGAGAGCTTGACTCAAATAGAAGGTGTGGGAGTTCAGAAAGTAGGAACTCTTCTATCCACATATGACTGACTCAACATAGATCTTAGGCTATTATCCACAATGCATCAACACAAGGTGTGTGAGCAAAGGGATGACACACTGAATAGCAGGAGATGGGTTGCACATCTCTTTTATCTGCCAATTGCCTTATCAAAGGTCTTTTCCTGCTTGGCACAAAAATAAACAAACACAAGCATTGCCTCTTAAGGAGGGCTTCAGACATGTGCCTGCCCAAGTAATAGGACAGGTCTTCCAGACTACATGAAGTCAGTGAGTTATACCTCAAATGGTTAAGCAACCAAGCAAAGCAAAAGCAAGTTCACAATAAACTTAAGCAACTAAATGTACCTGAAAACAATCTAACTCAATCAGTATACAAGTCAAAAAGTCAAACAGACAGTCAATAGCCAACAGTCAACAGTACACAGTCAAACAAGCAATGCAACAATGTGCAAGGCACAAGCTCAACTCAAATGAGCTAACATCAACCTAAAAAACAAGTCAAGATTATTCAACATCAACCAAATAATCCAACTCAAGCAAATGAATCAATCCTCCTATGGCCATGTGCTTCTTAACCTGAAAACAAAGCTCAAACATAAGCACAAACCACTAGGACAAGGCCTAGGGTCAAAGGGGGAGAAATAATTCAAAACAGAACATGAAAATTGACATGAACCAACTTAAGTCAACTGAGAACACAATCCAAAAGGTCTCATGTCAATAGCATCAACCAAATTCATTTCATAAACCAATCATGGCAAGGCATGCAAGTTGAAAGCACATTGAGGCAACAGAATGAACAAATGCACATTAATTCCAAAATGGTTCAATTAATCCCAAGAAAATGCATGGCTAAATAGAACACATAACATGATCAACACACAAAAGATTAGGGCAATTGGACAATATTAAGCATGGTAATCAAATTCCATAAAGCAAGGCAGGCACAAACAAGCTCAAATGAGGCACCAAATGTTACATCAACTTAGCACAAACCTAAAACAGAATTGGTACATGATAAAGACCTCAAACCAAAGCCACAATAAACTTCAATATGTCTAGAATCAATGTGCAAAGTTTCACATTCATAGGATACACAACCAGCATTTCACAAATCATGGAAGTTCAAGACTATTAAAAAGAGCACAAATGGAAATCCAGAAAGAAAAATCTCAAACAAATCAGAAATGAATCCAACAATTCCAACAAAATTCATGATCAATCACAACTTCCAGGATAAGCATCATTCAAAAAATCACATCATTTGGCATTTATTTGGCATGGCAAAGAAAATCATCAAGTTGAGCAAGGAATGGTGTGACACACATTGTCACACCTACATTCGAAGGATCATAACTCAGCAACCACAAATGATAAAATTGCAAACTCAACACCAAAATATCCATAAAGATGCCTAGTTTAAGCATACCAAAATTCATAATCATTGGATTAAATCTCATCATTTCACAAAGCATATGGCAAGAAAGGTCCAAAAAGCACATGCATACACAAACCCTAAGCCAAAACATTTTTCAACCGTGCACAATTTCTGGAAAAATAGCCAAAAAATACTAGACGTGTTGAGGAACAAGATGCAAAAATCTACCCATTAATTGGATAATTATTCATTGAGTTATGATTTTTTGAAGGGAAAGAAAAATTAAAAATGAATGATGAAGCATGTTCATGAATGGATGGAATAAGGAAATAAAATGCAAAGCAATTTGGATTTGTGCTGAGCCAAGAATCGAACTGTGCGCCATTTTGAATTGAGGCGCGTTTCCTAATGAAACGCACCGTTTCATTTAAGTCTATGTGGCAGTGCAAAGCGCTCCCAGCCAATCAATATGCCAAGCCAGCAACACGTGGTCCAGTACATGTCTACTAACATAAAAATGCATGCAAACACGCCAGGCACGGATCAAACAAGCTTCTGGACAGAAAATCCTAACAAGTTCATACGTGTTCTTCATGATTTTTCCAGGTCAAGAACAAAAATGCCAGAAATGCAAAACGATTATATCATCATGTTCATCTTTCCACACATAACACGAATCCAGGCTTGGTTTAACATGAATCAACATATATCCAGCAAATCGAACACAAGAAGTTTCACATGTCAAACTTAGATCTAGCATAACTAACACAATACTTCATGAAAATCAATGATCTAAAGCTCAGCATGCTCAGTATTGCAGGATCTACAACATGCATATAACAATTTCATGGATTATGAGAATCGAATTCTGACCTTAATGAAGATGCAGAAGTGGAATCGCTCGAATCAGACCATGCTAAGCTCAAACAGATGCTCCTCAATGCTCATATGAATGAATGGATGAAGAATGATAGCTTAATCGTGCTTGATTTGGCCAGAAACTCCAACTGCCATGGATGAGTTTGAACTTCAACAGCTTCGAATCTTGATGAAACTTGATGGATCTTGCTTCAATCTACCTCCACAATGCTTATGGATCATGAACCAATCGAGAACAAGGCAATGTATGTAGAGAAAATTGAAGAAAAAGTGAGAGAACAAAGTGAAGAAAATTTTCAGATCTGAGAATTATGATGTGTTCATCATGAATTCTGTTATGCTTTGCCTTTTATGTGATGCCTTAATCATGTTGCTAATCACAATTAAGCCAATGCAAGTGTTATTAGTGAGAAAGAGGTGTTGATGCAAATTTGCAAATGCACCTTATGCATGAGATTACAATGTAACAGTACGCGTTTTTTGTTTCCAATTCACTTGAAATGCTATTTGGAGCCAAATGCAAGTGGAAAAATGTATGGACAATGCATAATTCTTGAATTTGGAATTTTCCCTCCAAAATTCAAATGAAAAGTCAAATATTTTTGTGATGGAAATGCATGGCTTATGATGCATGATTTGGATAGTACATGTCAAGAGAGAAATGTACAAAAAAGAACCACTTCATTTGGCTTTATGGTTTAAAAGTTATGCATCCTTGAAGTTCAAATTCACTTGGCCATGATTGATCCATATCTTCTCAACCATACATGAGAAATTCATGTTCTTGGACTTTTTGGAAAGGGTAGAGCAAGATATTCAACTTTCATGTTGGACAAAATTTCATTTGAAGCTTTCTTGATGATGTAATCTTGAGGAGAAAATGTAACACCCCGAAAAAAAATAAGATAATTATTTAATTTAAGTTAATATTATATTTAATAATTTAATTAAATAATTGGAATTATTGGATTATTATTATTATAATTATTGGAATAATAATTATTGGAAAGTATATAAGTTGGAAATAAGAAAAGAGTTTCATTTTTGGTAAAGAAAGGGTTTTACGTGAAAAAGCAGAGAAGCGGCTGAAAAGAGGAGAAGGGCAAAGAGACGGAGCAAGAGGAAGAAGGTTGGAGAAGAGAAAAGCTTGAAGCTTAAAGATTCGCCGGATTAACTCAGGTAAGGGGGTTTATCGTCGTTTAATGGGTATTATGGGTTAACATGTAATGGGTAGTGATAAACCGTTGAATTGACCCTAATTGGGATGTTGAATCTGAAAAATTGTGTTGGACAAGTTGTGTTAAAGCTGTAATTGAATCTGTATTTGTGTGAGTTGTGATTTCCCGAACGTATAGCTTTTTACGGAATCGGAATCGGAGGTCCGGAAGTCCTCCGACGGCGGAAAATGCGGAGAATTCTGCATTCTGCTTCGTGTTAGCGCAGGAACAGCTTTCTGTCTTGCGTTAACCGGTTAACCCAGGGTGTTAACCGGTTAACACTGTTAGGAATTGTGAGGTATTGCTGTTTTGCTTGCGTTAACCGGTTAACCCAGGGCGTTAACCGGTTAACACTGTTGTGAGTTGTGAAAATATTGTTGTTCTGTCTGCGTTAACCGGTTAACCCAGGGCGTTAACCGGTTAACACTGTTGAGTTTTGCTAGAAAGCGTGTTCTGTGTTGCGTTAACCGGTTAACCCAGGGCGTTAACCGGTTAACACTGTTGTAAATTAGAAAAATTAATATTTGAATAATGTGTGCATAATTGGTGTTTGGCCTATATTGGCGTATGATGTAATAGGGATTAATTCCCGCAGTTTTGAGCAGTATAGGTATTAGTGGAGTGTGCTAATACTGTGATTAATTATTTGACATGATATGATGTTTTGATACGTGTGTTGATGAATGTATGATGGTATGCATAATGCTGTGAATGTATATGTTATGTATGCGACTGTGAATGGACTGTTTATGGCTTAGAGTGTGAGCATATGTCCATTGTGGATTATTGTTGATGAGTTTGCATTGCTAGGTGATTTAGCATGCATATTGTAGTCTTTATGGTGGTAGCTAATTCCCGTGGTGAGGAATTAGTGAGTTGGTGGTAGCTAATTCCCGTGGTGAGGAATTAGTGAGTTGGTGGTAGCTAATTCCCGTGGTGAGAAATTAGTGAGTTGGTGGTAGCTAATTCCCGTGGTGAGGAATTAGTGAGTTGGTGGTAGCTAATTCCCGTGGTGAGGAATTAGTGAGTTGGTGGTAGCTAATTCCCGTGGTGAGGAATTAGTGAGTGAGTCACTAGGTCTCGAATGAGTGGGACTAGTGGGCTTGGTAGCCGTATCTGGATTTGATCGGTGAGGTGAACTATATGTTCACGAATAGTCGGTACCGCATGCATGGAGTCTCATTGCATAATGTATGTATGGCGTATGATATGAATGGATGTATTCCAGTATTATATGTGTGTTGTGTGTTGTGTGTTGTGTTGATGTTGAGTATGATTGAGTTGATATTGTCGTTGCTGAATGTGTAATCTGATTTGGGTGATGAAATGTGTTAAATTACTTAACATTGCATGATATTTTATAATGCTTATTATATCGATTGAGGAACTCACCCTTACAATATTTTTCAGGTAACGAGCAGTGATTGAGTAGGAGCTAGTGCTTGGAGTCTAGTGTAGTTCCTTAGTGGGTCATGCTCTGATAGATGTAACATCGGGACGGGATGTTTTACCTTGTTGAATAATTTTACATGTAATGTGTTACATGTTTTGCATGATTGATTTGATTTCTATCCGCTGCATATTGTGCAAATGCTTTATGTTTTGAATAAATAAAAGAGCATGACAGTTATTATGGTGAATGGTGTGAAGTGATTGTGTGACACCCTTAATTGCATATTTACTCTGATTGATATATTGTTATTTTAATTAAATATTTGGGGTATTTTAGAAGGGTGTTACAGAAAACCTTTCCATTTTTGGCAATTTCAAATTACAGGTCACTTACTATTTTTGGAAACTTTTCATCTGACCTCAAATTCTTCATTGTTGATGTTTGAAATGTCAAATGAGACTTGTATGGACATGAATGAGGCCTCTCTAACCATCTCCCACCTCCAAATCCATGGTTGAGTTGACAGTTGACTTCTGGTTAACTTTCTAGGGTTTCAGATGAATTGATCTTGACTGTAGAGCTTTGAACATCCAACCTTTGGCCAAACCCCTTCAAAATGATCCCTAGGTCATATGAACTCATTGAATCAACCCTAGGGCTTTGCTTCAATAGGAATTGCACTTGCTTGCTTGCACAACTGGATCTCTTGACCAGTCTGACTGATGTCATGCAATGAACTATGTAATGAACAATGCAATGTTAATGACCTAAAATGAAAATGTATGTACAAATGGGAGGTGCAAATTTGAGGTGCTACAATGTCAAAACTGCTTTCCTTAATGGGAATCTTCGTGAGGATGTGTACATGACACAGCCTGAAGGATTTGACATACCATAAGAAGCCCAAAAGATATGTAAGTTACAAAGATCAATTTATGGATTGAAGCAAGCTTCCAGAAGCTGGAATCTTCGTTTTGATGAAACGGTAAAACAATATGGATTCATCAAGAATGAAGATGAGCCTTGTGTCTACAAGAAGGTTAGTGGGAGCATGATCGTTTTCCTGGTATTATATGTAGATGACATATTACTCATTGGAAACGATGTCCCTACCCTACAACAAGTAAAGTCTTGGTTTGGGAAATGCTTTTCTATGAAGGACCTAGGTGAAACAGCCTATATATTAGGAATCAGAATCTATAGAGATAGATCACAAAAACTGCTTGGCCTAAGTCAGAGTACGTACATAGACAAAGTGCTGAGACGCTTTAATATGCATGATTCCAAGAAAGGATTCATACATATGCAACATGGCCTGTGTCTATCAAAAACACAATCCCCTTCAACTAAGGAAAAAAGGGATCGCATGAATAAGATTCCATATGCATCTGCAATAGGATCTATCATGTATGCCATGTTATGTACTCTATCGCACCTCAAAAAATGATAATGTGATCCCTCGCGATGGAACGCGGAAAAAATGTTGTTCGAAACAGAGTCGCCATCGAACTTTATTTATCCCAATGAGGGAATAGGAAAATATCGAGAAAACCTTTAGGAAAATAGAATAATGGTCGTCGCAACCATATTCGGGTTCGGGAGTCGATTACGCAAGAGGAAGGTATTAGCACCCCTCACGTCCGTTGTACTCAACGGGAACCTTTTAGCCTGATTTTGCTATTTGACTGTTAATTGATTGTTATTCGCTTGCTTCGAGTGATTAGAATTGTTGATAGATATGGATGAAGACCTCAGAAGGGGGGAAATGGGAGGTTTTTTATTAGTGTGCTCGCGAAGATACAACAATCTCCTGCCTACGTGTCCTTATGGTGCAATAAGGAAATTAGAGCATTCGTAGTTCGGGCTAATACGAATATTTGGTGTGTTTTGTTTGATGAACGACTGTGTAGGTCGGCGTTCTAACGGCTAAACGCTGGCTTGTCTACTCTCGGGGGAGGCTCTAGCACTGGTTTGTTGTGTGCATTAGAAAGGATTGACAATATTCTTTTGAAAGGAGTTTTGGTCACGCAGGGGTGACAAGTTGAATTGATGTGTTTGGGTGTTTTGGTTTAGTTTCGATCGCGCGGGGGCGAGAAATTAGGTTTAGTATGTTAAGGTGTTTTGAAGAACGACGAAAGATTGAGCAATGTGGTGTACACCAATTATCCAATTCTTTCGAGGAATAATAAGGCGACCGCCTTCTATTCCTTTTTCGTTCGAATTATTTTGAAAGTTTGTTTGTGGATGTTGAATATGCACGGTAGTGAGGTGTACGCCCCCTACTTGCTTATTCAAGGAATAATAAGGCGTACACCACTTATTCCTTTATCCAAGTTTATTTAGCGTGTTTTAGTCAGAAGTCGATAATTTGTGCAATATGGCATACACCAATTATTCAAATAATCGAGAGATGGCGAGGGGAACGCCTCCCATCTTTTATCATCCGAGGTTTAAATTGTAAAAGATATGTTTTTTAGACGTCGTATTTGATTTGCGAAAATAGTTTGAATTTTTGGTAGGTTTGGATCGATAATTTGAGCAATGTGGCGTACGCCAATTATTCAAATAATCAAGGAATCATGAGGCGTACGCCTCCCATTCTCTATTGAAGTTTGAGTTATTTATTTTGCGAAATTGGGTTTGATATGAAAAGGTGATTTGAAATTATTCGATTGTGGTTTTAATTTGATGACGAAGATTTGAGCAATGTGGCGTACGCTAATTATTCGAATAATCGAAAGATAGTGAGGCGTACGCCTCCTATCCTTTTATTATCTGAAATTTAGAACTTAGGATTTAGGATTTGTAGTTGATTTAGAAGATGTGATTTAAATGTGTATAATCATGGCCTTAAAATAATTTGAATTTAGAACTTATATTTTATTTAAAAAAGTGATTTGAAAATGTATGATCATTAGAGTTTTAATTGAATGACGAAAACACGAGCAATATGGCGTACACCAATTATTCGAATAATCGAGAGATAACGAAGCGGAAGCTCACTATTCTCCTTTTCATTCAAAGATTAATTATTAAAAATAAAGCTTTTAGAATTAATTGGGGGAGTGCTTTTAATTTTATGGAGTTTTAGGGTTTTAAATGAATGACGAAAATCCGAGCAATATGGCGTACGCCAATTGTTCGAATAGTCGAGAGATAGTGAAGCGGAGGCTTACTATTCTCCTTTTCATTCAAAACTAATTTAGATAATGAAACTTTTAGGATTTATAATTAACTTGAGGAAGTGATTTTAATTTTATGGAGTTTTAGGGTTTTAATTGAATGACGAAAATCCGAGCAATATGGCGTACGCCAATTATTCGAATAGTCGAGAGATAGTGAAGCGGAGGCTTACTATTCTTCTTTTCATTCAAAATTTATTTAAATAGTTTTAAGAGAATATTATTTAAATACGGAGAATTTGAATTTATTTAGAATATACTTTGAGAAAGACTATTTGGTATTGGACCAACATCAAATTTATTTATTAGAAAATAAAGTAAATTATTTGTTGACATTAACCGTTAATCCACCATTTGATTAATTAATGAGATAAAATGAATTGAAAATAATAATCAAAACCAAGCTAATGAACATTTCTACTATCATTATTTAAAACTAGTCATCTTAATTTTAATTAAAAACATTCAAGAATAGCTCATAAACCAAATCGACCAAATTGGAATGTTTGGAAAATAAATAAAAAGTTAGGCCCTAAACATTGGATTAGGAAAGACCCAAGAGAGGTTTAAGGCAGTGTTAATTTCGGGATGGGCCATAAGGCCCAAACCCTCTCCTAATCAGCCATGTCGAGACGCCAGGAAGAAGAAAAGGTTGGCATTATTTCGGTCCTTAGGGCCACGTGTATGATTCAATAAGTGGCCACCATTATCGTAACATTGGTAACAGCATGAAAAATATTTAGGGAACATAACCTGGTAACATCCCAAGCAACAGTATTAAATTATATCTAATGACATTTATGAGACAGAAATACAATCAAAACGAACATCCATCTCTCTTCATTGCTATAATCCAACCATTCTCACTCTAATCCTTTTACAGGGAGTGAAAAAAAATAATAAACCCGCGGTAACCAACACCACCTTCTCCGAGCAAACCAACCCAAAACCAAACATGAACACCAAGCTTTGAAAACAACTTTACTAAAATTTCTACTGAGCAAAAATCTTACAACCGAAACCCTAAGTATTCCAGAACCAAAGATGAACATCCCACAATGTTCATCATCGGAATCCCAATGGATCTGAGAAAAAACGATCTCCAATTCCAACAAAATTAAACAAAAACCCATAACAAAGCAAGCAACAAAAAGAAATTTAAACCGAGATATAGCAAGAATCCTTATGGATCTACCATATTCCAGACTTAACTTAACAATGCATGAATAAGCAACAAATCAAAAAAATGCAAATGGTGACTACACGGCGCTACAATCGCCTTGGAAGGGTTGAATAAACAGTGAAAGACGTCGTCGGAGCTTCGCGACTCCGGCGAGACCCCGATGAGTAGTTACCCCAAATAAGTGTCTTTCGATCTGGGGTGCGAGCTTTCCTCCTGTTTCCGCTTAGTTTTCAGTCTATCCTTCTTCTTACTCCTGTGTTTGGTTCGTTAGGGTCAAGCTCGGTTTACTCAAAGTTTCGGTGATGAACTTTGAGCACCCATGTGGCGTTTTGAGCTTTGGTGTGCAGGTTGGGGTGTGATTTCAGCAGGGTGACGGTGCAAGAAGGGAGAGATCCTTTCAATGAATGAGCGCCCCCTTTTATAGAGCTCTGGGGATACGAGGTTTTTCATCCGTGATCTGGCCAAAAAATCCAAAAATCTGTTAGAACGAAATCTCTTTTGAGATCTGGTGTGGTCCCCAAATGAATGCAGGTGGCAAGGAGGATTTTTTTTTCGTTGGTAAGATCTTAAGCTTGTAACCATCCTCAACAACTCTTTTTTTACCGTGGTAAGACTGTTTTACTAAATTCACCAGCAACTATCGATTGACTCTTGGTTTCCACTTGTAAGTCATTTTTTCCGCTATTATTTTGTTGGTCTGCAGGTTCACGGTTAACATGAATTATGGCGATATGATTGGTTATGGACCAGGGGCATCACTTAACAGGCATGAATTGAGTTGTTCCGTTAAGTTGAATCCTACTGAGAACAGCGACATTGCTTTAATGGTTGATGATGGCGCTTGTTGTGTTTGAATTTAACTTATGGCTTGAGTGATAAGTAAACTGAACTTCTCCTGTTTTTTAATGTTTCAGGATGTTTGGATAATTAAGTATTTTCTCGGCCAATTTGCAGCGATTGCATCATCGGACTCATGTCATGTACATCATTATGTTGGTATGTACTTGGATTGAAACTGCAGCAGGTCTGTTACAATGATTTCAAGCAATGTCCTCCATGTTGCATGCCTCCGGTGGCTAATTCCTAACAGGTATCCCATTCATCCAAAGTTGCCAGCTAATCTCAGCAGCATTGTATCCTTTTCCTGCTGAAAATGCATCCAAATAGAAAGCACTCCTCTTCATTCTCACTCTTGCCTACTGCATCTTTACAACAATTTTTGAAATTTTGCTGCTCAGTGAGTATCTGTCTACCGAAAAGAAGAAAAAGTTGATGTTCTTTATAACCTTGTTAACACCTGTGATAGTGAATGCAGGTACATGAAAATTTTGATGGTAAATGCACTTGATTTTCGAGTCTTGGCTTTGTTTCAATGAGGTTATATGTATTATCCCAACAACAATGTAATCGCCTTATGATTGTAGTGTGACGGTGCGTCTGATTTTGGCTTTGTTTTGTCAACCATTGTAAAATTCACTATAAGGTTCCTCAATACCAATTCTTGTTTGATTAGGTAAAGGAGTACGGATAACACACCTCTGCACTGGTTCTAACATTTCTCACTATGGTTTGTGTGATGTGATCTTTTGATTGTGCAGGTTTGTGTTTGCTGGACAAAGCAGGGTACATAGTGAGTGAATCTTTGTGGCTTCATGTTGCGATTGTAGGATATGCGATTCCAACATTTTATCGCTCTTATGCACTACAGACTCCCTGCTGTAAATTGAGTTCATGTTATGTCCATTGGTTCCATGAGCATTTCAGTCCTGTTGTCTTGCAGAAGGCAGCGTTCAACTATCTGTTTATATTTCAAGGCATTGCAACACGATTGACAGTGGTTTGTATCCTTGGTATATTGCAATTTATGATCCAAATTCACCATGTTCTACCTTGCTGGGTGAACTTATGTCGCGCCGCTCATTCTATGGTCATGACTTAGAATCGTAAGTTGCGGTAAATGTAGGCTAGTTTGTGATGAGGAACTTGGACTGATATAAGTTCTCTGATTGTGTAGGTTTTATGTGCTCAAATCTGTTTGAATCATTTGTAGAAATTATGAACATGTTCATTTGTATGTAAAAATGCCTTGGTTGGCTCTGTAGGCGTGTCGACACGAATATATCTTGTTTTTTTTGGAAGAAATCACGATAGAAGCAAGTAGACATGGAATTAGATGATAATCCAGGATGAGATGGATTAGGTTAAATCTTATGGTAGTTAATGTAGGTCCATTGACTTGGGCAAATGAGTTGACCGAAAGTCAACTGTAAGAGTAGTCAAACTTGTGACTCTTTGTATTTATGCATAAACGAATTTTGGCTTATGAATGAATGGATTCGGAAGATATTGTATGGAAATGACTCGAACTGACTTTTGAAGTGCAATATATTGAAAATGAGAATATGAACATGATTATGACTTAAACCAAAATCCATACATAAATAATGAAAGAGCCATGACCAAATCATTGCATACGTGTGGATGGTACAAGACCTAGATGAAACATTATGCCTAAGCAAGGACCAATTGGAAATGAACCTGCATCATTTAAAGGACATAAAATAAACAAACCAAGAACAAACTGTGTACTTGAAGTAGCTCAAATAAAATAAACATAGCCAATGCATGTACAAGTCATGGACTATTAATAAGGAAATAATTAGGTGCATGTACAAGTCATGGACTATTAATAAGGAAATAATTAGGTGAAACGTCATAATTTAAGGAAAGCAGATGAAATTTTACGGGACCAATGACTTTGACTAGAACCAATAGTCATGAATAAGTGAATACTGCATGAACCTATGCAAATGAAATCAAACTATGAATGATTAAGAGTTTAGAAGAACTCAAAATCGGGAAGCCATATAAAGAAAGGTAGACATGATTAGGGCTTATGAAGCTTTGACCAGGTGGAGATCCTCGAGTCTCGAGTATATGCGTCGTGCTTCATGATTGTGAATGCTTGATCAAAACTTTTTAAATATCCATACAAAATAGGGGTATGACAGATGCCCCTATTTAATTAACTTGAACTAGAAGGTAAGAATGACAATGGTCTTCATACGTTCATGGTGGAAGGTAATTAAATACGAAAAGACCCAAATTTTGTCCTTTGAAATGCAATGGGGATATGCAGAAAGAAAATGCAATGGATTCTAACAGCACCAAGGTGATAGGGGTAGAATGCCAAATCACTGCCAACCCTCGAGTCGACACTCGATCTTGCATAAGTCGTATTGATGTAAAGACAAATGTGGGACTAAAACTGAACAGACTCTCTGGCACCAAAAGGATGACAATAGAGTTAATCGTTATCACCAAAAGAATGACAGGAATTTTCCATGATTTCTAGGATTGTCATCACCAAAAGGATGATGGAAAGATCCAAGCTTCAAAAGTAGTTATCACCAAAAGGATGATGGTTACAGTGGCTACAACAAATATCGCCATCACCCAAAAGGATGATGGTAAGATCAACAACAAATCTCGCTATCACCCAAAAGGATGAAAGGTAGACACAATCCAAAGATTTCCATCACCAAAAGGATGATGTCCGTCATCAAAAGGATGATGATTATTCTTATAAAGTTTCCCATTACCGAGAGTATAATATCAAGGTTATCACCAAAAGGATGATAGTTGATTCATTAACTTCAAAGATCACCGTCACCAAAAGGATGAAGGTAAGATCCAACCACAATACTTGTTATCACCAAAAGGATGACAATAGGTCAACGACCACCAATGATCACCGTCACCAAAAGGATGAAGGTAAAGTCACACAATAAACTTGTTATCACCAAAAGGATGATAATAAGTCAAAACTCAATGATCACCATCACCAAAAGGATGAAGGTAAGTTACAAGACAAAACTTGTTACCACCAAAAGGATGATAATAAGTCAAAACAATCACCATCACCAAAAGGATGAAGGTATAATTAAAAACAAAACTTGTTACCACCAAAAGGATGATAATAAGTCACACAACAAACTTGTTATCACCAAAAGGATGATAATAAGTCAAAACTCAATGATCACCATCACCAAAAGGATGAAGGTAAGTTACAAGACAAAACTTGTTACCACCAAAAGGATGATAATAAGTCAAAACAATCACCATCACCAAAAGGATGAAGGTATAATTAAAAACAAAACTTGTTACCACCAAAAGGATGATAATAAGTCACACAGCTCAAAGGATCCCCAACACCAAAAGGATGAAAGTAAGATCAAAACAAAACCTTGTTATCACCAAAAGGATGATAATAATGTGGCAGTCAACATCACCAAAAGGATAAAGATACTACAAACAACATAACTCGTTATCACCAAAAGGATGATAATAAGTTACAACAATTTAAATGATCACCGTCACCAAAAGGATGAAGGTAAGGTTAAACAACAAAACTTGTTATCACCAAAAGGATGACAATAAGCACACAACACAATTGATCACCATCACCAAAAGGATGAAGGTGAGATTAAGACAAAAACTTGTTATCACCAAAAGGATGACAATAAGTCAACAATCACCATCACCAAAAGGATGAAGGTAATGTCAAATGACAAAACTTGTTACCACAAAAAGGATGATAATAAGCACACAACGCAATTGATCACCATCACCAAAAGGATGAAGGTAAGATCAAGACAAAAAAACTTGTTATCACCAAAAGGCTGATAAAAAGTCGGCAGTCATCATCACCAAAAGGATGAAGATACTACAAACAACATAACTCGTTATCACCAAAAGGACGATAATAAGTTACAACAATGTAAATGACCACCGTCACCAAAAGGATGAAGGTAAGGTTTAAACAACAAAACTTGTTATCACCAAAAGGATGATAATAAGTCAACAATCACCATCACCAAAAGGATGAAGGTATAATTAAAAGACAAAACTTGTTATCGCCAAAAGGACATTAATAAGTCGACAATCACCATCACCAAAAGGATGAAGGTAAGGTCAAACGAAAAAACTTGTTACGACCAAAAGGATGATAATAAGCACACAACGCAATTGATCACCATCATCAAAAGGATGAAGGTAAGATCAGGACAAAAACTTGTTATCACCAAAAGGATGATAATAAGTCAACAATCACCGTCACCAAAAGGATGAAGGTATAATAAAATGACAAAACTTGTTACCACCAAAAGGATGATAATAAGTCAAAATAGACTCAAATGATCACCATCACCAAAAGGATGAAGGTAAGATCGACAACAGAACTTGCTACCACCAAAAGGATGATAATAAGTCAATAACCTTAAATATCACTGACACCAAAAGGATGACAGTAAGATCACACAAACCGAACTTGTTATCACCAAAAGGATGATAATAAGGACAAAACTTCAAAACTTGTTATCACCAAAAGGATGATAATAAGCTGAAACAGACTCAATGATCGCCATCACCAAAAGGATGAGGGTAAGATCAAAACAAAACTCGTTATCACCAAAAGGATGAGAATGAGCCCATAACTCAAATGGTCACCGTCACCAAAAGGATGAAGGTAAGACCAATCAACAAAACTCGTTACCATCAAAAGGATGATAATAAGTCGATAACCTTTACGGATCACCGTCACCAAAAGGATGAAGGTAGGATCGAAACATAAAACTTGTTATCACCAAAAGGATGATAATAAGTCGATAGTCACCATCACCAAAAGGATGAAGGTAAGGTCAAACGATAAAACTTGTTATCACCAAAAGGATGATAATAAGTCGACAGTCACCATCACCAAAAGGATGAAGGTACTACAAGAAACAGGACTCGTTATCACCAAAAGGATGATAATGAATCAACAATCACCATCACCAAAAGGACGAAGGTGAGATCATAACTTTGAAACTTGTTACCACAAAAAGGATGGTAATAAGTTATAATAACTTCAAATATTGCTGACACCAAAAGGATGACAGTGGGATTAGACTTTCCAAATGTCACCATCACCAAAAGGATGATAGCTTAAACCAAACTCCATAATCTCTATCACCAAAAGGATGATATTTTAGATTGAACTGGACGTCATCACCAAAAGGATGATGATTGAACCAGAATGACAAGGATCCTTAATACCACAAGGATCGCCGACACCAAAAGGATGACGGTAGGCTGTAATAATTGTAGAGGTCACCATTCACCAAAAGGATGAAGGTTATGCCATAATTTCAAGGATCACCGACACCAAAAGGATGGCGGTAGGATCATACATGACCAAACTCCCCATTACCAAAAGGATAATGGTTATCGTAAGCAGGGTGATGATTAATATTATTCCTCAATGGACTTTCACCAAAAGGATGATAGTGAGAAAAATATTGGAAAAAAATAAGGCTACTGTCAAAGTTCAGTAAACCTGATTTGTTGGGTAGTATTGGAGCATTGTTGGGTAATACTTGCTTGGTGTATCCATCAACAAAAGGTTGCAGAACAAATACTCTCTGGGGAGGTGTAGTTTCTGTCAACAAAAGGTTACAGGAAATGACTTGTTGAGGGACGCTCAACGTGAAACAAGGTAAGTGTTTGGAGAAACATTGTTTGACTAAGCTGAGGATAACATATTATCAACAAACGGTTGAAAGATGTAACTCAATGGAGAACGCCCAATAGCAGGGTAGGAACTTACTCAGAGAAAAACAATGACTCAACTGAGGGTTGGCCTGGATGCCTACGACTAAACCTTGGATTTTAATTTGTGATATATGCGTAAATGTTATGTATGTGTTATGTATGAGGTGATGCATATGATGCATGTTTGAATGCAAAGAATGATTGTTTTGTTAGGGATTGGCCCCCCTTTCAAAGGCGATGTATTTTGTGGAAACCAGTGCTGGTTGTATCTGTTTTTGTGTGGGTGCCAGCAATGTGGACTTTGAGTTTTCTGGGTAATTGTCGATGTGGGTTGAACTTTTGATTGGTGAACGGATCTGACTTCCCGACACTCGGTCGTTGACGATGCGATGAACACGCAATAGGTGTGGGTACTCATGGTGCCCCAAGTTTGATCTCTTGCTGATACGTTGTGTACTTGCCCCTGAGGCGATCTCGACTTCTTCTTCTATGTGTTTGGTCAGCCTGTGACTGAGCATAGCGACGTGATCAACGCATGATGATTATGCTTTTGATGTGCCCTAAGGATTCTTGTTGTACTGGTATGGGCTTTCGACATTTCTGTCGTGAATTCAAGCAGTTACTAGTGTCTAACGCAATCTGCTTGATTGTCTTGAAGATATGAAGGGAATTTGCCCCTTGCAACTTGTCTTGCCCCATTCTGTAGAGTATTAAATGGAGTTCTCCTTGAAAGGAAACCTTGGGAGTGGTTATCCGATGACATGGTCTGAGTCTGTTTCCTCAAAGGTCTGACTCTTGCAATGGTCTGCCCCTGATTAGCCTTTGGGGGACTTGCCCCAGATGGACTGAGTATTGAAGTGTTTTTCCTCCCTGATCAACCAATGCTTGGAGATTTTGTCTTATATTGACTACTTCTCAAGTCAATACCATCAAAAGATGTCATTCCCCTGATTTATGAGATGGTCTTGATTCGTGTCAGCACCAACGATCAAGTACCTCTTGAATTGCCCCTTGTTGGAATTTACTCGTTGTCAAGTACTGACTGACAATTAAGAATTGCTATTCAAGAAATGGTGATTTTAATGCAATAGTTATGCAATTTTTGAAAACACAATCATTCATTTGGAGTGTCGTGGTAATGTGTGACGAGTGGACCATGTGTCCAAACGCGGTGCTGATTTAGCTAGTGTGTGAATGATATAGTGAGAATAGAATATTAGCAAATCTTTGGGAGTCAGTTTACTCAACCTTGCTGTAGTATGCTTTCAGAATAAACCTTACTTCAATTAGGTCTTTTGAAGTTTGTAACGTGGCTTGGTTCATGGTTATTGAAACAAAAGGATATAAGGCTCAAAGTTTATTTTAACCCACCCCTTCTTCATGATGATCTCCAATCCTACGTTCAGTTATTTCACACACATTCGTCTTTTGCAGGTGTAAGGATAAAGATGGTGATTCAAGGTCTCTTGGAATGGCAGCCACCTTATTTCATTTTTGGATGTCGGTGACCCTTTGATTTTGGTATGGTGGTCACTGAATCTTTTTTTTGTTTTGTTGGAGACTTTCATTGTCTCTTTCGATTTTTGTTTTGATCCCTAACTTTTGCATGGACCGCTTTGTTTGAAGCTTTAATCCATCGGGATCGCCCAAGTTTTGGCCTAAGTCTCATTTTAAGGTGTTTGACTTAGCGGGCTCTTTCTTTGATTTTTTTATGTGGCTGCCAAGTCATTGGTCATTGAAGAACAACAGACATAAAATTTGGATTTGTATGGTTTCTTCGACAATTCAAGATGTGTGTGAAGAATATCATGTGATTGATCCTTGTATGGGATATTTCATCTTGTAATTCGAAAGTGTAGTTAAATCAACTGAACACTACCCTGCCCCAAGTTAAGCGTAAGGGTTTGTAGATCCGAAAGAAACTCCTACTTCTAGGCTTGAAGTGGTTGACTAGGGATTAACTCCTTATCTCTCCAGTGTTTTAGGGATTTGAAATAATGCATGTACATCATCAGCAGGGTTTTATCCGACAACATACAATCAGCAATTATGAGTATTTTATTTTCGTCATCCTCCTTCCAACATTTACTAATAATAGTGCGATAAAGGAGGTGAAGTGGAAAAGTATGTGTTTGTGATTTGCAAATGTGATAGATGAGTGAAGATTGATTCAAAGTATGCATAATCATCTCATTAATAAGACCAAATACAAATAACAATGTTTAAAGCATACAATACTTAGACAAACAAGATCAAATTACAAGAATGCAAAATGGTAAAACTGGCATAATGATCGCCTTCATTCAAATGAACAGGCCTTCATCTTTGGATTCTTCGGCGGAATTGCTCTGCTTGTTCAGGCCGGTGAAGAAAGCTTTATCTTCGAGCTTCACTCGACTCTGCATGTGCTGGCATGGGATTTGTTGCAACGTTTGGCCTGACTGGCGTGAATGTAACTGCCTTGCTGTCAATCAAGTCTTGAACCTTGTGCTTGAAGGCCTTACAGTTCTCTATTGTGTGTCCTGGAGCACCCATGTGATACTCACAGTGAGCATTGGCGTCGTAGCCTGGAGGATATGATGGAGTTACAGGTGTTATCTCCTTCAGCACAATTGATCCATCCTTTAGCAGGTAGGGGAGGATCTTGCTATATGATACTGGCAAAGGATCGAAATGTCTTTCTGGCCTCCTTGCCCTCTGCTGGTTAGGTGGACGTGGTTGTGGAGTATGTTCATGTTGATTCTGATGTTGTTGTTGGTAAGTTGGCTGTTGATAAGGCTGTTGATACTGTTGTTGATATGGTTGCTGATGTGGAGGCTTATATGGCGTTGGGATGACAGCAGCAACCTGAGGGTAAGGCGTATGAGCATACGGAGGTGCCCTATATCCCTCTCCTCTCATTACGGCATTGGTCTGCCCTTCTGGCTTCTTTGGGAGATTAGGATACGGTTTCTTCATCCCACTTGAAGCATTAGCAGCACAAGGTAGCTTCCCCTTCTTGATCTGGCTCTCGATTCGTTCTCCCACGGAGACGACTTCAACAAAAGTTGGGAAGCTGGACCCTACCATTTTCTCCATGTACTTGATGTGCAGAGTTCCCATAAACATGTCAATTAGCTCTTTGTCAAGGAGAGGAGGTTGGACACGAGCTGCTAGCTCTCTCCACCGCTGAGCGTATTCCTTAAATGACTCGTTGTTGCGTTGAGTCATGTCTTGTAGTTGTGTGCGATTGGGTGTTAGATCAGTGTTGTACTGATAATGCCTGAGGAATGCTTCAGCAAGGTCTCTCCATGACTGGACCTGAACTTTCTCCAGTTGCATGTACCACTCCAAGGATGCCCCACCGAGACTATCTTGGAAGTAATGAATCAGGAGTTGATCATTACTGATGTGGGCAGCCATTTTATGACAGTAGGCTCTGAGGTGTGTTCTTGGGCAGCTGATCCCTTTGTATTTGTCAAAGTCTGGGACTTTGAATTTTTGTGGAATCACGAGTCCTGGCACCAGGCACATGTCAACAGCGTCCAAACCTGGAGTAGTGTGAACCTCCAAGGACTTAAACTTTTCCTCCAAAGCATGGAGTCTATCAACAGCTAGGTCTGGGAGACCTCCAACAGCAGGTTTGGCAGGTTATGGCATGAAGAAGGCGTCATATGGATCTTCATCACCCACAATTGATCCATGCCGAGCAGATGTAGTAGAATGCCCATGGGGGTTCATGTTGACCATGGGGATCGGAATAGGGATTAGTCCTCCTCTAGGCTGGTTAGGGTTACCATCAAGGCAGTCACTCCAGGGATACTGAGTGATGGTGATCCAAACTAGGTAGCAACTTTCCTGGCTTCGGCATTAGTCTCAGCATCCTTTTCCTTTTGGGTTAAGAGTAACATGGTTTCCAGCAAGCGATCCATCTTTGCCTGCATGGAGTCAATGTCGGCCCTCATTGAAACTTGGTTTGCCTCAAGTGGTTCGAGTGTCACCCTGTAGTTGCGGCGTGTCTCGTACCGGTGTCGAGTAGTCAGCGTTACTGGACAAAGGGTAGAATATGGTGTAAGTCTTTTGTTTCTGGGAGATGATATGCAAATCATGTTGATGTTATGCAAATGCATGAAATTTTGCCATGTTTTCCATAAAGGAATACAAATACCCAAGATTATTCACACGTCGGGTACATCGGGATAACAGGAAGAAGCAAAGGTTTCTCTGATTAGAAATTCCCCAAAGGTAGGTTCTAAAGTTATGTTTTCAAGGAAGGAACTTAGACTCACGGATCAAGTTCAAAACTTCCTCGCAATGGTGGGCTAGCCACGTCGTGATGGGAGTTCTGAACTGATCTAATCTAAGTGGGATTCTCGTATTGTTCGAACAGGGTGTAGACCCTTCGATTCAATACTACACAATCACCAATCATGAAAACAAAACTCAGTTTTAAGGCGAGGTCCCTAGAGTCACGGATCGTGTTTAGAACCTCCTCCACAATTATGGGCTGGCCATATTATGATGGAAACTCCAAACAGATCTACTCTAGGTGGAGTCTTCGTATTGTCCCAATGAGGTGTACACCCCTCGGTTCAATACTAACTCCGGGTTCTAAGTTTTTCTCGAAGCTCGGGTATGGAGCTTATCTCACAGCATACACCAAGTCCCATATCAAAGTATCAACACATTACATACAACACAAGTAATCAGAATAAAATACAGAGAGATAAACATGGAAAGAAAGAATATCTTCCAACAGTCATAGCAAAATCAGACTAAGTTAGGCTAGACTCTCTCTTGCTTGGAGCAGGGTCCCCAGCAGAGTCACCAGTCTGTCGCACCTCAAAAAATGATAATGCGATCCCTCGCGATGGAACGCAGAAAAAGTGTTGTTAGAAACAGAGTCGCCACCGAACTTTATTTATCCCAATTAGGGAATAGGAAAATTTCGAGAAAACCTTTAGGAAAATAGAATAATGGTCGTCGCAACCATATTCGGGTTCGGGAGTCGATTACGCAAGGGGAAGGTATTAACACCCCTCACGTCCGTTGTACTCAACGGGAACCTTTTAGCCTAATTTTGCTTTTTGACTGTTAATTGATTGTTATTCGCTTGCTTCGAGTGATTATAATTTTTGATATATATGGATGAAGACCTCAGAAGGGGGGAAATGGGAGGTTTTTTATTAGTGTGCTCGTGAAGATACAACAATCTCCTGCCTACGTATCCTTATGGTGCAATAAGGAAATCAGAGCATTCGTAGTTCGGGCTACTACGAATATTTGGTGTGTTTTGTTTGATGAACGACTGTGTAGGTCGGCGTTCTAACGGCTAAACGCTGGCTTGTCTACTCTCGGGGGAGGCTCTAGCACTGATTTGTTGTGCGCATTAGAAAGGATTGACAGTGTTCTTTTGAAAGGAGTTCTGGTCACGCGGGGGTGACAAGCTGAATTGATGTGTTTGGGTGTTTTGGTTTGGTTTCGATCGTGCGGGGGCGAGAAATTAGGTTTAGTATGTTAAGGTGTTTTGAAGAACGACGAAAGATTGAGCAATGTGGTGTACACCAATTATCCAATTCTTTCGAGAAATAATAAGGCGACCGCATTCTATTCCTTTTTCGTTCGAATTATTTTGAAAGTTTATTTGTGGATGTTGAATATGCACGGTAGTGAGGCGTACGCCCCCTACTTGCTTATTCAAGGAATAATAAGGCGTACACCACTTATTCCTTTATCCAAGTTTATTTAGCGTGTTTTAGTCGGAAGTCGATAATTTGTGCAATATGGCGTACGCCAATTATTCAAATAATCGAGAGATGGCGAGGTGAACGCCTCCCATCTTTTATCATCCGAGGTTTAAATTGTAAAAGATATGTTTTTTAGACGTGGTATTTGATTTGCGAAAATAGTTTGAATTTTGGTAGGTTTGGATCGATAATTTGAGCAATGTGGCGTACGCCAATTATTCAAATAATCAAGGAATGATGAGGCGTACGCCTCCCATTATCTATTGAAGTTTGACTTATTTATTTTGCGAAATTGGGTTTGATATAAAAAGGTGATTTGAAATTATTCGATTGTGGTTTTAATTTGATGACGAAGATTCGAGCAATGTGGCGTACGCCAATTATTCGAATAATCGAAAGATAGTGAGGCGTACGCCTCCTATCCTTTTATTATCTGAAATTTAGAACTTAGGATTTAGGATTTGTAGTTGATTTAGAAGATGTGATTTGAATGTGTATAATCATGGTCTTAAAATAATTTGAATTTAGAACTTATATTTGATTTGAAAAAGTGATTTGAAATTGTATGATCATTAGAGTTTTAATTGAATGACGAAAATCCGAGCAATATGGCGTACACCAACTATTCGAATAATCGAGAGATAATGAAGCGGATGCTCACTATTCTCCTTTTCATTCAAAGATTAATTATTAAAAATAAATCTTTTAGAATTAATTGGGGGAGTGATTTTAATTTTATGGAGTTTTAGGGTTTTAAATGAATGACGAAAATCCGAGCAATATGGCGTACGCCAATTGTTCGAATAGTCGAGAGATAGTGAAGCGGAGGCTTACTATTCTCCTTTTCATTCAAAACTAATTTAGATAATGAAACTTTTAGGATTTATAATTAACTTGAGGAAGTGATTTTAATTTTATGGAGTTTTAGGGTTTTAATTGAATGACGAAAATCCGAGCAATATGGCGTACGCCAATTATTCGAATAGTCGAGAGATAGTGAAGCGGAGGCTTACTATTCTCCTTTTCATTCAAAATTAATTTAAATAATTTTAAGACAATATTATTTAAATAGGCGAATTTGAATTTATTTAGAATATACTTTGAGAAAGACTATTTGGTATTGGACCAACATCAAATTTATTTATTAGAAAATAAAGTAAATTATTTGTTGACATTAATCGTTAATCCACAATTTGATTAATTAATGAGATAAAATGAATTGAAAATAATAATCAAAACCAAGCTAATGAACATTTCTACTATCATTATTTAAAACTAGTCATCTTAATTTTAATTAAAAACATTCAAGAATAGCTCATAAACCAAATAGACCAAATTGGAATGTTTGGGAAATAAATAAAAAGTTAGGCCCTAAACATTGGATTAGGAAAGACCCAAGAGAGGTTTAAGGCAGTGTTAATTTCGGGATGGGCCATAAGGCCCAAACCCTCTCCTAATCAGCCATGTCGACACGCCAGGAAGAAGAAAAGGTTGGCATTATTTCGGTCCTTAGGGCCACGTGTATAATTCAATAAGTGGCCACCATTTTCGTAACATTGGTAACAACATGAAAAATGATTAGGGAACATAACCTGGCAACATCCCAAGCAACAATATTAAATCATCTCTAATGACATTTATGTGACAGAAATACAATCAAAATGAACATCCCTCTCTCTTCATTGCTATAATCCAACCATTCTCACTCTAATCCTTTTGCAGGGAGAGAAAAAAAAAGATAAACCAGCGGTAACCAACACCACCTTCTCCGAGCAAACCAACCCAAAACCAAACATGAACACCAAGCTTTGAAAACAACTTTCCTAAAATTTCTATTGAGCAAAAATCTTACAACCGAAACCCTAAGTATTCCAGAACCAAAGATGAACATCCCACAATGTTCATCATCGGAATCCCAATCGATCTGAGCAAAAACGATCTCCAATTCCAACAAAAATTAAACAAAAACCCACAACAAAGAAAGCAACAAAAACAAATTTAAACCGAGATATAGCAAGAATCCTTATGGATCTACCATATTCCAGACTTAACTCAGTATTGCATGAATAAGCAACAAATCAAAAAACGCAAATGGTGACTACATGGCGCTACAATCGCCTAGGAAGGGTTGAATAAACAGTGAAAGACGTCGTCGGAGCTTCGCGACTCCGGCGAGACCCCGATGAGTAGTTACCTCAAATAAGTGTGTTTCGATTTGGGGTGCGAGCTTTCCTCCTGTTTCCGCTTAGTTTTCAGCCTATCCTTCTTCTTACTCCTGTGTTTGGTTCGTTAGGGTCAAGCTCGGTTTACTCAAAGTTTCGGTGATGAACTTTGAGCACCCCTGTGGCATTTTGAGCTTTGGTGTGCAGGTTGGGGTGTGATTTCAGCAGGGTGACGGTGCAAGAAGGGAGAGATCCTTTCAATGAATGAGCGCCCCCTTTTATATAGCTCTGGGGGTACGAGGTTTTTCATTCGTGAGTTGGCAAAAAAATCCAAAAATCTGTTAGAATGAAATCTCTTTTGAGATCTGGTGTGGTCCCCAAATGAATGCAGGTGGCAAGGAGGATTTTTTTCGTTGGTAAGATCTTAAGCGTGTAACCATCCTCAACAACTCTTTTTTTACCGTGGTAAGACTGTTTTACTAAATTCACCAGCAACTATCGATTGACTCTTGGTTTCCACTTGTAGGTCATTTTTACCACTATTATTTTGTTGGTCTGCAGGTTCACGGTTAACATGAATTATGGCGATATGATTGGTTATGGACCAGGGGCATCACTTAACAGGCATAAATTGAGTTGTTCCGTTAAGTTGAATCCTACTGAGAACATCGACATTGCTTTAATGGTTGATGATGGCGCTTGTTATGTTTGAATTTAGCTTATGGCTTGAGTGATAAGTAAACTGAACTTCTCCTGTTTTTTAATGTTTCAGGATGTTTGGATAATTGAGTATTTTCTCGGCCAATCTGCAGCGATTGCATCATCGGACTCATGTCCTGTACATCATTATGTTGGTATGTACTTGGATTGAAACTGCAGCGGGTTTGTTACAATGATTTCAAGCAATGTCCTCCATGCTGCATGCCTCCGGTGGCTAATTCCTAACATGTATCCCATTCATCCAAAGTTGCCAGCCAATCTCAGCAGCATTGTATCCTTTTCCTGCTGAAAATGCATCCAAATAGAAAGCACTCCTCTTCATTCTCACTCTCGCCTACTGCGTCTTTACAACAATTTTTGAAATTTTGCTGCTCAATGAGTATATGTCTACCGAAAAGAAGAAAAAGTTGATGTTCTTTATAACCTTGTAAACACTTGTGATAGTGAATGCAGGTACATGAAAATTTTGATGGTAAATGCACTTGATTTTTGAGTCTTGGCTTTGTTTCAATGAGGTTATATGTGCAGAAATTATGAACATGTTCATTTGTATGTAAAAATGCCTTGGTTGGCTCTGTAGGCGTGTCGACACGAATATATCTTGTTTTTTTTGGAAGAAATCACGGTAGAAGCAAGTAGACATGGAATTGGATGATGATCCAGGATGAGATGGATTAGGTTAAATCTTATGGTAGTTAATGTAGGTCCATTGACTTGGGCAAATGAGTTGACCGAAAGTCAACTGTAAGAGTAGTCAAACTTGTGATTCTTTGTATTTATGCATAAACGAATTTTGGCTTATGAATGAATGGATTCGGAAGATATTGTGTGGAAATGACTCGAACTAACTTTTGAAGTTCAATATATTGAAAATGAGTATATGAATATGATTATGACTTAAACCAAAATCCATACATAAATCATGTAAGAGCCATGACCAAATCATTGCATACGTGTGGATGGTACATGACCTAGATGAAACATTACGCCTAAGCAAGGACCAATTGGAAATGAGCCTGCATCATTTAAAGGACATAAAATGAACAAACCAAGAACAAATTGTGTACTTGAAGTAGCTCAAATAAAATGAACATAGCCAATATATGTACAAGTCATGGACTATGAATAAGGAAATAATTAGGTGAAACGTCATAAGTTAAGGAAAGCAGATGAAATTTTACGGGACCAATGACTTTGACTAGAACCAATAGTCATGAATAAGTGAATACTGCATGAACCTATGCAAATGAAATCAAGCTATGAATGATTAAGAGTTTAGAAGAACTCAATATCGGGAAGCCATATAAAGAAAGGTAGACATGATTAGGGCTTATGAAGCTTTGACCAGGTGGAGATCCCCGAGTCTCGAGTATATGCGTCGTGCTTCATGATTGTGAATGCTTGATAAAAACTTTTTAAATATCCGGACAAAATAGGGGTATGACATACTCGACCAGATGTCTCGTATGCTTTAAGTGTAAAAAGCAGGTACCAATCTGATCCTGGTGAAGCTCATTGGGTAGCTGTCAAGAATATCCTTAAGTATTTGAGAAGGACTAAGGACTCATTCTTGATATATGGAGGTCAGGAAGAGTTGGTTGTAATTGGATACACTGATGCTAGCTTCCAGACAGATAAGGATGACTTTAGATCGCAATCTGGTTATGTGTTTTGCTTAAACGGTGGCGCTGTAAGCTGGAAAAGTTCAAAGCAAGATATAGTTGCTGATTCTACAACCGAGGCCGAGTATATTATTGCCTCAAGTGCAGCAAAGGAAGTTGTTTGGATCAAAAAGTTCATTAGTGAACATGGCATAGTTCCTAGCATTGTGGATCCCATTTGGTCTCTATTGTGATAACAATGGTGCTATCGCACAAGCTAAGGAGCCTAGATCTCACCAACGATCCAAACACATACTTAGGCGTTATCACCTCATTCGAGAGATAATAGATATATGAGA
Source organism: Lathyrus oleraceus (assembly GCF_024323335.1). Taxonomy (NCBI): domain Eukaryota; kingdom Viridiplantae; phylum Streptophyta; class Magnoliopsida; order Fabales; family Fabaceae; genus Lathyrus; species Lathyrus oleraceus. Next base: position 365,021,932 of record NC_066582.1, read on the forward strand.
TGTCAAAATATGCAGAGTACCTACACTTGACAATATTCCTGACCCACTGACAACGCCTCTTGCGCAGCAGAAGCATGATGGACACACTAGATCTATGGGCATTAGGGGTATGCCTGATTGGCTCTAGTGCTAATGGGAGATTGTTGGTGTAATCCCTAGAGGCCAATACTTTTGGTACTTGTTTCGAATTATTTATTAATAATAAAAGGCTTTTTCTTTATTATCTTTGTTTAATAAAGTCCCTAGAATAGATAGTCCGTTTAATGTATCAAGTGTGACTTAATCATGAGATCACATTAAACATAAGGACACTATTCTTAAAGTATCCGTAGTCGAGCTTTATTGTGAAGTGGGATAACATTAAAGCATTAAGACTATTATGTATATAGACTGATGATCACATCTCATGGATCATGGATAAGGAGTTATCAAGTCTTAAACATAGGTATGAATATTAAGAGTAATATTTATACTGGATTGACCCGCTATGAGAATACGATATAGAATGTTATGCAAAGTGTCATAAGTTATTCTCATAGTGATAATGGTGTATACCACCCTTCGACCTGAAACCACTATGGACCCTAGATGTAGAGTCGAGTGCCTTATTGCTGATCAAACATTGTCCGTAACTGGATGACCATAAAGACAGTTGATGGGTACTCCACGAAGCATGCTAAGGGACATGAGTGACCTAGATGGAATTTTCCCATCCTGCGTAACAAGATAAATGTCTATGGGCCCAATATTGAACTGGACAAGGATGACACGGTCTATGCCTTGTGTTCAATATAGACATAAGGGCAAAATGGTAATTATACACATAATTATTATCACAGAAGGATTTGTCAGATCACATGACATTTTCGTGTCTTGGGTAGCAGTGATATGTTGCTAGATACCGCTCACAATGATGTGTTGCTAGATACCGCTCATTGTTTATTATGTTAAATACGTGATTTAATATAATTGCCAATGCCGCGAAAACCTACAGGGTCACATACAAAGGACGGATTGATGTGGGAAATGAATCTGGAAAAATAATTCAAGCGGTCGAGAAAACCTCTGACTTGCTTCTCAGTTTTGGGCGCAGGCATCTCTTGTATTTCTTTGACCTTGGCAGGATCAACTTCAATACCCTTCTCGCTGACAATAAAGCCCAACAACTTACCAGAATGAACACCAAAAGTACACTTATTGGGATTCAAGCGGAGTTTATATTTCCTCAAATGCTGGAATAGCTTCAAGAAATGCTCAACATGTTCCTCTTCATCAATTGACTTAGCAATCATGTCATCGGCATATACTTCAATCTCTTTATGCATCATATCATGGAAAAGAGTAGTCATTGCTCTCTGGTCAGTTGCACCAGCATTCTTTAAACCGAAAGACATCACTCTATAACAGAATGTTCCCAAAGGTGTAATGAATATGTTCTTCTTCATATCTTCGGGTGCCATCTTGATCTGATTATATCCATAAAATTCATCCATAAACGAAAAGACTTTGAATTTAGAAGTATTGTCTACCAACATATCAATGTGTGGTAGAGGGAAATCATCTTTCGGACTGACTTTATTCAAATCTCTATAGTCAACACACATGCGGACTTTTCCATCTTTCTTTGGCACAGGCACAATATTAGCCACCCATTACGGATACTCAGCAGTTACAAGGAAACCATCATCAATCTGCTTCTGTACTTCCTCTGTGATCTTCACAGCCATATCAAGATGCGTTCTTCTCAACTTCTGCTTGATTGGCGGGCATTTTGGCTTCAACGGCAATCTATGCTCCACTATCTCAGAATCCAAACTAGGCATGTCTTGATAGGACCAAGCAAACACATCTGAATACTCTCTAAGAAGATTAATCAACCCCTTCTTGACATCTAAACACAGGTGAGACCCAATCTTGACTTCCTTCACATCATCCTCAGAACCCAAGTTGACTAGCTCAATTTGTTCTTCGAATGGCTGAATGGTCTTTTTTCATCTTGCTCAAGACGACAAGATAATTCATCACTCACTTCTACGTCACTTTCCTCCTCGGCCTCAAACACAGGGAATTCAAAATTTAGAGAAGGAGAAGGATCATTGTATTCAATGGGGTTAGGAACCAACCTGCATAATGATTTGATATTTTGATTTTAGAGAAGTGAATTTGTGGCCAAATATTATGCAGATGGACAATTATATTGTTTATTTATGTTTTTTTATGACTATAATTTTCAGGATAAAGCAAAAAGTAAAAACAAAACATCATAGATGTGGATGAATAGAATTAATTTCATTAATGATCAATTTGGAAATGCCCAAACAATGTTCACTTCTCCCTTAGGCATAGGAGAAGGATTTTAAAAACATATAAAAGCAATTACTTAGATCGATGCAAAATAACAGGAATATCAACAACAATCCAATTGTTGCAAGCCTTTCCATGCGTCATAAAATTGGTGCAGTCTTCCTCTTGTTCATCCTCTAGCGCAACAGCTAAGTGTTGTTCATTGCCATGAATGAATCCTCCGCTATGGAAGCTATGTTGCATATCTTCAGACCTTGCCGTTGATGAACCTTTCTGGAACCCCAAACCAGTTTTGCCTTTGTTATCGGATACCTCTACCATGCACCCCCACTGATCAACATTGCCTTCTTCCACAATCTTCTTGGCATCTTTCAATGAGGACATAGGTGCCCCAACTCTCTTTTCATCAGCAATAGATAAGGCTTGGAACGGAGTTCCAACCTCATCCTCAACTTCAACGTAAGAGAAAGATGACAAATGGCTAACCAACAACACTTTCTCTCCATCGACAATCACAAGATTCCCATTCTTCACAAATTTGAGCTTCTGGTGCAAAGTGGAGGTAACAGCTCCTGCCTCATGGATCCATGGCCTTCCCAACAAGAAACTGTAGTTCAGGTGGATATCCATTACTTGAAAAGTAATTTGAAAATCACTCGGACCTATCTTAACTGGAAGGTCCACTTCACCAATAACTGTCTTGCGTGAACCATCAAAAGCTTTGACGATTACACCGATATACCTCATATGCGCTCCTTGGTATGATAGCTTTAACAGAGTTGACTTCGAAAGCACATTCAGTGACGACCCGATGTCAACAAGCACATTTGACAAAGCATCCTCTTTGCAATTCATAGAAATGTGCAAAGCCAGATTATGACTATAGAGATTTGAATAAAGCCAGTCTAATGCTCTGAAACCCATGAAACCCTAATTTCTAATTAAATGCAGATGCACACTCTAAGAGCTCTGAATCTTCCACTGGTGAACTAAGAACCATAATAAGACACTTAGACCCCCTTGAGACTCTTGAGACTTGTATTTTTGGAGAATGGAGTCCAATGCTCAATCTTGCTTTGTGTGGGCTCCTTCTGTCAAGGAGTGATCAATCAAATCTTGATTTCCCTGTCACTAATGCAGTATGCAATGAGTATGACCTAGTATGATGCTAATGCAGTGTGAAACATAATCCCATGCTTCCAGAAAATATGAAGGGTAAATTTTGGGGTATTACAACCCCTACAAAGCTGGTTCGAGCGTTGGATTCTTCAATCCCCAGCAGGCTCTCACTGCTATACTTCCCCAAGCATTTGTTTCAGATTATACATTCACTAGTAGAGTCGACAGTGTCTGACTGTATATCCCCATCGTAGTTGACAGTGTCTGACTGTATATCCCCAGCAGAGTTGACAGTGCCAGACTATATCTTCCCAGCAGAAGCGGCTGCTCCTCAGAGTTCGATGCCAGATCGATGATCTCGACACTAGACCCGTGGTCTCTTTCCTTGAAGCAGAATCTTGGTACCGTATCGGTGTTTGCTTCCCCCTACTGAGTTGTCTCTCTCGCAGATTATGGTTGCCATAACCACTGTCGCTTTCCTCAGCAGCAAGTTTTTAGTGCCATTCTCTCCCCAGGACATCATCATCCCCCAAAAAGATTTTAAAAATAATGAGAATTAGTGTATGAATTAATTGAAATAAAACAGAAGTCAAATGAAAAGTCAACCAAACAAACTAGGTCAAAAATAAATCCAAAATAAATTGAAAATGAGAAATAGAATCCCAAGAAAAGGTCAGGTTGACCATGAGACATTGGTCAACCCTCATCCCAAAAATCATAAGTTAAAAATAAATTTAAGCTATGAAAATAAAATTAATAAAAACGAGTGTGTCAAAATGAACCATTTAGAATAAACAATTAAAATGAAATATTAACATTAAATAAATATGAAAATAAAAATTAAAATAAATTAAATAAGACAATAAGGAAAGTAAAAAATATTTTTTGACATTTTTATGAATAAATAAAGTATTTTTTATTAATTAAAACAAGACAGAAAATTAAAATAAGAATTAAAACAAAAAAAAAGAAAGTAAATATGAATTGGCAATGGGCCAGGCGGGTGGTGGAAGAAGCAATTGGCGCTAAGGCCCAATCCAGCATGAATAAGGAGCATGACATTGAATTAAATGTAACGTTTTATTTTTTTAAAATGCATGTGACCTCCATCAACGGTCACGTTTTCACTAATGCACTAAATGACAAAACATGAACCAGCGGTCAGGATTATGAAACAGATGCGCGATCTAGCGGCTACGATGACGCCACGTTTTGTCTCTTCCAGGCAACGTGAAAAAACCTAACAACATGCAGCTAAAACGCGTGAAATGCAGCGTGTTCTTCCATTTTTCCACACAACAATGCTCACTCTATGGTTCACCAAATGGCATGGTATAAAAAGCAAAGTTCTAGTACAAAATGAGTAGAACACAATGGTATTTTATTTCATTAAAAATGATGGCCTTAGCATGGTGAAAAGTGGACAGCAAGATGATAATATGCACACAGATATACCATAAAATAACAGCACAAACTTCAAGCTCAATAACAATGCCTCATGGTGAGGGTTTTATAGACAAGCATGGCACAATAACAACATGATGAACAAACATGGTATAATGGCAAACAAGCATGGTAGTGGCATGAAGAAAAAAACAGTAGCAAGCATAAGCATGGTAAGTATTGATGGTGAGCATGAATATATGGCCATGGAAATGGAGAAGTAAAGGTTTACCTAGTGGATGAAAGGTCCACTGCCCCTTGAAGATGGAGGAAATGGAAAGAGAAAGATGCTACTTTGTGCTTCAATGCTTGTGAAATGGAAGAGGAAAGAAATGGATCTTGAATGTACTCCCTTGCCTCTTGCTCGAAAATACAGCCACACACACTTCAGGTTAGGGTTTAGAAGCTTATATATGTAGGGTTTAAAGTGTCCTTAATGGGCTTGCACATGTTTGGTTTGGTTCATGAACAAAAGGTGCAAAAGTGAGGTGTGAAAGGAAATTCTAATTGTGGCAAAACTTAAGTGAGTTGACAACAAAAGTACATGGCCAAATGAGGAAATGCAAGGGCTGGTCGATTTTGTGGTCTGACTGGTTTGGCTTGTGCAGCACAAAAACAGTCCAACAGGGTGACTTTGAGGATATATATCTTGATGATTATGTAACCAAATGGCAAGGCAATGCAAACAGTAGGAAGAGTGCATGGAGCTTAACATCTTTAATGTTGAACACAAGTTGAAATGATGAGTGGAAAGAGGTGAAAAATGGCCTTAAAGTTCTGGTTCCATAACTGCAAAATGGCTGGGCCAGTTTGGCCTAAATGCTGCCTAAAAATTCAGTTCATGATGCCAACTTTAGATGAGTGCATCTCCCAAACCAATGATCCAAATGGGATGATTCTAAAAAGGTGTGAAATAGGACATGGAAAGGTACAATTGTCATGAAGAAAGTATTTTCAAAATATGCCTTGAAGTGCAAGAAAACTGGCCCATAAGTCTTGACAAATCTTGAAGATTTTGGACTTAGAAAATTTTCTAAGTGTCCTAAAATAATGTCTAACTTTGACCAAGCATAACTTTCTCAATGTTAATCCAAATGAAACAAACTTTATATCTTTAGAAAGCTTGGAACAAGAGGAACAACTTTCATGTTGGAGAAATTTTCAAATGGAGCTTTCATATTGATGGAAAATGGGCTTAAAGTGGGTGCAAAAATCATAAAAACTTGCCCTAAATGGAAAGTCAACTATTTCCAAATTTAGTAACTTTTCAAACTCCTGATTAAATGATGAATCCATGATCCAACCTTGATAAAATTTCACATGTAGGCTCCCTTAGGCATGAATTTTGAGATTCCACTTTCAAAATGTCAGGAGTTGACTTTTCTGTCCCCATAGTTGACTTTTCTCAAACTGTCTGATTCCCGATTCCATTGATCAATTGAAGCACCTCTGGCTCAAATAAAGAGCTGATTTTTTGTATGTAGACCCTTGTGGACATATGGAGGGCCATGGAAAAGAGTTTCACCCAAGGAATTAGAAATAAACCAATTTTATACCAAACCCTTGTTTTAGGGCAAAATGATCAGGAACTGATTGCACTGATTGCCAATGGATCTTCCTGAGATAAATGTGAGTCTTCCTAGACCAAGATGCCTCTCCAATCATGACATGAATGAGCCCCCTTTACTTCCAACCAAACATTGCCTGTTACAGAAAACCATGAAACCCTAATTTCTAATTAAATGCAGATGCACACTCTGAGAGCTCTGAATCTTCCACTGGTGAACTAAGAACCATAATAAGACACTTAGACCCCCTTGAGACTCTTGAGACTTGTATTTTTGGAGAATGAAGTCCAATGCTCAATCTTGCTTTATGTGGGCTCCTTTTGTCAAGGAGTGATCAATCAAACCCTGATTTCCCTATCACTAATGCAGTATGCAATGAGTATGACCTAGTATGATGCTAATGCAGTGTGAAACATAATCCCATGCTTCCAGAAAATATGAAGGGTAAATTTTGGGGTATTACAATCCCTGCAGAGCTGGTTCGAGCGTTGGATTCTTCAATCCCCAGTAGGCTTTCACTGTTGTACTTCCCCAAGCATTTGTTTCAGATTATACATTCACCAGTAGAGTCGACAATGTCTGACTGTATATCCCCATCGTAGTTGACAGTGTCTGACTGTATATCCCCAGTAGAATTGACAGTGTCAGACTGTATCTTCCCAGCAGAAGCGGCTGCTCCTCAGAGTTCGATGCCAGATCGATGATCTCGACGATAGACCCGTGGTCTCTTTCCTTGAAGCAGAATCTCGGTACCGTATCGGTGTTTGCTTCCCCCTACTGAGTCGTCTCTCTCGCAGATTATGGTTGCCAGAACCACTGTCGCTTTCCTCAGCAGCAAGTTTTCAGTGCCATTCTCTCCCCAGTCAGAGCCTCGGTATTTTGTTAATTGCCAGAACACCGTGTGGCGGGTCATTTCCCCACAGAGTTCTTTGTGTTGTGCATCTCCAACAGCCTTGTCAGGGTCCAGAAGATTGTGATCATTTTCCCAGCAGAATTCCTTGCCTCAGCTTGGCGTTCTCTCTAATCAAGCATTTCGCATCCCTGCATGTAGAATCATATTGCATTGCATCCTCCCAAATTGCGTAGCATTTCAATTTTCATGGAGCATTACGCCATTGAAAAATTCAAACATACACATGTAAAGTATAATGCATTCTCGGTATCCCAAGTGATAAGCCAGAAGTTGTTTCCAGTACTCAGACTAAAGATTGTTCATGACTTATCTTTATTACTCCCAGTAGGGGTCGTTGGCCCACGCGCCGCCTCAATTATCATTTTCCCTATTTCTGTCGATGCTGACAGGCATGAAAGTTTCCGGTATTTAGACCGAAGTGGCATTTAGGCCAGTTTTCTGATGTTCAGAGCGAAGAAGTTTCCGACATTCAGGTCGACGCAACTTGTGGCATTCAGGCCAAGTTACCGGTATTCAAACCGAAGTGGCATTCAGGCCAGTTTTCTGATGTTCAGATCGAAGAAGTTTCCGACATTCAGGTCGATGCAACTTGTAGCATTTAGGCCAGTTTTCCGGTATTCAGACCGAAGTGGCACTCAGGCCAGTTTCCCGGTGTTCAGACTGATGTTTGATAATCTAATATCTTCCGATGTTCAGATCGAAGAAGTTTCCGACATTCAGGTCGATGCAACTTGTGGCATTCAGACCAGTTTCCGGTATTCAGCCGAAATGGCATTCAGCCCAGTTTCCCGGTGTTCAGACCGATGTTTGATAATCAAGTTTCGTCTGATGCTTAGATTGAAGTCATTTCCAGTATTTAGATTGATGAGCGACATTCAGGACATGGTTATTTCTGTGTTACCATTTATTTTGGTATTCAGGCTAACATTCTTTTTTCGGTGTTCAGACCGACTCTCACCGTACCAGACGGATTCTTTTTCAAGACCACCTCTTGGCCGATTCTGACAGGCATTGTTACTTCATTTTTTCACTTCAGTGTAAATTTTTGGGCTTTTATCGTATTCAATCACTTGATACCTCGAAAGTGCGAAAGTCGTTGCTATCTTCCTTTCGGGTTTCCAGTTGATTGAATAGGGGCAGCTGTAATACCCCAAAATTTACCCTTCATTTTTCCTGGAAGCATGGGATTATGTTTTACACTTCATTAGCATCATATTAGGTCATACTCATTGCATATTGCATTAGTGACATGGAGATCAGGTTATGATTGATCACTCCTTAGCAGAAGGAGCCCACACAAAGCAAGATTGAGAATTGGACTTCATTTTCTAAGTATATAAGTCTCAAGGGTCTCAGGGGGGTCCAAGTATCTTATTATGATCCTCAGTTCATCAGTGAAGGATTCAAAGCTATCAGAGTATTCATCTGGATTTAATCAGAAATTAGGGTTTCATGGCTACCTGCAACAGGCAATGTTTGGTTGGAAGTAGAGGAGCTCATCCATGTCATGATTAGAGAGGCATCTTGGCCTAGGAAGATTCACAATTATCTTAGAAAGATCCATTGGCAATCAGTGCAATCAGTTCTTGATCATTTTGCCCTAAAACTAGGGTTTGGTATAAAATCAGTTTATTTCTGATTCTTTGGGTGAAACTCTTTTCCATCGCCCTCCATATGTCCACAAGGGTCTACATACAAAAAATCAGCTGTTTATTTGAGCTAGAAGTGTTTAATTGATCAATGGAATCGGGAATCAGACAGTTTGGGAAAAGTCAACTGTGGGGCCAGAAAAGTCAACTCCTGACATTTTGAGAGTGGAATCTCAAAATCCATGCCTAGGGGATCCTACATGTCAAATTTGATCAAGGTTGGATCATGGATTCATCATTTAATCAGGAATTGGAAAAGTTACTTAATTTGGAAATGGTTGACTTTTCATTTAGGGCAAGTTTTCATGATCGTTGCACTCACTTTAAGCCCATTTTTCATCAAGATAAAAGCTCCATTTGAACATTTCTCCAACATGAAAGTTGTTCCTCTTGTTCCAAGCTTTCTATAGATATAAAGTTTTCTCCATTTGGATTAGAATTGAGAAAGTTATGCTCAGTCAAAGTGAGACTTTTTTTTAGGACACTTAGAAAATTTTCTAAGTCCAAAATCTTCAAAATTTGTCAAGACTTCTTGGCCAGTTTTCTTGCACTTCAAGGCATTATTTGAAAATACTTTCTTCACAACAATTGTACCTTTCCATGTCCTCTTTCACATCCTTTTGTAATCATCTCATTTGGATCCATGGTTTGAGAGATACATTCATTTAAAGTAGGCACCATGACTTGATTTCTAGGCATATTTTGGGCCTGGCTGGCCCAATCAGATTTTCTAAGCATGCTGCACAAACCAGTCACATTTTTTACCTCTTTTGGCCATGCATTGGACATCCATTCTCTTAAGTTTGGCCTAAAATAATAACATTTTACACTTCACTTCACACTTTTATTCTTATGGATAAATCACTTATTAAAAAGCCCATGAGAACACCTAATTCACCCTATTTAAGAAGCTGAAACCCTAACCCTAAAGGAGCATTAGAATTTCGTGGCAAGGAGGCAAAGCTTCATCACATATCAGATTCCATTTCACTTCTATTTTCCATTAGGTAATCATCTCTTCCATGGCCATGTTTTGATATATCTATGCTTGCTTACCATGCTCATCACCATTAATCCTTCCATCTTCATATTTCTTTTTCTTATTTAAAATATTTACTTTGTCCATAAAATTACCCAAAAATATTTTTCACTTTTCTTAATGTTTTACTTAATTTTATATCATTTTTATTTTCATATTTTTTAATATTAATATTTTATTTTAATTATTTATTCTAAATGGTCCATTTTAACACACTTTTTTTATTGATTTTATTTTTATGACTTAAAATTATTGTTAGCATTTGATATTTGGGATGAAGGCTGACCACTGTCTCATGGTCAACCTGACCTTTTCTTGGAATTTTATTTCACATTTTCAATTTATTTTGGATTTATTTTTGACCTAGTTTGGTTGGTTGACTTTTAATTTGACTTCTGTTTTATTTTAATTAATTCACGTACCAATTTTCATTATTTTTAAAATATTTTTGGGGGATGATGATGTCCTAACCCCACGTTATTTAGTTTAATCTTTAATAATTTTATTGATTAATTTACTATTTATTCTTGATTTATTTCTAACCTAGTCTTATTAATTGACTTTTGGTTTGACCTATGTTTTGTTTTAATTAATTCACGAGCCAATTTTCATTATTTTAAAAATATTTTTGGGGGATGATGATGTCTTGACCCCACCTTTTTTAGTTTAATTTTTCATAATTTTCTTGATTAATTTACTATTTATTCTTAATTTATTTCTAACCTAGTCTTATTAATTAACTTTTGGTTTGACCTATGTTTTGTTTTAATTAATTCACGTGCCAATTTTCATTATTTTAAAAATATTTTTGGGGGATGATGATTTCCTAACCCCACCTTATTTAGTTTAATTTTTCATAATTTTCTTGATTAATTTGCTATTTATTTGTTATTTTTTAAGTTGACTTGAATTTTCAGTTGACTTCTTTTTGATCGATGTTTGACTTAGGGATTGCTTATGGCAATTGAATAGATCTTTTGATCATCCCTTGTTCATCTCATATGCCATGTATTAGAGGCCTTTTACCTTGATTTTATTTGGTCCTTACCTCATGTCCTGATTAAATTATTCAGTGGACCCTTCGTGTGCATATTTTCATCTGTTTGATTCATCTGTTATCTTTTATACTTGTTTCTCTCATTCATGCTTTTTATTGCTTGATTATTTAACATATTCATACTCCCATGCATTATTTAAATACTCCATTATTTGATTCTTTGGTTTGATTATATATTGTTTATTTATCCGATCTGATTGATAATTGTTGCCTACTTGTATGATGTATGAGGCATATATTCTTATTGTTTGTTTGCCATGAACAATCCCCATTCATAACAAATGTACCCCTCTCCCATAAAGTGTATAATATTTATTTCTTTATTTCTTTAGTCACCTGTTAATACAAGAATTAAAATGAACATCCGATAACCATTTCAAAATAAGATCAAAAGCTCGATCCAACGTCGAGTAATCATTTTCAAAACACTAACAGAACCAGCACGCATTCATCCATCCTCTTGTAAGTCGATTGCCTCAGGCATCGCCATCTACCTGTAAGTCGATTGCCTCCGGCATTGCCATCTACCCTTATCCGTAACTCCTCTCCCCGCTCCATCCGTCGACTCTTGTTCCGTTTAGGTGGCACCCATTAGGTAGAACCCTTTGTATGATAACATAGGTAGAATTCCCTTATTCTTTGCATGCTAACATTAGGTAAATGTTCCCCTTTGTAAATCCTAACACATAGGTCCATATTGCATGACAACTCTAGAGCAGAGCTTCCCCACTTTTAGACCTTCCGTGCGTCTCCGATCTTGTGGCATGTCAGTCCGTTCTATTGCAAAGAGGTAACTGCCTAAGACTCGATTCAACGAGCTGCGGCACCTACTGCTAGGACGTTGAACACACTGCCCACCCTCCTTTGACACAGTCGGTGTCCTCTTTTGTAAGTCCATGTTCAGATGGCAATCCTTAACCCCTAGTTAGTTGAACTACGTTTTGCTCTGATTCTCATTCCAGATGAGATACGTAGGCATAAGACGCGACGTCTTACCGAGCATGCTTCTCTTTAACCCATAGGTAGCCGAGCTACAAAGACTCTGATTCACATACTCAGATGAGATACGTAGGGAGTGGATGCGACATCCTTGCGAGTCATTTTCTTTTAACCTTCCTTTTAGTAAATAGTACTTTAGATATACCTACACCCTTTAGACTAGAACGACACTTATGAAAAGGGATCCCTAGGAGTACCAAGGATGTTTTGGGTGCTTAAAACCTTCCCATTGCATAACCAACCCCCTTACCCAGATCTCTGACATTTTTACTAGTTTTTGATTCGATAAAACTTTTTAGGTTTTTGTTCGCTTTCTAACCATTCCTTTGGATAAATAGAAGTGCGGTGGCGACTCGACTTGTATCGTTTACCTTGGATTTAGTCAATATCTCTAATGGTAACGAATACCCCGCTACAAAGGGTTATATTGAATACAAATGATCATTAATCCTTCTACCAATCCTTGATATCCACTGTGCTCTTGACCGCTAATGGGATGATGAATTGATGTCAACCCTTGTGCTCAAAGTCTTTCCAAAATATAAAGATCAGCAGAATGCAGTTACTTGCCATAACCCCTAATTTTTTGCATAAGTTCCCCCAACGTGGGGTACTTAACTTATCGGGAAATTCTTCTGTTTTTATGTCTCTAATTTTTTCCTGGATCGCCCTTTCGGGTTTTCAATCCACCGAGACACTCTTTTTTTCCCTAAGCCGCCCTTTTGGGTTTTCAACTTAGTGAGTCGTTCTTTTCTTTTTTAGGCGAAGTATTTCTTGACTGCATCTGCGTTCACAAGACGAGTGAACTCTTCACCATCCATAGTTGTAAGAATCAAAGCACCACCTGAAAAGGGTCTCTTAACAACATATGAGCCTTCATAATTGGGAGTCCATTTTCCCCTAGAATCTGGTTTGAACGATAGAATCTTCTTGAGCACAAGGTCACCTTCTCTGAACACACGAGGTTTGACCTTCTTATCAAAAGCTTTCTTCATTCTCTATTGATATAAATGACAATAACACATGGCAATTAATCTCTTCTCTTCAATCAAATTCAATTGGTCAAACCTGGTCTGACACCATTCAACCTCAGTTAACTTTGCTTCCATGAGCACACACAATGAAGGAATCTCAACCTCTACGGAGAGTACTGCTTCCATACCATACACAAGAGAGAAAGGGGTTTCCCCTGTTGAAGTGCGGACGGATGTACGATGCCCATGCAAAGCAAACGGGAGCATCTCATGCCAATCCTTATACGTGACAACCATCTTCTGAATGATCTTCTTAATGTTCTTGTTTGCAGCTTCAACAACCCCATTCATCTTAGGTCTGTATGGAGAAGAATTATGGTGTGCAATCTTGAAGTCTTTACAAAGAGCTTCCACCATATTATTATTCAAGTTCGATCCATTATCAGTAATGATCTTACTTGGCACACCATAATGGAATATGATCTGATTCTTGATAAACCTCACAACAACTTGCTTGGTTACATTTGTAAACGATGCCGCTTCAACCCATTTTATGAAGTAGTCAATTGCCACTAAAATGAAACAATGTCCATTCCAAGCTTTGGGTTCAATCATCCCAATCATATCAATTCCCCACATGGAGAAGGTTCATGGGGAAGAAATAACATTCAAAAGTGTCGGAGGAACATGAATCCTATCAATATAAATTTGACACTTGTGGCACTTCTTCATAAATTTGCAACAGTCAAATTCCATTGTCAGCCAATACTAACCTGCTCGCAACATCTTCTTTGCCATTGCATGTCCATTGGAATGAGTACCAAAGGAACCTTCATGCACTTCAGTCATCAACAAGTATGCTTTGTGTCTATCCACGCATCTGAGTAAAACCATGTCGAAGTTTCTCTTGTACAGTATATCACCATTAATGTAGAAATTACTGGCTAATCTTCTCAAAGTCTTCTTATCTTTCAAAGATTCCCCAGGCGGGTAAATCTGACTTTGGAGGAAACACTTAATGTCATAATACCACGGCTTCTCGTCTTTGATCTCTTCAACAACAAACACATGATCTGGCCTATCAAGACGCATCACAAACAAATTGGGAACTTCATTCCAATACTTTACCATAATCATTGATGCCAAGGTTGCAAGAGCATCTTCCATCCGGTTTTCATCTCGAGGGAAATGATAAAATTCAACCTTTGTAAAGAAAGTTGAAATCCTCCTCGCATAATCTCTATAAGGTATTAAACCAGGTTGGTTTGTCTCCAATTCACCTTTGATCTGATTCACAACCAAAGCTGAATCTCTAAAGACATCCAAATACTTGATTCTGAGATTCATGGCCTCTTCAAGCCCCATAATGCAAGCTTCATATTCTGCCATGTTGTTTGTACACTTAAAAGTCAACCTAGCTGTAAATGGTAGATGCGTTCCTTGAGGAGTAATGATCACTGCCCCAATGCCATTACCATATTGATTAACAGCTCCATCAAATACCATGCCCCAACGGGAACCAGGTACTGGCCCTTTTTCAAGCAATGGTTCATCACAATCTTTCATTTTCAAGTACAGAATCTCTTCATCAGGAAAGGCATACTGTACTGACTGATAACTTTCAATTGGTTGGTGAGCCAAATGGTCAGCCAAGATACTACCTTTGATTGCTTTCTGTGATTGGTATTCGATATCATACTCTGATAACAACATCTGCCAATGGGCAATCCTCCCATTTAAAGCAGGCTTCTCAAATATATACTTGATCGGATCCATTTTGGATATCAACCAAGTGGTATGATTCAACATATACTAGCGTAGACGCTTAGCAGCCCAAGCTAATGCGCAACAAGTTTTCTCAAGCATAGAATACCGAGTCTCATAGTCGATGAATTTCTTACTGAGTTAGTAGATTGCAAATTCTTTCTTTCTAGTCTCATCTTGCTGACCAAGAACACAACCCATACTATCTTCAAGCACAATCAAATACATGATCAACGGTCTTTCTTTAACAGGTGGAGACAAAATCGGAGGTTCAAGGAAATATTCTTTGATACTGTCAAAATCTTTATGGTAGTCTTCGGTCCACTCACAAGACTGATCTTTCCTAAGAAGCTTGAATATAGCCGCACATGTGGCAGTTATGTGGGAAATGAATTTGGAAATATAATTCAAGCGGTCGAGAAAACCTCTGACTTGCTTCTCAGTTTTGGACGCAGGCATCTCTTGTATTTCTTTGACCTTGGTAGGATCAACTTCAATACCCTTCTCGCTGACAATAAAGCCAAACAACTTACCAAAATGAACACCAAAAGTACACTTATTGGGATTCAAGCGGAGTTTATATTTCCTCAAACGCTGGAATAACTTCAAGAAATGCTCAACATGTTCCTCTTCATCAATTGACTTAGCAATCATGTGATCGGCATACACTTCAATCTCTTTATGCATCATATCATGGAAAAGAGTAGTCATTGCTCTCTGGTAAGTTGCACCAGCATTCTTTAGACCGAAAGACATCACTCTATAACAGAATGTTCCCTAAGGTGTAATGAATGTGGTCTTCTCCATATCTTCGGGTGCCATCTTGATCTGATTATATCCATAAACGAAAAGACTTTGAATTTAGAAGTATTGTATACCAACATATCAATGTGTGGTAGAGGGAAATCATCTTTCGGACTGGCTTTATTCAAATCTCTATAGTCAACACACATGCGGACTCTTCCATCTTTCTTTGGCACAGGCACAATATTAGCCACCCATTGCGGATACTCAGGAGTTACAAGGAAACCAACATCAATCTGCTTCTGCACTTCCTCTATGATCTTCACAGTCATATCAAGATGCGTTCTTCTCAACTTCTGCTTGATTGGTGGGCATTTTGGCTTCAACGGCAATCTATGCTCCACAATCTCAGAATCCAAACTAGGCATGTCTTGATAGGACCAAGCAAACACATATGAATACTCTCGAAGAAGATTAATCAACCCCTTCTTGACATCTGAACATAGGTGAGACCCAATCTTGACTTCCTTCACATCATCCTCAAATCCCAAGTTGACTAGCTCAATCTGTTCTTCGAATGGCTGAATGGTCTTTTTTCATCTTGCTCAAGACGACAAGATAATTCATCACTCACTTCTACGTCACTTTCCTCCTCGGCCTCAAACACAGGGAATTCAAAATTTAGAGAAGGAGAAGGATCATTGTATTCAATGGGGTTAGGAACCAACCTGCATAATGATTTGATATTTTGATTTTAGAGAAGTGAATTTGTGGCCAAATATTATGCAGATGGACAATTATATTGTTTATTTATGTTTTTTTATGATTATCATTTTCAGGCTAAAGCAAAAAGTAAAAACAAAACATCATAGATGTGGATGAATAGAATTAATTTCATTAATGATCAATTTGGAAATGCCCAAACAATGTTCACTTCTCCCTTAGGCATAGGAGAAGGATTTTAAAAACATGTAAAAGCAATTACTTAGATCGATGCAAAATAACAGGAATATCAACAGCAATCCAATTGTTGCAAGCCTTTCCATGCGTCACAAAATTGGTGCAGTCTTCCTCTTCTTCATCCTCTAGCACAACAGCTAAGTGTTGTTCATTGCCATGAATGAAACCTCCGCTATGGAAGCTAAGTTGCATATCTTCAGACCTTGTCGTTGATGAACCTTTCTGGAACCCCAAACCAGTTTTGCCTTTGTTATCGGATACCTCTACCATGCGCCCCCACTGATCAACATTGCCTTCTTCCACAATCTTCTTGGCATCTTCCAATGAGGACATAGGTGCCCCAACTCTCTTTTCATCAGCAATAGATAAGGCTTGGAACGGAGTTCCAACCTCATCCTCAACTTCAACGTAAGAGAAAGATGACAAATGGCTAACCAACAACACTTTCTCTCCATCGACAATCACAAGCTTCCCATTCTTCACAAATTTGAGCTTCTGGTGCAAAGTGGAGGTAACAGCTCCTGCCTCATGGATCCATGGCCTTCCCAACAAGCAACTGTAGGTCGGGTGGATATCCATTACTTGAAAAGTAATTTGAAAATCACTCGGACCTATCTTAACTGGAAGGTCCACTTCACCAATAACTGTCTTGCGTGAACCATCAAAAGCTTTGACGATTACACCGATATACCTCATAGGCGCTCCTTGGTATGATAGCTTTAACAGAGTTGACTTCGAAAGCACATTCAGTGACGACCCGATATCAACAAGCTCATTTGACAAAGCATCCTCTTTGCAATTCATAGAAATGTGCAAAGCCAGATTATGATTTCTTCCCTCCTCAGGGAGTTCTTCATCACAGAAGCTAAGATTATTGCAAGAAGTGATGTTATCCATGATATGATCGAATTGATCCACTGTAACATCATGTTCTACAAAAGCTTGTTCCAAAACTCTCTGCAGTGCTTCTCTGTGCGCTTCAGAATTCATGAGCAGAGACAACACTAAGATCTTTGAGGGGTTTTGGAGCAGTTGATCCACCACATTAAACTCACTTCTTTTAATTAACCGAAGTACCTCATCATCATTGTTGGCCTTGGCATCGCTGGATTCACCAGACTTACCCTTTGAAGCACCAACTGGATCTACAACAGGCACTTCCACCTTCTTACTCATAACTAATTCCTCCTTATCCTTTGGGAACACTGACCCAAACAGTCGACCACTACGGGTCACCTTGGTAACATCAACAATGCTAACCACTGAACTAATCGTAGGTAACGGGACCTCTTGACCACCTTCTATCATTGTAGCATTATATTGATACAGTACAACTTTATCAGATGAATACGGGACTGGGCTCGCTAACCGTATAACCAACGGTGATACTGATCTATTGTTGACATTGTTACTATTGATGCTGTCGTACTAAATTACCAACCTCTCTGGCTGCTTGAAAATGAGCACTATGAAATTTACATCGTCATCTACATGACGGGATTGAACAATTTGAATCATGCCTTCATTCATCAATCGTTGGATGTCCCTTTTCAGAACTTCACAACCCCTCGAGTTAACACTACAAACAACACAACCATCATGGTCGTGCTCACAATCACTTACCAAACAAACATCCTTATGCATCTGCACCAAGGATCTTCGGATAAACTACACATCAAAAACTTTAAACTCTCCAGGACAACCATCCACCATATTCACAGAAGAGTTCCCATGAGCGGGCAATGGATTTGCTATTACATTCGGCGCACGGTCCTCGAAGGACACCATTCCACTCTTCATCGACTTCTGAACCTCATACTTGAGCGTATAATAATTCTCAGTATCATGTCCGGGTGCTCCTTGATTAAAATCACAACGGAGCTCAAGCTTGTACCACCATGGAAGTGGTTCTGGAATCTGTGGCGGGTTCCTTGGTTGGATGAGGTTCTTGAGAACCAAGGACGGATATAATTCTGCATAAGACATAAGAATCGGGTCGAAAGAGACCTTTTTCCTCTCAAAGTTTTGTTGATGATGATTGTTGTTGGTATTGTTGTTGTTGTAGGTGTTCGTTCGTTGTTGCGGTTGTTGTTGTTGACGTTGTGGTTGTTGAACTGGTGCTGATTGTTGATTAGAAAATACCGGGATAACGGAAGATACTTGATGATGATGTCGGGATGATTGATTCCCTCTGTCTCCCACTACTTATTGTATTCACTTCATTGTCTTTCTTCTTGCTGAAACTACTGCCATATCTCTTGCTCGTCGATGCCTCATCCTTCGACAAACGTCCCTCTCAGACTCCTTCCTCAAGCCTCGTCCCCATTAGGCATGGCAATATAACCCGTACCCGCGGGTACCAACCCGAACCCGCCCCGAAGTTGACGGGGAAAACCCGCTTTGACTGGGTTTGGGTTTGGGTTTGGGTTTTCCCCGATTTTAAAATATGGGGACGGGTCGGGTAATGGGGACACTAGTACCCACCCCGAACCCGTCCCCGAAACCGCCCCGTTTATTTTACTACGTACATTATTATTTATTTTTGATAATTTAAAATATTAAATATGTGGTCAATGTTTTGATATTTTAATTTGAATTTATTATTTAAAAAATTTGAAATGTATGTATGGGATTTTTTTAGATTGTTTTATTTTATTATTTGTAATGTAATTTTATTTTGGAAAAATAAATATTTCTATTAAAAAATTGATTTTACTAAATGAATGGTGGCGGGGCGGGGATACCCGAACCCAACCCGAACCCGTTTGGGACGGGTTTGGGTTTTAATTCCTCATCCCCGTTTGGGGCGGGGAACGGGGATTGTTTGGGGATTCGGGTTTGGGTTTGGGAGAGGTAAAAACCGTCCCCGACCCGCCCCGTTGCCATGCCTAGTCCCCATGTTTACCATTTCGTTAAAGTCACTGGGGGCACTAGCAATCATTCGTTCATAATAAAATGAACTCAGGGTTTTCAAAAAGATTTTTGTCATCTCTTTTTCCTCCAAAAGAGGAGTGATCTGGGCAACCAATTCCCTCCATCTCTGTGCAAACTCTTTAAATGTCTCCTTATCTTTCTGAGACATAGACCTCAACTGGTCTCTATCAGGCGCCATATCCATGTTGTACTTATACTGTTTGACAAAAGCCTTTCCCAGGTCATTGAAAGTACGAATGCTGGCACTATCCAACCCCATATACCAACGGAGCACAACACCAGTCAGACTGTCCTGGAAATAATGAATCAACAGTTGATCATTATCGGTCTGAGTAGACATCTTGCGAGCGTACATCACTAGATGACTGAGTGGACAAGTGTTCCCTTTATACTTTTCAAAGTCATGCACTTTGAACTTCACCTGGATCTTGACGTTGGGCACTAAACACAACTCAGCAACACTCTTTCCAAAAAAATATTTACCTCTTAGTGTCTTCAATTCCTTGCACAACTCAAGAAACTAATCCTTGATTTCATCCATTTTCTTGTAAACATTCGGACCCTCACACGGCTCAGAATGATAAAGGGTTCCCTCTACACGAGGTAAGGTGTGTACAACGGGAGGTGGCACAGACATGACCGGGCTAGATGCCGACATGGAAGCAAAGGTAGGCGCAAAGCCTTCAGGCATAAAGTTGGACGAAATTCCCCACGGGAATCCGGAAGACACTGTAGGCGCAAAATGAGCGGTAGTAGCAGGCATGGTAGAGGTAGCCACCTCTAAAATAATCGTCCTCACAGAAGGAGTTGCAGGCGTTGGAGAAGATTGACTCTGAGGAGCAAGAATTGACTCCATCATGGCAGTCAGACGGGCGATCTCGTCCTTCGGCTCTCTATTCTCTTGCTCTAGATGCTCCATAATTCTGAGATGATTAGCGTGGGTGTTGTACCGATGAGTCAGCTTGGCTAAAGCACAGAAGAAACACCAATGAGACATCTGGCAAAAGAGAAACCTGCTTATGCAAATGATGCATGAAATGCAATGCTTGTTTATTTATTTTTGTTTTCAAGGAACTTACTATATCATTTGCAAACATATATATATATATATATATATATATATATATATATATATATATATATATATATATATATCAATAATTGCAATAGTTTTTATATGACCAAAAATCTCTTTTCATTTATATAATTGGAAGACTAGTCATCCTAAGGATCCCTAACAACGTTAGAAGATATGGCTGAAGGCGCGTACTTCCTTCGAATGCTATCACCCAACAAAGTAGGCATAGGAATCCCAATCAAGAAAAGTATAATGGTGTTAACATCAACAAAACCATCAATGTTAGGGAACAAAGCTAATCCATAGATGAGCAACACAAAGATAGCTTCAAAAGCATCCACACTACCGGCTTGAGCAAAAGCAGTAGCTTCCTTGATGAGGAAATCAGATGGAAACCCAAACAATCCTCCTTTCTTTATCCAATGAGCCTTTATCTCAGACTTCTTCAAGTGAAGAGCTTCAACAATAATACTAGACTGAGGAATCTCCTTCAATCCACTAAAAGGTACTCTACTAGAAACAGGTATCCCCAAAAGATGAGAATACTCCTCCAAGGTAGACACAAGCTGAAAATCTGGGAAAGTGAAATAACGGTAGAGAGGATGATAGAACTGCACCAATACACTCAAGAGTCCTTCAACCACATCAGCAGATAAGATACATAAAAGCTTCCCATGGGATTGTTTAAAGTCAAATGGATCTAATACAAAAGATGCTAGCTTTCTTATCTCTTTCAAGTCGGGACATCCAAAATTGTACTTCTTAGTGTTCCTTCGTCCATAATCCATGGTCTGAAAATATTTGCAAATAATACCTCAGTTCCTTGAAATTTTCGTGTGATGAATGTTATGATGCGCATGAATGCATGAATGCAACAATCATAAATAAGGGATCACACACAAGGCAAGCAAAGGTCAAGGGATGAATGAAGTCATTGTTAAGATCAATCATCCATTTTGGTGGATTATGGTTTACACCTTGTTGCAACTCACGAGCATGGAGTATGAGTAAGAACCATCCCAAAGGAGTGAACTAAGGATAAAAACCTGTAGATCATGTTTTAAAAAGTTCCCAGAGTCTTAATTCCATCTATCGGATATTACAGGTTAAGATGACTGACTCATCGACCCATAATATTCTCAAGAGAAACTCGTCTGAGTGTAATATTGCGTAACAACTGTTATCAAGTCTACACTTAAACAGTTTCCGCACTACGTCCTAAATAGGCCAAGAGGGGGTAAATGTTCTACGGTCCTCAGCTTCTCAGACCCAAATTAGAGATAGTAATGCCTAACCACAAATACTTGTGTGACATTTCCAAATCTAAAAGAGTCTCCACTTAGCAGATGGATCTCAAGCCAACTTGTTAAGGACTACTCCACACAAGTGGAACATGACTATACCATCCTCCTATCTTAGTTGCACTCAAGTTCGGGTTAGAACTTATCTCACCACTCAGAGATCACCAAGCACAACAAGCGGATTATATCACACATACATATATACAAACATCACATATATACAAATATATACACACAAAAAGTAGGCTAAACCCACTGGAGCCTACTCCCCAACAGAGTCGCCATTTAATTTCTGTAGCGGTAAATTCATGATCATCAAGCTATGGATAAGCTAGAGATCAAATAACAAGAGTTGCCACCGTGCTTTTATTGTTTCCAAGGGAAATGGAAAAAAGTATGAACAAAACCCAAAAGTAATAAGTTTTCAAATCAAAACTAATAAAATGTCAGAGATTACAGGTAAGGGAGTTGGTTACACAGAGGGAAGGTGTTAACACCCAAAGTGTCCTAGATACTCTTAGGGAGCCCTTTTTGTATGCATATGTATTTTGTACAAAAATGATGTTTACAAACAAATAGAATGGGGGGATGAGAAAAGAATTCATTAACTATATTTTTGTGTTTGGCAAGACCTTCGGTCTTGCGCCTACGTACCAACATAAAAATGAGGGATCAAAACCTCGTAGTTCGTGATACAAATTTCAAAGTGGATGCATTACTTTTAACAAAAATTAAGTTTGAAAGGCACAAAGGCCTAAAAATGGTTTGAATGAGTTAGTTCTTTTTTTCTTTTTGAAAGCGTAAGTCAAGTATAGTTAAGTTTGTTTACTAGTTTGATTTAAGAAAAGAGATTTGAAAATGCAATGGCATAAGGCAAAGGTTTCTATCTTTTTGCAAAGTGGTCAAAGTTTAGAACAAAATAAGTTCAAACAAAGAAGATTTTGAAAAAAGGAGGGAGAGATTTTGAAATTAAAGAAATGGGGAGAAGATGAAGGGACTAATCCTATGCACAAAATTAAAAGTTAAGAGTTGAAAAGATCTGACCAAATGGGTAGCAATCCAATACACAAGAATGTCAACAGTAAACCCAGAATTCCCTTGGACATATCAAGCAACACCCAAATGCACAATTATATTATCTTGAAGAGCAAAGACATCAAATAAAGATAGCCACATCCAAGCTTTAGCCATTCCATGATCTTCTTCAAGATTTGCCCATGTAGAAAATGAATTCCAAAAGTCACAGGTTAAAAATAATAGCTTCACAAAGATCATGTTGCAGATGAACTCAGAGGGATCTTGAATGATGTATCAGGTGATGTTTCAATTGCAAGCACTTGGTTTCTCAATAAGTTGGCATTGGCCAAGTCCTTTAGCATATGAATGTTGCCTAAGTTCTAAGTCCATTTGTCCAAGATCAAGCCAACAGTCCAGACAAAACTTTTTTAGGGTTTTTTGTTTCTATTATGTACATTAATGGTCAAAGACCATACAAACAAGCAAAGTATACACAAACAAGATAAATCACACAATATGGTCCAAGTGGACAAAGTGAAAATTGCATTAACATAAACAATTAGAATGATATGAACAATGGAAAATGAATAAGACTAAGATTAAATGACATTAAAGTAAATGGCTTAAAATTAAAAGTTAGTTGTTAGTGAATTAGAAGTTAGTATTGTTTTACTTTTGCTTTTAATTTTAAGACATTCTTTGGAAAACACTCAACCCATTTATCACAAGCATGGATCCGTGAGCCAAGATATCTTCCAAAGGAAGGAAAAAAGGCCAAGTTTCCGCACAATACCATGAAAGAGGGGAGACTTACAATCTCACTAACTAGAATGCTATGCCTTTTGTGTCCCAAATTTAGCGCTATGTTAAGCAATCGTAATTGGACTTATGTAGAAGTCACAACTATTTGAGATCGGGCAATAGAGTTTTGGTGTTAATGCATGTTAGATACATAGTATAATGGACTATGCTCATGAAACATACCACACACAAAAAGAAATATGCAAAAGAAGTGGTCTAATCTCATCCATACTCATGTTAATTTTTCAATCAACTAGCTAGGACTTTGAGATATCATAGGCCAAATGATATGAATGCATAAATAAGGGGAATGAGATGAAGAGGGAGGGGAATGGATCAAAACTCAAATTGATCAAAGGAGGACTTTTACCAAATTAATATCATCCATTAATTTTGGGAGATGGAATGTACATTCCATCAATCCCCTAAATCCAATGATATTAACTTGACAAAGTCAAATCAACCTTGACCAAGGCCTAACAACAAGAGTCAAACTCAAACAAGTCATCACAATTGGTCAACAAAATTATTTGGCATTTATTCAAATTAAAAATATTAAAATAAGGCATTTAAATTAAATATGGTTTGTCAAATTCCTAAAACCTCATCCAAACACCAAAGAAATGGCCATGAGATTTATCATAGGTCAAACAAGGTCAAAGGACCTTGGAGAAAAAATTCCAGAATTTTTAAAGACTTAAAAGTATTTTTAAACAATTAAAAACAAATGAAAAATCACTTAAATCATGAAAAATATTAATAATGATCCAAAAAATAATTTTAATTCAGAATCTGAAAGAGGAAATTATTTGAAATTTTTTGGTGAAACTCTCATCTTTTTTGGATCAATATTAAAATTAATATGAATTAATGAAAAGAAAAGGAATAAAAGAAAATCAGAAAATAACAAAAAATGGGGACCACTTGATCTGCCTCATTAATTGAGGTGGCAGATCAAGTGGTCCTCAGCGCGCTTTCCACCGTGGACTTAAGTCAATGCGCCACATGAATGGTAATCAGATCCAACGCGTGAGATTAAAACAATTTGAACCAGATCAATGACTCTGAACACTTCCAGCACATCGCCGACATCCAAAGGCCAATCATCTTCTCCGGTGATCCTGGCCAGACTGGTTCACTCATCACCATCAAGAAAATGAAAAAGGAGGACATGATCTGAAAGAAAAAATGGCGTAGAGCACGAATCTGACCTCAATTTTAACTAACTCCACATATATAGAAAGATATGAGGAGTTGAATTTTGAGGTGTGTCAACTGAGTTGCTTCGATTTGACCTCTAAGCAACTCAATCTTCTTGCCTACATTGGTAGGACTTCAGACAACCAAAGATCCAAGAGAATTGAGTGGAATTGAGAGAGAATCGAAGAGATGAAATTTTCTGGAAAATACCTTCAATGCAGGTCTGGATTCAACTGTTCTTGCTTTGGCTCAGTATGCTTACAGAAGTAGATTAGAATGCACAAAAGGTCTTGGATCCCTGGAGTTTTGAATCTCAAAACAGTGAGATTCCAACTCAATTTCCAAAGGAAATTCTCAGGATTCTCCTCTCAAAAGGAAGGGTTTGGTGTTTGGGATCAAAGCTGGTGCGAAGGGGTCCTTAATTCTGAGCATATGGAGCTCTATTTATAGCTGAATCACATGATATTTGCACATTCCAAATGAGTTTCCAAAATTGGAAATGAGTGATGCACGTGTGCATGGGCGTGTACATGCCCATGAGATAATTCCATTTGGTCCAAAATTGAGTGTGAACAAGTCTGAAATCAAATTGGAGTGCTAGGCAATTGTACATGGGAGCTTGAAGTTTGATTTTTGCCAAATGATGATGCAATGTTCAAGTCATGCGCAACCCACTCAAAACTTGTCCAAAATGGATGAAATTGGACTTTTTAGAAAGTTTAGATCAAGAGGAAAAACTTTTATGTTCAATACTTTTCCATTTGAAGCTTGTTTCATGATGAATTTTGAGGTGGATGTTTGGAAATTTCAACATATCAAAAAAAATTCTAAGTGTCAAGCCATATATCTCAATATTCCACCTTGCTTAACTTTTTATGTGAGCTTCAAATGAGAAAAGTGTCTTTATCAAACTTGTAGCTATTTCAAAGACCTTCAAAATAGTCACTAATTTCATGTCATTTGGATTTGGGATGATAGAGTTATGCATTTTTGAAGTTTGGAAAAATCACTTGTTCAATGGTATAGGTCAAAAGTGACCTATAATGTAACCTCATATCACATGCTCATAAAAGTTGAATTAGATCTCACTCCAAACATCAAAGTTGAAGTAGACATCTTGAATTTGATTGTACAGCTTGGAAATATTTCATCTCATAAAAATTGAGCAAGTTATGGCCTTCGGAAGTTGACTTTCAAATTAGGGTTTAGACAAAATGAGCTATAATGTTTCAACATAGAAAATGATTTTACAAGAAAACCTAGCTCTAGGTCTCAACATGAAAGTTGTTTGGAATGTCATTTAGAGTAACTTTTCTCTTGTAATAATTTTCATATGGTGAAAATTGTAGGAGATAGGGTCTAGGGAGACCCGGTTTTGATCAGATGAATTCATCTGGCCAACCACCATCGACCAACTTGCTAACCTTCAATTCTTTGGACTTTATTGGCTCATGGTAGATCATATATGCATAAGATGATGAATTTTGAAGTGTCCTCTGATAAATATGATCAATTGGTAAGATAGCTTGTTGGAGAAGTTACTCAAGATACCCAGTCAAACTAGGGTTTCCAAGGCAAATCACCCTCAAACTCTTGAAGAAAACTTTATCAATATAACATGTAGGAATAAATGGAACTCATATATGATGCTGATAACCATACTTGGATCAATTCATGGTTGTGCTCTTTGTCATGAGGGTCCTAAACCCTAGATATGAACTTGATAGATCAATAGTGATCATGCCCTACCTACAAAAGAGTTAGGCAAATGCAAAGACATATTTTTGTATTTTGGTTAGAAAAATGATAATATACAAGTATTATACAATCACATAGTGCTTGGTGATCTCTCCCAAAACAAACCCAATGAAAGAAGGGTAAGGAGGATGCCAAGGTATGATCCCAATGCTAATGCTTATGATGAAATTGCATGAGGGATCTTAGGGTCAAAATTGGGGTCTTACAATTACTATACAGGCAAAATAATACACTTGCTATTTTTCCGATCAATGTCCAAGACGATAATTCCATATCCACTTTTCTCGAATTTCCATTGTAGTAAGATATCTATGATCTATAACCTTCAGCTCAACCTTGAAGGTTCTATTGGCAGCCATAGGAGCTTTAAGGACCGAAACCCAGTTGCATCCATAATGCGCAGCCCCTTGTTTTCCATGTGAATCTTGTAATCCTTCTCAAGCAATTGGATAATACGTAGAAGGTTATATTTGATTCCTGGAATGTACAATACATATTTGAACAAGGAATATCCATTGTCCCTTCTCATTATCAAAACATCATCGATCCCATCGGCCGCTAGAGTGGTGTGATTCACGAACTTCACTTTGTTCTTCATGGTACGATTGTTTTTAACAAACTAATTCTTTATCCCCGTCCTATGAGTAGAACAACCAAAATACAAATACCATTCTTTGTTGCACTGGACTCATTCTCTCACAGTCACCATAAGATTTTCTTATGCATGCAACCGGTTACAGCTTTCGCGTAACCGGTTACAACCTGTTTTTGCAGCATCCCTAGATTTGTTGTTGTTGTTATCTCGCAGCTTGCTGCTGCTGCATTCGCCTTCTGTGATCATGACCAAGAGTTTAATCTCCTCATCAAACTCTTGTTTTGCGACCTTGGTTTCATCTCCTTGAGGTTCCTTCTTGTTCATATTGCACTCTCTTGTAAAATTACTGAACCTTTGACCCTTAAAGCACAGCTCTTTGCTTTTTTCAAACCTCTTCTTTTCACATCTAAAGTTGCCTTGACCACCATTTTTGTTGCAGCTGCTCTCACCCCTTTGACAAGTCAAATTCTTGGAACTTTGGGACTCTCTTTCACAAAAATTATGAAAATTCCATTTACTCTTCATGGACCATTTTCCTTTCGATCTCTTGTCCTTCTCGTTGAAACGAGCTTGCAAAGAGATCTCCGTTTTTGCCTTATCATTATTCTCTCCTCCATCCTTTGCTCATGAACCTCGAGTGAGTTTTGCAACTCCTTTTTGCTCATCGTCGCAAGATCCTTCGATTCATCAATCGCTACAACCACGTTGTCAAATCTTGGCATTAAAGAACACAAGTTTTTCGCGACAACATACTTATTTGTGACTGTTTCTCCACATTCCTTCACTTGATTCACCAACCGAGTGATTCTCGTTGTGAGATTGTTGATTGTCTCCTTTCCTCCATTTGAATCAATTTAAGTTGACATTTGTGAGTTTATAACCTCATTACCTTTGCTTTGTCAGTCCTTACGTATGTCTTCTCTAAGATTCTCAACACTTTCTTTGAAAATTGTTCAATCAACAACTTTTTCAAAGTTGTCACCATCCATTAATTGAGGGATCAAAAGCATCGCCTTGAAGTCTTTCTTCTTCTATTCCTTATGTGTTACTCGTTGTGCATCTGTTGCACATTGGACAAGGGGATTCACCCCGTTCTTGATCACTTCAAGAACATCTTGATAGCCAAACAACACTTTCATTTGTTTATACCATTTATCATAATTCTTCGCATCAAGGATGTGTAGGTTTACATGGATTCTTTCATTGAAGACAAAATTCATGTTGCACACTAGGTATTTGTGGATCAGAACCAGACTCTTGATGCCAAATGTTAGAACTTGAAACCACAAGATTGGTGAATAATGGAGAAAAATTAGAGTGTAAAGTGAGAGAAAGAAATTAAGAGAGATGATTGAGGGTGAGAATGTATATTTTGTTACCATTGATGAGGATGCCACCAAGACATATATACAAACATTGCAAAATGATTGAAAGACAAGTTACACAATTACATATATGAAAAATAGAATTTACGAACCTGTAACTGATTAGACTAAATCTATAACTGGTTATAGCTATTACAAAAATAAATTCTTTCAATGGTAACCACTTACACTCACCATACATGTCTTGTTTCTTGGACTCATAAGTGATTTTTGTCCAACTCTAATCATTACACCCATATTAACTAGTTTGTGCTTGAATTATAAAAATTTAACAAGTATTTGATGTCAAATTCAATGTCAAGGTATCATTGCTGTAAAAATGAGTCACATTAATAAATTTCTAAGTCATCAAAATACATTTGGTCATAACACCGTGGAGATCCAAAACCATTTCTATTTCTTTTGCACAATAGCAAAATAAACAAACAATTCTCATATTAATTACCAAAAAAAAAAACCACATGCCCAAGATTTATCATGTAGATACAAAACCAAAACAAAAGTAGATTTCAGAAATTTCCTATCCACAATATTTTTAAGCAACACAACATTTCCCATGAAGCAAGCAAGTTGCAGTATTCAACAAATTAAGCACCAGTAATACAAGAATTAATTACTCTGTTATTGAGTTTTTATCCCTTTATTTCGTGCTTTGGATGGTGGTTCCATGGCATGGCATTGTCTGCAAGCAATGAAAAACCACCGGAAAACTCTCCGAACAAACTGTAACGACGCCCTCTTCTTCATGTTCTTCTTCTTCTCCGTTTTCGCCCGTTTTTGTTTTCTTCTCTTGGACGCGTCACGGTTCAAACCCGCCGGCACAGGCATTATATACTGCCACCTCTGCGAACACCCGTAGGACTGTTGAACCGGACGAGCAACAGATCTAGAAGAAAGGTTTACCCTATTGTGAAACAGTTTTCGTTCGGAAGTGTCACTAGAGCTTGTCCTAGCACTACTACAACTGCTGTTGGTACTATTGCTTCGGGACGAAAGCAATGAGTCTTTGCTTCCGATGCTGGCGGTTCTGCTAGTGGTGGTGACATGGTTGAGAGGGAATGAATGTGGTTGGAGGCGGCCGTTGAAGAAAAGCTGATCCGCTGGTGATGTTGTGCAGGAGGGTGAGTTCGGGGTTAGGGACCCGAATTCGAAGTCGGAATCTTCTTGATTGGGTGTGCTCGGAAACGAGAAAGAGAGATCAGATTGGGATGCTTGTGTTTTCAATTTCATGGCTGTAATACTAGTTTCTTCTTAATCTTAACAAATGGCTTATAAGTATGTTGGATTTGGAGAGTGTTTACAAGCTCTTTCTTTGATGGTTTCATGATGTTATATAATAGGGACTATGTGGATGCCACCAAAACCCAAGTTTAACAAATATTGCATGGTGGTGGTCATGTAATTATGATGTTGGCTATGTCTAATATAACAATGTGTCACAAAGGACTGAGGTATATAATTTACCGACATGAGGTATATAGCATATATATTTAGTGAGTATGCTTTGGTGTATTTTGTCCTAAAGACCAATACATGGTGGGATCACTATAACTATACTAGTGTTCTAGCTTTCCTTTGCAAATGGAATTATTATAGCATAGTCAAAGTCTCCTATAAGGTTTAAATTAAATATATGGAGGAGAGTGTGATTACCATGATCAAATTACTTGCTCTTTTACTTTTTGATGTAAAGAAGAGACTTGCTTTTGATTTCTCGCAACCAAAAAAGGAGACAAATAAGCTCTTATAAAAATCATTGGTCTCTTATTTAGGGTTATGTGGCGTAACCAATGGCCCATATTAAATCATTATGCCTTTGGTTCCATCGGCCACCAGATTCAGCTCAGTCTTCAATATATTTTCTCAACCAAAGCAAATTATTCGTCAATCTTCATTAAAAAGCACACTTTCACGTGAAGCCGACACAATGTGCCTGGTCCTGAATATTAAGACAAAAGCTGCCAAAGGTTTGATTGTATTAATAAAATGTTTTCAGTGCTACTCATAACACCATCATGTCCCCAACAATTTCCATACATGTTAGGTGTTCAGATAATCTCTATTGTGACTCAATCTTGTAGCTGAATGATTTTCATTCTTAATTATTGAATTCATTTACAAGAGTCTTGTAGTTTATATGTAGGAAACATAAAACAATTGAGAGATGATAGTTAATTGGTTATTTAAGGGAAACCCAATAGCAGTGACATGCAACAGTAAGATATAAAATATGTGAACTCCTTTTTTCTATCAGACAAGTAAATTCTCTTACCGAGTCTAACATCATCATCCATTTCGATCTGACGACATACCGCATTTCATGCTCTCTTGCACGAATTTACTTGTCAACTACCTCTCATATTTAAAGAAGGGATTGTTTCATATATCAAGATATTCAAATTTTCCCCCTTAAAAACTCCACTTACTCTTTAACTGACTCGAGTGTTTCAGTATTAACCTTGCATATCAGCCTCATCTCCACCGTATCAAAAGCTTTGAACCACCACAATGCATTATGAATTCGTTGTCTTCGATCATCATCTACTTCCAAAATAGAACATTGATGTCGTCTATAGGAAACACACCTCAGTCTTCCGCTAGACCAACGTCGTTCACCGCTTGAGTGAAAGTGTCTCCATGAGAGAAGACGGAAACAATCTCTAATATCTTTGAATTCACCCAAGCTCCTGAAATGTCTTTATTGGCCTTCTAGGTCGAAACTGAGGTAATAACCATGATTAAATATGTCAAGAAACTGATGCAGGTTTGATGTAGATAGCGAACAAGTTCAAATTCTCACCATCTCAAGAACCCTAAAAAATGGTAACAAGGGCAAAAGCAAAAGGTTCAAATGCTAGTACCCAAGAGGAAGAGAAATCAGACATGCAAGATGAAACCGACGAGTTAAGCCTTCTGAATCTGGACCGACACTCGAGCAAGAATGTTGAGGATTACGATCATTCTGCACTACCAATGGTGAAGATTTACCCGAAGCGATTCAAGAAAAAAAATACTCAAGCACACTAAGGAAAAAAGGAATATCATTATTAACTAGAGTAGGGATATGTGTTGTTTGCTCCCAACGTCACCTCGCACCTTAGGAGAAAAATATTTAATTCACTTATTTCCAAAGATGATGATGTCCTACCAAAGGCCTCTACGTCTAGAATCTCATGGCCGGGAAAGGACACATATCCCAAACCCTTAATGGCTTGGGGATAACTTTTCTAGAGCGCCCACAAAGGTCCAAAAGCACATAAACCCAATAGAGGTGACAAGCAACAGTAAGGCGCATAAAAGACGGACTCCTTTTCCATATCAAGCATAAAAGATAGACTCCTTTTCCTTAATGGCTTGGAAAGGACTTCACTCTTTACTACCTTACTGACTTGAGCATTGGATTGTTAATCTTGGAGGAAGCTCCCTCTCATGCGCATCAAAAGCCTTGAACCAACATAATGCACTGTGAATTCAACATCTTCGATCATCATCTAGTTCTACAACATAACAAGTATCATTTAAAATTGTTGCACATAGATTAATAAATATAATTGTACATCCCATATTTTATTAGAACCCGTATAAAGTCGGTCTTGCGCATCGACAGTCTATAAACAGTAATGTGTATATTCCGGGTTATTCCTCGAATTATGTTGCAAATGGTTAAATTGGCGGTTACGTTTATTATGGCCATAAAGTCTATTAACCACGACTATTCAGATTTTACAAGGGTGAACATTATAAAAGACCCTTGATCCCAAACAAAAAAAAGGGAATCACGTAGATGAATAACAAAAAAAGAGAAACCATACATGAAACCTTGGACCACCAACAATGGTGGCCATGAATCCTAACCAATATATCTCCTAACAAATATGACGATTGCGGCTTCACCTGACTAGCTTCCGGGAAGTTTCTCCAAATAATAGTTATCAAAAATATTTGACACCCACCGTGAAGCTCAAGTAAGACTTTCCCAAGCCAGACAAACCATAACATTAACAATAACCTTAATATTACCTTAACAATAACCTTCTCCAAACTAATTTTCCATTGAAATATGTCTTCTCTGAGTGCATTGTCACAATCTGTTTCCAGTTATATAGCCTCAATTGATATGGGTAGGGTTGAATTCAGCCATCATATTTTTCCAGTATTTGAACCACTGCCACGTGTGTTAAATCACAAAACAATTACCAAGTCGGAAAGGCGAGTTAGCAATAAGGTGGCATACGAATCAAATATAATCAAGTAAAAGGGTGGAGAACTCAAATCCAAAAGGGAGAGGCTCGTCGATATTCTCCCACAAGCTTTGATCTATTTGATCATTCTATAACATGGATCCTAGAAGAAATTGAACAGGTACTCGACAAGAGCCCCATCCTTAATCCTAGAAATATCGTGTCAGTGGTGTCATGACATGTGTCCTCGCAATCATCCCTGCTACCGCTTGCCGTAAAACATCACCACCGTAAAGAGAATCCCATTGACGAGGTTGCCAACTTCGATCCGAAAACTCGACTCGTTCAACCCTCTCGAAGATTATGATCTGAGGACAACGTCCAGGTCGCACATCCACTCTTCCGGCGTTTTTGGCAATGTTATGTCATGCAAAGTTCCACACGACAACACCGTCGGCGACGATGGTTTTATTCAAATAAGTTCTCCTTTTCATTTATACGATGTGATCATGCCATACCATAGAAGTAGTGTTAAAATCGGTAGTGAGAATGACATGAATGTCTAAGTTGTGAAACTGCATTGACTTGATGTGTGTGTTTATGTGCGTATTACGAAATAATAATATTGTTGCGTTACTAGGATGTCACAAGTGTTGTACTGCTAGAAGGTAGCGAGTCGAAGCGAGCTTTAGAAGAGTCTCCAATGACCTTCCGACAATCAAATTCTAATGCCGACCTTCTCAAGTCACCATTAATTGGAGAATATCGTTATTACGATGCCGACCAAAGTGCGGGAGATAATGATGATATTGTTTGTTCTAGGAGGGGGGCTATTATAAAGAATCTCACTAGTTCTGTTTTGGAGTTACTGATTGAGGGAGCAAGGAATAAAGTTCTTAGACATATAGACTATATGCCTTTCAAAAAGAAAGACCTATAGACTGTATATTGCCGGTGACTTGTCGCATCTTGCAATATGCTATACATGCTGATAGAACAGAGGAAAGGTAGAATAGAATGGAGAAAATTATTTTATTAATGAATATGAAAACAAAAAAGAAGTTCCAGAGCTACTGCTCCTCAGTTAGAGAAAACAATTCTTTCACTGCCCAAACCCTAATATGAAAAACAGAAAATAATAGCATACCTAGCTACTGCCCCATACACTCCTATTTATATGGGGAATACTAACTAACTCCTATTTATTTGGAAATACTAACAAACTAACTGAGACTCCTATTTATTTGGAGAATACTGATTAACTGGGCCTTTCTTATTCTTTCTCACATATACCCTCCACTGTTTAGGCCCAAAATTATCTTTGTTAACTAACACATCTCCATCATCACTTGTGGGGTCCGATTCATTCCTATCATCACCCCCACCTACAACATTAGCCTTGACCTCAAGGTGTAAATCAGGGAATTTACTCTTCAATAACAGTTCCTCTTCCCAGGTAGCATCTTCAACATCCATCCCTTCCCATTGAATAAGCCATTCTCTCTTGTGATGTCCACCATCGAACTTATCCCTCCATGATAAAATCTTGGCCGAAGTAATATCCCCTTTTTCTGACTCTAAACTGATAGGTAGTTGAGTAGTAGTAGTAGTAGTATAGTTTCCCTCCGCTTTCTTCAATTGTGACACGTGAAAGGTAGGATGTATTTTAGATGTTGGTGGTAACTTTAACTTATAAGCAACTTGTCCTATCTTCTTCATGATTTGATAAGGTCCGAAAAATCTAGGGGCCAGTTTTTTATGGATTCTTTGCACAACCGAGTGTTTTCGATGAGGACGTAATTTGAGGAAAACCCAATTACCAACCTCAAATTTCACTTCCTTGCGTCTCTTGTCAGCTTGGTATTTCATGTGCTCCTGGGATTTGAGTAAATTAGTTTTCAATTGACGCAACGCCTCATCTTTGTCCCTTAACTCCTGCGCTACAGCTTCTACTCTGGTTTCTCCCTCTAAAAAATGCACCAACACTGAAGGCTTTCTGCCATACACCACCTCGAAAGGGGAGAACCCTGTAGACACATGGAATGTGGTATTGTACCATAATTCTGTCCACGGAATCCAGTGTGCCCATGTCTTAGGTTGATCTGCAATAAAACAACGTAGATAGGCCTCTAAGCAACGATTAATCACTTTTGTTTGGCCATCCGTTTGTGGATGGTATGCCGAGGACATTTTAAGCACCGTGCCAACTAACTTGAACAACTCTTTCCAAAAGATACTTAGAAACAAGGGGTCACGATCACTAAGAATAGACTCTGTAATTCCATGTAATCTAACCACTTCCTTCATAAAAATAGCAGCTATTGAGCGAGCAGTAAATGGATGTTTAAGAGGAATGAAATGGCTGTATTTGGAGAGACGGTCCACAACAACCAATATAGCTTCAAATCCATTACTCTTTGGCAAACAAGTAATGAAATCCATAGATATCTCACTCCATACCAAAACCGGAATAGGAAGAGGTTGTAATAATCCATTAGGAGTAGTTGCCGCATATTTTTGTCGTTGACAAGTATCACAAGCTTTCACAAAATCTTGCACCCTCTGCATCATCCCTTGCCAATATAAAGTTCCTGCCATTCTCCTATAAGTGCGTAGGTGTCGCAACCTGAAAAATGGAATGCGAAAAAAAACAACCGGCGAAGAGAGACAGGAGAGTCGCCACCGTGCGTTATTTATCCCAAAGGAGGGAAAGGAAACGCTCGAAGTAAACCTGGAAAAAGGAAAGGACAAGACAGGGTCTCGCAACCAAATCTTGGGTTCGGGAGTCGATTATGCGAAGGGAAGGTATTAGCACCCCTACGCATCCATAGTACTCTACGGGATCCACTTTTGTAGTTCTTGTCTAAAGGGTGTGGGATTATGTAATGTGTTATTTACTAAAAAAAAGGGGTTAAATGAAAATGACTCGCGCGAATGTCGCATCCACTGCATACGTATCTCATCTGAATATGAGAATCAGAGTCTTCGTAGCTCGGCTGACCTATGGGTTAAGGGTAATTGTGCTCCCTAAGACATCGCGTCTTATGCCTACGTATCTCATCTGGAATGAGAATCAGAGCAAGCCGTAGTTCGGCTAACTACGGGGTTATGGATTGGGTTTTGGACGAACGATGTTACTACACAATCTACCGGATGCTCGACCATTGGAGACTTACTCGCCTGTAGTAGAAGGAGTTAATGTGTTCTTAGGAGAAGAAAAATCAATGAGTTGATAGGGTTAGGGATGCTCATGGAAAAAGGAAATCCTAGACGAAGGAACCTGTATAAAGTAAACACACAAAACATTGCCTCCTATCGAGGTATTCCAGCTAAGAAAGCGGTAAAAATACGGAAAAATGTAAAAGTACCACACGGATAAAGATCTGAAGTAACAGTAATTAACGGAACAAGGAAACCCTGAGATCCTCCCAAGCTAACACCATCAAAGAAAGTGAGTCAGTACAGGTAATCGGAATGAAACCTCCAGGCGGTATCCCACAAATAAAGTAGAACACCAGGAAAACCATCTCTGCAAGAGTCATATGAGCCCTCACAAAACAAAACTCAACAAACAGGTTAGAGAAACAAAATAGGGTAACCAAGAGTTTCCTCCGAATCAAAATGTAACCACATGAACCATGCCATTAAAATTCACAAAAAGCAACCAAGGGTAGGAGGCCTAAACCTCTTGTCAAACACATGCATCAAAAGGGTATCAAATTCATCCATAATACCTCATACATTTAGAGCATTCAAATTAAAGGCATAAAGATGATGGATATAGGGCAAACCTGATTGGAGAGATCGGTTGAAATCAAATGGCACGGTTGGATTTGCAAACCAATTTTAGGGTTTGCTTGAGCTGAAAGTGTGTGAGTCAGAATGAACCTTTCAGAATTTCCTGGAGGTTGCTGCAGATTAATTCTCACTCTCTCTGTCTAGGTTTCTCTTCAGGTTTTGTCCAGGGTTTTGTTCCAAGGAAACTTCAGAGTGTTTTGCTTCTCTTCCTTTTTCTGTCTGTTCTCCCTCTTTTATAACCTGATTTTCATGGCTTTGTGGGCTCAAATGAGAGAGGTCCAAGTCCAAGATTTTTCTATTATATTTTATTTATTTATTTATTTAATTAATTAATTTTTTTTTTTTTTAAATTTTTTTTCGTTTTTTTTTTTTTGGTTTTCTTTTTTTTCCGAAACGCGTGGGCTTCGCCTAGCGAGCATGACAGTTCATGAACAAACTTTTGCTCCTTCAAGATTAACGTTTTGACTAATGAATAGACCCCTGTTGGAAGTAACTCAAGTCTTTCCCTTGTGTTGACTGATCATCTAAATAGAACCCACAAAGTGTCCTGGATGATGTTCAAGCTTCTTGGAGCTAATCCCGATTGACATGATGAAATGCAATGTATCTAATGTTAAATGACCTAAAAATGAATGCATGAATAAGGAGGGCAAATTTTGGGGTGTTACAGCTGCCCCTATTCTGTCATCAGCTAACCCGAGCAGGATGAAAGCGAACAGCTTATCAGACAAACAGGGTGAGCTGTGATTGAATACCAAAGACAGACCGAAAATTTGCGCTCCGAGAACACCACAAAAATGCTGAAATACACCGCGCTGTTTATTTCTCTTCCGATCCTCTGGCTGAATCTGAATCAGTCTTCTGACTTAATCTGGAGTTTCGATCCTCTGGCTGAATCTATACTCAATTTAGTCCTCTGGTTGGATGTTAATTTTGATCCTCGGGCTGGATACGATTTTGATCCTCGGGCTGGATATGATTTCAATCTTCTGGCTAGATCTTCTTCGATCTTCTGGCTAGATCTGAATTGTTTCGATTCTCTGGCTGAATCTATTACCGATCTTCGGGCTAGACCTGACTTCGATCTTCTGGCTAGATGCACTTTGATCTTCTGGCTAGATCTACTTTGTTTCGATTCTCTGGCTGAATCTATTTCCGGTCTTCGGGCTAGACCTGACTTCAATCTTCTGGCTAGATCTACTTTGATCTTCTGGCTAGATCTGGATTGTTTTGATGATAAGTTCCCATCACCAGGATCTCGCATCTGAGGCATGCGCTGGTTGACCCCCTTTCGAAATCTACACTCAATCTTCATGTTAGATATGCAGCTTTGAGAATATTCCACTTTTTGGGCTTCGTACATATTCTTCAGGCTAGAACATGTTATAACGACTCTTCGATTAGACTTTGTTTTTTAAATGCGATCTGCGGGCTGGATCCTCTTGTAGGTTGATTTTCTATTGAGCTGTCAATCTATTCCTCCAGATGGCTTGCTAGGGAAATAACGCTCGTAGTCGACTCTCTGGCTGAATCTTCGAAATGACCCTCAGGTTGGATCTCTGGAAAACGATTCTCAGGCTGAATCTTCGAAATGACCCTCATGCTGGGTCACACACACACTTGATCCTCTGGCCGAATCTCATGACTTTGGTTGTAATGTGATTTTTCAGTCTGCTTTGAAGAACCTGTTTATCAGCTTATGTGTATGTTTGATATGCATACAACTGCAAATGCAAATGTTATGCAAGGTGCAAAAGAAAAAAGAAATCTGCTTGGGGAAGCAACTCTGGCAGGGAGCGGATCGCTGTATCAATCCTTGAATGCTCTGTGGGGAACGATCCGTCTGCCGGGACCGGGGAGCCACCGAAAATAAATCGGCCTTTTTTGAAAAGTTGACCTTGCTGGGGAAGTATCAACTATGGAAACTTTGTTTGGCGAGGCTCTGCGAGGAGAGTCTGTGAGGAAAGCACTTCCTGGGGAAATGTCGTAGGAAACGACCTTTGCTGGGGATATGAACTTGCTAATCGTCCTCAGGCTGGGGATTAAAACAAATCTGTTAGAAATAATCTGCTGGGGACGAGATGAACACTAGGAACACCACCCTCTTGTCTGTTGGGTATGCGACTACTCCGCTGTTGCTGGGAAGATACAGTCTGGCACTGTCGACTCCGCTGGGGATATATAGTCTGGATACTGTCAACTCTACTGGGGATATACAGTCTGGATACTGTCAACTCTACTGGGGAACCTGCTCT
The DNA here is from genome assembly GCF_024323335.1 of Lathyrus oleraceus. Classification (NCBI taxonomy): domain Eukaryota; kingdom Viridiplantae; phylum Streptophyta; class Magnoliopsida; order Fabales; family Fabaceae; genus Lathyrus; species Lathyrus oleraceus. Next base: position 365,060,768 of record NC_066582.1, read on the forward strand.
GCAGAGGAGAGGCTTTGTCAACCGCTTGGGGGTGGGGATTCATGACTTGGCATCCGGTTCTTGTGACCTGTAACCGAAAAATACACGTATACCCCGGGGAATTACTCGGTTTGAATTCACCGTCCGGGATTAAGCACATTCAAAGCAATTTTGACTGTTTTCCTGCGCAAGTCATCTGCAAAATACACCATTACATTCAGATGCAATATGTTTCCTCAAGAATTCAGACATCTTTTGCAAACAAACTGATAAATGAAAAGTAAAGAGGCTTTTTAATTGAATTATTCGACTTTTGTTGGTTGAAAAATTTGTGCCAGGAATAGGCGAGTACATCAGGAAGCTGATCCTTGGAAAGAGGCGATCACTATAAATTGAACAAGAGAAACTATCCTAATGGCAATGTGGAAACGGGGTCCCACTGAGTTTCGACTCTGTTATGGCTCGTATGTCCTCAAGACGCTCTGCTCATCTTGCTTTCTGAAGTGGATGGTTAGACGATCTTTAACCTTCGAAGATTGCCGGATTGAATGAAACGGTGATATAACACGGATGAACTCAGATCGCAGTTATTCGCTTATTCCCTAACTTTTGCGTGGACCGCCCTTTTGGGTTTTCAATCCACCGGGATACCTTTTTTTTGCCTGAGCCGCCCTTTCGGGTTTTCGACTCACCGGGTGTACATTTTTTTTATATCCCTAAGTTTTGCCCGAACCTCTTCATTCTTTTTTTGGTTCGTCGGGATGCCCCTTTTTTGCCTGGACTATTCTTTTTACTGTCCAGCGGGTCTATTTTATGCGAAGTATTTTTTAACTGCGTCTGAGTTGACAGGGGATGGGAAGTCTTAGCCATCCATGGTTGTTAGCATCAGAGCTCCGCCAGAGAAAACTCTTTTAACTACGTATGAACCCTCGTTGTTCGGTGTCCATTTGCCCCTGTGATCTGTGTTGGGAGGAAGAATTCTTTTGAGTACCAATTCACCGACTCGATACTCCCAAGGGCGCACTTTCTGATCAAACGCTCTCTTCGTCCGTCTCTGATATAGCTGGCCATGGCATATAGCTGCTAGTCTCTTTTCCTCAACTAGGCTTAGCTGATTGTATCGAGAACGGACCCATTCTGCTTCGTCCGGCTTCATTGTTGGTGCAGGGAAAAGTTATTCTGGCACAAAATGGCATATGAACCCCCTCCGATGTGATCAACACTGCACCAACTCCGCGACCATTGACGTTGACCGCCCCATCAAACATCATAATCCATTTGGATTCAGGGTCAGGCCCCTCCTCCGGGAGTGGTTCCTCGCAATCTTTCGATTTGAGAAACATGATGTCCTCATCAGGAAAGTCGAACCTCATAGGTTGGTAATCATCAATCGGTTGCGCGGCAAGATAGTCTGACAAGACACGTCCTTTGATGGCTTTTTGTGAAGTGTATTGGATGTCATACTCTGTCAGCATCATTTGCCACCTAGAAACCCTGATGGCTTTTCAAAAATATACTTGACTTGATCCATCTTTGGTATCAATAGAGTCGTGTGAGTCAACATATACTGTCTAAGTTGGTGAGCAGCCCATGCCAAAGCGCAACAAGTTTTCTCGAGCAGTGAGTATCTTTGTTCACAGTCGGTAAACTTTTTGTTGAGGTAGTATATTGCATGCTCTTTTCGACCTGACTCGTCATGCTGACCGAGCACACAACCCATTGACCTTTCTAACACAATCAAGTACATGATCAACGGTCTTTTCCTCTCGGCCTGTAGACTGGCCCCGATCTTGATCTCTTTCTTGTCGTCTTCGGTACCAATGTTGATGGTCTCAACCACCTCCTAATAAGGTGTGATAGCTCGGTCCTCCTGTTTCAACAACCTGGCTAACTCCTCAGGCAATTCACAATCTTCCTCAACCCCTTCTTCGGCTTGATAGATAGGATTGTCGAAGTCATACTTGGCCATAGCAGTGTCGTTAGCAGTGAGATCCGGGTGATCAGTTTTACGAGGTGTTTTTTGGAAAGAAAAACGAAAAAGAAACATGAAAAAGAAACATTGCCGTTTTTGTAAAAGTAAAAATAATTGAAAGAAAGAGAACACAAAATTGTTTGCAAAAGCTGTCCTTTATTGATGATGAAAATAATTGCGAAATGTAACTAAATGGATGGCCCTACAGATGAGTCATTACACCTTGGTCAAAGTGTAAGACTTTGTTATACATGTGATAAAAGGAAAATAATAAAAATTACTCCTCCAGTAGAGTAAACCGGACGACTTTTTCAGACGACCAATTGTCGAGCTTTTCTCCTGGGACACACGGGCGAATCCAACTATCTAAGTCACAGTCGCTGTCAGCCTTGTCTTCATCTGCAGCATTGACGGTGTGGGGAGAAACCAAACCCCCGCTGGAGAAAGTACCGGCTTCATTCTTCTGAGACCCCGGAGTATACCTCAATCCAAACTTGTCTTTTTTTATGATTGGCTCCACAAATTTGCCCCAGCCTTGGGCATTACCAGCCTTAACCACTTCAACAACTTGCTTGTATGAAGAGATAGAAGTCCCGACCTTCTCAGACTCAGGTGAAAAGACAGTTTCGGGCGCGACCTCACTGATGTTTATGGCTTCGAAGCCCTGACACAGCATCTCATGCATCTCGCCATCCATCTTCACATACTTAAATGTAGACAGGTGGCTAACAAAAATATCCTCTTCACCACAGACGGTGACGATCTGACCTTCTAGTCCATATTTGAGCTTCTGGTGGAGAGTAGAAGTAACAGCGCCGACAACGTGAATCCAGGGCCGACCTAGCAAACATCTATAGGCAGGCTGGATATCCATCACATAAAAGGTACTCTTGAATACCTGCGGTCCAATCTTAACTAGCAACTCAACTTCGCCACAAACAGCTCGCTTAGAGCCATCAAAAGCCCTTACAACTAAATTACTCGGCCTCAGGGTGGCGTCATCGCAATCCAACTTCGTTAAGGCTTTCTTTGGGAGAACATTCAGAGAAGAACCTGTATCAACCAAAACATGGGAAAGCACCGTCCCTTTGCATTCCATTGTGATATGCAAGGCTTTGTTGTGATTCCTGCCCTCAGATGTTAGGTCATAATCGGTGAAACCTAGCGCATGGCTAGTGTGTACATTCGAAACTACCGACTCCAGCTAGTCAACATTTATCTCTGGGGGAACATAAGCCATATTCAGTACTTTCAACAAGGCTGCTCTGTGTGCCTAAGAGCACATAAATAGTGAGAGAATGGAGATCTTTGAGGGTGTCTGATTTAGTTGGTCGACTACCTTGTAGTCACTTTTCTTGATAATCCTCATAAACTCATCCACTTCCTTCTCGAATGCGGTCTTAGGAGGAGCTTCCTCGGTAGTAACCTCTTCGGTGGATACCTGTTTTCCTTTAGCCTTGGCAGCTGCCTCAGCTTCAGCATTCTTGCGCAATGTTGATGGTGCAAATAGGCGTCTACTGCGAGTGAAGCCACCAATTCCTCCAACATTGTCTACAGCGGAGCTACCAATGTCAATGTCTTCTTCGTTAACTTTCTGCCCCTGGCAGTAGATATCAGCCCCGTAGTGCCACGGGATAGCACTGTCTTTCTCATACGGAACAGGTCCTGGTACCGTGATGGTGACCGGACCAATCAAAGTCGGTTGAGGGTTGTCAGAGTAAATTGGTGCTGGACTTTCTAGGAAATATATTGTCATCGGAGCGGGTCTCTCGGGAACATATATTTCTTCAGGAGTGAAATAAAACGTTACTGTCGACACATCATTCTTCACTGGACGAGTCTGATCGAACTGAAGACAACCTTCATCTATCAGTTGCTGAATACCCTTTCTCAAACTGTCACATCCGTTCTCGGAAGCTTGACAATTTCCGCACTCTTCCCCACAGCCCGGGAAAATCTGTCCTTTCAAGAGTCGGTCTTTGACCACCGATAGCGAAGTCTTCACTTTAGTCACATCAGAAACCAAATTCAAAGTTTCCCCACTATCAACAGCATTAATCCTCTGCCTGCCGTGAGCTGGCATCGGGTTTTGGATAACATTAGGCACCAGAGAAAAATTGATGGCCTGGGCATCTCTCAAATCTTGTACCTTTAGCTGGAGAGCCTTGCAATTATCTGTAGTATGGCCAGGTGCGTTGGAGTGAAAAGCACATCTGACGTTGACATCATAACCTCTAGGCAGATTGTTGGGATCGACCGGTGGGGCCAGAGTTCTCAACGTAACCAGATTCATGTCAATCAGCTTGGGAAGTAATACAGAATAAGGCATTGGGATTGGCTCAATGACCCGATCCGCCTGCCTTGGACGTTGTTGATAGTGTCTTTGCTGACCCGGATTACCTCCTTGTTGTTGATTGTTGTACCTGGGTTGCTGTTGCGGATGATACTATGGTTGAGGAATAGGTGTTGGAATAGTGACTGCGGCCACTTGATCTTGATAATAATTAGGGCGTCCTCTGCCCCTGCCTCCGCCGGCATATACAACGCTCGTCTCACCTTCTCTTCTTCGCTGACCGTTACCAGCAAACGATTTCTTGGGAACTGATGAGTTGGAAGCATTGCTGTCTTGAATTCGGCCCATCTTCAACAGACTCTCGATCCTTTCTCCAGCAATCACTATCTCTGCAAAGCTGATTGACGGGCAAGCATCCAATCTCTCGATATAATTGCCTTGAAGAGTGTTCATGAACATGTCCGCCATCTCCCTTTCAGACATAGGGGGTTGGACGGATGCAGCAATCTGTCTCCAACGCTGAGCATATTCTCTAAAGGTTTCCTTGGCAGTCTGAGACATTCCTTGCAACAAGGTCCGATTTGGAGCCATGTCCAAGTTGTATTGATATTGCTTGACAAAAGCCTCTACCAAGTCTTTCCAGCTCTTGATGGTAGTACGAGACAAATGAGAATACCATTCACGAGAAGCTCCAGTTAAACTGTCTTCAAAATAGTACATCCACAGCTTTTCATCTTCAATGTGAGCTCCCAACCTTCCCAAATAAGATTGGAGATGAGTGCGTGGGCAAGAAGCCCCGTTGTATTTCTCAAAAGTAGGGGGTTTGAACTTGTGGGAATCCTTACTCCCTGAACCAGACCAAGATTGGTGACATCAAAACCTAAGGAATTTTGAGACTCCAAAGATTTGAGCTTCTAAGCAAGCTCATCCATACGGCGAGTGGTCTCGAGGGCCTCGTCGTGCAAAGAAAATTGATCATACTGACAATCTTCAGTAATGGGGCGCCCGTTAATCTGAATCCCTTGATTCACATTGTACCTTCCGCCAATACCATTCCCAACATTTCCCGTGTTGCCAACATTACCCGGGTTTCCATCAACATTTGCGTTACCCGCGTTTCCAGTGTTCACAAGGTTATCAGCGTTCCCCTCAGCATTTGGTATCTCTACCTCTGGATCGGGCCTCAGTTGCTCAACCAAAACCCTCAGCTTTTCCTGGCCTTCTGCCATACCAGTCATCAGTGTCATGAACTGATCCATCCTTTCACGCATATCAGCCAGCTCTTTCTGTACCTGGTCCATCGCTAGTTGCGGACGATTTTCCTTTGTCGGGTACCTGTGGACTCGCTTGGGACCAATAATGCCTGAAACAGGGAACAAACTTTAGACACTGCGGTGACACCTGCAAAACAAATAAGGGTTAGTATGCATGGTATGCGATGCACTGCTTATTCAATTTTAAGGCCCCCCCTTAAAAAGGGAATACCATGCAAATGAATAAGCATGAGATGTTGGATGCAAATATGCGAATGATGTTATGCAATGCAATGGCATGTCAATCAGGATGACTGGATCCGCTTGAACATCTGTCAGGTTGCACTGCCTGGAGAGAAATTAAGAGGATCAAGCAAAGTACACCAAACAAAGGTCATGGGATGGATCATGTTATCCTTAATATCAACCATCCATTTTTGGTGGATTATGGTTTACACCTTATCAACACCCAAGTTTCATTGATATTAAGGATACCTGAACGGATCAACCATGAATCAAGGGTTTGTTGCAAGTCACTGTCATACCCCAATTTTGTCCGGGCATATTTAAATTTTCGTAGAATTAATTTCTTTTTTTAATTTAGCATCATATGCATAGCATTACATACATTACATCATGGATAAACACCTAAAATGTCAGTCAGAATGAATTTATTTGAGAATACAGAAAAATCGGTTGAATCGTTAAAATTTGAGGAAAGACTGTATTTTTTTAAGTATATTTTGTCTTGACAATTTTAGTATGACCGGTTCAATTTTTCGAATAAATTTGTATTCGATTTCTATTTTAATGGGTCAATACTTTTTTTTAGATATTTAATTAAAATAAATTAGAATGTGTTTAAAATTAAATATTAGTTAGTGTACATTAAATATTAGTTAGTTAATTAGAATAGGTAGAATTTATTTAAATCAAATGTCAATTAGTTTTTTTTTTATTAATGTTTTTATGTCCTTAAAAGAATAATGAGGATATTAAAATAAATAAATAAAAAGTTTTAGCATTGGATTCTTTGACAACCCACAAAAGGATATCAAAAATATATCTTTTTCTTCCCTCATCACACGTTTTCTCTCCACTCACATACATAGACTCTCTTTCCCAGCTACCTAGACCCCACTCCCAAAATCACTCTCCATCATCTCTCTCTCCACACTCACACGTTACCATTCATTTAACTTCCCAACGTCTCTCTCTTATCTCCAGGCTGCCTCTCACTCAAATCCACAAAACCTCTCTCTTTTCTCTCTCAGTAAAAGAAAAAGAGAATAATAGAAACAAAAAAATCTACCACTACTTACATGCTTCCTTCTCCACTACTCATTCATTCACCAACCACTCTGAAAAGCTAAAAAAAAACCTCTCTCTTCACTCTCACCAAAATTCAACGAAACCTCTTCATCGCCTCCGCTAAATCTCCCTCCATCCGCCGAACCCTCCACCTTCATCTTCATTTCTTTTCATCTCAGCCGCCAACATCCACCATCAATCAACTCACCGTCATTCCTCATAACCCTCTCCGCCGCTAGCTACCACCTTCGCCTCTCAAAACCCCACCGCCGTCCAAAATCCTCGAATTATTCTCCTCCATTCGCGTTTCCGCCGTGCCCACCTTCCACGCACAACCAACACGTGAGCAGTAGTCTTGCTCCGCCGCTCAAGCAGTACTTCGACGAACATTACAACCGAACCTTCGCCAATCGCTGCCGCTGCTCCGTCGCTCGCCGGTAATCTCACAACACCAACACAAAACCGATTCGCTCACCACCACAATCTTCCGGCGAAGCTGTTATATTCGTTTACGGTATACTTCACACGCGTTAATCTTGTTTCAAATTTTCAACTACACGAATACTACCTTCAGCAGCTTCCTCTTTTCAATTTTGATTTTTGTTTGGCATTATATTTACCTTTAATTTCTTTACTGTGTTAGTTTCAATTTTTGATGGCATAATCTCCATATCCGGTAGCTTCCTATTTTTTTAAACTCTAGTTTTGGTGACATTGTATTTATAGTTTAATATCTCTACGGTTTTAGATTTAATGACGGTGGCTTTGTGGTCACATTCAGTGAGGTTTACGTTTTCAGTTTTAATCTTGGTGGTGTGGTATTTCTCATTCATAAGCTTCATGATTCCAATTTTATTCTCTTGTTTCAATTCCAAGTATATCATTTTTTCTATTGTAATGTCTATGTTAAACATGGCATGCTCATTGTTCAAGTAGGTTAAGGTTGTTGCAGTATGTTATATTAAATAATGAACTGGTGGTGATTTGTTATAATAAGGACACTATTAATTTGTATGATTGGAGAAAATAGAATTGTGCTTTATTTTAACTTGAAGAGTCAAACATCACCGTTACCGTTACTTTTCTATCTTTTGTGTTATTATGAGAGATTAACATGTATTGATATGTCATGTTTATTTATTTACTAGTATATTATGGATAGTATAGGATTCATATATGATGTGATCCACTTTCGGTACTGTAAGTTAGTTTTTTTCTTTTCATTTTAGGTGGTAATGGATATAAAACCCTTTTGCTCTTTGATGTTTTTATGTATACTTTATCTAGGATTTGTATTAATTTCAGACTAAGGAATTGAGAAAAATAAAAAGAGGCTTAAAATAATTTCATTTGAAGTTAATAGGTTAATTAATTTAGATAATTTTTATAGAACATACTAGTTGATATTTGTCTTTTTCTATTGATTCAAATCATTTCAAAATAATTTCAAATCATTTTTCTAAACAACTTAGTTTTTAAATAATATTATTTTATAATTAAATTTGGGATGAAAAAGATAGGAAGCGTACGCTTCACTATTTCTCAATTACTCGAATAATTGGCGTACGCCATATTGCACGAGTTCTTGTCACCCGATTAAACCTCAATTACAATTTCAAATCACTTTTCAAATCAAATATAATTTCTAAACTCAATTTATTTCCAAACCATAACAATTTAAATCATTCTTCCAAATTAATATAATTTTAAATCTTTGATAATGAGAGGATAGGAGGCGTACGCCTCACTATCTTTCGATTATTCGAATAATTGGCGTACGCCACATTGCTCGAATTTTTGTCATCAAGATTAAAAAATAATCATACATTTTCAAATCATTTCTAAACTTCAACCATCACTTCAAATTATACCATTCAAATCATTCTTCCAAGTTAATATAATTCTAAATCTCCGATGATTAAAGATAGGAGGCGTACGCCTCACTATCTTTCGATTATTCGAACAAGTGGCGTACGCCACATTGCTCGAATTTTCGTAATCAAAATTAAAACCTTAATCACTTTTTTTTTTTAAATCAAATATAATTTATAAATTCAAATTCTTTTCAAACCACAATATTTTAAATCAACTACAAGTTCTAAAACATTTCAATTCTAAATTTCCGATGATAAAGGGATAGGAGGCGTACGCCTCACTATCTTACGATTATTCGAATAATTGGCGTACGCCACATTACTCGAGTTTTCGTCATAAACCGCAATCGAATAAAACTCGAATAATTCTTCAGATCAAACCCATTTTCAAAATAAACAACTTAAACTTTCAATAGAGAATGGGAGGCGTACGCCTCACCATTCCTTGATTATTTGAATAATTGGCGTACGCCACATTGCTCAAATCATCTTTAAATCCAAATATACAAACTCAAGTACAAACTATCTTCGTAAATCAAAAACAACATCAAGACATACCTTTTACAATTTAAACCTCGGATGATAAAAGATGGGAGACGTTCGCCTCGCCATCTCTCGATTATTTGAATAATTGGCGTACGCCATATTGCACAAATTATCGACTTCCGACTAAAACACGTTAAATAAACTTGGATAAAGGAATAAGGGGCGTACGCCTCATTATTCTTTGAATAAGCAAGTAGGAGGCGTACGCCTCACTACCGTGCATATTCAACATCCACAAACAAACTTTCAAAATAATTCGAACAAAAAGGGACTAGAAGGCGGACGCCTTATTATTCCTCGAAAGAATTGGACGATTGGTGAACACCACATTGCTCAATCTCTCGTCGTTCTTCCAAAAACATCTCCAACATTAAATCTAATTTCTCGCCCCCGAGCGATCGAAACCAATCAAAACATTTGACACATCAAATCAACTCGTCACCCCCGCGTGACCAAAACCCTTCTCTCAAAAAAGAACACTGTTAATCCTTTCTAATGCGCACAACAAACCAGTGCTAGAGCCTCCCCCGAGAGTAGACAACGCCGGCGTTTAGCCGTTAGAACGCCGACCTACACAGTCGTTCATCAAAACCAAACACACCAAATATTCGTAGTAGCCCGAACTACGATTGCTCTGATTTCCTTATTGCACCATAAGGATACGTAGGCAGGAGATTGCTGTATCTTCGCGAGCACACTAATAAAAAAACCTCCCATTTCCCCCTCCTGAGGTCTTCACCCATATCTATCATCAACTCTAAACACTCGAAGCAAACAAGTAACAGTCAATTAACAGTCAAATAGCAAAATCAGACTAAGAGGTTCCCGTTGAGTACAACGGACGTAAGGGGTGCTAATACCTTCCCCTTGCGTAATCGACTCCCGAACCCAAATATGGTTGCGACGACCATTATTCCTTTTTTAAAAGGTTTTCTCGATATTTTCCTATTCCTTCATTGGAATGAATAAAGTTCGGTGGCGACTCTGTTTCGAACTAACATTTTTCCGCGTCCCATCGCGAGGGATCGCATTATCACATCATTTTTGAGGTGCGACAGTCTGCCAGTCTGCCAGCAGAGTCGCCAGTCTGCCAGTCTGTCGCACCTCAAAAATGATGTGATAATGCGATCCCTCGCGATGGGACGCGGAAAAATGTTAGTTCGAAACAGAGTCGCCACCGAACTTTATTCATTCCAATGAAGGAATAGGAAAATATCGAGAAAACCTTTAAAAAAGGAATAATGGTCGTCGCAACCATATTTGGGTTCGGGAGTCGATTACGCAAGGGGAAGGTATTAGCACCCCTTACGTCCGTTGTACTCAACGGGAACCTCTTAGTCTGATTTTGCTATTTGACTGTTAATTGACTGTTACTTGTTTGCTTCGAGTGTTTAGAGTTGATGATAGATATGGGTGAAGACCTCAGGAGGGGGAAATGGGAGGTTTTTTTATTAGTGTGCTCGCGAAGATACAGCAATCTCCTGCCTACGTATCCTTATGGTGCAATAAGGAAATCAGAGCAATCGTAGTTCGGGCTACTACGAATATTTGGTGTGTTTGGTTTTGATGAACGACTGTGTAGGTCGGCGTTCTAACGGCTAAACGCCGGCGTTGTCTACTCTCGGGGGAGGCTCTAGCACTGGTTTGTTGTGCGCATTAGAAAGGATTAACAGTGTTCTTTTTTGAGAGAAGGGTTTTGGTCACGCGGGGGTGACGAGTTGATTTGATGTGTCAAATGTTTTGATTGGTTTCGATCGCTCGGGGGCGAGAAATTAGATTTAATGTTGGAGATGTTTTTGGAAGAACGACGAGAGATTGAGCAATGTGGTGTTCACCAATCGTCCAATTCTTTCGAGGAATAATAAGGCGTCCGCCTTCTAGTCCCTTTTTGTTCGAATTATTTTGAAAGTTTGTTTGTGGATGTTGAATATGCACGGTAGTGAGGCGTACGCCTCCTACTTGCTTATTCAAAGAATAATGAGGCGTACGCCCCTTATTCCTTTATCCAAGTTTATTTAACGTGTTTTAGTCGGAAGTCGATAATTTGTGCAATATGGCGTACGCCAATTATTCAAATAATCGAGAGATGGCGAGGCGAACGTCTCCCATCTTTTATCATCCGAGGTTTAAATTGTAAAAGGTATGTCTTGATGTTGTTTTTGATTTACGAAGATAGTTTGTACTTGAGTTTGTATATTTGGATTTAAAGATGATTTGAGCAATGTGGCGTACGCCAATTATTCAAATAATCAAGGAATGGTGAGGCGTACGCCTCCCATTCTCTATTGAAAGTTTAAGTTGTTTATTTTGAAAATGGGTTTGATCTGAAGAATTATTCGAGTTTTATTCGATTGCGGTTTATGACGAAAACTCGAGTAATGTGGCGTACGCCAATTATTCGAATAATCGTAAGATAGTGAGGCGTACGCCTCCTATCCCTTTATCATCGGAAATTTAGAATTGAAATGTTTTAGAACTTGTAGTTGATTTAAAATATTGTGGTTTGAAAAGAATTTGAATTTATAAATTATATTTGATTTAAAAAAAAAAAGTGATTAAGGTTTTAATTTTGATTACGAAAATTCGAGCAATGTGGCGTACGCCACTTGTTCGAATAATCGAAAGATAGTGAGGCGTACGCCTCCTATCTTTAATCATCGGAGATTTAGAATTATATTAACTTGGAAGAATGATTCGAATGGTATAATTTGAAGTGATGGTTGAAGTTTAGAAATGATTTGAAAATGTATGATTATTTTTTAATCTTGATGACAAAAATTCGAGCAATGTGGCGTACGCCAATTATTCAAATAATCGAAAGATAGTGATGCGTACGCCTCCTATCCTCTCATTATCAAAGATTTAAAATTATATTAATTTGGAAGAATGATTTAAATTGTTATGGTTTGGAAATAAATTGAGTTTAGAAATATATTTGATTTGAAAAGTGATTTGAAATTGTAATTGAGGTTTAATCGGGTGACAAGAACTCGTGCAATATGGCGTACGCCAATTATTCGAGTAATTGAGAAATAGTGAAGCGTACGCTTCCTATCTTTTTCATCCCAAAATTAATTATAAAATAATATTATTTAAAAACTAAGTTGTTTAGAAAAATGATTTGAAATTATTTTGAAATGATTTGAATCAATAGAAAAAGACAAATATCAACTAGTATGTTCTATAAAAATTATCTAAATTAATTAACCTATTAACTTCAAATGAAATTATTTTAAGCCTCTTTTTATTTTTCTCAATTCCTTAGTCTGAAATTAATACAAATCCTAGATAAAGTATACATAAAAACATCAAAGAGCAAAAGGGTTTTATATCCATTACCACCTAAAATGAAAAGAAAAAAACTAACTTACAGTACCGAAAGTGGATCACATCATATATGAATCCTATACTATCCATAATATACTAGTAAATAAATAAACATGACATATCAATACATGTTAATCTCTCATAATAACACAAAAGATAGAAAAGTAACGGTAACGGTGATGTTTGACTCTTCAAGTTAAAATAAAGCACAATTCTATTTTCTCCAATCATACAAATTAATAGTGTCCTTATTATAACAAATCACCACCAGTTCATTATTTAATATAACATACTGCAACAACCTTAACCTACTTGAACAATGAGCATGCCATGTTTAACATAGACATTACAATAGAAAAAATGATATACTTGGAATTGAAACAAGAGAATAAAATTGGAATCATGAAGCTTATGAATGAGAAATACCACACCACCAAGATTAAAACTGAAAACGTAAACCTCACTGAATGTGACCACAAAGCCACCGTCATTAAATCTAAAACCGTAGAGATATTAAACTATAAATACAATGTCACCAAAACTAGAGTTTAAAAAAATAGGAAGCTACCGGATATGGAGATTATGCCATCAAAAATTGAAACTAACACAGTAAAGAAATTAAAGGTAAATATAATGCCAACCAAAAATCAAAATTGAAAAGAGGAAGCTGCTGAAGGTAGTATTCGTGTAGTTGAAAATTTGAAACAAGATTAACGCGTGTGAAGTATACCGTAAACGAATATAACAGCTTCGCCGGAAGATTGTGGTGGTGAGCGAATCGGTTTTGTGTTGGTGTTGTGAGATTACCGGCGAGCGACGGAGCAGCGGCAGCGATTGGCGAAGGTTCGGTTGTAATGTTCGTCGAAGTACTGCTTGAGCGGCGGAGCAAGACTACTGCTCACGTGTTGGTTGTGCGTGGAAGGTGGGCACGGCGGAAACGCGAATGGAGGAGAATAATTCGAGGATTTTGGACGGCGGTGGGGTTTTGAGAGGCGAAGGTGGTAGCTAGCGGCGGAGAGGGTTATGAGGAATGACGGTGAGTTGATTGATGGTGGATGTTGGCGGCTGAGATGAAAAGAAATGAAGATGAAGGTGGAGGGTTCGGCGGATGGAGGGAGATTTAGCGGAGGCGATGAAGAGGTTTCGTTGAATTTTTGGTGAGAGTGAAGAGAGAGGTTTTTTTTTAGCTTTTCAGAGAGGTTGGTGAATGAATGAGTAGTGGAGAAGGAAGCATGTAAGTAGTGGTAGATTTTTTTGTTTCTATTATTCTCTTTTTCTTTTACTGAGAGAGAAAAGAGAGAGGTTTTGTGGATTTGAGTGAGAGGCAGCCTGGAGATAAGAGAGAGACGTTGGGAAGTTAAATGAATGGTAACGTGTGAGTGTGGAGAGAGAGATGATGGAGAGTGATTTTGGGAGTGGGGTCTAGGTAGCTGGGAAAGAGAGTCTATGTATGTGAGTGGAGAGAAACGTGTGATGAGGGAAGAAAAAGATATATTTTTGATATCCTTTTGTGGGTTGTCAAAGAATCCAATGCTAAAACTTTTTATTTATTTATTTTAATATCCTCATTATTCTTTTAAGGACATAAAAACATATAAAAAAAAAACTAATTGACATTTGATTTAAATAAATTCTACCTATTCTAATTAACTAACTAATATTTAATGTACACTAACTAATATTTATTTTAAAACACATTCTAATTTATTTTAATTAAATATCTAAAAAAAAGTATTGACCCATTAAAATAGAAATCGAATACAAATTTATTCGAAAAATTGAACCGGTCATACTAAAATTGTCAAGACAAAATATACTTAAAAAAATACAGTCTTTCCTCAAATTTTAACGATTCAACCGATTTTTCTGTATTCTCAAATAAATTCATTCTGACTGACATTTTAGGTGTTTATCCATGATGTAATGTATGTAATGCTATGCATATGATGCTAAATTAAAAAAAGAAATTAATTCTACGAAAATTTAAATATGCCCGGACAAAATTGGGGTATGACAGCTGCCCCTATTTAATTAACTTGAATTAGAAGGTAAGAATGACGATGTCATCATACATTCGTGGTGGAAGTTAATTAAATACTAAAGGATCCGAATTTTGTCCTTTGAAATGCGATGCAGGTGAAAATGCAATGGATGCCAGGGTAGTAGGGGTAGGATGCCAAATCAATGTCAACCCTCGGGTCAACATTTAAATCTAGCAACGGTCGTTTCTGATGTAAAGACAAAGGTGAGATCGGCTTTCTGATACCGAAAGGATGACAGTGGAGTTAGTTGCTATCACCAAAAGGATGATAGTAGTTCATCATGATTGTCAAGATTGTCATCACCAAAAGGATGATGGATAAACCGAGCTTCAAAGGTACTCATCACCAAAAGGATGATGTCCGTCACCAAAAGGATGATGGTTATTCTGATAAAGTTTCCCATTACTAAGAGTATAGTATCAAGACTATCACCAAAAGGATGATAATTGACTCATCAACTTCAAAGATCACCGCCACCAAAAGGATGAAGGTAAGATCCAACAACAAAACTTGCTATCATCAAAAGGATGATAATAAGTCAAGCAACTTCAATGATCACCATCACCAAAAGGATGAAGGTATAGTCACACAACAAACTTGTTATCACCAAAAGGATGATAATAAGTCGACACACAATTGATCACCGTCACCAAAAGGATGAAGGTAAGATACAAGATAAAACTTGTTACCACCAAAAGGATGATAATAAGTCAACAATCACCATCACCAAAAGGATGAAGGTATAATTAAAAGACACAACTTGTTACCACCAAAAGGATGATAATAAGTCACACAACTCAAAGGATCCCCATCACCAAAAGGATGATAGTAAGATCAACACAAAACCTTGTTATCACCAAAAGGATGATAATCACCATCACCAAAAGGATGAGGGTAGGATCAAGACGAACTTGTTATCACCAAAAGGATGATAATCACCATCACCAAAAGGATGAAGGTATAATCAAGACACAAACTGGTTATCACCAAAAGGATGATAACCACCATCACCAAAAGGATGAAGGTATAATTAAAAGATAAAACTTGTTACCACCAAAAGGATGATAATAAGCACTAACGCAATTGATCACCATCACCAAAAGGATGAAGGTATAATTAAAAGACACAACTTGTTATCGCCAAAAGGACGATAACCACCATCACCAAAAGGATGAAGGTATGGTCAAACGACGAAACTTAGTTACCACCAAAAGGATGATAATAAGTCGATAGTCACCATCACCAAAAGGACGAAGGCACTACAACACAACAGAACTCGTTATCACCAAAAGGATGATAATGAATCCACAATCACCATCACCAAAAGGATGAAGGTGAGATCATAACTTCAAAACTTGTTACCACCAAAAGGATGGTAATAAGTTACAATAACTGCGAATATTGCTGACACCAAAAGGATGACAGTGGGGGTTGGATTTTTTCAAATGTCACCATCACCAAAAGGATGACAGCTTAAACTGAACTCCCTAGTCTCTATTATCAAAAGGATAACTGGACGTCATCACCAAAAGGATGATGATTGAACCAAAAGATTGCTTATCATCATAAGGATCGCCGACACCAAAAGGATGACGGTAGGCTGTAATAATTGTAGAGGTCACCATTCACCAAAAGGATGAAGGTTGGACCAAAACTTCAAGGATCTTCGACACCAAAAGGATGACAGTAAGATCACAAATGTCAAGAATTTACCATTACCAAAAGGATAACGGTTACAGTGATCAATATTATTCCTCAATGGACTTTCACCAAAAGGATGATAGTGAGAAAAATATTGGAAAAGCAAGGCTACTGTCAAAGTTCAGTGAACCTGATTTTGTTGGGTAATGTTGGAATATTGTTGGGTAAGACTTGCTTGGGGTGTTGACAACAAAAGGTTGCAGACCAATATTCTCTGGGGGGATGTAATTTCTGTCAACAAAAGGTTACAGGAAACGACTTGTTAAGAGACGCTCAACGTGAAACAAGGTAAGCGTTTGGAGAAACATTGTTTGGCTTAGCTGAGGATAACATCTTATCAACAAAAGGTTGAAGGGTGTAACTCAATGGGGAATGCCCGATAATAGGGTAGGAACTCACTCAGAGGAAGTGACAGCGACTCGACTGAAGGTTGGCCTGGATGCCTACGACTAAACCTTGGATTTTGATTTGTGCTATGTATACAAATGATATGTATGTATTATGTATGAGGTGATGTATGTGATGCATGTGATGTATGTCTGAATGCAAAGGATGATTGGCTTGTTTGGGATTGGCCCCCCTTCTCAAAGGCAGTGTGTTTTGTGGAAACCAGTGCTGGTTGTATTTGGTTTTATGTGGGTGTCAGCAAGGTGGGCTTTGGTTTTTCTGGTAACTGTCGATGTGGATTGGGCTATTGATTGGTGAAAGGATCTGACTTCCCGACACTCGGTAGTTGATGATGTGATGAACACGCAGTAGATGCGGATACTCTTGGTGCCCCAAGTTTGATCTCTTGCTGATATGTTGTGTCTTTGTCTTTGAGAAGATCTCAGTTTCTTCTTCTAAAGTGTTTGGCCAGCCTATGACTGAGCATAGCGACGTGATCAACGCATGTTGGTTGTGCCTTTGATGTGCCCCAAGGATTCTTTTCAACATATGATGTTGTACTGGTATGGACTTTCGACGTTTTGGTTGTGAATTCAGGCAATCACTACTGTCTGACGCAATCTGCTTGACTGACTTGAAGATGTGAAGGGAATTTGCCCTTTGCAACTTGTATTGCCCCTGACTGAAGGGTGTTCAAAGGAATTCTCTTTGAAAGGAAACCTTAGGAGTGATTATCCCATGACATGGTCTGAGTTTGTTTTCTGATGTCCAAATCTGGCTATGGTCTGCCCCTGATTAGCCTTGGGGGACCTGCCCCTAGGGCTGAGTACTGAAGTGCTTTTCCTCCTTGATCAACTGATGCTTGGAGATTTGCTTTATACTGACTGCTTCTTAAGTCAATATGATCAAAAGATGCCATGCCCCTGATTCATAGGATGGTCTCGATTCGTGTTAGCACCAACGATCAAGTGCCTCTTGAATTGCCCCTTGTGGGAATTTTCTCGATGTCAAGTACTGACTGACAATTACGAATTGTTATCCAAGAAATGGTGATGTTAATGCAATAGTTATGCAAGTTTTGAAAAACAATCATCCATTTGGAGTGTTGTGGTAGTGTGTGGCGAGTGGATCATGAGTCCAGTCGCGATGCTGATTTAGCTAGCGTGTGAGTGATATAGTGAGAAGAGAATATTAGCAAATCTCTGGGAGTCAGTTTACTCAACCTTGCTGTAGTATGCTTTCAGAATAAACCCTACTTCAATTAGGTCTTTTGAGGGTTGTAACGTGGCTTGGTTCATGGTTATTGAAACAAAAGGATATGAGGCTCAAAGTTTATTTTAACCCACCCCTTCTTCATGATGATCTCCAATCCTACGTTCAGTTAATTCACACACATTCGTCTTTTGCGGGTGTAAGGACAAAGATGGTGATTCAAGGTTTCTTGGAATGGCAGCCACCTTATTTCGTTTTTTGGATGTCGGTGACCCTTTGATTTTGGTATGGTGGTCACTGAATCTTGTTTTGCTTTTGTTGAGGACTTTCATTGCCTCTTTTGATTTTTGTTTTGATCCCTAACTTTTGCATGGACCGCTTTGTTGAAGCTTCAATCCATCGGGATTGCCCCAGTTTTTGCTTAAGTCTCCTTTTTAGGGTGTTGGACTTAGCGGGCTTTTTTTTGATTTTTTTTTAATTGCGACTGCCAAGTCATTGGTCATTGAAGAACAACCGACATAAAATTTGGATTTGTATGGTTCTTTCGACACTTCAGGATGTGTGTGAAGAATGTCATATGGTTGATCCTCATATGGGATATTTCACCTTTGTAATTTGAATGTGTGGTTAGATCGACTGAACACTACCCTGCCCTAGGTTAAGCGTAAGGGTTTTTTTAGATCCGAAAGAAACTCCTACTTCTAGGCTCGAAATGGTTGACTAGGGATTATCTCCTTATCTCTCCAGTGTTTGGGGATTTGAAACAATGCCTGTACATCATTAGTAGGGTTTTATCTGAAAGCATTCGATCAACAATTATGAGTATTTTGTTTTTCGTCATCCTCCTTCCAACATTTACTAACAATAGTGTGATAAAGGAGATGAAGTGAAAAAGTATGTGTTTGTGATTTGAAAATGTGATAATATGAGTGAATATGAAAGATTGATTCAAAGCATGCATAATCATCACATTAATAAAACCAGATACAGATAACAATGTTTAAAGCATACAGTATTTAAACAGACAAAAACAAATTACAAAAGTGCGAAATGGTAAAAATGGCATAATGATTGCCTTCATTCAACGAATGGGACTTCATCTCCTGATTCACTATCGAGTTGGCTTCATCAGGAACTACTCTGCTTGTTCAGGTTGGTGAGAAGCTTTATCTTCGAGCTTCACTCGACTCTGCATGCGCTGGCATGGGATTTGTTGCAACATTTGGCCTAACTGGTGTGAAGGTAACTGCCTTACTATCAATCAGGTCTTGGACTTTGTGTTTTAAAGCCTTGCAATTCTCCACTGTGTGCCCTGGGGCACCCATGTGATACTCGCAGTGAGCATTGACGTCGTAGCCTGGTGGATATGGCGGAGTTGCAGGTGTTAGCTCCTTCAAAACAATTGATCCATCCTTTAGCAGGTAGGGAAGGATCTTGCTGTATGGTACTGGCAAAGGATCGAAATGTCTTTCTGGCCTCCTTGCCCTCTGTTGGTTAGGTTGACGTTGTGGTGGAGCACGTTGTTGTTGATTCTGATGTTGTTGCTGATAAGCTGGCTTTTGATAAGGCTGCTGATATTGTTGCTGATAGGGTTGCTGATATGGTGGTTGATATGGTGTCGGGATGACAGAGGCAACCTGATGATAAGGCATAGGAGCATATGGGCGTGCCATATATCCTCCTCCTTCCATTATGGCATTGGTCTGCCCTTCTGGCTTCTTTGGGAGATTAGGATATGGTTTCTTCATCCCACCTGAAGCACTGGCGGCGTAAGGTAGCTTTCCTTTTCTGATCTGACTTTCAATTCGTTCTCCCACAGAGACAACCTCAGCAAAAGTTGGGAAGCTGGATCCTACCATCTTCTCCATGTATTGGGTATGCAGAGTTCCCATAAACATGTCAATTAGCTCTTTGTCAAGGAGAGGAGGTTGGACACGAGCTGCTAGCTCTCTCCACCGCTGAGCGTATTCCTTGAATGACTCGTTGTTGCGTTGAGTCATGTCTTGCAGCTGTGTGCGGTTGGGTGCTAGATCAGTATTGTACTGGTAATGCCTAAGGAAGGCTTCAGCGAGATCTCTCCAAGATTGGACCTGGCCTCTCTCTAGCTGCATATACCACTCCAAAGATGCCCCACTGAGACTATCTTGGAAGTAATGAATCAGGAGTTGATCATTACCGATGTGGGCAGCCATCTTGCGGCAGTAAGCTCTGAGGTGAGTTCTCGGGCAACTAATCCCTTTGTACTTGTCAAAGTCCGGGACTTTGAATTTTTGCGGAATCACCAGGCCTGGTACCAAGCACATGTCGACAGCGTCCAAACCGGGAGTAGTGTGAACCTCCAAGGACTTGAATTTCTCTTCCAAAGCATGAAGTCTCTCAACAGTTGGGTCCGGGAGATCTCCAACAGCAGGTTTGGCAGGTTGTGGCATGAAGAAGGCTTCATATGGATCTTCATCACCTATCACAGATCCGTGTCGAGCAGATACAGTAGAATGCTCGTGGGGTTTCATATTGTCCATTGGGATCGGAATAGGGGTCGGTCCTCCTCTAGGCTGGGCAAGATTACCATTAAGGTCAGTCTCTCCAGGGATGCTAAGCGATGGTGATCCAAATTGAGCAGCAATTCTTCTGGCTTCGGCGTTAGTCTCGGCATCCTTCTCCTTCTGGGCTAAGAGCAACATGGTCTCAAGTAAATGATCCATCTTAGCCTGTATGGAGTCAATGTCTGTCCTCATCGAAACTTGGTTGGCTTCAAGCTGTTCGAGTGTCATCTTGTAGTTGCGGCGTGTCTCGTACCAGTGTCGAGTAGTCAGCGTTTACTGGACAAAGGGTAGAATATGGTGTAAGCTTTTATTTCTGGAAGATGATATGCAATGCATGCTGATGATATGCAAATGCATGAAATTCTGCCATGATTTTCGCAGAGGAATACAGATACTCAAGATTATTCACACATCGGGTACATCAAAATAAAAAGAAGAATCCCGAGTTTCTCTGATTACTAGAAATTCCCGAAAGGTAGGTACTAAAGTTATGTTTTCAAGGAAGGAACTTAGACTCACGGATCAAGTTCAAAACTTCCTCGCAATGGTGGGCTAGCCACATCGTGATGGGAGTTCTGAAATGATCTAATCTAAGTGGGATTCTCGTATTGTACGAACAGGGTGTAGACCCTTCGGCTCAATACTACACAATCACCAATCATGAAAACAAAACTTGGGTTTAAGGCGAGGTCCCTAGAGTCACGGATCGTATCTAGAACCTCCCCCACAATGATGGGCTAGCCATATTGTGATGGGAACTCCAAACAGATCTACTCCAGGTGGAGTCTTCGTATTGTCCCAATGAGGTGTACACCCCCCGGTTCAACACTACACAACTCCGGGTTCTAAGTTTTTCTCGAAGCTCGGGTATGGAGCTTATCTCACAACGTATACCAAGTCCCATATCAAAGTATCAAGATAAAATATATACAATACAAACAATCAAAAGAATACAGAGAAATACGTATGGAAGAAAAGAATATCTTCCAACAGTCATAGCAAAATCAGACTAAGTTAGGCTAGACTCTCTCTTGCTTGGAGCATGGTCCCCAGCAGAGTCGCCAGTCTGTCGCACCTCAAAAATGATGTGATAATGCGATCCCTCGCGATGGGACGCGGAAAAATGTTAGTCCCCAGCAGAGTCGCCAGTCTGTCGCACCTCAAAAATGCGATCCCTCGCGATAGGACGCGGAAAAATTGTTGTTCGAAACAGAGTCGCCACCGAACTTTATTTATTCCAATGAAGGAACAGGAAAATATCGAGAAAACCTTTAAAAATAAGAACAATGGTCATCGCAACCATATTCGGGTTCGGGAGTCGATTACGTAAGGGGAAGGTATTAGCACCCCTTACGTCCGTTGTACTCAACGGGAACCTCTTAGTCTGATTTTGCTATTTGACTGTTAATTGACTGTTTATCTGCTTGCTTCGAGTGATTAGAATTGATGGTAGATATGGATGAAGACCTCAGGAGGGGGAAATGGGAGGTTTTTTATTAGTGTGCTCGCGAAGATACAGCAATCTCCTACCTACGTATCCTTATGGTGCAATAAGGAAATCAGAGCATTCGTAGTTCGGGCTACTACGAATATTTGGTGTGTTTTGTTTTGATGAACGACTGTGTAGGTCGGCGTTCTAACGGCTAAACGCTGGCATGTCTACTCTCGGGGGAGGCTCTAGCACTGGTTTGTTGTGCGCATTAGAAAGGATTGACAGTGTTCTTTTGATGAGGTTTTGGTCACGCGGGGGTGACAAGTTGAATTGATGTGTTTGGGTGTTTTGGTTTGGTTTGTTTCGATCGCTCGGGGGCGAGAAATTAGATCTGATTTGTTGGAGATGTTATTGGAGAACGACGAAAGGTTGAGCAATGTGGTGTACACCAATCGTTCAATTCTTTCGAGGAATAATAAGGCGTACGCCTTCTATTCCTTTTTTCATTCAGATTATTTTGAAAGTTGTGTTTGTGGATGTTGAATACGCACGGTAGTGAGGCGTACGCCCCCTACTTGCTTATTCAAGGAATAATGAGGCGTGCGCCACCTATTCCTTTATCCAAGTTTATTTTTAAGAGAAAATTCTTTTGAAATTGAGTTGGTTTGGAAAATGATTTGAATTTGTGGAAATGAAGGAAATGAGTTTATTTAGTGTATTATTTCATCTACTCGATTAATCAATAATCAAATAGGTCTCATTGTAAGGAAGCCCAAGAGTAAGCTATGTGAGGTTGATGGCGATGCTAAGAGCAATCGACTTACAAGGGTGTTTTAAAATGGGCTCGATTTTGAATCGAGAATTGTATGATGTGATTTTTGAAATTGGTTTGTATGATTTTGAAGTAAAATTGAAAGTGATAATGAAAAGATGGTTTGGAATTGGAATGAAATGGTTTTCTAATTAACCAAAATAAATTTCTCAAAATTTGATTGAATTAATTAATTAATTTAACTAAAACTAATCACCAAAATTATTTGCTTAAAAAAATAATTATGTTAATTAAAATTAATTAATGTTAATTAATTAATTAAACAACATTTAAATTGATTAATTAAAAAAGAAATATATGATAACATTGATTTACAAAAACTCGAATCATGGCAGCCACAAAATGTGCTAAAAACCGGTTATGGCGAGATAACAAGGATTAGTGAAACTCAAACACGGTGAAAATATTCTTGAAATTTTGGCGGTATTACGACATGAAATTGTCGGATCCGGATTTAATTTGGTTTGTAACATACTGAATATCTAACAGCGACAATACAAGAATAAATATTACACATGAAAGCAGCATAATCCAGTCAGCACCAAAATCCAACGAGTAACAAATGGCCCGAAACAAACCACAAGCATAAAGATCATTGGTTCTCACTTGTCATGAACAATAGTACATAAGTGAAAGAAAAAAAACAGCAAATGACTAACCAAGGAATAACAAATGGAATAAGGGTGGAATGACATCAATTTGCTACTGTGATTGATAACACCTAACAGAAACTTTTTATTTTGAAAATATAACTGATAACAATAAATAATTAAAGTGTAAAAAATGCTCAAAGCTCCCTCTCCGTTTGTGGCTGTTCTCATTGTTTCTTTAATTATTTATTGTTATCAGTTATATTTTCAAAATAAAAAGTTTCTGTTAGGTGTTATCAATCACAGTAGCAAATTGATGTCATTCCACCCTTATTCCATTTGTTATTCCTTGGTTAGTCATTTGCTGTTTTTTTTCTTTCACTTATGTACTATTGTTCATGACAAGTGAGAACCAATGATCTTTATGCTTGTGGTTTGTTTCGGGCCATTTGTTACTCGTTGGATTTTGGTGCTGACTGGATTATGCTGCTTTCATGTGTAATATTTATTCTTGTATTGTCGCTGTTAGATATTCAGTATGTTACAAACCAAATTAAATCCGGATCCGACAATTTCATGTCGTAATACCGCCAAAATTTCAAGAATATTTTCACCGTGTTTGAGTTTCACTAATCCTTGTTATCTCGCCATAACCGGTTTTTAGCACATTTTGTGGCTGCCATGATTCGAGTTTTTGTAAATCAATGTTATCATATATTTCTTTTTTAATTAATCAATTTAAATGTTGTTTAATTAATTAATTAACATTAATTAATTTTAATTAACATAATTATTTTTTTAAGCAAATAATTTTGGTGATTAGTTTTAGTTAAATTAATTAATTAATTCAATCAAATTTTGAGAAATTTATTTTGGTTAATTAGAAAACCATTTCATTCCAATTCCAAACCATCTTTTCATTATCACTTTCAATTTTACTTCAAAATCATACAAACCAATTTCAAAAATCACATCATACAATTCTCGATTCAAAATCGAGCCCATTTTAAAACACCCTTGTAAGTCGATTGCTCTTAGCATCGCCATCAACCTCACATAGCTTACTCTTGGGCTTCCTTACAATGAGACCTATTTGATTATTGATTAATCGAGTAGATGAAATAATACACTAAATAAACTCATTTCCTTCATTTCCACAAATTCAAATCATTTTCCAAACCAACTCAATTTCAAAAGAATTTTCTCTTAAAAATAAACTTGGATAAAGGAATAGGTGGCGCACGCCTCATTATTCCTTGAATAAGCAAGTAGGGGGCGTACGCCTCACTACCGTGCGTATTCAACATCCACAAACACAACTTTCAAAATAATCTGAATGAAAAAAGGAATAGAAGGCGTACGCCTTATTATTCCTCGAAAGAATTGAACGATTGGTGTACACCACATTGCTCAACCTTTCGTCGTTCTCCAATAACATCTCCAACAAATCAGATCTAATTTCTCGCCCCCGAGCGATCGAAACAAACCAAACCAAAACACCCAAACACATCAATTCAACTTGTCACCCCCGCGTGACCAAAACCTCATCAAAAGAACACTGTCAATCCTTTCTAATGCGCACAACAAACCAGTGCTAGAGCCTCCCCCGAGAGTAGACATGCCAGCGTTTAGCCGTTAGAACGCCGACCTACACAGTCGTTCATCAAAACAAACACACCAAATATTCGTAGTAGCCCGAACTACGAATGCTCTGATTTCCTTATTGCACCATAAGGATACGTAGGCAGGAGATTGCTGTATCTTCGCGAGCACACTAATAAAAAACCTCCCATTTCCCCCTCCTGAGGTCTTCATCCATATCTACCATCAATTCTAATCACTCGAAGCAAGCAGATAAACAGTCAATTAACAGTCAAATAGCAAAATCAGACTAAGAGGTTCCCGTTGAGTACAACGGACGTAAGGGGTGCTAATACCTTCCCCTTACGTAATCGACTCCCGAACCCGAATATGGTTGCGATGACCATTGTTCTTATTTTTAAAGGTTTTCTCGATATTTTCCTGTTCCTTCATTGGAATAAATAAAGTTCGGTGGCGACTCTGTTTCGAACAACAATTTTTCCGCGTCCTATCGCGAGGGATCGCATTTTTGAGGTGCGACAGTCACGAGCATGGAGTTTATGTTAAGAACCACCCAAAGGGAGTGTACTAAGGTTTAAACCTGCCAAACATGTTCTACAAAAAGGTTCCCATAGTCATAATCCCATCTTTTGGATATTATCGGAGGAACGACTACTCGTATTCCAAAAATATTCTCAAGAGAGACTCTTATGAGTGTAGTATCGCGTAACAATCGTATCAAATCTTACACTTGAACGACTTTCGCACTACGTCCTACGAATAGGCCAAGATGGGTTTGGTAAACTAAGGTCCTTGGCTTCTAAGGTCTATATTGGAAAAAGTAATGTCTAACCACAACTTACTTGTGTGACATTATTGATCTTAACATGACCTCCACCAAGTGAATGGGCTTGCAAGTCAACTTGCTAAGGAATAAATCCACACAAGTCAACAAGACTATGCCATTCTCCTATCTTAATTGCACTCGAGTTTGGGTATAAAACTCATCTCACAAACAGAACCAGCAGATACGGCAGTCATATGTACACAATGCAATAAATCAGGTAAATGCTGAAAGATAAATAACTGTACAAAAGAATAAACACCCAATAAACAAACAACCTAGAAAAGCTAGGAGGGACCCGCTTAGGGAAACCCACTCCCCAGCAGAGTCGCCAGCTGTCGCAACCTGAAAAATGGAATGCGAAAAAAAACAACCGGCGAAGAAAGACAGGAGAGTCGCCACTGTGTGTTATTTATCCCAAAGGAGGGAAAGGAAACGCTCGAAGTAAACCTGGAAAAAGGAAAGGACAAGACAGGGTCTCGCAACCAAATCTTGGGTTCGGGAGTCGATTATGCGAAGGGAAGATATTAGCACCCCTACGCATCCGTAGTACTCTACGGGATCCACTTTTGTAGTTCTTGTCTAAAGGGTGTGGGATTATCTAATGTTTTATTTACTAAAAAAAAGGGGTTAAATGAAAATGACTCGCGCGAATGTCGCATCCACTGCATACGTATCTCATCTGAATATGAGAATCAGAGTCTTTGTAGCTTTGCTGACCTATGGGTTAAGGGTAATTGTGCTCGCTAAGACATCGTGTCTTATGCCTACGTATCTCATTTGGAATGAGAATCAGAGCAAGCCGTAGTTCGGCTAACTACGGGGTTATGGATTGGGTTTTGGACGAACGACGTTACTACGCAATCTACCGGATGCTCGACCTTTGGAGACTTACTCGCTTGTAGTAGAAGGAGTTAACGTGTTCTTAGGAGAAGAAAAATCAATGAGTTGGTAGGGTTAGGGATGCTCATGCAAAAAGGAAATCCTAGACGAAGGAACCTGCATAAAGTAAACACACAAAACATTGCCTCATATCGAGGTATTCCAGCTAAGAAAGCGGTAAAAATACGGAAAAATGTAAAAGTACCACACGGATAAAGATCCGAAGTAACAGTAATTAACGGAACAAGGAAACCCTGAGATCTTCCCAAGCTAACACCATCAAAGAAAGTGAGTCAGTACAGGTAATCGGAATGAAACCTCCAGGTGGTATCCCACAAATAAAGTGGAACACCAGGCAAACCATCTCTGCAAGAGTCATATAAGCCCTCACAAAACAAAACTCAACAAACAGGTTAGAGAAACAAAATAGGGTAACCAAGAGTTGCCCCCAAATCAAAATGTAACCACATGAATCATGCCATTAAAATTCACAAAAAGCAACCAAGGGTAGGAGGCCTAAACCTCTTGTCAAACACATGCATCAAAAGGGTATCAAATTCACCCATAATACCTCATACATTTAGAGCATTCAAATTAAAGGCATAAAGATGATGGATATAGGGCAAACCTGATTGGAGAGATCGGTTGAAATCAAATGGCACGGCTGGATTTGCAAACCAATGTTAGGGTTTGCTTGAGCTGAAAGTGTGTGAGTCAGAATGAACCTTTCAGAATTGCCTGGAGGTTGCTGCAGATTAATTCTCACTCTCTCTGTCTAGGTTTCTCTTCAGGTTTTGTCCAGGGTTTTGTTCCAAGGAAACCTAAGAGTGTTTTGCTTCTCTTCCTTTTTCTGTCTGTTCTCCCTCTTTTATAACCTGATTTTCATGGCATTTTGGGCTCAAATGAGAGAGGTCCAAGTCCAAGATTTTTCTATTATATTTTATTTATTTATTTAATTAATTAATTTGATTTTTTTAAATTTTTTTTCGTTTTCTTTTTCGTTTTTTTTTCTTTTTTTTTTCTTTTTTTTTTCGAAACGCGTGGGCTTCGCCTAGCGAGCATGACAGTTCATGAACAAACTTTTGCTTCTTCAAGATTAACGTTTTGACTGATGAATAGACCCCTGTTGGAAGTAACTCAAGTCTTTCCCTTGTGTTGACTGATCATCTAAATAGAACCCACAAAGTGTCCTGGATGATGTTCAAGCTTCTTGGAGCTAATCCCGATTGACATGATGAAATTCAATGTATCTAATGTTAAATGACCTAAAAATGAATGCGTGAATAAGGAAGGTAAATTTTGGGGTATTATAGTAGGTAGTCGGAGTGACCCCCACTCGAAGACGAATGAAAATCTTTGAGTAACTCCTTAATAAGTGGTGAGCTAGCAGGTATTACTAACCTATTTTTGTAGAATAGTATGCCTCATTTTAAAGCAAAACCAAGTTTATCATTAGGATCCTTTTGAATAGCCTCCACAATATTTTTAAGCAAAGGATCATTTGATACTTCTTGTTGCAGTTGGCTGCTCTGCTGCCAAATAGGGTAGGATTTAATAGTTTGCAACTCTGCGTCCTCATGTTGTCTAGATAAAGTATCAACCACCTTATTTTCCACTCCCACCTTGTACACCACCTCAAAGTCAAAACCCAACAACTTAGCCATCCATTCTTGCTGATTTGTCATAGTAATCAGTTTTTGCAACAAGTGTTTTAGGCTCTTTTGATCAGAATAAACCACAAACCTCCTTCCTAACAAATAATGTCTCTAGTGCTGAATAGCTAACACTAAAGCCATTAACTCCTTATCATAGGCAAATTTGGATAACCTCGATGATGCAAAAGCCTTGCTAAAATATGCAATGGGATGTTTTGATTGCAGCAACACTGCACCAACTCCTTTTCCTGAGGCATCACATTCAATTTCAAATGGAACCTTGAAATTAGGCAGGGCTAAAACTGGGGCAGTTGTAACAGCTACTTTTAATTTCTCAAAAGCTTCAGCCGCTGCCGCATTCCAGCTAAAACCATCCTTCTTTGTCAATTCTGTCAAGGGTTTAGCAATTTTTTCATAGATGGTTATAAACTTTCTGTAATAACCAGTTAACCCCAAAAACCCTCGCACTCCTTTAACATTCTTAGGAATTGGCCATTGTAACACACTACTAACCTTGTCAGGATCAACAGCAACCCCTGTTTTGGAAATGACATGGCCCAAATATTCCACTTGGTGCTGACTAAAGGTACATTTCTTCCGGTTTGAAACAAACTGATGATCCTTCAGAATATTAAGAACCACCTCCAAGTGTTACAAATGATCAGCCCAACTACTACTGTATATAAGGATATCATCAAAAAAAACCAGGACAAACTTCCTTAGAAAAGGCTTGAAAATTGCATTCATCACCGATTGAAAGGTTGCGGGAGCATTGGTGAGGCCAAACGGCATTACCAAAAACTCATAGTGACCCTCATGAGTCCGAAAAGCCGTTTTATGAATATCCTCTTCCTTCATACGGATTTGATGATAACCAGATTTAAGATCGAGCTTAGAGAAAAAACTACAACCATGTAACTCATCTAACAATTCACCTACAACAGGAATAAGGTACTTGTCTTGAATTGTTACCTTGTTGAGTGCCCGATAATCTACACACATCCGCCAAGATTGATCCTTCTTCTTGACCAAAATGACGGGACTAGAGAAAGCGCTGGTGCTGTTTCTCACCACCCCTTGTTGCAAAGGGTCTGAATTTGTTTTTCAATTTCATCCTTGTGTAAATGAGGATATCTATAAGGGCGCACACTTACTAGACCATCACCATGTAAAATTTCAATTGAATGGCTAGTGTTTCTTGGCGGAGGAAGACCCTGAATTTCTTTAAACACAATAACAAAACGATCCAACAATCCTCCCAACTCCTTAGTCTGATGATCAGAGACACATGACACTGGTGATCCTAGCACCTCCATCAAGGTAGGCCATTCACAGCCTGCTATCATTCGAGAAGGAGTGATAATTCTTTGGAATGTAGCCATCGTATCATCTACAGCTTGACCAAGTAATTTCACCTTACTGCCCTTATGGTTGAACACCATAGACATTTCTTTCCAATCCATGGTCACCTTCCCCAAAGTTTCCAGCCACACAACTCCCAAAATCAAATCCATACCTCCTAACTCCAGTACATAAGCATCAAAACAAATTTGCACCGCTCCCACATTCAGATCCCAATACATATGAGATCCCAATACATTCCTAAAGAAGTCGGGAGCGCCGTCATGAACTCTTTCTGCACTCCTGTGAGTATTGGTGTTGTATAGTTATTAGTAAAACATTTACATTTTACTCGTACCTGCAACATAATTATGTTGGTTAAGATGCTATTATATGTGATATTATGGTGGTAATCGTGTGTTGTATATTGTCGCGTGATAATAATGCAGGTATTAAACCATATCGTACGGATGCTACTAATGTACCGAATGACGCAGGGGCGGAACCAAGTCATACAACAGATATGGCGAACATTGCAGCAAAAACAATTGAGTTAAAGCTACTAAGTCTAAAGGATTGAAGTTGCGTGGAACCAAGTTCAGATTGACGGGGTATTATAATCCCCAAGCGACCTAGAAAGACTGTATTCACAAGTGCATTTTTGAGATCTTAGAAGCACAATAACATTGTAGGGAAAGAAACACAATCAAAAGCTACCATGATGTCGTGAAAATCGTAGATATGTGCTTAGAATATGTCAGGAAGTTGGCTGATAACTGTATCGATCTTCAAGGATTTTTGGTCTTCAACGTTATTGGTGGTGGAATCAATTCTGGTGTGGGTTCACTCTTGTTGGAGCATATCTCTATTGATTATGGAAAGAAGTTCAAACTTGGTTTCACCATCTACCATTCCCTTTAGTTTTCTGTAAGAATAAGATTTGGTTCTGCATCTGCTTTTTAGTTTTAATGATAACAATACATTTGTTTAAAGAACAATTTTTTACCCTAATGGTTTTGTCTAGTATGTAATATTTTCTAACCGGATCTGATTATGAAGATTTGTCATGTGACATCATCAGATTATGGACTCAACATACTTTGATTTTGAAGAGATACAAAAGTGCACTTTACAAGATTATATCAATTTCTGGAGCGCTCTTAAATAACGGTTCTGATGAACGTTTGTGCTAAAGCTTCTAACTATGACTCTGATAGAAGAAGAGCCTCTAAAGATTTATCAAGCTCTTAAGACTCAACGCTCTCGAGTTTTGAAGACTCTGAAGACCAATGTTTTGAAGTTTCTCTCGACCAAATTCTTAATCTTCTCTTATGCATGCTTCAAGAACATTTATTTAGAAGCCTCTGAATATTGAAGATAAGATCAAAAGGTTATGCGTAAGAAAAATAGTACACAGCACAAGATCAAATATTCCTTCCACTACCCTGATTTTATGGGTTAAGGACTCTACTATTGTACCATTTTTCCTCCCATTTTCATAAGTCGTTATGCAAGGATACAACTGCATTTTGGTATTCAATTCTACCCTCAAAAGAATGTTTTCATTGCCTATATAAAGGAGACTTAGAAGAATGAACAAGCTGCTATTGAAGGCTAATTTTCATGAAGCTAATTGCTGCCAATTTACGTTCTACACACAAAACTTTTGCTGAACTGAATATTATTCTTGTGTATAGAGAAAAGAAAACACACATAAAGCTTTTGTTCATTTTTGTGTGATAAATTCATTATATTGAAATTTGGGTAATATGAGTTCTTAGAAGCAATCTTGTAAACACATTTCTTGTAATCTCATTGATTGAGTTTGTATTCCTTAAGTGACTAGGGTATAGTCAGAATTACTCAAGAAGACATTGACATTTATTCTTTTTGTGTCATTAATCAATTTGGTTATAGTGGATTAAGTCCTTGTTGATAAGGCGAAATCACCTTGGCGGGTGGACTGGAGGTTGCTTAGTTAACAGCGAATTAGGATAAAAATAATTGTTTCATTATTTTTGTTCTTTGTTTACTGTTTATTATGTTATGTTGAAAAAGGTTTCATTTTTAGAAATTAAATTCAAACCCCCAATTTCCTGTGTTCTTGCCATATTCAATTGGCATCAGAGCACTGGTTCTGGTATTGATAAGATTATCAAACACTTTACCGTCTCAGATAAAGATCCAGTTTGTGAAACACAATGACTGTTATCCCGCCTCCAGTTGCTCCTGTAAATTATAGAGATCACTATAACGCTAAAACTTCTATTTTGATGAAGAAAGATTTGATTACTGGAAAGGTATAATAGAAAGCTTCTTTCTTGTTCATGAAGTAGATCTATAGGATATGGTAGCTGATGGCTACATACATCCTGTATATGCTAGTGGCAACAAAATAGAAACAAGAGTGATGACGGAATAACAAAAGAAAGATTATAAAAATCACCATAACGCTAGAACTATCTTGTTGAACGTAATTTCATACATTGAGTATGAAAAGATCACCAACGGAGATACTACAAAGTCGGTATTTGATTCTCTGAGGATGACTCACAAATGAAACACCCAAGTCAAAGAAACCTAGGCAGTTGCCTAGATTCAAAAATATGAAGCATTCAAGATGGAAGCCAATGAAACTATTGAGAACATTTTCTCAAGGTTTCAAACTCTTGTTGCAGGACTGAAGGTACTCGACAAAGGTTATTCTATTGTTGATCACGCGAATAAGATCATAAGAAGTCTACCTAAATGATGGAGACCTATGGTAACTATGTTGAAGTTATAAAAGGGTGTGGACAACACCTCTATTGAAGAAGTTGTTAGCTCTTTTTAAAGTCATGAAATTGTGCTTGAAGAAGATGAGCCCTAGAGAAAGAGAAAATTTGTTGCTCTGAAGTCTTTGGGAAAGTGTGAAAAGACTAGATGTTTTCAAGCAGAAGAAGATGAAGATTTTGAAGAGGATTCAGAAGAAGAATAATAATATGATGAACTTTCTCTTCTTTTCAGACGTGTCAATCAACTCTGGAAGAAAAGACAAGGAAAGTTCAGAGGCTCCAGAGGACTAGTGGATGCTCTGAGTCTACTTCTAGATTCAAGAAAGATGAAGTTAGCAAAGACATCACATGCTTTGAGTGTAAAGAGTCATGACATTACAAGAATGAATGTTCCAAGCTGAAGAAAGATAAATCAAAGAAGAAAGACTTCAGAGGGAAGAAGAATGGTCTGATGGCTACCTGGGATGATTCAGAATATTCAAAAGATGACTCTAAGGACGAGCAATCTAATGTGGCGCTGATGGCATGCACAGAAGCTCATGCTGAGAAGATTCAATCATAACCAAGATCTGAGTTAGATTATGAAGAGATATTTTCTAAACTCTCTCCTCTGAACTTGAATCCAGTTTAATAGAAGTTCTGGAAAAGTATCAGAAGCTTATGAACAAATATAAGAATCTAAAAAAGATTCTTGTATTTGAGTCAGGCGCATACCATAAGCTTAAGAAAGATTTCTCAAGTTTAAATGAAGAAAAGTTTATTTTGAAAAGTAATAACTTTGTGCTTCAGAGCAAGAGTTCCAAACTTGAGAAAGAAAATCTTTCAGAAGCCTCTACACACTCTGATGATGTCATAAAGAAATATGACAATTCCTTCCGGGAATTTCTTGCTAGAAGCCTAAATAGAAGCTTAGTGACTTCAATGATTTACGACGTAAGCAGAAACGAAACAAGAGGAATTGGTTATGATTCTGATGAAGAATCAACTTCTGAAAAAGATGATAAACCAAAAACTCTTCATTCCCATTTTGTCCCTTTTGGTAAACAAAATGGTGTTGTGCCTAAAAGTAAAACATTTTCAAAACCTAAGGCTAAAGAAAAATCTCATTATTGTTTCAACTATGCATACATGTATAATTATCCTGCACAGAAACCCATGTTTGTTAAATTTTTTGGGAAGACTAACCAAAAAGGACCCAGAAAGTTATGGGTACCTAAGGATAAGATAATCTATGTTGCAGACATCCTTAGCAACACATTTAAGACACCAATCATGGTACTTAGACTCTGGTTTCTCGTGACACATGATGGGAAGAAGGCATATGTTTCAAATTCTGGAACTTAAGCTTGTAAGTATTGCTGATTTCATAGGGGCTCAGAAAGGGAAGATCATTGGCTCTGGAATAGTAGGTAACAATTCTCTCCATCCTGTTACTAATGTTTTATTAGTTGAAGTATTAATGCATAACCTTATATCCATAAGTTAATTAAGTGACAATGGTTATGACATTATTTTTAATCAAAATTCTTGTAAAGCTGTCAGTAAGAAGGATGCCTCGGTTCTTTTTAATAGAAATAGGAAGAACAACATTTACAAAATTAGACTTTCTAATTTAAAAATTCAAAACATAAAATGTCTAGTGTCTGTAAATGAAGAGCAATGGATGTGGCATAAACGATTGGACCATATTATCATGAGAAGGATTTCTCAGCTAAATAAGCTTAATTTAGTCAGAGGCATGCCAAATATGAAGTTCTCTTCGGATGCTCTTTGTGAAGCATGTCAGATAGGAAAGTTTTCTAAAACTCATTTCAAAGAAAAAAAAGGTTGTTTCAACATCCAAGTCATTGGAACTTCTACACATTGACAATTTTTGACAAGTGAAAACTGAAGGTGAGAAAAACAAGAAAGGGGGGGTTTGAATTGTTTGGAAAATAAGCGCTTTTTCAAAATGAAAATCACACAAGGATTTTATACTGGTTCGCTTATAACACAAAGCTACTCCAGTCCACCCGGCCAAGGTGATTTCGCCTTCAACAAGGACTTAATCCACTAATCTTGAAAGATTGATTACAAACAACGTCTAAGAGAAAGATCTCTTAGTCCTCTCAAGTATACAGACTACACAGAGTCACTTGAGGAAATAAACAAACAATAGATAAAAGATTTATGTAATCTAAAGTGCTTCTAAGAAAGCAAATATTACAATAGTAAGAACAAAGTGATTCACGTTATAAGCAACAGCTTCGTGAAGATTTAGAGAGCAAAAGTGTTTTCTTGAGTGTTGATGTTTCAGTATATTTTTCCTTGTATATATTATGCACTGAATGTTGATTTGCAGTCCTTTATATAGAAGAGAAGGATCCGTTGAAAAATCATGGCAGATAATAACTCTTGAATAATAATTAGTGCCATATCTTATGTTGCTTGTTGTCAAAGCAACTTTCACTTCTTGAATGACTACTTACCACAAATAGTTCCTTATCATTTGTATTTTTGGAGTTAACGTCTCTTCCTGTATTAGGAAATCCATTTCCATAACTTTATTTGAAGTTAACGTTACTCTTCCTTATTTAGCAATTCCATAATCAGAGTCTTCATGTTTCTGGAGATCTTGGAATCTGCTATCTAGCTTCTGATGTTGATCTTTTGAGTTCTGATGATTTCTTCAGATAGCGCCAAGAGCTTCTGAAGTTTGACATACTGTTGTTCAGAATCAGAACTTCTAGAGCGTACTTCTTGTTCAGATGCTTCTGATATTTTGCTGTTTTGCTCAGAGTTAGACTTTCTTGAACGTGTTTCTACTTCAGATGCTTCTTATCTTCTGATAATTTGTATCTGATCTGGTTCTGTATCTGATGACATCATCAGATCTCTTCCTTCTTTCTTTAGAACCCTGCACACTTAGAAACTTTTCGTTAGGGTGCCATTTTTGGTTTCATCCTTTGTTATCATCAAAATCATGGAATCTGTTGTAGAACAATTTTTGTTCTTACAATCTCCCCCTTTTTGATGATGACAAAACAATCTTAATTAGCAGATGAAACATATAAAATATCAGATCAGATAGACAAGAGCTCCCCCTGAGATAGTGCTAGGGAGTTCAGAAGTTCTTACCAGAGCTTCTAAGTAAAGAGGTTTCTTGATACCTTCTGCAATTTCTTAAGTCCAGGTTAGATAAATTTATTTTTAAGAAAAATATGTTGCAGAATGCTTAAGGTATTTAGACAATATTTTCATCAGAGCTATTAATGACTTCTCCCCCTTTTTGTCAGAATCAAAAAGACATAGCAAAAATAAATAATTGAAGAGAAAAACATTGTATTTAGATAAAAAACAACAGAGGCAAAAAGAAACAAAACATCAGAAACAGAGAAATCAGAGCAACAAGCAATAAGTCCTAAGTGCCTAGGGGTTCGGAGGCGGAGGCATTCTCTGAAGCAACATAGCCAGCATGTTCTGAATGTTGTCGTTGACAGTGTCTTGTTTATCCATTCTGGCACGGAGTTCATTCTGATCTTGCTTAAGTTCTTTCAGCGTCTGGAGAACCATAGGGATAACAGAAGAGGACTCCCCCTGAGTCAGAGCCTGCTGTGCTTCAGCAGCAGCTTGTGCTTCAGCTTCGGCAGCAGCAGCAGCATCAGCTAGAGCTTTAGCTTCAGCTTCCTTTATCCTTAGAATTTCAGCTTCTCTTGCTCTTTCTTCTTCCAGCCTTCTAGCCTCTTCTTCAGCTTCTCTTGCTAATCTCTCTTCTTCCAGCCTTCTGGCTTCAGCTTCTTTTGCAAGTCTTTCCTGAAGTCTTGCCTCAGCATCTCTGATGTAGCCATTTCTGACTTGTTCAGAGATGTGCTTCAGTCTAAAAGCCTCAGAGGTCATCCAGCCAATGACTCTGTTCCAGTGTGTCCTTACAGAGTCAGGATCATCACTGACTTCAGAGTTAGTGGTCAGAGACTTGACCTTTTGTACTGAAGCCCCTGCGACCAGCATTATGGCTTCCTCAAGGGTAGGTACAGAAAGGTTTGGTTCAGAGGTTTGTGGTGAAGAAATTGGAGGGCTGAGATTTAATGTGAGAGGTTCAGATTCTGCTTCAGGTTGAGGTTCAGATCTTTGGGGTGAAGCGTAAAGAGGGTTTAAGTCTAAAGGTTCAGTTTCAGCTTCAGATTCAGGTTCAGCGGAGGTGTTTGAAGGGGTGATATCAGAGGTGTGGAGGTCAGAGGGTTGAGTTTCAGAGGGTTGGTCCTCAGAAGTAATGTTGGTTGTTTGTTCTGGTGGAGGTGAAGTTGCTTCAGAATGTGTTTGTGTTGGTTGTTGTGAAGCAAGGTTTTGAGCCTGAATTTGGGCTA
This sequence comes from Lathyrus oleraceus, assembly GCF_024323335.1. NCBI lineage: Eukaryota > Viridiplantae > Streptophyta > Magnoliopsida > Fabales > Fabaceae > Lathyrus > Lathyrus oleraceus. Next base: position 365,097,482 of record NC_066582.1, read on the forward strand.
AGGTTGGGGAGTCAGGGTCAGAGTATTCTTGGTCAGAGGAGATTTCAAGGTATGGGGGTGATTCTGGGGCTGATTATGATGAAGAGGAAGTGGTAGTGTGAGAAAGATTAACATTTGGTGGAGGTTGTGAAGTTCTGGTTATAGAAGGTGGAGTTTCAGAAGTTGTGTATATGGGTGGTGTTGGGAGAGGATTAGATGAAGAAGCCAAAATGTGTTCAGAGGGAATATAGGGAGCAGACATACCAGTAGTTTCTTGCAGAGGCGCTGGAGATCTGCTTCCAGAAGTTTCTCCAATTCTTGCCTTCTTTGCCTGTGATGCTATCTTTTTCTCAGAGAGACCTCTCTTGTACCTGACGAAGTCTTCTTCTGAATCTAGACAGTCGTCGAGTCTGAAGTCAGAGATGTCAACACCTTCATCCAGCAGACGCTGAAGGTAGATAGCAACCGCATCTCTGGGTTCATTCTTGTAGAACCTAGCAAGACCATGAGGCAGCTTCCTCTGATCTTTCAAGGAATCCCAGGATGTGTCCAGCGTGGGTCTGACTTGAATCTTCTTTATTATTCCCATACTCTTGAGATTTTTGGCGTTCAGAGGCTTTCCAGTATCTATCGCCAGATCCTCCATCAGTTTGGCCTTCTCCAGATGATCTACCAGCCCATTCTCGATGAAGACATCAGATAACAATATTCCCAGAGGGATGTAGGTTCTGGGCTTCATGTTGTTTCTGGTCTCCCTGACAGAGTCTCTGAGGTATCTGAAGAGTAGTGCAGGAAGGCAGATCTTCACACCCTTGTGAATGCAATACAAAATGCACTTCTGATCTGCATTGATGTAGTCAGAGGAGTTAGATGCTGGGCGGTGGTGAATAGTTCCCAGAATGATCTTAAGCCACACTCTGAGGTTCTGATGAAGCTCTTTGTTCTTTGAAGGATTTCCTTCAGTGTTATGTTTGAAGATGGTTGGATTGATTACTTCAGCAATGCGCCTTGACCTAGGGTTGATGTTGTAAATCCTTTTACCTCCATCTCTCTCCATGTTCAGTAAAGAAGCAATTGACTTTTCAGTAATTACTATCTTTACCCCCAAAACATGAGAGACGATGAAATGGTCATCAGCGTCTGCAAATCTCCAGAACTCCTTGATGAGAAGTGGGTAAACAGGACCATAAAGCCTTTGGAAGTAGTTTTCCCACCCTTGTTGACGAAGTTCTTCAGTAAAATCAACGCCATTTCTCTTCATGTTTTGAAAGTCTACTAGAGTTTCACACAACACTTCCAGTCCTTCAAAGGGAGTTGCTAGGTTTATGTGGGGTGCACGGTCAAGAACATGGGGTTCCTTGTAAACTGGGGTGATGGAGACTCCTGTAACAGTTGGAGTTGGAATGCTTGAAGTTTGAGCAGTTGAGCTTGATTCCATTTGTTGAGAAAAGTTGAAAACTTGTTGTTGTTGAGCGTCCATGGTTGAAGAAGAAGATGAAGATTGATGAAGATGAAGTGTTTGTAGAAATGCTTCAGAGAGGGTTTAGAAAGGGTTTGAGAGTGAGTGAGAGTGATAAGTGTGTGAAATGTGAGAAAAGTGTTTAAATACCCTAAGTTAAAACACATGCAAAATGACACATCATTCAGCGTTAGCACAAATTTCAAGTTAGCACGCTTGGGGGAGAAATGATTAAGGCTAATTAATGAATGTCTAATCCCATCAGTACGCACACTGCTCGAGGAGATCTCAAACGTTTCACCTTTGATCTTCTTCTGGACAGCTGTCTAGAAGTTCTAGGGTTAGATGCTAAGTGCTCCACGTGTTGATATATCTGATCTTCAGGAATACCAAAGGATTGGTTCCTGGAGATTTCTAACTCAGATATCTTCTTAACTGGTAGAAGTATCAGAGTCAGAGGCAGAAATACATTTGTTTACATCAGAGTCTCATTTTACATTCTCAGAGGCACAATTCATTCAGGACAATTTTGAATGTTCAGATTTTTTAAGATAAAAAGAAATCTATCTTCAGCTAGAGGCTTAGTAAAGATATCTGCCCATTGATGATCTGTATCAATGAACTTCAATGTTACTATTCCTTTCTGAACATAGTCTCTGATAAAATGATGTTTTATTTCAATGTGTTTGGCTCTGGAATGTAGAATGGGATTCTTACTTAGACAAATAGCAGCAGTATTATCACAAAAGATAGGAATGTTACTCTCAAAGATTTGCAGATCTTCTAACTGATGCTTCATCCAGAGCATCTGAGTTGTGCACAGTGATGCTGAGATGTATTCTGCTTCTGCAGTTGATAGAGCGATTGTTGATTGTCTTTTGCTAGCCCAGGATATCAGATTGTTTCCCAGAAGCTGGCAATTTCCAGAAGTGCTTTTTCGTTCTATTCTATCTCCTGCGTAATCTGCATCACAGTAACCCGAGAGTCTATACTCTGATGTTTTCTCATACATCAGGCCCAGGTTAGGAGTTCCTTTCAGATACTTGAGAATTCTCTTAACTGCTGTTAAATGAGATTCTCTAGGATCTGATTGGAATCTGGCACTGAGACAAACGCTAAAAAGAATATCAGGACGAGTAGCAGTCAGATAGAGAAGAAAGCCTATCATACCTCTATAGAGCTTCTGACAAACCTTTGCGCTTACTTCTTCCTTTTCAAGAATGCATGTTGGATGCATTGGAGTTTTTGCAGAGTTGCAATCAGCCATGTCAAATTTTTTCAGAACATCTTTAATATATTTGCTTTGATGAACATATGTGACTTCTGAAGTTTGGTTAATTTGAATTCCCAGAAAGAACTTTAGTTCTTGCATTAAGCTCATTTCAAATTCTGCCTGTATTAACTTAGAGAATTCTTGACAAACAGAGGCGTTAACTGAACCAAAAATAATGTCATCAACGTATATCTGGCATATCATGAGATCATTGTTAAGGTTCTTACAGAAAAGTGTGGAGTCAACTTTCCCTCTGATAAAATTGTGTTCCAGAAGAAAATTGCTTAAACGTTCATACCAAGCTCTGGGAGCTTGTTTAAGTCCATATAAAGATTTTTTAAGTTTAAAAACATGTTCTGGAAAGTTTGGATTTTCAAAACCTGGAGGTTGGTTGACATAAACTTCTTCTGATATATAACCATTAAGGAATGCACTCTTGACATCCATTTGATATAATTTAATAGAATGGTTAATAGCAAAAGATACAAGAAGACGAATAGATTCTAACCTTGCGACTGGAGCAAAAGTTTCATTATAATCAATACCTTCTTGTTGACTATAACCTTGAGCTACCAGTCGAGCTTTGTTTCTGACGACTTCTCCTTTCTTATTCAGCTTGTTTCTGAATACCCATCTGGTTCCAATAACGTGAGTGCCTCTGGGATTTAGAACAAGATCCCAGACATCATTCTTTGTGAATTGATCTAATTCTTCTTGCATGGCTGAAACCCAGTCGTTATCTTGAAGTGCTTCATCACAGGACATAGGCTCAATCAGAGACACTAGTCCCAGAGGAGTATCTTCAGAGGTTCTGAAGGTAGATCTGGTTCTGACAGGTTCGTCCTTGTTTCCCAGAATCAAATCTTCAGATATGTTGATACGACTTTTGACTTTCTTTGGGATTTCTGGGGATTTAATTTCTTCAGAGTTCTGAGTGACAGTTGCTTCTGGGGTTTTATTAGAACCTGCAAGAGTGATTTCTAAATCTGCAAAATTTTCAACTAGCTTTGACTTTTCAGGGTCAAGCTTATCATCAAATCTGACATGAATTGATTCTTCCACAATTTTGGTTTCTGTGTTGTATACTCTGTAGCCTTTAGAGCGTTCTGAGTATCCTAACATAATACCTTTCTGTGCTTTAGAATCAAACTTGTTCAGATGTTCTTTAGTGTTTAAGATAAAGCAAGAACATCCAAAAGGATGAAAATATGAAATGTTTGGTTTTCTTCCTTTACACAGTTCATAGGGAGTCTTTTCCAGAATAGGTCTTATAGAGATTCTATTCTGAATGTAACACGTTGTATTTACAGCTTCTGCCCAAAAATGCTTTGCCACATTAGTTTCATTAATCATGGTTCTGGCCATCTCTTGATGTGTCCTATTCTTCCTCTCTACAACTCCATTTTGTTGTGGAGTTCTAGGGCAGGAGAAATCATGGGATATTCCATTAGAGTCAAATAATTCTTCAAAATCTTTGTTTTCAAATTCTCCACCATGATCACTTCTGACTCTAACAATTTTAGCATCAAATTCTTTTTGCACTTTGGAGCAGAAACTAGTGAATACAGAGTGAGACTCACTCTTGTGCTTTAGGAATTTCACCCATGTCCAGCGACTGTAATCATCAACAATGACTAGTCCATACTTCTTTCCATTGACTGATGCTGTTTTCACAGGACCAAATAAGTCAATGTGGAGAAGTTACAGAGGCTTAGAGGTAGAAACAACATTTTTCTTTTTAAAGGATGTTTTTGAAAATTTTCCTTTCTGACATGCTTCACACAGAGCATCTGAAGAAAACTTCAGTTTAGGTAGGCCTCTGACTAACTCGAGTTTATTTAGCTGAGAAAGTTTCCTCATGCTAATGTGGCCCAAGCGTCTATGCCATATCCATTGCTCTTTGTGAACAGACATCAGACATTTAACATTTTGTTCTTTTAAATCAGAAAGATTAATTTTATAAATGTTGTTTTTCCTCTTGCCTGTGAAAAGGACAGAGCCATCATTCTGATTAATGGCTTTACATGTTTTTTGATTAAAGATTACATCATAACCGTTATCACTTAATTGACTTATGGATAACAAGTTATGCATCAATCCTTCTACGTAAAGGACATCAGATATAGAGGGAAGAGTACCATTACCAATAGTTCCGGAGCCTCTGATCCTTCCTTTCTGATCTCCTCCGAACCCTACAAATCCAGCGTCTTTAAGTTCCAGACTTTGGAACATAGACTTTCTTCCCGTCATGTGTCGCGAGCATCCAGAGTCCAGGTACCATGACTGGTGTCTGAACTTTGCTGCATAGGATATCTGTAACATACACAATCTTATCTTTCGGTACCCAGAATCTCTTGGGTCCTTTCTGATTAGTTTTCCCAGAGTTTCTTATGACTTTGGGTTTTCTAGCATTTACAAATTTTTGTTCTTGTGTGTGTGTATAGTGATATGAAAATGGAGATTTAAGTTGGTCACTAGAAGAAGTTTTAACTTCCTTAGGATCATACCCAATTCCCTTTTTATTGTTCTGACTGACTCCATAAATCATGGATGCCATAATACTCCTACCTATTCCATTTTTCAGAAATTCTTGAAAGGCTTCTTCGTATTCAAAAATAATTTTATTTGAAGTTTGTGGTGCTTGAGACAACGCTTCTTCTAATTCTAAGCTTTTTCTTTTTGCTCCATCTCTTTCTAGTGTTAAAGATCTGATTGTATCTTCTCGCGCTAGAATTGTCATCTCAAGCTTGCCACATTCTTCAAATTTTGCTTTAAGACAGCCTTTTATGTTTTTAAGCTTTTGTTTTAGTTTCTGATATGAGCTAAGAGTTTCTGACAAGCATGATTCTAGATCAGATCGAGAGAGTTCAAAAAATACCTCTTCAGATTCTTCATCTGAGCTGCTCCTGGATGTGGTAGCCATAAGTGCCACGTTGGCCTTTTCATCAGAGTCAGATTCTGATGACCCAGATTCACTATCATCCCAGGTAGCCATTAATCCTTTCTTTGTCCTGAAGGTATTTTTCTTGAAACTTTCTTTTCTAGGATTGTCTTTCTTTAGCTTGGGGCATTCATTCCTGTAGTGACCTGTTTCTTTACATTCATAACAAGTAATATCGTTGTTAGTTTTACCTTTGAAGGTTGATTCTGATCGATCCCCTCTGGGTCTTGATCTTCTGAAGTTGTTGTTTCTCTTTTTCCAGAGTTGTTTAACTCTTCTTGTCAGGAGGGACAATTCTTCTTCATCATCAGAATCTTCTGGTTCAGAGTCATCAGTATCTTCAGTTTCTGCCTGGAGAGCTTTGGTTCTGTCAGGTTTGCGTCTTTCATATCTGGACTTTAATGCTACGGACTTGTTCCTTTTATGAGGCTCATCTTCCTCTAGTTCTATCTCATGGCTTCTGAGGGAACTGACAAGTTCTTCAAGACTTATATTGTTCAAATCCTTTGACAGCTTCAGAGCAGTAACCATGGGTCTCCATTTCTTTGGCAGACTTCTGACTATCTTTTTGACATGGTCTGCAGTTGTGTATCCTTTGTCTAGAACCTTGAGACCTGCAATCAGAGTTTGGAATCTAGAGAACATTGCCTTTATGGCTTCATCATCCTCCATTTTGAAGGCTTCATATTTCTGGATAAGCGCCAGAGCCTTTGTCTCTTTGACTTGAGAGTTCCCTTCATGAGTCATCCTTAGAGAGTCAAGTATGTCTTTGGCTGTTTCTCTGTTGGTGATCTTTTCATACTCGTTGTAAGATATAGCATTTAGGAGTATGGTTCTGGCCTTGTGATGATTCTTGAAAACTCGTTTCTGATCATCTGACATCTTACTTCTGGGAACTTCAGCTCCATCCTCTGTGACAGGAGGTTTGTATCCATCTGTGACAATGTCCCAGAGATCAGCATCATAGCCTAGAAAGAAACTTTCAATTCTATCTTTCCAGTAATCGAATTTCTCTCCATCAAAGACAGGAGGCTTAGCATTGTAACTATCCTTTTCATTTGTGTTGGCCATAGTTTTTCTCTTTCTGGATCTCTCTACACTGTTAAGTGTTTGATTAGAAAATCAATAACAGAGCCGGAGCTCTGATACCAATTGAAGGTGAGAAAAACAAGAAAGGGGGGGTTTGAATTGTTTGGAAAATAAGCGCTTTTTCAAAATGAAAATCACACAAGGATTTTATACTGGTTCGCTTATAACACAAAGCTACTCCAGTCCACCCGGCCAAGGTGATTTCGCCTTCAACAAGGACTTAATCCACTAATCTTGAAAGATTGATTACAAACAACGTCTAAGAGAAAGATCTCTTAGTCCTCTCAAGTATACAGACTACACAGAGTCACTTGAGGAAATAAACAAACAATAGATAAAAGATTTATGTAATCTAAAGTGCTTCTAAGAAAGCAAATATTACAATAGTAAGAACAAAGTGATTCACGTTATAAGCAACAACTTCGTGAAGATTTAGAGAGCAAAAGTGTTTTCTTGAGTGTTGATGTTTCAGTATATTTTTCCTTGTATATATTATGCACTGAATGTTGATTTGCAGTTGTAGCACCTCAAATTTGCACCTATCATTGTACAAACATTTTCATATTAGGTCATAGCATATCATGGTCCACTGCATAGCATTGCATTGTCCCATTTGCCTCAAGTGCAAGCCAATCAGGAATTAGGTCAAACTGATCAGGAGATCAGTCAACCAAGCAAGCAAGTGCATTTCTCAAGGAGCCAAGGCCCTAGGGTTGGTCCAACATGTTCACATGACTTGGGGGTCCATTTGAAGTGATTAGGTCAAAGATTGGATGTTCAGAAGTCATCAGTCAATGCACAGTCAGTCAGAAACCCTAAAAGTCAACTGTTGGTCAACTGTCCATTTAATCAGTGATTTGATGATGGAAATTGGTTTGAGAGGTCTCATTCATGTCCATATAGTCCTCATATATCATGTCAAACACCATCATTGAAGAATTTGAAGCCAGATCAGAAATTTCCAAAAATGGAAACTGGACCTGTAACTGAAACCTGCCCAAAATGGAAAGTCTTGATCCTCAAACTTACATCATGATACAAGATTCAAATGAATTTTTGCCCAACGTGAAAGTTGAAGATCTTGTTCTCCCATTTCCAAAAAGTCCAAGAACTCTCAATTCCCATGTGTGGTTGGCAAGTTATGATCGAATCGTTTTCAGAAATTTTTGAACTTCAAAAGGCCATATCTCTCAAACCATTTGGCCAATTTTGGTGGGGTTTTTTCCTACAAGTCACATTTGATCCCCTCTTTCCAAAAATGTAACTTTCATGTACCAAAACTTCACCAATCAAAATGGCATTTTTGGACTTGCCTTAATTAAATTCAAGTGAGTTGAATTTTGACTTTTCAAAATACTCATTTCTAACCATTCCTACTATCCAAATATGATCTGAAAATGCATTTGAGACTTGTTGGAAGCCCATTCTTGTGCAGTACACATAGCCATCACCTAGTTGCTTGAAATTTGGCCAAAAGTACACTTTCACCCACTCTACTCCATACTTTCATGAACCATGCCTTGTACCACAAAACAACAGACTTTAACCTCATTTTCTGTCAATTGTGAACACTACTAGCAGCCATAACACAGCAGAGAAATCATTCATTCTCAAAGAGCTTCATTTTGGCATTTCTCAAAAACCTGTCAAAAACTTCCAAAGGACCAAGCCTTGCCTTGCCCAAAACAACATCCATACAACCTTTTGAACCTATTTTCACCACCATTCTTCGACTGTAAGAGCTCTTGGTGGACTGTTTTTTTTTCAAGCTCCATTAATGGCAAAGTGAGATTGAAACCAAACCAAGTTGTTTCAAGCCAAACTCCTTCACTCATTCATCATTTGGAGGCTTATTGAGCATCTGTTTTAGGCCAACAACACCAAACAACATCTGTACCACGACTGTCCTTCAATTTTGGTAAGAACTCGAGTCACTCTTTTTTCTAAATCATGCATTGCTTTGTGTAGAGCTCTTTGTGCTGGTCATTTTGGAACTTGAACCACTAAAAATGGTTGGCTATTTTGAAAGTTATGCCATGTTAAAGTTTGATGTTTGAATATGCTTTTGCTTGTTTTTCTCTTAATAGCTCGAATCAATGTTAATGGTTGTGGGATTATTAGTGTACATGATGAGGTGAACACATTGATATATTGCTTTTTGATTTTGGCCACCATTTGTTCTTGCTGGAAATTTTTCGATTGAACATGTAGATACTGCATTTTTTTTCTGCAATATGAATACTGAGCCTTTTTCCTTTACTGTACACGATGCTGGTTTTTTCTTTTTCACTTGCCTTGCCGTTAGATCCCTAGGGCCGTACGTTCGCACAGTGCGTGTGTTTTTAAGAAAGAAACACGCTGATTGGTCCAGCGGAGCAGCCTGCAGGAGCGCTATTGGCTCATGCTTCGCGTTGACCGAGCGCTGACCTTACAAATTAAATGAAACGCTGAGTTTCATACTCAGCAAAAGGGCGTTTTGGTCTTTTGGTTTTTTAAATATTCATTCCAACAATCATTATTTAATTCACTTTATTTTGTAATTTTTATTTCATTTACCATGCCAATCTTACAAAATTCATAGATCATTCATTTTAAATCCAAATTTCATGGGAATTTTTGCATAATGATCATCACAATCTCTAGTTCTTTATCATTTTTTTTCCAGATTTTTTGGTTGAGTAATTTTTAAATGGCCTTAGGGTTTGTGACATGTGACCAATTTTTGTACATCTTGCCAAAACATTTGTGAAATGGTGATACTTTATCCAATGGCTCCCAAATTTTTTGTGCTTAAACTAGACACACTCATGGTGATTTTGGTGTAGAGTTTGTGAATTTATCATTGCTGGTTTGTGAGATATGATTTTTTGAATTAGGGTGTGACAATTTGTGTCACACCATTGATGTCCAACTTCATGATTTTTGATACCATGCTTCTTGACCTCCAATTGATCTGATTTTTTGCATGAACCTACTCTTGTATGTCTAGTTTACATGTGAATTTTCTTGGAATTATTTATGGCATTTCCTAATTGTTTGAGATTTTCTCCCCTGCTTGGTCATATGTTGACTTTTTGTGACACTTGTTCCCATTTCATTTGTGAAATTCTCATACTTTATTAGATGAACATGAAATTTTACATGAGATAACTAGACATCCTCATCTTTGCCATGGTTTTAGTCCCATTCATTTATCATACACCATCTCTGACTTATGATTTTTCTAAGTTGATGCATGTTTGGTTGACTTCTTTGAGCATGTTCAAAATTGCTTTGACTTTCTGATTTTCATTGACTGCCTTCCACTTGTCCAAATGGGATGAAATTTGACATGCTTACCATGCTGTGGGTTGTGATTGATCATGATTTATTTGGTGATTTTTGGAAATGTTTAAGATTGCTTTTGAGTTAAGTCTTGCTGTTGACTTCTATGAGCTTCTAAATGCCATGCTTTGACCTAATTTGTTCATGAAATGATGATGATGGTTGATATGAATGTGAACCCAATTGGTTGTGTTTCTTAATTGTTTGAACATGATTTTGGATACTTGCCCTTTGCTGTTTTAACTTTTTCATTCATTTTTGACCCTGGGCTTGTCCTAGTGGTCCTGTTACTCACCTTTGAGCTCATGTTTTCAGGTTGACCAACAAATGACCAATGAGACCAATTCTTTTTGATTGAGCTTGCTTGAATATCATTGTCTAACTTGTTTGTTTTGTAGGTGGCTTGGCTCACATGCCTAGAGCCTTGTGCCTTGCACATCCATTTGCCCCTAATTAACTGTTGGTGTCTGTTTCTTTTGCTTTGTGTTGAAGTTGCATACTAACATCTGCTTGACTGTTTCAGGTGCTTTTAGTTGCTTAGTTCCTTGTGAACTTTTGCTTTGCTTTGCTTGTATAAGCAATTTGCATTGAGGTATACTTCCTATCTTCATGTAGTCTGGAAGACCTGGCCTGTTACTTGGCCAGGCAACTGTCTGAAGTCCTCCTTAAGAGGCAATGTTTGTGACTGTTTACTTTTGTCCTTGTATAGAGTCAAAGTCCTCCTAAGTGAAGAGGCAATTGGCAGAACCCAAGGGATATGCAATCTATCCCCTGCTATTCAGTGTGTCATCTGCTTTGCTCACACCACTGTGTTGATGCATTGTAGATACAAACCCAAGATCTTGTACAATTGTACAGTTGAGTCAGTTTTAAATGTGTAGAAGGGTTCCCACTTTCTGAACCCACACATTCTTGTCTTAAGCTCTCCCAGGCCAGGGATAAGAGCTGTGAAGTCTTATCTTCACTCACCTTTCATCTGCTTCACCTTAGCCCCTCAATGGCAAGGTTAAGAGCAACATTCACCCAGTTCCAGAGGTTTGTTTGTTGAGGTTGATATGACCCCTCGACTAAAACCTAACCCTTGTTTGAGCCACTTGCTTGTGTATAGTGTGTGCTATCTGTGCTTGTAGGATTGTTTGACTTGCTTCCTGTGCAAGTTAGGATTGTTTGACTTGCTTCCTGTGCAAGTTAGAATTGTTTGACTTGCTTCCTGTGCAAGTTAGGTTTAGTTTAGACTTGCTTCCTGTGCAAGTAGGTTTTGCTTGGCTTGCTTCCTGTGCAAGTTAAGTGTGTGTGTGGCTTGCTTCCTGTGCAAGTCATGACTAGGATAGGTTGGCTCCCTGTGCCAGTTAGCTAGAAACCTTAACTTAGGGATGAATTTGCATGATAACATCTAGGCTCGAGTCGTAGTCTCCCTAGTTGTGTCTCCCTCTGTTATCTGGTTAGGCTAGTCCTGTATCCCTCTGTAGGGGAACTACATCGCCCTGATCTTCATACCAGATGAAGTATGTAGGCAGGAGATTGAGCTGATCTCTCCGGGCGCCCTTTTTCTTTTTCCACCTTTGTGTCTTGACCACCTTGTGTGTGTTTAGGTTCGGATGCTGATGTAAGCCCAGTGATTGGCATTCAGGCTCCATGTTTGCCTTCTTGTGTGTGTTTTGGTTCGGATGCTGATGTAAGTCCAGTGATTGGCATTCAGGCTCCACGTTTGCCTTTGCCAGTGTTTGTTTGTGTGCGTGTCAGCCGAGCTACGAATGCTCTGATTCTTCTCTCGTCCGAGAAGATACGTATGCATAGGATGCGATATCCTAGCGAGCATGTGTCTTTCCCCAGTCCGAACTACTTCGACTCTGATGTCTATGCCTGATAGACTAAGTAGGCCCAAGATGCGACATCCTGCCGAGTCAGTTTCAGTCAGTTTCTTTTGTCTCTTTTCAGCCAGTGTGTGTGAGTTTGAGCAGTGTTATAGCAACCATTTTCCTTCCTTTTGTGCGTGGATCCCGTAGAGTACTACGGATGCGTAGGGGTGCTAATACCTTCCCTTCGCATAACCGACTCCCGAACCCTTTCTCTTTGGTCGCGAGACCATGTTCTTTCCTAGGTTTACTTCGAGCGTTTCCTTTCCCTCTTCTGGGATAAATAACGCACGGTGGCGGCTCTGTTGTTCTTGTTTTCCCGCCGGTTTTTCGCGTGATGCGACAGCTGGCGACTCTGCTGGGGACTAAGAGAAGTTGACCTGTGCTGGTCCATCTTCCCTAAGCGAGTCTCTCCTAGCGCTCTCTAGGTTAGGGTTTGGTTGCTTTGTGCTGTGTTTATTTATTGCATTCATTATTTACTGTTTGCATTCATTGTCTATTTGTTTGCATTTATGTTTGTAATTATGTTTGCATTCATATTCATCTGTTCACCTGGCTGGTTGTCTGTTTCTCTCTGTTGGGGTGGGAGTTACATGAGGTAAAAGGCCCAATACCCAGGCCATGAGTGAAATCTAGGATACTTAGGAATAGAGTGATTCATGGGAAGCGGGTGGTATTGCGCCACTTAGCGGAACATTGATATCACGAGCAGTTCAGACCCTGGTGGGATATTATCGTTACATACTTCGGGTGCGTATATGATGATATTCTGCGAAAGGTTATTTATGCTGCGTTTCTCTCGACCTTACCCTGGCCTAGACGACACCCGTGAGTGGGAAGGGGATGATCATTATTACAGGTACAGGTGACTTGTTGGTGACTTGTTGGTCCAGAAGTTTGGGGTCTCAGATGACTTTGGGTTTCAGATGAATTTGTGGTTCCGAGTTCAAGCCGAAGTTTTGATCCTATGTTCTGAGAGACCCAGCCAACCAGTCCAGTCTGCATCATTTGCATCATAGCATATTTATTTTTCAAAAGAAACGCAATAAAAAAAACAGATACAAAAAAAAAAGAAAAGGAAAAAAACAAAAAAAAAAACTAATCCCTGCATGCATATCATTTCTCAGGTACATTCCAGAGCTTGTTCACTGATAGAGATGGCAACAGTCCCAGAGTTGAAGCGGAAGACTTGTTCCTACAGCTTTCACCGTGAACCTTTGACGTCTCTGATTGAGTTGAGCAACCTTATGACCAGTGGTAACCAGAAGGGGTTTGTTGACCAGTATGGAGATATTCTGACACTGTTAAAGATGGTAGTCGATCCGGTGCCGTTGCAGACTCTTCTACAGTTCTACGACCCAGAGCTTCATTGTTTCACCTTTCAAGATTATCAGTTGGCGCCTACTCTTGAGGAGTACTCCATTCTGCTGAGTGTCCCGGTCCGGTATCAGGTTCCTTTCTTGGATGTGCCCAAGGAGGTTGATTTCAGAGTTGTTGCCAGAGCTCTCCATTTGGGTATCAAGGAAGTCAATGATAGTTGGAAGTCCAGTGGGGATGTTGTAGGATTGCCTTTGAAGTTTCTGTTGAGGGTAGCTAGAGAAGAAGCAGAGAAGGGAAGTCGGGAAGCCTTTCATGCTCAGTTGGCTGTCATGATCTATGGGATCGTTTTGTTTCCGAGTATGACAAATTTTGTTGACTATGCTGCAGTCAGTATTTTCATTGGAGGAAATCCAGTTCCTACTCTATTAGCTGACACTTACTATGCTATTCACAGTAGGCATGGTAAGGGTGGGGCTATTAGGTGTTGTCTCCCGCTTTTGCTCAGATGGTTCTTGTCTCTTCTGCCAGTCAGTGGACCTTTTGTGGATGCTCAGAGCACGCGTAAGTGGACTCAGAGGGTTATGTCTCTTACCTCCTATGATATCAGGTGGCAATCTTACCGGATGGATGTGCGTAACGTCATTATGAGCTGTGGAGGATTCCGTAATGTGCCACTCGTAGGGACTAGGGGTTGCATCAATTACAACCCGGTTCTTTCTCTTCGCCAGTTGGGGTTTGTGATGAAGGGAAGACCACTTGAGGCTGAGGTAGCAGAAAGTGTGTATTTTGAGAAGCAGAGTGACCCAGATAGATTGGAGCAGATAGGGAGAGCTTGGAAGTCTATTGGTGTGAAGGATGGATCTGTCTTAGGGAAGAAGTTTGCCGTTGCTATGCCTGATTACACTGATTGGGTCAAGGAGAGAGTAGAAACTTTGTTGTTACCCTATGATAGGATGGGGCCGTTGCAGGAGCAACCACCTTTGATCCTTGCTGAGAGTGTGCCTGCGGAGCATTACAAGTAAGCCCTGATGGAGAATCGCCGTTTGAGAGAGAAGGAGCAAGATACCCAGATGGAGCTGTACAAAGCCAAAACTGATAGGTTGAACTTGGCTCATCAACTCAGGGAAGTGCAAGGAGAGGATGCTAGCAGAGCAAGGAGTAAGAAGAGGTCCTATGATGAGGTAGAGTCTATGTTAGATGCAGAGCATAGGGAATGCTTGAGATTGCAGAAGGCAGAAGTCAACTATCAAAAGAGGATCAGAGACTTGGAGAAGCAACTCAAAGACAAAGACGCTCAGTTAAAGAAGGAGATGGAGTTGAGACAGAAGTCAGAGGATTATCTTGGAGGAGAAGTCCTGGAGCTGAGAAGACAACTAAAAGAGAAGATCACTCCTCTACCCGAATGTTCAGAATGTGACCTGTTGATAGACCAGTGTCAGTACTTGAAGACTCTCATTCCGGAAGACCGTCTGTCTTAGTTTGTATCTTTGTTTGTGTTTTGTTGAGAATCACCTCCAGGCTTGTTGGATGGGATTCATTTGTTTGTACTCCGTCTTTGGATCTTCATTGTTGGGAATCACCTCCAGGCTTGTTGGATGGGATTCATTTCTTTGTACTCTGTTTATGCGAATTTTCTGTTGACTCAGTGGTATTGACCTTTTTACCCTTATGTATGGATAAGGTCGTCAGTATTTCCCTGTTGTTCTCATTTTCCTTGTATCTGTTTGTTCTCTTGTTGCTGCAGGTTGCCATCTTTTGAGGATGACCCAGGCTCTTTGAATGCCTGAGAAATGAACATATCATGTGCATCATACGCATCATTAGCACCATACTCATATCATTTTGCATAACAGGTGTTCTTGGTCGTGACTTCTCACTCTTGGTTCCTGTTTAGGCAGGATAGCTGATCAACGTCCGCACCGCTACTCAACAAGACTGAATCAACAGAGAGGTATGGATCAAGTTCAAGCAGAGTTGGCTGAGATGAAGGCTAACATGGCCCAGTTTATGAATATGATGCAAGGGGTTGCACAAGGTCAAGAAGAACTTCGAGCCATGGTTCAGAGACAAGAGGCTGCAAATCCACCGGTCAACCATGCTCCGCCAGAGGGAGGCCCGGTCAATGATAACAATGTTGCTGCTGCTGTACCCATCAACAACTATGCTGTAGGTGATGAGTTGGGGGGTATTCGAATCAACGGTCAACCTATTGTTCCAGATGCCGCTAATGCCAGAGCAGTTCGTGCCCCGGCCCGTAATCCTGTTCCGATTGTTGACAGACAAGAGGATATGTTCTCTCTGCTCAGTGAAGACGAAGACGTTCTGGGAAGGGTTAATGAGAGAGACCGCAAAGTTGAGGCTCTTGCTGAGAAGATCCGTGCTATGGAATGTCAAAATTCCCTCGGTTTTGATGTTACCAATATGGGGTTGGTGGAAGGTTTGAGAATCCCTCACAAGTTCAAAGCACCGTCCTTCGATAAATACAACGGTACTTCTTGCCCTCGCACCCATGTGCAGGCCTATTATCGAAAAATCTCTGCGTATACCGATGATGAAAAGATGTGGATGTATTTTTTCCAAGATAGTCTATCTGGGGCTTCTTTGGACTGGTACATGGAATTAAAGAGAGATTCGATCCGATGCTGGAGGGATCTGGGTGAGGCCTTTTTGAGGCAATATAAACATAACATGGACATGGCGCCTAGCCAGACTCAGCTGCAGAGTCTTTGTCAGAAATCCAATGAGAGCTTCAAGGAGTACGCCCAGAGGTGGCGTGAACTGGCTGCTAGAGTTCAACCCCCTATGCTGGAGAGGGAGTTGACAGATATGTTTATCGGTACTCTTCAGGGTGTGTTTATGGACCGGATGGGGAGCTGCCCATTCGGTAGTTTTTCTGATGTTGTCATTTGTGGAGAGAGGACTGAGAGTTTGATTAAAACTGGGAAAATCCAAGATACTGGTTCCTCTTCTTCTAAGAAGCCATTTGCTGGGGCACCTCGTCGAAGAGAGGGTGAAACTAATGCTGTTCAACACCGCAAAGATCAGAACAGAATTGAATACCGTCAAGCTGCTGCAGTGACCATTCCGACACCTCAACCTCGTCAACAACAACAACAAAGAATTCAACAACCGCAACAACAACAACAGCAACGTCCGTATCAGCCCAGACAAAGGATGCCTGATCGACGTTTTGATTCGCTACCCATGTCGTACGCCGAACTGCTGCCTGAACTACTCAGGTTGGGAATGGTTGAGTTGCGTACAATGGCTCCGCCTACAGTATTGCCTCCTGGGTACGACGCCAACGTCCGTTGTGACTTTCACTCTGGGGCACCAGGGCATCATACTGAGAAGTGTCGGGCTCTCCAGCACAAGGTCCAAGATTTGATAGATGCCAAGGCAATCAACTTCGCTCCAGTGCCTAACGTCGTAAACAACCCTATGCCTCAGCATGGTGGGCATAGAGTGAACAATATTGAGGGGAAGGAAGCTGAAGATCTGGTTGTTAATGTTGATGATGTTCAGACTTCTCTGCTAGTTGTGAAGGGTCGTCTGCTGAATGGGGGTGTCTACTCGGGCTGTGATGAGGATTGTTTGGGCTGTGCAGAATCAGAGAATGGTTGCGACCAGTTAAGGGCCGGTATCCAAGGTATGATGGATGAGGGTCGTTTGCAATTCAGTAGGACTGTAAAAGATCGTGGAACAGTGTCAACTATCACCATTTACTTTAAACCGTCTGAAGAACGTGGACAAAGGGTCGTTAGTGCACCTGCAGCAAATGGTACCCCAGTTACCATTTCCGTGCCTGTAACCATCAGTGCTCCAGCTACTGTCGTTGCGTCTGGAAGAAGGGCTGTTGAGAATAGTAGAGTCGTGCCGTGGAAGTATGATAATGTTTACCGTAGTAACAGAAGGGCTGAAAGTCAGACGAGACCAGTGAATCAAGCTCCAGTGACAATTGGTTTGCCGAATAGAGTTCCTGCAACTGTTGGTCCGGCTGTGGATAATGTAGGGGGTCCAGGAGGTTTTACCAGAAGCGGTCGTCTGTTCGCACCGCAGCCTTTGAGGGACAATAATGCTGAGGCTCTCGCCAAAGCAAAGGGTAAGCAAGCTGTGGTTGAGGAAGAGCCTGTTCAGAAGGAAGCGCCCGAGGGCTCATTTGAGAAGGACGTGGAGGAGTTTATGAAAATAATCAAGAAGAGTGACTACAAGATTGTAGATCAGTTGAATCAAACTCCGTCCAAGATTTCTATACTTTCACTGTTGTTGTGCTCTGAGGCACACCGTAATGCCTTGCTGAAGATGTTGAATCTGGCTTACGTGCCTCAGGAGATTTCTGTCAATCAACTGGAGGGTGTGATGGCCAATGTGAGCACCAGGCATGGTGTAGGATTCACCAACCTGGACTTACCGCCTGAAGGGCGGAACCATAACAAAGCCTTGCACATCACCATGGAGTGCAAGGGGGCAGTGTTGTCTCACGTATTGGTAGACACCGGGTCGTCGCTGAATGTGTTGCCTAAGCAGATTCTGAAGAAGATTGATGTGGAAGGGTTTGTGCTTACTCCCAGTGACCTGATCGTTCGTGCTTTCGACGGATCCAAACGTTCTGTGTGTGGGGAAGTTACCTTGCCTGTGAAGATAGGTCCTGAGGTATTCGATATCATCTTCTATGTTATGGACATCCAGCCCGCGTATAGTTGTTTATTGGGGCGTCCATGGATTCATGCAGCAGGGGCAGTCTCGTCGACTCTCCATCAAAAACTCAAGTATGTCTGGAACGGTCAGATTGTGACTGTGTGCGGTGAAGAAGAGATTCTGGTGAGTCATCTATCCTCGTTCAAATATGTTGAGGTGGATGGCGAGATCCATGAAACCTTATGCCAGGCGTTTGAGACTGTGGCTCTTGAGAAAGTGGCGTACGCTGAGCAGAGGAAGCCGGGTGTTTCAATTACCTCTTACAAGCAGGCTAAGGAGGTTGTTGATTCTGGCAAAGCTGAAGGCTGGGGCAAGATGGTGGATTTGCCTGTCAAAGAAGACAAATTTGGTGTTGGTTACGAGCCTCTCCAAGCAGAGCAGAATGGTCAAGCGGGTCCGAGTACCTTTACCAGCGCTGGGCTGATGAATCATGGCGACGTCTCTACAACCGGTAGTGAAGACTGTGACAGTGATTGTAATCTGGACAACTGGGTTCGCCCGTGTGCACCAGGGGGGTCTATCAACAACTGGACGGCTGAAGAAGTGGTTCAAGTTACTCTTCTGACAGAGTAATTTTCTGTTGTTTTTTCATTTTGCATGAAAATCCTACGTTCTGCCCAAGGCGTAGTGATTCATTGTAGGGCCTCATCATGTTTTAATGATTATCATTAATGAAGGACATTTTTTGCAATCAAACTTTGTGATCCCTGTCTTTCTATCTTTTTGTTTTCATTTTTTTTCAAAACAATAAAAATGGCAATGTTTTTGTTTTTTGTGACTTTTTTTGAACTCTTTTTCTAAAACAAAGCATTAAACATGCAGAAGCGATCTTATGGCATTCACTATGAACAGTTCTGTTATGGCTCAGTATGATTTCGACAATCCCATCTACCAAGCTGAAGAGGAGAGTGAGGAAGACTGTGAACTCCCTGCAGAATTGGTCAGATTACTGAAACAGGAGGAAAGGGTCATCCAACCTCATCAGGAGGAGTTGGAGGTTGTTAATTTGGGTACTGAGGACGCCAAAAGAGAAATCAAGATTGGGGCTGCCTTAGAGGACTCTGTCAAGAGGAGGCTGATTGATATGCTGAGAGAATATGTGGAGATATTCGCCTGGTCATATCAAGATATGCCTGGTTTAGATACAGACATTGTGGTGCATCGATTACCTCTTAGAGAAGGATGTCCTTCGGTCAAGCAGAAGCTTCGTAGAACGAGTCCTGACATGGCAACTAAGATCAAGGAAGAGGTTCAGAAGCAGTGGGATGCAGGTTTTCTGGCTGTTACAAGTTATCCCCCGTGGGTGGCCAACATCGTTCCTGTGCCGAAGAAGGATGGTAAAGTCAGAATGTGTGTCGATTACCGGGATTTGAATAGAGCGAGTCCGAAAGATGATTTCCCATTACCTCACATTGATGTATTGGTTGATAATACGGCTCAATCCTCGGTATTCTCTTTCATGGATGGTTTTTCTGGATATAATCAGATCAAGATGGCGCCAGAGGACATGGAAAAGACGACATTCATTACACCTTGGGGCACGTTCTGCTATAAGGTGATGCCATTTGGGTTAAAGAATGCTGGTGCTACCTATCAGAGGGCAATGACGACTCTCTTTCATGACATGATGCATAAAGAAATTGAAGTGTACGTAGATGATATGATCGCAAAGTCGCAGACAGAAGAGGAACACCTGGTTAATTTGCAGAAGCTGTTTGACAGGTTGAGAAAATTCAAGCTGAGGTTGAATCCGAACAAGTGTACGTTTGGGGTGAGATCAGGGAAGCTTCTAGGCTTCATTGTCAGTGAGAAAGGGATTGAGGTTGATCCAGCAAAAGTCAAAGCTATTCAAGAGATGCCTGAACCGAAAACGGAGAAGCAAGTCCGTGGGTTTTTAGGGAGGTTGAACTACATTGCAAGGTTCATATCTCACTTAACTGCCACATGTGAACCAATTTTCAAACTGCTTAGAAAGAATCAAGCGATCAAGTGGAATGATGATTGTCAGAAAGCTTTTGACAAGATTAAAGAGTATTTACAGAAACCTCCAATCCTTATACCTCCAGTTCCAGGGAGACCTCTGATAATGTACCTGTCAGTGACTGAGAACTCGATGGGGTGTGTATTGGGACAGCATGACGAGTCTGGTCGAAAAGAGCATGCCATATACTACCTTAGCAAAAAGTTTACCGACTGTGAAACAAGATATTCACTGCTCGAGAAAACTTACTGTGCTTTGGCCTGGGCTGCTCGCCGACTGAGGCAGTATATGTTGAACCATACTACCTTATTGATTTCTAAGATGGATCCAGTGAAGTACATCTTTGAGAAGCCGGCTCTCACCGGACGTGTTGCCCGTTGGCAGATGATTTTAATAGAGTATGACATTCAGTACACGTCACAGAAGGCCATCAAAGGTAGTATTCTGTCAGACTACCTCGCCGAGCAACCGATTGAAGATTATCAGCCTATGATGTTTGAATTCCCTGATGAAGACATCATGTATCTGAAGATGAAAGATTGCGAAGAGCCTCTTGTCGAGGAGGGACCGGACCCGGATGACAAATGGACACTGATTTTTGATGGGGCTGTGAATATGAACGGTAACGGTGTAGGTGCAGTATTGATCAATCCTAAAGGTGCTCATATACCTTTTTCTGCCAGATTGACGTTTGACGTCACCAACAACGAAGCTGAGTATGAGGCTTGTATCATGGGGATAGAAGAAGCCATTGATCTGAGGATCAAAACTCTTGATATATATGGAGATTCAGCTCTAGTGGTCAATCAAGTCAATGGAGATTGGAATACGAATCAGCCGCATTTGATTCCGTATAGAGATTACACCAGAAGAATACTGACGTTCTTCAAGAAGGTGAAGCTGTATCATGTCCCCCGGGATGAAAATCAGATGGCTGATGCTTTGGCTACTTTGTCGTCTATGATCAAAGTTCATTGGTGGAATCATGTGCCATATGTTGCGGTGAATCGACTTGAGAGGCCTGCGTATGTGTTTGCAGCCGAGTCTGTTGTGATTAATGAGAAGCCGTGGTATTATGACATCAAGAACTTCCTCAAGACTCAGGAGTATCCTGAAGGTGCGTCGAAGAATGACAAGAAAACCCTGAGAAGGCTAGCTGGAAGCTTCTATTTGAATCAGGATGATGTGTTGTATAAGAGAAACTTTTACATGGTCTTGCTCAGATGCGTGGACAGACCCGAGGCAGACATGTTAATGCAGGAAGTTCATGAAGGTTCCTTCGGTACTCATGCCGGCGGACATGCAATGGCTAAGAAATTGTTGAGAGCGGGTTATTACTGGATGACTATGGAATCCGATTGTTTCAAGTATGCTCGGAAGTGCCATAAGTGTCAAATCTATGCTGATAAGGTGCATGTACCACCAAGCCCTCTGAATGTCATGAATTCGCCTTGGCCGTTTGCCATGTGGGGCATTGATATGATTGGGAAGATTGAGCCTACTGCTTCGAATGGACATCGCTTCATCTTGGTTGCGATTGACTATTTCACCAAGTGGGTGGAAGCAGCTTCCTATGCTAACGTTACCAAACAAGTGGTTACCCGGTTCATCAAGAAAGAAATCATCTGTCGTTATGGAGTTCCTGAGAGAATCATCACTGACAATGGTTCGAATCTCAATAACAAGATGATGAAAGAGCTTTGTAAAGATTTCAAGATTGAACATCACAATTCTTCTCCTTACAGACCGAAGATGAATGGTGCTGTAGAAGCGGCAAACAAGAATATCAAGAAGATTGTGCAGAAGATGGTCGTTACGTACAAGGATTGGCATGAGATGCTGCCTTTCGCTTTGCATGGGTACCGTACCTCAGTACGTACGTCGACCGGGGCAACCCCTTACTCCCTTGTGTATGGTATGGAAGCCGTCCTACCTGTTGAAGTGGAGATTCCTTCTCTGAGAGTTTTATTGGATGTCAAGCTGGACGAAGCCGAGTGGATTCGAACAAGGTTTAACGAGTTGAGCCTTATCGAGGAGAGACGGCTAGCAGCTGTATGCCATGGACAGTTGTATCAGCGAAGGATGAAGCGAGCCTTTGATCAGAAAGTGCGTCCTCGAAGCTATCAGATCGGTGATCTAGTTTTGAAGAGGATCCTCCCTCCCGGTGCAGATAACAGGGGCAAGTGGACTCCTAATTATGAAGGTCCGTATGTTGTGAAGAAGGTCTTCTCCGGCGGAGCCTTGATGCTTACAACTATGGATGGTGAAGATTTTCCGTCTCCTGTTAACTCGGATGTAGTCAAAAAATACTTCGCATAAATTGACCCGCTGGACAAGAAAAAAAAGAGTCCAGGCAAAAAATGGGCATCCCGGCGAACCAAAAAACAGAAAGAAAAGGTTCGGGCAAAATTAGGGATAAAATGAAAAGAATTTGTACACCCGGTAAGTCGAAAACCCGCAAGGGCGGCTTAGGCAAAAATGGGTATCCCGGTGGATTGAAAACCCGAAAGGGCAATCCAGGCAAAAATTAGGGATCAAAGCGAAGACTACAGTCTGAGTTGTCTGTACTTCATCAAGCTTTGTCGTCTGCCATCTCGAAAGATGTGATCCGTCCAGTCATTCTTCTCAGAAAGCAAGGAGTTGGGAGGAAAACTGATGATCTGTGAGTTATAACAGAGTTGGGAAATAGTGGATGCCGTGTTCACGTTGCCATTAGGGTAGATTTTTCCTTTTGTGCGCAATTACCTCTTTCTAGGAATTGCTTCCCAATGTATTTGCCTTTTCAGGCACATTTTCAATCAATAAAAGTCGTTATTCAGATAAATAGCTCTTTGGTTTTTATTTTTACTGTTTTGTTTGCAAAAATGTCCGAATTTTTGATAAGCATTGCATATAAGAACATGGAGGCTAAACAATAGCTTGCAGGATGATGAAACATTTGAAAATCATTTTGAATGTTGAGGACACTTGAGCGTATCTTGTCCATGCATCCCCTGGGGGCATTTTGTTGTGCTGTTTTTCAGGATTGGCATCTGTGAGGACGTTTCCTCAACAGATATTCTCCCCAAGCAAGTATGGAAGCTATCAGAGCTATGTTCCCCTGCGGAGACGTCTGTGGATAGTGCTTTCTATTCCCCACCTGATCTAAGGATTGCCTATCCCCAGCAGGCCTGTATTTGCCGTTTCCCTCCCCGAGTGAGGCAGGTTCATTGAAATTTATCTCCAACATTTATCCTATCTGTGGACTGAAGGATATCCCCAGTGGAGTTTACCTTTCCCCAGCAGCCGTGCTATTCTCCAACATGAGTGAGAAGTCGTTGCTCTCCCTGCAGAGTCTCCCCACAAAGTTGGAATGTCCAATCAGTTTTGGCTCCCCAGCCGGAGTTCTTCATCATTTTTGCATTTTAGTGATCATTGCATCCTCAAACTGCGTAGCATTTCCATTCAATATGGAGCATTACGCCATAGAAAAATTCAAACATATGCATTCATGTGTTAACCTCACCAGACCGTATCCCCGGTAGAGGCGGATCATTTCATTCAACATCAGCACAACAAGTCTGCTACAGTTGCTCTTAACAGCATTCAGGATTGATATCCCCACAAAGGTTTATTACCTCACCCGTTGGTGACAGAAAGTTTGTTTCTCCCCAGTGAGACCCCAGCAAGTGGTCAACCTTGCCTTGACATATCTAAGATGTCGTTCTTGTGATACCGGTAAGTGTCATACTAGCACCCGCGTATGTTTCTTTG
Organism: Lathyrus oleraceus; assembly: GCF_024323335.1. Lineage (NCBI taxonomy): Eukaryota > Viridiplantae > Streptophyta > Magnoliopsida > Fabales > Fabaceae > Lathyrus > Lathyrus oleraceus. The sequence continues at coordinate 365,121,155 of NC_066582.1, forward strand.
TTTGGTGTCGGTAAACACCATTGTTTCGGTGTCTGTAAACATCGAGTATTCTCCCCAGTCATCAGTAAATGTCTGGTCATCATTTTTGGTGTCGGTTAACACCATTGTTTCGGTGTCTGTAAACATCGAGTATTCTCTCCAGTCATCAGTAAATGTCTGGTCATCTTTGTTTGGTGTCGGTAAACACCATTGTTTCGGTGTCTGTAAACGTCGAGTATTCTCTCCAGTCATCAGTAAATGTCTGGTCATCATTTTTGGTGTCGGTAAACACCATTGTTTTGGTGTCTGTAAACATCGGGTTTTTTCTCCCCAGTCATCGGTAAATGTCTGGTCATTTTTTTGATGTCAGTAAACATCATCTTCTGATGTCGGTAAACATCGAGTCTTTTCTGCAGTCATCGTTAAATGTCTGATAATCCCCCAGCTAGAAATCCCCAGTAGAGTCATCTGTAACTGTCCTGTCTGGTTTCCGGTTGCGAATATTTGTTTGTATCTCCCCAATAAATTTCTCATTCCCAGTCATCGGTAAATGTCTGGTCGTTTTTGGATGTCGGTAAACATCATCTTTCGATGTCGGTAAACGTCGAGTCTCATCCCAGTCATCGGTAAATGTCTGGTCATGCTTTGTTTCCTTGTTGATAAAATCAAGATCCCCAAAAGTCGTCGGTAAACGTTTTGTCTGATTACACCACAAAGATTTTGTTCCTCCCCAAGTGGAGACGCCATCGGTAAATGGCCCCGTATGCTTCGATATCGGTAAATATTGAATGCCCAGTTTTATCCGCCATCGGTAAATGGCCCCGTTTTCTTCGATATCGGTAAATATCAGATCCCCAGTTGCAGTGGCCATCGGTAAATGGTCAAGTTGAAGTTGATATCGGTAAATGTCAAGTTTCTTTGAAGCCACCATCAGTAAATGGTCTTGCTTCCTTTTTTACATCAGATTTGTTTCCCAACAGCCATCGGTAAATGGTCTTGCTGAAGTTGATATCGGTAAATATCAAGTTACCAGTTTTTTAACCATCGGTAAATGGTTTCGCCTTTCTGAAGTTGTCAATTGCAGGCGTCATCAGTAAATGACGTGGTTCTTCTTGTATCATATCCAGTCGGTGCAAATTTCTTCGGTTCTTGGTATTCAATCCCTGTTTACCCTGAAGGTCTGACAGCCGTTGCTCTCATCCATTCGGGTTCCCAGCTGATTGAATAGGGGCAGCTGTAGCACCTCAAATTTGCACCTATCATTGTACAAACATTTTCATATTAGGTCATAGCATATCATGGTCCACTGCATAGCATTGCATTGTCCCATTTGCCTCAAGTGCAAGCCAATCAGGAATTAGGTCAAACTGATCAGGAGATCAGTCAACCAAGCAAGCAAGTGCATTTCTCAAGGAGCCAAGGCCCTAGGGTTGGTCCAACATGTTCACATGACTTGGGGGTCCATTTGAAGTGATTAGGTCAAAGATTGGATGTTCAGAAGTCATCAGTCAATGCACAGTCAGTCAGAAACCCTAAAAGTCAACTGTTGGTCAACTGTCCATTTAATCAGTGATTTGATGATGGAAATTGGTTTGAGAGGTCTCATTCATGTCCATATAGTCCTCATATATCATGTCAAACACCATCATGGAAGAATTTGAAGCCAGATCAGAAATTTCCAAAAATGGAAACTGGACCTGTAACTGAAACCTGCCCAAAATGGAAAGTCTTGATCCTCAAACTTACATCATGATACAAGCTTCAAATGAATTTTTGCCCAACGTGAAAGTTGAAGATCTTGTTCTCCCATTTCCAAAAAGTCCAAGAACTCTCAATTCCCATGTGTGGTTGGCAAGTTATGATCGAATCGTTTTCAGAAATTTTTGAACTTCAAAAGGCCATATCTCTCAAACCATTTGGCCAATTTTGGTGGGGTTTTTTCCTACAAGTCACATTTGATCCCCTCTTTCCAAAAATGTAACTTTCATGTACCAAAACTTCACCAATCAAAATGGCATTTTTGGACTTGCCTTAATTAAATTCAAGTGAGTTGAATTTTGACTTTTCAAAATACTCATTTCTAACCATTCCTACTATCCAAATATGATCTGAAAATGCATTTGAGACTTGTTGGAAGCCCATTCTTGTGCAGTACACATAGCCATCACCTAGTTGCTTGAAATTTGGCCAAAAGTACACTTTCACCCACTCTACTCCATACTTTCATGAACCATGCCTTGTACCACAAAACAACAGACTTTAACCTCATTTTCTGTCAATTGTGAACACTACTAGCAGCCATAACATAGCAGAGAAATCATTCATTCTCAAAGAGCTTCATTTTGGCATTTCTCAAAAACCTGTCAAAAACTTCCAAAGGACCAAGCCTTGCCTTGCCCAAAACAACATCCATACAACCTTTTGAACCTATTTTCACCACCATTCTTCGACTGTAAGAGCTCTTGGTGGACTGTTTTTTTTCAAGCTCCATTAATGGCAAAGTGAGATTGAAACCAAACCAAGTTGTTTCAAGCCAAACTCCTTCACTCATTCATCATTTGGAGGCTTATTGAGCATCTGTTTTAGGCCAACAACACCAAACAACATCTGTACCACGACTGTCCTTCAATTTTGGTAAGAACTCGAGTCACTCTTTTTTCTAAATCATGCATTGCTTTGTGTAGAGCTCTTTGTGCTGGTCATTTTGGAACTTGAACCACTAAAAATGGTTGGCTATTTTGAAAGTTATGCCATGTTAAAGTTTGATGTTTGAATATGCTTTTGCTTGTTTTTCTCTTAATAGCTCGAATCAATGTTAATGGTTGTGGGATTATTAGTGTACATGATGAGGTGAACACATTGATATATTGCTTTTTGATTTTGGCCACCATTTGTTCTTGCTGGAAATTTTTCGATTGAACATGTAGATACTGCATTTTTTTTCTGCAATATGAATACTGAGCCTTTTTCCTTTACTGTACACGATGCTGGTTTTTTCTTTTTCACTTGCCTTGCCGTTAGATCCCTAGGGCCGTACGTTCGCACAGTGCGTGTGTTTTTAAGAAAGAAACACGCTGATTGGTCCAGCGGAGCAGCCTGCAGGAGCGCTATTGGCTCATGCTTCGCGTTGACCGAGCGCTGACCTTACAAATTAAATGAAACGCTGAGTTTCATACTCAGCAAAAGGGCGTTTTGGTCTTTTGGTTTTTTAAATATTCATTCCAACAATCATTATTTAATTCACTTTATTTTGTAATTTTTATTTCATTTACCATGCCAATCTTACAAAATTCATAGATCATTCATTTTAAATCCAAATTTCATGGGAATTTTTGCATAATGATCATCACAATCTCTAGTTCTTTATCATTTTTTTCCAGATTTTTTGGTTGAGTAATTTTTAAATGGCCTTAGGGTTTGTGACATGTGACCAATTTTTGTACATCTTGCCAAAACATTTGTGAAATGGTGATACTTTATCCAATGGCTCCCAAATTTTTTGTGCTTAAACTAGACACACTCATGGTGATTTTGGTGTAGAGTTTGTGAATTTATCATTGCTGGTTTGTGAGATATGATTTTTTGAATTAGGGTGTGACAATTTGTGTCACACCATTGATGTCCAACTTCATGATTTTTGATACCATGCTTCTTGACCTCCAATTGATCTGATTTTTTGCATGAACCTACTCTTGTATGTCTAGTTTACATGTGAATTTTCTTGGAATTATTTGTGGCATTTCCTAATTGTTTGATATTTTCTCCCCTGCTTGGTCATATGTTGACTTTTTGTGACACTTGTTCCCATTTCATTTGTGAAATTCTCATACTTTATTAGATGAACATGAAATTTTACATGAGATAACTAGACATCCTCATCTTTGCCATGGTTTTAGTCCCATTCATTTATCATACACCATCTCTGACTTATGATTTTTCTAAGTTGATGCATGTTTGGTTGACTTCTTTGAGCATGTTCAAAATTGCTTTGACTTTCTGATTTTCATTGACTGCCTTCCACTTGTCCAAATGGGATGAAATTTGACATGCTTACCATGCTGTGGGTTGTGATTGATCATGATTTATTTGGTGATTTTTGGAAATGTTTAAGATTGCTTTTGAGTTAAGTCTTGCTGTTGACTTCTATGAGCTTCTAAATGCCATGCTTTGACCTAATTTGTTCATGAAATGATGATGATGGTTGATATGAATGTGAACCCAATTGGTTGTGTTTCTTAATTGTTTGAACATGATTTTGGATACTTGCCCTTTGCTGTTTTAACTTTTTCATTCATTTTTGACCCTGGGCTTGTCCTAGTGGTCCTGTTACTCACCTTTGAGCTCATGTTTTCAGGTTGACCAACAAATGACCAATGAGACCAATTCTTTTTGATTGAGCTTGCTTGAATATCATTGTCTAACTTGTTTGTTTTGTAGGTGGCTTGGCTCACATGCCTAGAGCCTTGTGCCTTGCACATCCATTTGCCCCTAATTAACTGTTGGTGTCTGTTTCTTTTGCTTTGTGTTGAAGTTGCATACTAACATCTGCTTGACTGTTTCAGGTGCTTTTAGTTGCTTAGTTCCTTGTGAACTTTTGCTTTGCTTTGCTTGTATAAGCAATTTGCATTGAGGTATACTTCCTATCTTCATGTAGTCTGGAAGACCTGGCCTGTTACTTGGCCAGGCAACTGTCTGAAGTCCTCCTTAAGAGGCAATGTTTGTGACTGTTTACTTTTGTCCTTGTATAGAGTCAAAGTCCTCCTAAGTGAAGAGGCAATTGGCAGAACCCAAGGGATATGCAATCTATCCCCTGCTATTCAGTGTGTCATCTGCTTTGCTCACACCACTGTGTTGATGCATTGTAGATACAAACCCAAGATCTTGTACAATTGTACAGTTGAGTCAGTTTTAAATGTGTAGAAGGGTTCCCACTTTCTGAACCCACACATTCTTGTCTTAAGCTCTCCCAGGCCAGGGATAAGAGCTGTGAAGTCTTATCTTCACTCACCTTTCATCTGCTTCACCTTAGCCCCTCAATGGCAAGGTTAAGAGCAACATTCACCCAGTTCCAGAGGTTTGTTTGTTGAGGTTGATATGACCCCTCGACTAAAACCTAACCCTTGTTTGAGCCACTTGCTTGTGTATAGTGTGTGCTATCTGTGCTTGTAGGATTGTTTGACTTGCTTCCTGTGCAAGTTAGGATTGTTTGACTTGCTTCCTGTGCAAGTTAGAATTGTTTGACTTGCTTCCTGTGCAAGTTAGGTTTAGTTTAGACTTGCTTCCTGTGCAAGTAGGTTTTGCTTGGCTTGCTTCCTGTGCAAGTTAAGTGTGTGTGTGGCTTGCTTCCTGTGCAAGTCATGACTAGGATAGGTTGGCTCCCTGTGCCAGTTAGCTAGAAACCTTAACTTAGGGATGAATTTGCATGATAACATCTAGGCTCGAGTCGTAGTCTCCCTAGTTGTGTCTCCCTCTGTTATCTGGTTAGGCTAGTCCTGTATCCCTCTGTAGGGGAACTACATCGCCCTGATCTTCATACCAGATGAAGTATGTAGGCAGGAGATTGAGCTGATCTCTCCGGGCGCCCTTTTTCTTTTTCCACCTTTGTGTCTTGACCACCCTTGTGTGTGTTTAGGTTCGGATGCTGATGTAAGCCCAGTGATTGGCATTCAGGCTCCATGTTTGCCTTCTTGTGTGTGTTTTGGTTCGGATGCTGATGTAAGTCCAGTGATTGGCATTCAGGCTCCACGTTTGCCTTTGCCAGTGTTTGTTTGTGTGCGTGTCAGCCGAGCTACGAATGCTCTGATTCTTCTCTCGTCCGAGAAGATACGTATGCATAGGATGCGATATCCTAGCGAGCATGTGTCTTTCCCCAGTCCGAACTACTTCGACTCTGATGTCTATGCCTGATAGACTAAGTAGGCCCAGGATGCGACATCCTGCCGAGTCAGTTTCAGTCAGTTTCTTTTGTCTCTTTTCAGCCAGTGTGTGTGAGTTTGAGCAGTGTTATAGCAACCATTTTCCTTCCTTTTGTGCGTGGATCCCGTAGAGTACTACGGATGCGTAGGGGTGCTAATACCTTCCCTTTGCATAACCGACTCCCGAACCCTTTCTCTTTGGTCGCGAGACCATGTTCTTTCCTAGGTTTACTTCGAGCGTTTCCTTTCCCTCTTCTGGGATAAATAACGCACGGTGGCGGCTCTGTTGTTCTTGTTTTCCCGCTGGTTTTTCGCGTGATGCGACAGCAGTCCTTTATATAGAAGAGAAGGATCCGTTGAAAAATCATGGCAGATAATAACTCTTGAATAATAATTAGTGCCATATCTTATGTTGCTTGTTGTCAAAGCAACTTTCACTTCTTGAATGACTACTTACCACAAATAGTTCCTTATCATTTGTATTTTTGGAGTTAACGTCTCTTCCTGTATTAGGAAATCCATTTCCATAACTTTATTTGAAGTTAACGTTACTCTTCCTTATTTAGCAATTCCATAATCAGAGTCTTCATGTTTCTGGAGATCTTGGAATCTGCTATCTAGCTTCTGATGTTGATCTTTTGAGTTCTGATGATTTCTTGAGATAGCGCCAAGAGCTTCTGAAGTTTGACATACTGTTGTTCAGAATCAGAACTTCTAGAGCGTACTTCTTGTTCAGATGCTTCTGATATTTTGCTGTTTTGCTCAGAGTTAGACTTTCTTGAACGTGTTTCTACTTCAGATGCTTCTTATCTTCTGATAATTTGTATCTGATCTGGTTCTGTATCTGATGACATCATCAGATCTCTTCCTTCTTTCTTTAGAACCCTGCACACTTAGAAACTTTTCGTTAGGGTGCCATTTTTGGTTTCATCCTTTGTTATCATCAAAATCATGGAATCTGTTGTAGAACAATTTTTGTTCTTACAAAAACTGCTTCTGTCAATGGTAAGAAGTATGGACTAGTCATTGTTGATGACTATAGCAGATGGGCATGGGTTAAGTTTCTAAGACACAAGGATGAGTTACATTTTGTGTTTTCTACCTTATGCTCTCAAGTGCAAAATGAGAAAGACTTTAGAATTGTTAAAGTCAGAAACGATCATGGTGAAGAATTTAAAAACAAAGATTTTGAAAAACTTTTTGAAGCAAATGTAATTTCCCATGATTTCTCCTAGCTTAGAACTCCAAAAAAAAAAGGATTTGTAGAGAGGAAGAATAGGATTTTGCAAGAAATTGCTTGAACCATGATCAATGATACTAATATGGATAAGTACTTCCAGGAAGAGGCAGTCAACACAACGTGTTACGTTTAGAATACGATCTCTATAAGACCTATTATGGTTAATAATCTTTATGAATTGTGGAAGAACATAAAACCCAACATTTCATATTTTTCATCCGTTTTGGATGTGACTGTTTTATGTTGACCACTAAGGACAATCTGAACAATCTAAGGCATAAAAGTATATTATGTTAGGATACTCTTAATGCTCTAAAGGATATAGAGTATACAACACCGAAACACGATTTGTCGAGGAATCAATTCATGTCAGATTTGATGATAAGCTTGACCTTGAAAAGTCAAAGCTAGTTGAGAAGTTTACAGATCTGGAGATCACCTATTCAGGTTCTGAAGGTATGACTTCATAAGCAAAAGATGCTGAGATAAAAGATCCTGAAACTATTCAACTAGAAGTTGTTGAAGTTCAGACTCCTCTAAGGAAGCACAAAAAAAGATCCTCACACTCTAAAGAATTGATTATGGGAGATAAATTTGGACCAGTTAGAACCAGGTCCTCATTTAAACCTTCTGAAGAGATGCATCTGGGTTTGGTGCCCCTTATAAAACCTACATCTGTTGATGAAGCACCTCTGGACACTTTGTGGATTCTGACAATGCAAGAAGAACTAAACCAATTCTCCAGAAATGATGTGTGGAATCTTGTGCCTAGACCCAAAGGAACTCATGTCATTAGGAAAGAGTGGGTCTTCAGAAATAAGCTGAATAAACAAGGAGAGGTAGTAAGAAACAAGGCCAGACTGGTTGCACAGGGCTATAGCCAGTAAGAGGGGATTCACTATACTGATACCTTTGCGCCAGTTTCCTGGTTAGAGCCTATTTTTCTCTTAATTTCTTTTGTTGTTAATCATAACATCATCTTGTATCAGATGGATGTTAAGAGTGCATTTTTGAATGGTTACACGATTGAAGAAGTATATGTACACTAACCTCCTAGTTTTGAAAATCATAAAACCCATATTTTTTTTCAAACTTAAGAAATCATTTTATAGTCTGAAACAAGCTCCTAGAGCATGACACGAAAGACTAAGCAATTTTATTTTAGAAAATGGTTTCATCAGAGGGAAGGTTGATACAACTTTGTTATGTAAAACATTAAAAAAATGATATCCTTATTGTTCAAATCTATGTGGATGATATCATATTTGATTATGCTAATATTGCTTTGTGCAAGGAATTTGCTAAGTCTATGCAGGCAGAATTTGAAATGAGTCTGATGGGAGAATGCAAGTTCTTTATGGGAATTCAGATTAATCAAAGTCCTTAAGGAGCATATATCCATCAGAATAAATATACTAAATAACTTCTGAAGAGGTTTGACATGTCATAATTCAAGATACAAAAGACTCATATACATCCTACATGTATCCTTGAGAAGGATGAGGTAAGTGCAAAGGTAGAACAAATGCTATACATAGGTATGATTGGTTCTCTCTTATATTTAACTGCTTCTAGACCTGATATTTTGTTTAGTGTCTGTTTGTGTGCTCTCTTCCAATCAGAACCTATAGAATCCCACTTAACAACTGTTAAGAGGATCTTCAGGTATCTGAAAGGTAATATTAACTTTGGCTTGTGTTATAGAAATTCAAAAGAGTATAAGCTAGTGGGTTATTATGATGTTAATTACGCTGGAGATGGACTTGAAAGAAAAAACAGTTTTGGAAGATGTCAGTTTCTAGGAGACAACTTGATCTCATGGTCCAGTAAAAGACAATCATCAGTAGCGCTATCAACTGCTGAAGATGAATATATTGCAGCTTCTAGATGTAGCACTTAGATGCTCTGGATGAAAAGTCAGCTAGAAGATTTTTAGATATATGGGAGTAACATTCCTATTCTCTGTGATAATACTTATGCTATTTGTTTATCTAAGAATCCCATTTTACATTCTAGAGCTAGACATATTGAGATAAAACATCACCTTATACATGACTATGTTTAGAAGGGAATTTTAAAATTAAAACTTATTGATACAGACCATCAATAGGATGATATCTTTATAACACCCCTTGATGAAGATAGATTTGTTTTCATTCTGAAGAAATTAACAATGGATTTATGTCCAGAATGAAAAATATGATTATCTTAGAAAAATTAATTTCTCATAATGGTTTAATGAGACTCTGAGATATTTTGACACTGAACATTTGAGTCTTCTGAAGTGAGAAGGTTTCATAAGTTTATAAGTATCTAGTTATAACTTGTTTGGTTAAACGTTTTATCTTCTTGATACTGAATAATTTTTGCATTAATTAGCTGTCAATCAGTCTTGATTAGTGGAACAGTTTTAAAGAGAATTATTTTAGAAAAATGAAACGCTTTTGAACGGTTGAGTGACACATTGGGTGAATAAATTTCTTGGGATTAGGTAAAATCTTCACGCTTTATCTCTTGTTAGATTTTATGCATTATTCATGATTTTATTCATGATTGCAAAACCCTTATATATACCCACTTCACTCACTTCACACACTTTGGCTACATTCGCTTCCTACAATTTCTCTCTTTCAAACTAAAAACTCTCTGCAACCTAAACCTCGTTCTTCATCTACAATGAAACAATCTCAAGAACAAGCTGAACAACAACAAAAATATGCTCAATAAGAAAAATAACAAACTCAACAACAAGAGCAAATAAAATAAGGAATTCAAGAACTTATACTTTCTACCCCATTTGATCAGTTAGAAGTTCACTGTGAGTTAATTGTGGATGTTGAAAACCTCAAGGAAAATGGGTATGATTTAACTGAAGGTATTAGAAGTCAAGGTTGGGAAGGTTACTTTGAACGTATCAAAGGACCTGTTTACACTGAGTTAGTGAAACAATTCATATTTGCTTCAGTTAAGAATCTTCAAGTAACGTCTTCTGTTTTAGGACACAAGATCACCATTTATTAGAAAGTCCATTACTAAACTTCTCAGTCATGATGGTTATGGGAATGTTGCTTTGAGATGCTGGCTAAGAAGGATAGAATGGAAGAAATTGCTAAAGTAATCTTTCTGGATGGAAAACCATCCTCCAATTCTAAGCAACTGCATCATCATCTTAGGTTTTGGTTTAAGATAATTATGGGTTACATTCATCACAAACCTTCTACTAGTTCTTGAGATTACATTAACACAGATCTGAAGTACATATTGTATTATCTGTCTACTGGAACCAAGATGAACTTACCATCTATCCTCTTCAAGTATCCGAGGGAGGTGGTTAAGGCAACAAGGAATGAATACTCAAAGCTCAGAAAGTGGATACCTATGGGAAGGTTAATTTCTGACATTTTGTTTGAAAGTAAGCTGGTGCAAAAGCTAATGGAAGTAGGAATGACAAAGGAAGTGGATTTTTCAAATTGGGAAAAATTCCAATGGATGTAATATGAAGAACATGTGATTGATCACAACTATTATTGACCCTTCAGAGCTTTTGGATAATACGTATGTTGGTACTAGAAGAATTCCAATGGATGACTATCCTCTCTTTTCCAAGGAAGATCGTATAGAGGTTCTGGAATTGTATATAGATGATTGCTTGGCAACAAGTATAACTCCGATTATGCTTTCTCACTTGGAACTCCCAGATCATGTTGTTGATGTGTACTCTCTCAATAGAAAGAAGAAACCCAACTCTTCTGGTGAAGGACCTTCTGGAACTTCCAGACCCCCCTCCAAAGTTTCTAAGACTTTTGGACTTCTGAGAGACACAATGGGACCAAAAGCAGAAGCTGTTAGTTCTGAGACTTCTTTTAAGCATGTTAGTTCTGATCTTTCTGAAGGTAGAGAAAAACAAGAAAGGGGGGGGGGGTTGAATTATTCAAAGATACTCCAGTCCACCTGGCCAAGGTAATTTCGCCTTCAAAAAGGACTTAATCCACTAATCTAGAAAGATTACACAAACAATCGTCTAAGAGAAATAATCCTTTAACCCTCTCAAGTATTCAGACTTCACAGAGTCACTTGAGGAAATATATTAGCAATAATATGATTAGTAATGAACAGTTCTTCTAACAATAAGCAAATATTACAGACTATAAGAGCAAGAAATGTTCTCACGTTAGAGCAGCAGCTCGTGAGAGAGTGAAAGAAGGTAATGGAAGAAATGTATTCTTGTGTATCTCAGGTGTCTTTCTTGTGAAGCGTTCCATTCTTTTTATAGGAGAATGAGAGGACCGTTGGGTGATGTTAATGACAAAATTTTGGTCATGAAGAATGATTAATGTCATTACTCTCCTTGCTCTTTCCAAAGCAGTATGGGGCATGATGACTTCTTTCTAAAAATAGTTTCTTTCCATAAGCAATTTTCTTCAACGTTAAGTTTTCTATAGTCAGCGAATCCTGTAGTCAGAGTCTTTATTTAGCAATGTTCGCCTTGTATCTGACTTTATCAGAGTTTCTCTTTATTTGACTTCAGCATAGTGTGCATCTTCAGAGTCTGGATTCATTCTTCTCTTTCAGAGTTTCTGACTTCTTTAGTTTTGTTAGCGCCTGTGTTGGATCTGAGTCAGAGCCTTCTGGTTACGTATCTTCTGAGTAATATCTTAGCGCTTGACTCTGTATCTGATGATTGTCTATCTGATTGTTTTGATCAGAGTCCTGCACACTTAGAAAAATTCTGTTAGGGTACCATTTTTGTTTCATCCTTTGTTATCATCAAAATCTTAGAGATACATTGTAGAACTAAATTTGTTCTTACACTTTCTACTTCATTTATTCCTCTACAACCTTTTCCACCACCATGTTCAACATATATTCCATTTGGAACCATAACCACCCCTCCTCCAAAACTATCAAGTGTTTTTGAAACAATCACCGCAAATATGCCATTTGTTTCTGTAACACTCCTCATACCTATTCCTATAGTAGCTGAATCAACCACTTTCACAACTATTTCAACTCCTTCTGAACCCACAATAATTATACCACCAATATTACTCTCCCAAATCCTCAATCCAAATACATTTTCTAAAATAACCCCCAATATCTCTACTAAACAATCAACTGAACCTCTACAACCACTAACTTCTGAACCTACTATCGCTGACCCTTAACCTATGGAAACAGAAGACTACTCTTCTGACTATGTATTTTCTACACCAACTTCAATGACCCTAATAATTCTAGAAGAATGTGTCTTTCCAAAAGACACACATATTCCACCAACTCCACCTCTAACCTATAATAGATGAACCTATCTGTAAGACTTCAATTTTGACCCTAAGATCCCTCATGCAATTTCATCATATGCATTGGCATTGGGGTCATACCTTGGCATCCTTCTTACCCCTCTTTCATTAGGTTTGATTTGGGAGATATCATCAAGCACTATGTGATTGTATCATACTTGTATATCATCATTTTACTAACCAAAATACCAAAAATATGTCTTTGCATTTGCCTAACTCTTTTGTAGGTAGGGCATGATCATCATTGATCTATCAAGTTCATATCTAGGGTTTAAGACCCTCATAGCTAAGATAACAACCAAGGATTGATTCAAAATGTCTCAAAGAATCACATATGAGTCCCAATGATATCTACATATTATATTGTTCAAGCATTCTTCAAGAATTTGGAGGTGATTTGCCTTGGAAACCCTAGTTTGACTGGGTATCTTAAGTAACTTTTCCAACAAGCTATCTCACCAATTGATAAAGTTTCCCAAGGGAAATTTGAAAATTCATCATCTTATGCGTATATGATCTACCATGAGCCTAGAAAATCAAGATAATTGGAAGTTAGCAAGTTGGTTGATGGTGGTTGGCCAGATGAATTCATCTGATTGAAACTAGGTCTCCCTAGACCCTATCTCCTACAATTTTCACCATATGAAAATGATTCCAAGAAAAAATTTACTCTAAGTGACATTCCAAACAACTTTCATGTTGAAGTCTAGAGATAATTTTGCTTGGATAGTCATTTTACATGTTGAAACATTATAGGTCATTTTGTCTAAACCCTAATTTGAAAGTCAACTTCCCAAGAACATAACTTGCTCAATTTTTATGAGATGAAAGATTTCCAAGTTTCACAATCAAATTAAATATGTGTACTTTAACTTTCATGTTTGGAGTGAGAGCTAAATCAACTTTTATGAGCATGCGATATGAGGATACATTATTGGTCATTTTTGCCCTATACCATTGAATAAGTGATTTTCCTCAACTTCGAAAATGCATAACTCTATCATTCTAAATCCAAATTACATGTAATTTGTGACCATTTTGAAGGTCTTTGAAATATCTACAACTTTTATGAAGATACGTTTCTCATTTAGATCTCACGTAAAAATTTAAGCAAGGTGGAATATTGAGATATATGACTTAACACTTAGAATTTTTTTAACATGTGAAAATTTCCAAACTTCCACCTCAAACTTCACCATGATCCAAGTCCCAAATGCAAAAGTGTACAACATAAAAGTTGTTCCCCTTGATCTAAGCTTTCCAAAGAGTCATATTTCATGCATTTTTAATGAGGTTTGCTAGGGTTGCGCATGGTCTTAACAGGTCTGCATCAAGTGGAAAAATCAAATGTCCAAAACTCCATTTCCCATTGCCTTGCCATTAAAGAATCATTTAAACTTTAGTACAGTTGCAATTGGATCAAAATGGATTGCTTCATGGGCCTATACACGCCCATGCAAGCTTGTGCATCATAATGCCAAATTTAGAAAATTTTCAAGTGTGCAATTATCAATCCCAAATGCTATAAATACAATGCCTCTGAGCTCATTTCAAACACACCTTGCACGCCAGCTTGGCCCCCCAATTGAAACCCTCACAATTAAAAGGAAAACCTGAGAATTTTCAACTTGCAAATTGAGTTTGAATCTCATTTTTTGGAGATTCAAAAACTCCAGGATCCAAAGCTTTGTTCCATTGTCAAACCACTTCTGCATGCTTCTCGAGTGTGATCAAGTCAAGTTTGAAGCAAGCAAGATCCAGTTCTGCACAACATTGAAGGTAATTTTCAGAAATCTTCTTCTCTTTAATTCTCACTCAATTCTCATCAATTCTCTTGGATCTTTGGTTTTCTGAAGTCCTACCAATGTAGGCAAGAAGATTGAGTTGCTTTGAGGTCAAATCGAAGCAACTCAGTTGGCACACCTCAAAATTCAACTCCTCATATCTTTCTATATATTTGGAGTTAGGTGAAATTGAGGTCAGACTCGTGCTCTTCACCATTTTTTCTTTCAGATCATATCCTCCTTTTTCATTTTTTTGATGGTGATGACTGAGCTAGTCCGGTGAGCCTCGCCTGAGAAGGTGACCGGAGTTCCAGCGCCGGTGGTGTGCTGGACAGGTTCTGAGCCAATGATCACATTTGAAATGTTTTAATCTCACACGTTGGTTCGGATTACCATTGGTGTGGCGCGCTGACTCAAGTGTACCATGGAGCGTGCATTTTCATCCACTTGGTCTGCCACCTCAATTAATGAGGGAGATCAAGTGGTCCACATTTTTTCTGATTATTTGAACTTCATTTAATTTGTTTTATTTTCATTAATTCATATTAATTTTAATATTGATCCAAAAAATATGAGAGTTTCACCAAAAAAATTTAAATAAAATCCTCTTTCATATTTTGAATTAAAGTTATTTTTTGGACCATTATTAATATATTTCATTATTTAACTGATTTTGTGAATATTTTTAATTGTTTAAAAATACTTTTAAGTTTCCAAAAATTCTGAATTTTTTTCTCCAAGGTCATTTGACCTTGTTTGACTTATGATAAATCTCAAGGCCTTTTCTTTGGTTTTTTGATGAGATTTTAGGAATTTGACAAAGCATGTTTAATTTAATGCATTATTTTTAGTATTTTTAAATTGAATAAATGCCAAATAATTCTGTTGAGCTATTTTAATTATTTGTATAAGTTTGACTTGTGTTGTTGGGCTTGGCCAAAGTTGATTTGACTTTGCTAGGTTAAGATCATTGGATTTAGGGGATTGATGGAATGTATATTCCATCTCCCAAAATGAATGAATGACCTTATTTTGGTAAAAGTCCTCATTTGTCCAATTTGAGTTTTGATCTATTCCCCTCCCTCTTCATCTAGTTCCCCTTCTTTATGCATCCATTTCATTTGGCATATGATATCTCAAGGTCCTAAGGCTAGTTGATTGAAAAATTAACAGAAGTATGGATGAGATTAGGCCACCTCTTTTTCATATTCTTTTTGTGTGTTGTATGTTTCATGAGCATAGTCCATTATACTATGTCTCTAACATGCATTAACACCAAAATTCTATTGCCCAACCTCAAATAGTTGTAACTTCTACATAAGTCCAATTACGATTGCTTAACATAGCGCTAAATTTTTGACACAAAAAGGCATAGCATTCTAGTTAGTGAGATTGTAAGTCCCCCCTCATTCATGGTATTGTGTGGAAACTTGGCCTTTTTTCCTTCCTTTGGAAGATGTCTTGGTTCAAGGATCCATGCTTATGATAAATGGGTTGAGTGTTCTCCAAAGAATGACTTAAAAAATAAAAAAAATAAAAAGCAATACTAACTTCTAAGTCATTAATAACTAACATTTAATTTCAAGTCATTTACTTTTAATGCCCTTTAATTTTAAGCTCTACTCATTTGCCATTATTCATACCATTCTAACTGTTTATATTAATGCCATTTTCACTTTTTCCACTTGGACCATATTGTGTGATATATCTTATTTGTGCATATTTTGTTTGCTTGTGTGGTCTTTGACCATTAATGTACATAATAAGAACAAAAACCCTAAAAAACTAATGCGTGGACTGTTGGTTTGATCTTGGACAATTGGGCTTAGAATTTAGACAACATCCTTATGCAAAAGGACTTGGCCAATGCCAACTTTCATATAACCAAGTGCTTGTAATTTGAAACTTCATCTGATATATCATTGAAGATCCATTTGAATTCATCTGCAACATGATCATTGTGAAGCTGTTATTTTGAACCTGTGACTTGTGGAATTCATCTGCTACATAGGCCAATTTGAAGAAGATTATGGAGTGGCTAAAGCTTGGATGTGGCTATCTTTATTTGATGCCTTGCTCTTCAAGTTAATATGTTATGCATTGTTTGTTGCTTGATTCTAATGTCCAAGGGAATTTGGGTTTCTATATGGCATTCTTGCCTATTGGATTGCAGCCCATTGGTCAGATCTTTTCAACTCTTAACTTTTAAATTTATGCTTAGGATTAGTCTCTTCATCTCCTCCCTATCTCTTTAATTTCAAAATCTCTCCCTCCTTTTAAAAACTTCTTTGCTTGTGCTTGTCTTTTTTTAACTTAGACTCTTTGCAAAATAGAAACTCTAGCCTTATGCCATTGCATTTCAAAACTTCTTTTCTTAAATCAAACTTGTAAATATACTTAACTATACTTGACTTAAAATTTTCAAAAATCCAAAAAGAATTAACTCATTCAAACCATTTTTAGAACTTTGTGCCTTTTAAATCTAACTTTTGCTAAAAGCAATGCACCCACTTTGAAATTTGTATCACAAACTACGAGGTTTTAATCCCTCATTCTAATGTTGGTACGTAGGCACAAGTCCGAAGGTCTTGTCAAACACAAAAATATAATTAATAAATTCTTTTCTCATCCCCCCATTCTATTTGTTTGTAAACATCACTTTGTATAAAATACATATGCACACAAGAAAGGGCTCCCTAAGAGTACCTAGGACACTTTGGGTGCTAACACCTTCCCTCTGTGTAACCAACCCCCTTACCTGTAATCTCTGGAATTTTATTAGTTTTGATTTGAAAACTTATTATTTTTGGGTTTTGTTCGTACTTTTCCCTTTTTCCTTGGAAATAATAAAAGCGATGTGGCGAGTCTTGTTATTTGATGTCTTGCTTATCCATAGCTTGATGATCATGAATTTACCGCTACAGAAATTAAGTGGCGACTCTGCTGGGGAGTAATCTCCAGTGGGTTTAGCCTACTTTTTTGTGTGTATATAATTGTATATATGTGTTGTATGTATATTTATGTGATATAATCTACTTGTTGTGCTTGGTGATCTCTGAGTGGTGAGATAAGTTCTAACTCGAACATGAGTGCAATTAAGATAGGAGGATGGTATAGTCATGTTTGACTTGTGTGGAGTAGTCCTTAATAAGTTGGCTTGAGATCCATCTGCTCAGTGGAGACCCTTTTGGATTTGGAAATGTCACACAAGTATTTGTAGTTAGGCATTGCTATCTATAATTTGGGTCCAAGAAGCTGAGGACCGTAGAACATTTAACCCACCTTGGCTTATTTAGGACGTAGTGCGGAGACTGTTCAAGTGTAGACTTGATAACAATTGTTATGCGATACTACACTTAGATGAGTTTCTCTTGAGAATATTATGGGTCGATGAGTCAGTCATCTTAACCTGTAATATCCGATAGATGTAATTAAGACTATGGGAACTTTTTAGAACATAATCTACAGGCTTTTATCCTTAGTCCACTCCTTTGGCATGGTTCTTACCCAGGCTCCATGCTCGTGACTCACAACAAACACTTGATTCTTGGTTGATCCAATCAAGTTTTCTCAATATCAATGGAACTTGGGTGTTGATAAGGTGAGAACCATAATCCACCAAAATGGATGATTGATCTTGACAATGACTTGATTCATCCCTTGACCTTTGTTTGCTTGCCTTGTGTGTGATTCCTTATTTGTGATTGTTGCATTCATGCATTCATACGCATCATAACATTCATCACACAAAAATTTCAAGGAACTGAGGTATTATTTGCAAATATTTTTAGACCATGGATTATGGACAAAGGAACACTAAGAAGTACAATTTTAGATGTCCCGACTTGAAAGAGTTAAGGAAGCTAGCATCTTTGGTAGTAGATCCCTTGGACTTCAAACAATGCCATGTTGTCTATCTTGTCTGCTGATGTAGGTGAAGGACTTTTGGTCATATCAAATTGTTGCAATTGTTGTTAAATATATATATATATATTTGCAAATAATATAGTAAGTTCTTTGAAAACAAAAAAATAAATAAACAAGCATTGCATTTCATGCATCATTTGCATAAGCAGGTTTCTCTTTCGCCAGATATGTCATTGGTGTTTCTTCTATGCTTTAGCCAAGCTGACTCATCGGTATAACACTCGCGCCAATCAATCCAGAATCATGTAACATCTTGAGCAAGAGAATAGAGAGCTAAAGGATGAGATTGCCCTCCTGACTGTCATGATCGAGTTAGTTCTAGGTGCACAGAGCCATTCTTCTCCAACGCCTGCAACTCCTCCCCCTCAGAGGACCGTTATTTCAGAGGTGGCTACCTCTACCATGTCTGCTGCTACCTCTCATTTCGCGCCTACCATGCCTGTCGGATTCTCGTGGGGAATGCCTCCAAACTTCGTGCCTGAAGGCTTTGCGCCTACAATTGCTTCCATGCCGGCATCTAGCTCGACATGTCTGTGCCACCTCCCGTAGTGCACACCTTACCTCGTGTGGAAGACACCATTTATCATTACGAGCCATCTGAGGGCCCGAACGTTTATGAGAAAATGGATGAGATGAAGGATCAATTTCTTGACCTGCGCAAGGAGTTGAAAACATTGAGAGGTAAGGACCTGTTTGGAAAGTTCAAAGTGCCTGACTTTGAAAAATACAGAGGGAACTCATGTCCGCTCAGTCATTTGGTGATGTATGCCCGCAAAATGTCTACCCAAACAGATAACGATTAGCTATTAATCCACTACTTCCAAGACAGTCTGATCGGTGTTGCGCTCAGATGGTATATGGGGTTGGATAGTGCAAGCATCCTCACTTTCAACAATTTGGGAGAAGCTTTTGTCAAACAATATAAGTATAATATGGATATGGCGCCTGATAGAGACCAATTAAGGTCTATGTCTCAAAAGGATAAGGAGACATTCAAAGAGTATACGCAGAGGTGGAGAGAATTCGCTGCTCATATCACCCCTCCTTTAGAGGAGAAGGAGATGACCAAGATCTTTTTGAAGACCCTGGGTTCATTTTACTATGAACGCATGATTGCCAGTGCCCCTAGTGATTTTACCGAAATGGTAAACATGGGGATGAGGCTTGAAGAAGGTGTCCGAGAGGGACGGTTGTCAAAATAGGAGGTATCGTCAAGCAAGAGATACGACAATAGTTTTAGGAAGAAAAAAGACAGTGAAGCCAACGCAATAACTAGTGGGAGGCAGAGGAGGCCTCAGACCAGAAGGAATCAACCACCCCGTCAACACCATCACCAAGTATCCTCCATAATTCCTGTATTTTCTGCAAGTCAGTCAACACCAATTCAACAACAACAACAACAACCACAACAATGAACAAACACCTACAACTACAACACTACCAACAATCATCAACAACAAACTTTCGAGAGGAAGAAGGTCTCTTTTGACCCAATTCCTATGACCTATGCAGAGCTTTATCCATCGTTGGTTCTCAAGAACCTACTCCAACCGAGGAATCCGCCACAAATTCTAGAACCATTCCCATGGTGGTACAAGTCTGACCTCCGTTGCGCTTTTCATTAAGGAGCACCCGGACACGACATTGAGAACTGCTATCCACTCAAATACGAAGTTCAGAAGCTAGTGAAAAGTGGAATGGTATCCTTTGAAGACCGCTCACCTAATGTGAAAGCAAACCCACTGCCAGCCCATGGAAATTCATTTGTTAATATGGTAGACGGTTGTCTTAGGGAGTTCAAAGTGTTTGATGTCCGTTTCATCAGAAGGTCTTTGGTGACTATGCATAAGGACATTTGTATGGTGAGCGATTATGAGCATGACCATGATAGTTGTGCTATCTACAGTGCCAACCCGAGGGGTTGTATGATTGTAAAAAGAGACATCCAGCGGTTGATGGATGAGGGTATGATTCAAATTGTTCAATCCCGTCACGTAGATGATGATGTGAATGTCATAGTGCCCATTTTCAAGAATTCAGAAAGAATAGTAATTCAGTACGACATCAGTAGTAGTAACAGCATCAGTCAAAGATCGGTATCGCCATTTGTCATACGGTTAGCGGGCCCAATCCCGTGTTCATCTGATAAGGTTGTTTCGTATCAGTATAATGCAACTATGGTGAAGAATGGTCAAGATGTTCCATTGCCTACGACCAGTTCTATCGTGAACATTGTTGATGTTACTAAGCTGACCCGTAGCAGTCGAGTGTTTGGGCCGGTGTTCCCAAAAGATGTGGAAGATTCAACAGTTGGTAAGAAGGTGAAAGTGCCTACAGTAGATCCAGTTAGTGCTTCAAAGCGTCATTCTGGTGAATCCAGCAATTTGAAGACTAATGATGATGATGAGGTGCTTCGGTTGATAAAGAAGAGTGAGTTTAATGTGGTGGAGCAGCTGCTCCAAACCCCCTCAAAGATTTCAGTAATGTCTCTGCTTATGAATTCAGAAGCGCACAGAGAAGCACTGCAGAGAGTTCTAGAGCAAGAATTTGTGGAACATGATGTTACGGTGGATCAGTTTGATCATATTGTGGCTAAAATAACTTCCTGTAATAATCTCAGTTTTTGTGATGAAGAACTCCCCGAGGAGGGTAGGAATCATAATTTGGATTTGCATATCTCGATGAATTACAAAGACGACGCTTTATCCAATTTACTGGTTGACATCAGGTCTTTGTTGAACGTGCTGCCGAAGTCAACTCTTTCAAAGTTGTCATATCAAGGAGCGCCTATGAGGTATAATGGTGTAATCGTCAAAGCTTTTGATGGTTCATGCAAAACAGTGATAGGAGAAATGGACCTTCCAGTGAAGATAGGTCCGAGTGACTTCCAGATTACTTTTCAAGTAATGGATATCCACCCGGCCTACAGTTGTCTGCTGGGAAGGCCATGGATCCACGAGGCGGGAGTTATTACCTCCATACTACATTAGAAGCTCAAATTTGTCAAGAATGGGAAGCTTGTAATCGTTGGCGGGGAAAAGGAATTCTTGGTTAGCCACCTGTCATCTTTCTCTTATGTTGAAGCTGAGGATGAGGATGGAAATCTGTTCCAAGCTTTATCTATTGCTGCTGAAAAGAGGGTTGGGGCACCTATGTCCTCATTAAAAGATGCAAAGAATATTGTTGAAGAAGGTAGTGTGGACCAGTGGGGGCGCATGGTAGAGGTCTCCACAACAAGGGCAGAGTCGGTCTAGGTTTTCAGCAAGGTTTATTAACTGCTAGATCAGAGGATATGCAACTTAGCTTCCGTAGCGGAGGGTTCTTCATGGCAATTAACAACACTTAGATGGTGTGCTAGAGGATGACGAAGAAGAAAACTGCACCAATTTTGTAACACATGGAAAGGCTTGCAACAATTGGACTGCTGTTGATATTCCTGTTATTTTACATCGATCTAAGTAATTTCTTTTATTGTTTTAAAAAAATTCTTCTCCTATGCCTGAGGGGGAAGTGAACATTGTTAGGCATTCCAAATTTGATCATCAATAAGATTAATTCTATTCATCCACATCTATGCTGTTTTGTTTTTACTTTCTGCTTTATTCTGAAAAATGGTAATCACAAAAACATAAATAAACAAAATAATTGTCCATCTGCATAATATTTGGCCACAAATTTGCTTCTCTAAAATCAAAATATCAAATCATTATGCAAGTTGGTTCCTAACCCCATTGAATACTATGATCATTCTCCTTCTCCAAATTTTGAATTCCCTGTGTTTGAGGCTGAGGAGGAAAATGATGAAGAAGTGAATGATGAATTATCTCGTCTTCTTGAGCATGAAGGAAAAGCCATTCAGCTATTCAAAGAGTAGATTGAGTTAGTCAACTTGGGTTCCGAGGATGATGTGAAGGAAGTCAAGATTGGGTCTCGACTGTGTCCAGATGCGAAGAAGGGGTTGGTTGATCTTCTTAGAGAGTATTCAGATGTGTTTGCTTGGTCCTATCAAGACATGGATTGTCGTTGAAGCCAGAATGCCCGCCAGTAAAGTAGAAGTTGAGAAGAACGCATCCTGATACGGCAGTGAAGATCAAAGAAGAAGTGCAGAAGTAGATTGATGTCGGTTTCCTTGTGACCGTTGAGTATCCGCAATGGGTGGTCAATATTATGTTTGTGTTGAAGAAATATGGAAAAGTCCACATGTGTGTTGATTATAGAGATTTGAATAAAGCCAATCCAAAAGATGATTTCCCTCTCCACACATTGATATGTTGGTAGATAATACTGCTAAATTCAAAGTTTTTTCATTTATGGATGGATTTTCCAGATATAATCAGATCAAGATGGCACTCGAAGATATGGAGAAGACCATATTCATTACACCTTGGGGAACATTCTGTTATAGAGTAATGCCTTTCGATTTGAAGAATGCGGGTGCAACTTACCAAAGAGCAATGACTACTATTTTTCATGATATGATGCATAAAGAGATTGAAGTTTATGTCGATGACATGATTGCCAAATTGATTGGTGAAGAAGAACATGTTGAGCATTTATTGAAGCTATTCCAGCGTTTGAGGAAGTATAAACTCCGCTTGAATCCCAATAAGTGTACCTTTGGTGTTTGTTCTGGTAAGTTGTTGGGGTTTATTGTTAGCGAGAAGGGTATTGAAGTTGATCCTGCCAAGGTCAAACCAATACAAGAGATGTCTGCGCCCAAAAACGAGAAGCAAGTCTGAGGGTTTCTCGGCCGCTTGAATTATATCTCAAGATTCATTTCACACATGACTTCCACATGTGCGGCTATATTCAAGCTTCTTCGGAAAGATCAGTCTTGTGATTGGACCGAAGACTACCAAAAAGATTTCGATAGTATCAAAGAGTATCTGCGTGAACCTTCGATCTTGTCTCCACCTGTTGAAGGAAGACAGTTGATCATGTATTTGATTGTGCTTGAAGATAGTATGGGTTGTTTTCTTGGTTAGCAAGATGAAACTGGAAAGAAAGAATTTGCAATTTACTACCCCAGTAAGAAGTTCACCAACTGTGGGACTCGGTATTCTATGCTAGAGAAGACTTGTTTCCCATTGGCTTGGGATGCTAAGCGTCTGCGTCAATATATGTTGAATCATACCACTTGGTTGATATCCAAAATGGATCCAATCGAGTATATTTTTGAGAAGCCTTCTTTAACTGGGAGGATTTCCCATTGGCAGATGTTGTTATCTGAGTATGATATTGAATACCAATCTCAGAAGGCGATCAAAGGTAGTATCTTGGGCTGACCATTTGGCTCACCAACCAATTGAAGATTACCAGTCAGTGCAGTATGAATTTCCGGATGAAGAGATCTTGTACTTGAAAATGAAAGACTGTGATGAACCATTGGTTAAAGAAGGGCCAGAACCTGGTTCTCGTTGGGGCATGGTATTTGATAAAGCTGTTAATCAATATGGTAATCGCATTGGGGCAGTGATTAATACTCCTCAAGGCACGTATTTTCCCTTTACAGCCAGATTGACTTTCAAGTGTACAAACAACATGGCAGAATACGATGCTTGCATTATGGGGCTAAAAGAGGTCATTGATCTCAGAATCAAGCATTTAGATGTCTTTGGAGATTCAGCTTTGGTTGTGAATCAGATCAAAGGTGAATGGGAGACGAATCAACCCGGTTTAATACCATATAGAGATTATGCGAGGAGGATTTCAACTTTCTTTACAAAAGTTGAGTTTCATCATATCCCTCGAGATGAAAACCGGATGGCAGATGCTCTTGCAACATTGGCATCAATGACTGTAGTGAAGTATTGGAATGAGGTTCCCGATTTTACTGTGATGCGTCTTGATAGGCCAGCTCATGTGTTTGCTGTTGAAAAGATCGAAGACGAAAAGTCGTGGTATTACGACATCAAGTGTTTCCTCCAAAGTCAGATTTACCCGTCTGGGGCATCTTTGAAAGATAAGAAGACTTTGAGAAGATTAGTCGGCAATTTCTACCTGAATGGTGATGTATTGTCCAAAAGAAACTTCGATATGGTTTTGCTCAGATGCGTGGATAGACACGAAGCAGACCTGTTGATGACTGAAGTCCATGAAGGTTCCTTTGGTACTCATTCCAATGGACATGCAATGGCGAAGAAGATGTTGCGAGCAGGTTACTATTGACTGACAATAGAATCTGATTGTTGCAAGTTTGTGAAGAAATGCCACAAGTGTCAAATATATGTAGATAAGATTCATGTTCCTCCGACACTGTTGAACGTTATTTCCTCCCCATGGCCCTTTTCCATGTAGGGAATTGATATGATTGGCATGATTGAGCCCAAAGCTTCGAATGGACATGTTTTCATCTTGGTGGCAATTGACTACTTCACAAAATGGGTTGAAGCGGCATCGTATGCGAATGTAACCAAGAAAGTTGTTGTAAGGTTTATCAAGAATCATATTATATGTCGTTATAGTGTGCCAAGTAAGATCATTACTGATAATGGGTCGAACTTGAATAATAATATGGTGGAAGCTCTTTGTAAAGACTTTAAGATTGCACATCATAATTCTTCTCCCTACAGACCCCAGATGAATGGGGTTGTTGAAGCTGCAAATAAGAACATCAAGAAGATTATTCAGAAGATGGTTGTAACGTATAAGGATTAGCATGAGATGCTCCCATTTGCTTTGCACGGTGTCGCAACCTGAAAAATACAGTGCGCGAAAAAACAACCGGCGAAAGAAAATGACAGAAGAGTCGCCACCGTGCGTTATTCATCCCAAAGGAGGGAAAGGAAACGCTCGAAGTAAACCTAAAAAAGGAAAGGACAAGACGGGGTCTCGCAACCAAATCTTGGGTTCGGGAGTCGGTTATGCGAAGGGAAGTGTAAGACCCCAATTTTGTCCCTAAGATCCCTCATGGCATCATATCATACCATATCATTGCCTCAAGGATCTTTATGCACCTTTGCTTCCCTCCTAGTGGGTGGGTTTTCTTGTGAGTGTGGTTCTTGATCACCAAGCATGTATTGCATTTGTATATCATTGCTTTTCATTTGTTTACTAACCAAAAGTACAAAAATATTGTCATCTAACCATGTTACTTGCAGATGAAGCAAACTAGGTCAAGACAGTCAAAATCAGCCATTGGGCAATGGATGGTGGCCATTCTTGAAGAATTTGGGCACCATGATCATTCATCAAGAGTTCATATGAGTTCTGACATCATTTTGAATCAAGATCTCAAGTGGTAGGGGCTTGGAATTCATCAGAACATGGTTCAGTCAACCAAAACCCTAGCAAAGTCAACTGTGGTCAACTGTGCATTTAATTAGTGATTTGATGGTGGGAATTGGTTTGAGAGGTCTCATTCATGTCCATACAAGCCTCATATAACATGTCAAACATCCACAGTGAAGGATTTGAGGTCAGACAAAAAGTTTCCAAAAATAGTAAGTTGACCTGTAATTGGAAATTGCCAAAAATGGAAAGTTCTTCTCCTCAAAATTACATCATCATACAAGCTTCAAATGAATTTTTGTCCAACATGAAAGTTGAAGATCTTGTTCTCCGATTTCCAAAAAGTCCAAGAACACTCATTTCTCATTTGTGGTTGGCAAGTTATGATCAAATCATTCTCAAGAATTTTTGAATTTCAAAGTGAGATAACTTTCAAACCATTTGGCCAAATTAAGTGAGGTTTTTTGCTACAAGTCACATTTGACATGCTCTATCCAAATCCTTCATCACATTTCACCAAAAATCATCCAATCAAAATGGCCTTTTTTCAAGTGACTTGAAATAAAAAAGGGAGAGGTGAAAAATTGACTTTCAAATTAAGCCTTGCCTACACTTTCTACCAATTGCAAATGATCAAAAACCATATTTGGAATATGTTTAGGCCCATTTTCGCACTGTAGCATGCCATGCACATGCAACATGAGTGATTTCACTAATTGGCCAAAACACCTCCATTGAGCTAATTTCATTTACCATCTTATTAACCAAGTTTATGCATTGTTAATCAGGAGTATATATTGCATATTTCAGACTGAAAACCCTAGCCACAATTTACAAAACTGAGATTCAAACTTTTTCTCTCAAAAAACTCTCAATTCTTCACTTGGATTTTTTCTGAAAAATCTCCAAAGAACTCGTGTCATGGTTCATTGATTCTTCACCTACTATCCTTTTGGAAGCTTTTGCTAGCTGAATTTCACAACTGTAGAGCAAGAACCAGCACTGTTGCATCCAAGTACCTTCCATGGCAGTTCGAATTTTGAGCATTACCAAGCACTGCTGAGCTAAGGGGTTCACTCATTCACTTTCTGGAGCTTGAAGGAACTTTTGTTTCAACTCAACACGGCTTGAAAACCACGGTTCCATCTCTGTTCTTCACATCAGGTAGAAATTCGAACCATGCCTTTGTTAAAATCATGCTATGCTTCTTGTAGATCCTGTTGCCATGAGTACAATGAACTTTAAATCGTGAAATATGGTTGAGTATTAAGAGAGATACGCTGTTTTAAAGTTTGGTTATCAAATGTTGTGTTGCTTATTTCTTCCATGATAGTTTGAATTAGGGTTAATGAATGTTGGATTATTGATGAGCATTAGGAGATGAACATAATGGTATATCGATTGTTGATTTTGGTTACAATTTGTTCTTGCTGGAAAATCTGGAGAAAATGATGATGAACACGTTCAAAACCCTAATATTTTCGTGCCAAACCCGTGTTTGATCTGCTGGACCTCGCTTTGCATGTGATTTTCACGTTTTTCCGCCATGCACCAATCGCTGCTTGACACCCCCTTAACTGAAACGCGGCGTTTCACAATAATTTTATTTCATTTCATTTTCTTTTCAATTTTTATTTCATTTCACATGATGATCTTAGAAAATTCATAACTCTTCCAATACTTGTCCAAATAATATGGGATTATTTGTGAAATGCTCCTCATGATCTCTAGTTTATTATGGTGATTTTTCCAGATTTTTTGCACGTGTGGATTTTAAAAATGCCTAGGGTTTGTTCATGTGTGTCCATTTTGTGTATGCCTTGCCATTTTGCTTGTGAAATGATGATACTTAATCCAATGAGGCTGAAATTTTTTGTGCTCAAACTAGACATGTTCATGATCATTTTGGTGTAGAGTTTGTGATTTTATCATTTCTGGTTGATGAGATATGATTTTTTGAATAGAGGTGTGACAATTTGTGTCACACCATTCATGTCCAACTTCTTGATTTTTGTTACCATGCTTATTGAACTCTAAATGTTTTGAATTTTTGCATGAAGATACTTGAGAATGTTGGGAATGCTTGTGAATTTTCTTGGAATTCTTGAATGCATTTTCCTATTTGTTTGATAATTTCTCCCCTGTTTGACCAATTGTTGACCTTCTTGTGATATATGTTTTTTCATGACTTGTGAAATTCTCATGCCTTATCACATGAAGCTGAAATTTTGTGGATTGTTTCTTAACATGTTTAACTTCATTTTGGCTTTGGTCTCATTCATTTATCAATTGTTTCCACTGTTTTATGATTGCTTAAAGTTGACACATGATTTGTGGCATTGTTTGAGCTTGTATTTGCATACCATGACTTGATGAATTTAATTTCCATACCTTCTCTTGTCCAAATGGCATGAAATTTGGTGTGTTGTTCATTGAATGTGTCCTGTTTAAGCATGTTTTTTCTTGGAATTTATTGAGTTATTTTGGTATTGATTTGATTGTGATCATTCTGTTTGTTCCAATATGATTCCAAAGTGCATAGTTTGACATGTTTTGTTCATGAATTGGATTTGGTGCATAGTTTTGATATGAGACCAATTGGACCTTCTTCTTAATTGATTAATCTTGGTTTTGATCAATTTTCACTTGCTGTTTTGAATTTTTCACCCCCTTTTGACCCTAGGCTTGCCCTAGTGGTCTTGTTTCTCATGTTTAAGTTTGCTTTTCAGGTTAAGAAGCAAATGCTTTAAGGAGATTAATGCAAGTTGATTGAGTTTGGTTTGTTTGATTGTTATGAACTAACTTGTTTGTTTTGTAGGATGCTTAGCTCACTTGCTTTGAGCTTTGTACTTTGCACATGAGATTGATTGTGCTGTCTGTTGGTTCTTAGTTGTTTGTTTTGATTCTGTGATTGGTATACTGATTGTGTTTGATTGGTTTCAGGTACCATTAGTTGCTAATAGTTCTTTGAGAACTTGCATTGCTTTGCTTGATAGCATTTGCATTGAGGTATAGCACCTTCTTCTTCATGTAGTCTGGAAGACCTGGCCTGTTACTTGGCCAGGCAACTGTCTGAAGTCCTCCTTAAGAGGCGATGTTTGTGCTTGTTTACTTTTGTCCCAAGCAGGAAAAGTCCTTTGAATAAGGCAATTGGTAGAATCCAAGAGATATGTAACCTATCTCCTACTATTCTGTGTGTCACTCACCTTGCTCACACCACATGTGTTGATGCATAGTGAGTAAAAGCCCAAGATCTATCGAGTCAATAATCTGTGGGGAGAGTTCCTACTTTCTGAACTCCCACACCTTCTATCATTTGAAGCTCTCCCTGACCAGGGATAAGAGCATGAGGCACACCCCTCATATCCTTTCATCTGCTTCACCTTGGCTCTCAATGTCAAGGTTAAGAGCACCATTAACCCTATTCCAGTTGGCTTCAATGCCTAACCCTTTGTATGAGCCTAATTGTTTGGTTATAGAGTGTGCTGAATGACTTTGGTTGATTGATTACTTAGTTCATTTGTACATATCTGCCTGCATGCTTTGTGCATTTATCATCATTAATTGCTCATTAGTGCATGATCATTTCATTTGTCTTTGTGACATATCTTTGTTGTTTGCCCATTGAGGACAATTGTAAGACCATTCATTGGCCATTGTTCCTATGATATGGAAGTGAGTATAAGACCATTTCATTGGCCACTCATCTTCTCTTTGCTTGATGCATTTGCTTGTTGTATGTGAGGATGCAATTGTAAGTCCATGTAATTTGGCATTTGTTTTCCTATGATCATAAGTTGGAGGTTAGAGTAAGCCCAGATAAATTGGCATCTGACGTCCAAGTGTCTGCTTTGTTGTTGGAGATTGGTATGAGCCCAGATAGATTGGCATCCGGTATCCACTTTTTTATTTCTTTGTTGAGGAGATTGGTATAAGTCCATAGAGTGGCCTCTGATATCCAGTTTTGTTTTAGGAGATTGGTATAAGTCCAGTGATTGGCATCCGGTATCCGCTTTTGTTGACTTTCTTCTTTTGTTTGCTTTTGTGTTATTACTCATTGCCTATTCCAAAGGACACATTTGAGTCATCTTCTATATGATTTCAAGAGGTGAACCTTCTAGGAAGTTTTACACTCCATCTTCATCCGTTCATCCCTCTTTGTCCTAAACCTTTTCACACATTGCTTTCAAAACTTGAGATAAATATTATGCAAACATCTTCATGCTTTCAAATTAGAAATCTGGACCCTAAGTTCTTGACTTTTCAAACTCCATTTCATAATACTTCTTTTGAATCGATCTTAATCATACTTTGACCCTCCTTTTGTGAATACTCATAATCAATTAACTTCACCCATTCAATTGTTTTGTGGCTTTGTCCATTCTTGTTAAGTTTTCATACATTAGCCATATGTTTGATTTATCCTAGTTGGTTGATGTTAATCCCGCCTATTTGTCCTTAGTTGATTGAATTGTAAGTCTTCCTTGCTTATTATAGGGTTAACCCCTCACTAGCAAGTTGAAGCTTTTCTCACATGGTGGACTCGTTGTTTGTATAAGGTTGAGTTTTCTCCCGTGGATAACGTAAGACCTTAAGGCTTGTGTTTATAATTGAATCCACTAACTTTTGGAAATCTTTTAGCCGAACTACGGCGTTTGGATCCTTACCTTTGATGGAAGGTACGTAGGCAACGGGTTCATCCGTTCAAACACAAAAACAATAAAAATTGTATATTCTTTTCTCATCATCCCATTCATGTTTGCACAATAAATATTTCATAACAAATAACAATTTAGTACAACAAGTGTGAAAAGGGCTCCCTAGGAGTACCTAGGACGTTTTGGGTGCCTAACACCTTCCCATTGCGTAATTTACCCCTTACCCAGACTCTCTGATCTTTTCATTAGTTTTCTATGTGTAAAACTTCTTAGGCTTTTGTTCGCTTTTTAGCCAGTCCTTTGGATAAATAAAAGTGCGGTGGCGACTCGATTCATTGTATGCTTTGCTTTTGATTTAATCAATAAATCATATAGCGACGAATACACCGCTACAGAAAAGTGGCGACTCTGCTGGGGATAAATACAATCCTTGGTGGTATTGCCTACTTTTCACCCTTGTTGTGTGCTATATTGTTATTTGTTATATGACATATTTTTGTACCATTTGGGATAACTGTATTGATTGTAATGTTTGAATTGCTTGATATACAATTGTTGTTTGCTTTGGTGATCTGTGAGATGAGTTCTATACCCGAACTCGAGTGCACTCTAGGATAGGAGAATGGCATAGTCTTGTTGACTGGTGTGGAGTATTCCTTAGCCAGTTGACTTGCGAGTCCATTCACTTGGTGGAGGTCATGTTGGATTAATAATGTCACACAAGTTATTTGTGGTTAGGCATTATTCTTTCAATCATGTGCCGCAGAAGCCAAGGACCTTAGTTTACCAAACCCATCTTGGCCTTTTTCTTAGGACGTAGTGCGGAGGTCGTTCAGATGTAAGTTCTGATGCGATTGTTACGCGATACTACACTCATAAGAGTTTCTCTTGAGAATATTTTTGGAATACGAGTATTCGTTCCTCCGATAATATTCGAAAGATGGAACGATGATTATGGGAACCTCTGGTAGAACATGTCTGGCAGGTTTAAACCCTAGTACACTCCCTTTGGGTGGTTCTTAACCGAGACTCCATGCTCGTGACTCTCAGCAAACCCGTGATTCGTGGTTGAGTCGTTCAAACATCGTTAATATCAATGGAACTTGGGCGTCGATAAGGTATAAAACCTAAATCCCCCAAAACGGATGGTTGATATTAAGGATGTTCGAGCCGGTTCATGTACCGTTAATATCAATGGAACTTGGGTGTCGATAAGGTGAAAACCTAAATCCACCAAAATGGATGATTGATATTAGGGATACAATGAGCTTTCCCATGACCTTTGTTTGGTGTGACTTGCTTGATCCTTGAGTGTGATTGTTGCATTCATGCATTCATGCATTCATCTGCACTTCATGTCATCAAAAAAAAAAAAATTCAAGGAACTTAAAAGGGTTTATTTGCAAAATTTTCAGACATGGAAAGACCAAAAAGGCATACAAAGAAGTACAGCTTTAGACAACCCGATGTAAAAGAGTTAAGGAATCTAACATCTTATGTATTAGATCCCTTGGGTTTCAAAGCTCGCTATGGGAAGCTTCTGCCTCTGCTGACTACTCAGGTTGATGAAGGGTTGATGAGTACTCTAGCCCAGTTTTATGATCCTCTGTATCATTGCTTCTCATTTCCGGACTTCCAGTTGTTGCCTACTTTGGAGGAGTATTCTCACCTTATTGGGATCCCGATTCTGGATCAAGTTCCGTTCAGTGGCCTAGAGAGTATTCCGACTGCTCGAGAGATTGCCAATTTGTTGCACATAGATGAAGATTTGATTAGGGCTAATCTGACTACCAAAGGCGGAATTCAGGGTTTTCCTTCCGAGTTCCTCATTGCTCAAGCTACCTTTTATGGGAAGGCCATGAGTGAGGATGCCTTTGAGGCTTTGTTTGTGCTGCTCATCTATGGACTAGTGTTATTTCCCAACTTCGACAAGTTCGTGGACATAAACGCCATTAGGATCTTCTCAGTTCTTAATCCCGTTCCGACTTTGTTGGGCGATGCCTATGTCTCTTTGCATCTGAGGAATGCAAAGGGTGGAGGAGTTATTGTCTGCTGTCTACCCCTGCTGTACAAGTGGTTTATTTCGCACTTGCCGCAGACAGTTGCTTTCAAGGAGAATAAGGGATGTCTACGGTGGTCTCAGAGACTCATGTCTCTCACTAATGATGATATCTCTTGGTATGATCGCGTGTATGATACCGTCCAGATCATTGACTATTATGGTGAATTCCCTAATGTGCCTCTTCTTGGCACATGTGGTGGGATCAACTACAACCCTGTTTTAGCACGATGTCAGCTTGGGTTCCCCCTAAAGGATAAACCTCATAACATTCTGTTAGAAGGTGTGTTCTTCCAGGAGGGTAAAGATCCCCAAGGCCTGAAAGCCAGATTTGTCCGTGCTTGGCGCAGTATTCACAAGAAGAGTAGGAACGAGTTGGGTCCAAAGAATTGCATTGCTTTGGAGCCATACACCTCTTGGGTCAGACAGAGAGCTGCCGTGTACTTGATGCCATATGATCATCCGAGACCTACACCGTTGGATGTGGCTGGGCCTTCAACCCTCCCTACCCAACGTGTAGAGGAGTTGAGAGAAGAAGACCTTTCACGTGCTTGGATCCGTGAAAGAGAAGAATTGCTTCAGCAGCTTAAGGAGAAGGACGCTATGATTG
The DNA here is from genome assembly GCF_024323335.1 of Lathyrus oleraceus. Classification (NCBI taxonomy): domain Eukaryota; kingdom Viridiplantae; phylum Streptophyta; class Magnoliopsida; order Fabales; family Fabaceae; genus Lathyrus; species Lathyrus oleraceus. Next base: position 365,153,857 of record NC_066582.1, read on the forward strand.
AGTTCCTCGAGCATCGAGTGATCGACGACCCGAACGACACTTGGACCTCTCTGCTTCCTCAGTCTTCCAAATTCTGGAAGAGGAGGTATGATCGACTTGCAAAGGAGAAAGCAGACATGGAAGCGGCCTATGAGAGAGAGATCAAGAAGCTGTGTACTTCTCGTCTTCCAGCATCCCGAGCTTCTAGGGATCCATAGGATGTTTATTTCCCTTTTCTCTTTGTAATGATCAAAAATGCTGTACTTCTTTGTCTCGATATATTGAATGAGATATTTTCCGTGAAAAATTAAAATGCTTTAACTATTCAAAATATTGCAAATAATACCCTGAGGGTTCCTTGAAAATAAACAAAGCATCTGCACAAGCATTTCATGCATCATTTTCGCATAAGCAGGTACCCTTTGTTTCTGGTCTTCTTGTCCTAACTCTGTGTTCTTCATTTATTTTGAAGACAAGCTGACTCACCGGTATTATACTCGAGTCAATTCTGCAAGAGTTATGGAGCAGCTAGAACAAGAGAACAGAGAACTGAAAGAAGAGGTCGCCAGACTTGGCGCTTTGATGGAGCAACTCCTCGCTGCTCAAAATCAACCTGCTCAACCGCCTGCAACTCCTGCCCAGAGGACGGTCATCTCAGAGGTCGTCGCTTCGACTGTGCCAGTCAGTGCTCATCAGGTGCCCAATGCTATGCCACCCGGGTTCCCTTGGGGAATGCCTCCAGGTTTTATGCCTGATCTGCCTGCGCCAACTTTTGCTCACATGCCGGCATCTAGCCCGGTCCCTGTTGCCGCTCCTCCTGTCGTGCATACCATGCCAAGGGTAGACGACACCATCTATCACTCCGAGCCGTCTGAGGGCCCGGACGTTAATGAAATGATGGACGCCATGAACGACCAATTCCTTGAGCTGAGAAAGGAATTGAGGACTCTTCGAGGTAAAGATTTGTTCGGCAAGTCTGCTGCCGAGTTGTGCCTTGTTCCCGGTGTGAAGATACCGATTAAATTCAAAGTACCTGACTTTGAAAAGTATAAAGGGAACACCTGTCCACTCGCTCACCTGGTCATGTACGCCAGGAAGATGTCTACCCAAACTGATAATGATCAGCTGTTGATTCATTATTTTCAAGACAGCCTGTCCGGTGCTGCGCTCAGATGGTACATGAATCTGGATAGTGTTAGTATTCGATCCTTCAACGATCTTGGCGAAGCTTTCGTCAAGCAGTATAAATACAATGTTGATATGGCGCCTGACCGTGATCAACTCAGGGTCATGTCTCAGAAGGATAAGGAGACATTCAAGGAGTACGCCCAGAGGTGGCGAGAGCTGGCAGCTCAGATTACTCCACCGCTAGAGGAGAAAGAAATGACCAAGATCTTTTTGAAGACTCTTGGCTCATTCTATTATGAGCGGATGGTAGCAAGCGCTCCCTCTGATTTCACCGAGATGGTGAACATGGGGATGCGTCTTGAGGAAGGTGTCCGTGAAGGACGATTGGCGAAAGAGGAGAGCTCTTCTTCTAAACGATATGGGGCGTTTAAGAGGAAAGACGGGGAAGCACATGTTGTGCAATCCCATCCCAAGCACAGAAGACCCTCTGTTCAGAGGAAGCCTGCACGTCGTGCCGGTCATCAGCACCAGGTGGCTCATATAGCACCTGTCTTTAAAGACAATGCTCAGCAACATCAGCAATATCAGCATCAGCAACAATATCAACAGCCTCAGTATCAGCAACAACATCGTCCACAGCAATAGGCTTACCAGCCTCGTGGAAGTACAACCAATCAAGCTAACTTGAGTTATGATAGGAAGAAGATTAGCTTCGATCCAATTCCTATGACATATGCAGAGCTTTATCCTTCCTTGTTGGAAAGGAAATTGGTTTCTCCCAGGGATCCTCCTGCCATTCCTGCAAATCCACAGTGGTGATATAAACCAGATCAGCATTGTGTTTACCATTCCGGTGCTCCGGGCCATAACATCGAGAATTGCTACCCACTCAAGACTAAGGTTCAAGACCTTATGAGATGTGGAATCTTGAGTTTTGAAGATTCAGGCCCGAATGTCACCAAGAACCCATTGCCTGCGCATGGGAAATCGATTAATATGGTTGTAGCGGTGTATTCGTCGCTATATGATCTATCGATTAAATCATAAGCAAGAGATACATTGAAATTTCGAGTCGCCACCGCACTTTTATTTATCCGAAGGACTGGCTAAAAAGCGAACAAAAGCCTAAGAAGTTTTACACGTAGAAAACTAATAAAAGATCAGAGAGTCTGGGTAAGGGGTAAATTACGCAATGGGAAGGTGTTAGGCACCCACTACGTCCTAGGTACTCCTAGGGAGCCCTTTTCACACTTGTTGTAAAAATTGTTATTTGTTATGACATAAGTATTGTGCAAACATGATTGGGATGATGAGAAAAGAATGTACAATTTTTTTATTGGGTTTGAACGGATGAACCCGCTGCCTACGTACCTTCCATCAAAGGTAAGGATCAAAACGCCGTAGTTCGGCTAAAAGATTTCCAAAAGTTGGTGGATTCAATTTTAAACAATAGCACTAAGGCTTTTCATTATCAATGGGAGAACACTCGACCAAAACCAACATCCACCATGCGAGGATAGCTTCGACGTACTAGAGGGGTTAGCCCTGTTTTCAGTACGGAAGTCTTACTGTCGACTCACTAAGGATAGGCAAGATTTACATCAACCACAATGATAATTGAAACCTATGGCTAATGCATGAAAAGATTAACAATGGACAAAGCCAAAACAGGTGAATGAGTGAAGTTAATTGATTGTGATTATGAAAGTGAAGTCAAAGTATGATTAAGATTGATTCAAAAGAAGTGTTATGAAATGAAGTTTGAAAAAAGAGTCAAGGACTTGGGTCCAGGTTTTTAGTTTGAAAACATGAAGATGTTTGCACAATATCTATGTCAAGTTTGAAATCCAAGTGTGAAAAGGTTTAGGACATAATGAGGATGAATGGATGGAGATGGATTGTAAAACTTCTTAGAAGGTTCACCTCTTGAAATCATATAGGAGATGATTCAAGTGTGTCCTTTGGAATAAGCAATGGATAATAACAAACAAACAAGAAAGTCAACAAAAGCGGATATCGGATACCAATAGATGGATTTACACCAATCTCCTAAAACAGAACGGGATATCAGAGGCCACTCAATGGACTTACACTAATCTCCTCAAACAAAGAAATAAAAGGCGGATACCGGATACCAATAGATGGATTTACACCAGTCTCCTAAAATAGAAACGGAACTTGGATACCGGATGCCAATCTGTCTGGACTTATACCAATATCCAACATATGATCATAGGAAAGCAAATGCCAACTTGCAGGGACTTACAGTTGCAACCTCACACAAACAAAGAAAAGCAAACATGGATGTCAGATGCCAATCTGTCTGGGCTTACTCTAACCTCCACAGTATGGTCCTAGGAATACAAATGCCAACTTGCAGGGACTTACAGTTGTATCCTCACATACAAACAAACAAAGCAACATGTGATCATAGGAAAGCAAATGCCAACTTACAGGGACTTACAATTGCAACCTCACATACAATCAAATGCATCAAGCAAAGATAAGATGAGTGGCCAAGGTGATGGTCTTATACTCACTTCCATATCATAGGAGCAATGGCCAATGAATGGTCTTACAATTGTCCCCAATGGGCAAACAACAATGATAATGTCACAAAGACAAATGAGATGATTATGCATTGATGAGAAATTAATGGTGATAAATGCATAGAGCATACAAGCAAGCATGTGCATATGAAACAATCAAGCAACCAATGAAGTCAATCAGCACACACTATAACCATACAAGGAGGCTCATACAAAAGGGTTAGGCACTGAGGCCAACTGGAATAGGGTCAAAGATTGCTCTTAACCTTGCCATTTAGGGGCTAAGGTGAAGCAGATGAAAGGAGATGAGGGGTGTGCCTCATTGCTCTTATCCCTGATCAGGGAGAGCATTTAAATATCAGAAAGTGTGGGAGTTCAGAAAGTAGGAACTCTCTCCACATGTTATTGACTCGATTGATCTTGGGCTTGGATCTCAATGCTACAACCATATAATGGGAGCAAGGAGAAGACTCACAGAATAGTAGGGGATAGGTTGCTTATCCCTTTGATCTACCAATTGCCTTATTTAAAGGACTTTTCCTGCTTGGGACAAATATAAACACACACAAGCATTGCCTCTTAAGGAGGACTTCAGACAGTTTGCCCGGCCAAATAACAGGCCGGGTCTCCAGACTACATGAAGAAAGAGGGATTACCTCAAAGCAAAATTGCTAAATAGCAAAGCAAAGCAATTCTAAGCAACTAAAGGGTACCTGAAATAATCAAACAAATCAGTACACAGTTCAACAGTTAAAGCAAAAGGAAACAGAAGTCAACAGTCAAACAGATAGACAAATGTGCAAAGCACAAGGCACAAGGCTTATGAGCCAAGAAACCTACAAAACAAAGAGGTTAGCACATGATAAACAATCAAGCTCAAACAAATTGGATTGTTCTCTTTGAAGCATTTGTGCTTAACCTGAAACAATGAGCTCAAACATAAGCAACAGGACCACTAGGACAAGCCTAGGGTCAAAAATAAATGAGAAAGTCAAAACAGCAAATGAAAGTCAACCAAAATCAAGTTTAAACAATCAAGAAGCAAACTCAATTGGTCCCACATGCATATCATTCATCATCATGATTTTATAGACAAAAGAAGTCAAAGCATGGCAAATTGGTGCACATAGAAGTCAACAGAAAGACTTGCATCAAAAGTCAACTCAAACATTTTCAAAAATCACCAAATAATTCATGATCAATCCTAACACCTAGCATGGTAAGCATGTAAAGTTTCATCACAATTGGACAAGTGGAAGGCAGTCAATGAAAATCATGAAGTCAAAGCAAATTTGAATATGCTCAATGAAGTCAACAGAAAGACTTAGCTCAAAAGCAATCATAATCAATTCCAAAAATTATCAGATAATTCAGGGTCAATCACAATCCATAACATGACATGCATATAAAATTTCAGCTCAATTGGATCATGGGAAGATGGTCAATTAAAATCATAAAGTCAAGACCATTTCAAGCATGCACAAAGAAGTCAAACAAACATGTACCAACTTCAAAAAATCATAACTCAATGCCAACAGATGAGAAATGAATGGGATCAACACCAATGCAAAGCTTAAGATGTCTAGTATGCACATGTAAAATTTCATGATCATCCAATAAGATATGAGAATTTCACAAAGGATTTGGCAAGATGTATCACACAAAGTCAACAATTGACTAGGCAGGGAAGAAAAATCTCAAACAAATTGGAAATGGCATAATTAATTCCAGGAAAATTCACACATTAACTAGACATATGAGAGAGGGCTCATGCAAAATTTCACATTAATTGGAGGCCAGGAAGCATGTCAACAAAAATCATGAACTTGCATATCAATGGTGTGACACAAATTGTCACACCCTACTTCCAAAATTCATAACTTAACAACCAGATATGATAAATTCAAAAACTCTACATCAAAACAAACATGAATGAGTGTAGATTAACCACAAAAAATTTCAGGGGCATTGGATGCATCATCACAATTTCACAAAAGAATTGGCAAAAGGTACAAAATGTGCGTACATGTCAAGAAACCTAATGCCATTAAAAATCCAGCCAACTAAAAAATCATTAAAAATCATGATAAAATACTAGACATTCAACAGGACATGATGCAAAAAATTCCATAATTTTTGGAGTTGAAATGAGTGAAATGTGATTTTTAGAAGTTGAGGTAACAATTGGAATAACATGAACAAAGTAACATGGTTTAGTGAGTCAAACAAGTTGACCGAGTGGCAATTTCGTGAATATGGCCTCATTAAACAAAACGGTGCGTATCAATTTGGTGAGGTGTCAAACAGCAACAGGCTCAGGCAATGGAACAGTAAACAGAACGCAGCAAAACATGAAAACCAAGTTTCTGGAAAATGGTTAGGGTTTTGAACAGGCTACAGCATTTCATCTTCATGCTTATCAACATCAAAAACGAAATTCAAACAGAATTGAACAAAGAGCAAGGTAATGAAACATTAACATTCATGCAACATCATACAGCCACAAACAACCACACGTGAAATTCAGACTTCTGGAAATGCACTAGGGTTTCAACAGTGTTTCATCATCTTCTTCAAAATCGTGAAGAACAGGTGTGCCCAGAAAATGAAATGACACATACCAACACGACCAGCAAGCATCACTCATGCATATTCTAACAACCATAATCATCAAATCGAACTAACACAGAAGAATCATACAAAAACAACTTTGAACATGACACTTTAAAGTCAGATTTCTCCCACATAACTCAACCATTTAACACGATTCCAAGTTCATAACACTCAGCAAGGTAAAGTCTACACATGGCATGGCGAAATTTTGAGAAAAGAAGTGGTTGAAACCTTACTTGATTTTGAAGAAAGGAGTGGAGCAGTTGTTATTTTGGTGATGTAGCTTGATACAGATGAAGTTGATGGTTGATAATGATGTATACTTGCAGAAACTTAGCTCAATGATGCTCGGAATCCTCCAAATCTCGATTTGCCATTGGAGGAGTCTTGGAGAAACAGAATACGAGCTGCTACTACAGTTGGTATTTGATGCTGCAAAAGGCTCTCAAATGTTGGCCAAGTGATGACACAATCAAGAGTTGCTCGAGTGGTTTGAAGCTTTTGGTCAGAAATTGCAATTTGGTGAAAATGGTGATTTGAGAGAATGAGAGAAAGTTCGATTGAGGCTGCAGCTAGGTTTAGAATCTGCTGAAAATGAGGTTATATATGTCTGTTAGCATTGTTAATGAAGGCACTAATCAAAGTTAACTTAAATGAAGCCAATTTGCATTTTTGCTAACTTTGAGCCAATTGCAACAAGGAGGTATGGTCTGCCCGAGTTTGGGCCTCAAACATGTCTTAAATATCCTTCCAAACAATTCCCAAATGGCCAAATTGAGTAAAAATTGTTAAATCAAAAAGTCAACTTTTTCCACACTTGAATTCAAATAAGACAAGTCCAAAAATGCCATTTTGATCCATAGATTTTTGGTACATGAAATTTATATTTTTGGAAAGAGGAGATGAAATGTGGTTTGTAGGAAAAAACCCCACCAAAATTGGCCAAATGGTTCATGAGATATGGCCTTTTGAAGTTCATGATTTTGTGAAAATGAATTGATCATATCTTGCCAACCATACATGGGAATTGAGTGTTCTTGGACTTTTTGAAAATGGGAGAACAAGATCTTCAACTTTCATGTTGGGCCAAAATTCATTTGGAGCTTGTATCATGATGTAAGTTTAAGATCAAGAAGTTTCCATTTTTGGCAGTTGAAATTACAGGTCCACTTTCTATTTTGGGAAATTTCTGATTTTGCTCCAAATTCTTCCATGATGAGGTTTGACATGATATATGAGGCTTGTATAGACATGAATGAGCTCCTTCAAATCAATTCCATCCATCAAATCACTGATTAAATCCACAGTTGACCAAGTTTGACTTTCTGTTGACTTTTCTAGGGTTTTTCATGACTGAACCACTTCTGATGAATTCCAAACCCTAATTCCTTGAGACCTTGACTTCAAATGATGTCCCAAGTTATATGAACTCTTGATTATTGATCATGGTGCCCAAATTCTGCAAGAATGGCCACCATCCACTGCAATGACTGACTTTGACTGATTTTGACCTAATTGGCTGATGATTGCTTCAACTGCAAGCAACAAGGTTAGACTGACAATATTTTTGTACTTTTTGAATGATAAACATATGAAAAGCACAGATATACAAATGCAAGATATGCTTGGTGATCAAGAACCACACTCACAAGGCAAACCACCCACTAGGAGGGACACTAGGGCATGCAATGATCCTTGAGGCCATGATATGATATGATATGGGCCATGAGGGATCTTAGGGCCCAAATTGGGGTCTTACAATGGTTCAGGAATGCCTTGGGAAGTACAAGGTCAGATATGTAAGCCACATTAGACAGTCGTTGGTTGAATTACATCGTTTGCTGTGTCAGTACAGCTACATGGAGCATGACCACGACAAGTGTCGCGTCTGCTCGGTTAACCGCTTGGGTTGCAACCTGGTACGAAGAGAACTCCAAGAGCTGTTGGATGAGGGTACCATTGAGATTTTGCAAAATCGCAATGTTGATAAGGACGAACCTGAGGTTAATGTCATTTCTCCAGTGTTCAAGCTGCCCGAGCCTGTTGTTATCCGTTACGATAGCAGCAAGCCGAAGGTTTCCCCTTCCTTGGTCATTAAACCTGCAGGCCCTGTGCCCTATTCCTCTGACCGAGCTGTGCCATTCAGATACAACCCTGTTGTTGTGCAAGATGGGGTAGAAGTGCCTTTACCTTCAACTTCCGTGACCAACGTCGCTGATGTAAGTGGGTTGACCCGAAGTGGTCGTGTGTTTTCTGCGCCTCCTAAGGCTGTTGCTTCTGATACTGTTGAGCGTCCTGTAGGGACAGCTGTGAATATTCAGAATCAGGCACGTGATGTTGCCAAACCATCCTCCTCTGTACAAAAAACTCCCGTTTCTTCAATTGGCCCGAGTGGCATTGTAGATGAAGAATCTGATGAGATGCTGAGGCTCATCAGAAAGAGTGAGTACAACATTGTAGACCAGCTTCTACAAACGTCATCCAAGATTTCCATTCTTTCTCTGCTGCTGAATTCAGAACCCCATAGGGAGGCTCTGCAGAAAGTCTTGGATCTGGCGTATGTTGATCACGACGTCACCATTGAGCAATTTGATAGTATTGTTGCAAACATTACCGCTTGCAACACTTTGAGCTTTTGTGACGCTGATCTCCCTGAGGAGGGAAGAGACCACAACATGGCTTTACATATCTCCATGAATTGCAAATCTGATGCAATGTCCAATGTGCTGGTGGACACTGGATCTTCTTTAAATGTATTGCCAAAAACCACACTCTCTCGATTGTCATATCAAGGTCCTCCTATGAGGCAGAGTGGGGTTGTTATGAAAGCATTCGATGGGTCGCGTAAGACAGTGATTGGGGAAGTTGATCTCCCTATCAAGATAGGACCAAGTGATTTCCAGGTTACCTTCTAGGTAATGGATATCCACCCATCATATAGCTGTCTCTTAGGCAGACCATGGATTCACGAGGCTGGCGCCGTGACATCCACCCTACACCAGAAGCTGAAATTTGTGAAGAACAAGAAATTGGTTGTAGTAGGGGGAGAAAAGGCTCTCCTGGTTAGCCATTTGTCTTCTTTCTCGTATATTGACGCTGAAGACGAAGTTGGAACTCCGTTCCAAGCTTTATCTATTGATGAACCAACTAAGAAGAAGTCTCCTTCATTCACTTCCTACCGTGATGCGAAACTGGCCATTGAATGTGGTGCAGTTGCTAGTTTAGGGAAGGTGATCGAGCTTGAAGACAACAGATCCCGGGCTGGCATTGTCTACTGGGGCATATAATGAGCAAGGGTTGTTCAAGAGTGGAGGATTCATCCATGATGATCAACCTGAGGAGGAAGCTGCTGCTATCTTGGAAGAGGATGCAGAGGACCTGAACAATTTCGTCATTCCTGGTGGTGTCTGCCACAATTGGGTCGCTGTAGATGTTCCTACGGTCATCCATAGATCAGAGTAATTGTTCACTTTGTTTGAAACCCTTCTCCCATGCCAAAAGGAGAAGTGATGACATTGTTGGCAAAGCATATATACAATGATGTTTTCATTCAATTAATGCATTGTTAAACATTTGTTTTTCCTTTGTTTTCACTTTTTGCTTTTGCATGAAATCAGTGATCACAAAAAACCCATAAAAACAAGAATAAAAGCAACCTTTTCATCTGCATAATGGTTTGTTTGTTTAAGTTCGGAAGTTTTTTAACCAAAATCATTATGCAGGTTGATCCTAAAACCCATTGAACATATTGATCCAACGCCATCTCCCAATTTTGAATTCCCTGTATTTGAGGCAGAGGAAGATGACGTTGAGGGGATTTCTGATGAGATTACCCGTCTCCTTGAGCACGAAGAGAAGATCATTCAGCCGCATCTCGAAGACTTGGAAACAGTCAACTTGGGGTCTGAGGATTGTGTTCGTCTGGTGAAGATTGGGGCACTTCTTGAAGGGTCTGTCAAGGAAGATTTGATCAGTTTGCTACGAGAATATTCAGATATCTTTGCGTGGTCATATGAAGATATGCCGGGTTTAGATACAGATATTGTGCAACATTTCCTGCCTTTAAAGCCTGAGTGCGTGCCTGTGAAGCAGAAGCTCAGAAGAACTCATCCAGACATGGCAGTGAAGATCAAAGAGGAAGTTCAGAAGCAAATTGATGCGGGGTTTCTGGTGACTTCTACATATCCTCAATGGGTGGCCAATATTGTGCCTGTTCCTAAGAAGGACGGAAAAGTCCGTATGTGCGTTGATTATAGAGATTTGAACAAAGCTAGTCCGAAAGATGATTTTCCTCTACCACACATTGATATGTTGGTAGACAATACAGCCAAATTCAAAGTCTTTTCGTTTATGGACGGATTTTCCGGATATAATCAAATCAAGATGGCACCAGAGGATATGGAGAAGACAACATTCATCACACCTTGGGGAACATTCTGTTATCGAGTGATGCCCTTCGGTTTGAAGAACGCCGGAGCCACGTATCAACGAGCTATGACTACCTTGTTTCATGATATGATGCACAAGGAGATAGAGGTCTATGTTGATGATATGATTGCTAAGTCCCGAACGGAAGTTGAGCATATTGAGCATTTGTTGAAGCTTTTTCAGCGTTTGAGGAAGTTTAAACTTCGCCTGAATCCAAACAAATGTACATTTGGAGTCCGTTCTGGCAAATTGTTGGGTTTTGTGGTAAGTGAAAGAGGTATTGAGGTTGATCCTGCAAAGGTCAAAGCAATACAAGAGATGCCTACACCCAAAACTGAGAAGCAAGTCCGAGGTTTTCTTGGCCGCTTGAATTACATTTCCAGATTTATATCCCACATGACTGCCATATGTGCGCCGATATTCAAGCTCCTCCGGAAAGATCAGTCTCATGATTGGACCAAGGATTGCCAGAAAGCTTGACAGTATCAAAGAATATCTGTCTGAACCTCCGATCTTGTCTCCGCCTATGGAAGGAAGACCTCTGATTATGTACTTGACAGTTCTTGAAGAATCGATGGGTTGTGTACTCGGTCAACAAGATGAATCAGGGAAGAAGGAATTTGCTATATACTACCTCAGTAAGAAGTTTACTGATTGTGAGTCTCGGTACTCTATGCTTGAGAAGACGTGATGTGCTTTGGCTTGGGCTGCTAAGCGTTTGCGCCAGCACATGATAAATCATACAACTTGGTTGATATCCAGAATGGATCCAATCAAGTATATCTTCGAGAAGCCTGCTTTAACTGGGAGGATTGCCCGTTGGCAGATGTTGCTGTCTGAGTATGATATTGAGTATCGAGCTCAGAAAGCTATCAAAGGTAGTATCTTGGCTGACCATTTAGCGCACCAGCCGATCGAAGATCATCAGCCTGTTCAGTATGACTTCCCTGATGAGGAGATTTTGTATTTGAAGATGAAAGATTGCGATGAGCCTACACTTGATGAAGGTCCGGAACCTGGTTCCAGGTGGACGATGGTGTTTGATGGCGCTGTTAATCAATATGGAAACGGAATTGGGGCAGTGGTCATTACCCCTCAAGGTTCGCACATTCCGTTTACAGCAAGGCTAACTTTCAAATGCACGAATAATATGGCGGAGTATGAAGCCTGTATTATGGGACTTGAAGAATGCATTGATTTGAGAATCAAGTATCTTGATGTGTATGGCGATTCGACCCTGGTTGTTAATCAGATCAAGGGTGAATGGGAGACGAATCAACCAAGTCTCATCCCATACAGAGATTACGCAAGAAGAATTTCAACATTCTTCACAGAAGTTGAATTTTATCACATTCCTCGAGAGGATAATCGGATGGCAGATGCTCTTGCTACGCTTGCTTCCATGATTGTGGTCAGACGGTGGAATGATGTCCCCAATATTACTGTGATGCGCTTGGATAGACCAGCTCACATATTTGCAATCGAAGAAGTGAAAGATGACAATCCTTGGTAGTTTGATATCAAGAATTTCCTCCAGAACCAGGTCTACCCGCCTGGGGCATCTGTGAAAGATAGGAAAACTTTGAGAAGGTTGTCAGGCAGTTTCTACCTCAGTGGTGAAGTGCTGTATAAGAGAAATTTTGATATGGTTTTGCTCAGATGCGTGGATAGACACGAAGCAAACCTGTTGATGACTGAGGTCAATGAGGGTTCATTTGGTACTCATTCCAATGGACATGCCATGGCTAAGAAGATGTTGAGAGCAGGCTACTATTGGTTGACAATGGAGTCTGACTGTTGCAAGTATGTGAAGAAATGTCACAAGTGTCAAGTTTATGCGGATAAGATTCATATTCCTCCGACCCTTCTGAATGTGATTTCATCACCATGGCCTTTCTCTATGTGGGGAATCTACATGATCGGCATGATTGAGCCAAAAGCGTCCAACGGACACAGGTTTATTCTCGTAGCAATTGATTACTTCACCAAATGGGTTGAAGCCGCTTCGTACGCGAATGTAACCAGGCAGGTGGTTGTGAAGTTTATCAAAAACCAGCTGATTTGCCGTTATGGTGTGCCAGAGAGGATCATTACTGATAATGGATCTAATCTGAATAACAAGATGATGGATGAGTTGTGCGCTGAATTCAAGATTGCACACCATAATTCCTCTCCCTATAGACCTAAGATGAATGGGGCTGTTGAAGCTGCTAATAAGAATATCAAGAAGATTATCCAGAAGATGACTGTCACGTACAAAGATTGGCATGAGATGCTGCCATTTGCTTTGCATGGATATCGTACGTTTGTACGCACTTCAACAGGGGCAACCCCTTTCTCTCTTGTTTACGGCATGGAAGCTGTTCTCCCAGTAGAGGTGGAGATCCCATCAATGAGAGTCTTGATGGAAGCCAAGTTGACTGATACTGAATGGATTCATAGTCGTTATGACCAATTGAATTTGATTGAAGAGAAGCGGTTAACTGCCATGTGTCATGGTCAGTTATATCAGCAGAGAATGAAGAAAGCATTCGATAAGAAGGTCAAGCCGCGTGTGTTCCGAGAAGGTGACCTCGTGCTCAAGAAAGTCTTGTCTTTCGCGCCCGATTCCAGGGGTAAGTGGACTCCAAACTACGAGGGTTCATATGTTGTTAAGAGAGCCTTTTCAGGCGGAGCTTTTATGCTTACAACAATGGATGGGGAGGATTTCACTCGTCCTGTGAATTCAGATGCAGTCAAGAAATACTTTGCCTAAAAAAAAAGTATATGCAAAAGAAAAAACAGAATAGCTCGCTAAGTTGAAAACCCGAAAGGGCGGCTTAGGCAAAAATGAGCGTCTCGGTGGAGAACCTGCAAGGGTAATCCAGGCAAAAATTAGAGACTTGAAAAAAAAAAGAATATTTGCATCCCGCTAGATTTAGTACCTCACCCTGGGGCAATCTAGGCAAAAATTAGGGATTTGGCAAGTAACTGCATCCTGACAAGACTTTCTGTTTCGCCAGCTGTCTGTTTATCAGAGGATCCTCGATTCATCGTCAACTGAAGCTTCGAATACATCGAGATTCAAATTGGTAGAGAAAGGATCATTATGTTCAATGTAGCCCTCTTCCAATATATATATCACTGATTTCAAATTTGTATAGATCTATGGAGTCTTGCCATTTGCAGGCTACCATTCCATCAAATCAATTTGAGCTTTTTATCCAATTATTTGCACTCTTATTTGTTTCGATTCAACAAATGTTTTGCATGTTTTAATTGATAAAATATCATTGTTTTTAAACAAATCAAATTTTTCAAAATTTGCTGTTTTAAACAAAGTGAATATCCATAAGGTTGAAAGGATACTCAAGAATATCTCAGTGCTCTCCCAAGGGTGGCATGATCTCCAACAGGTAAGACATTTGGTTCATATTCCTGGTTTGGTTGTATCTTCTTTCTCCAGATCTTGTGATGGGGTTGTTCCCCAGCATAGTTGCAAGCAGAGTGTTGTTGAAGACTCAGTTTTCTCCAGCAGCAATTTTCCCCAGTAGAGTTGCTTATGGAGTTGGATTCTACTTGGATGATGTTATTCTCCTTCAATGGGTTGTTTCTCGGAGTTGTTTGGAGTTACAAAGCTCTTTGTTTCTCAGTTGATGCTGAGATCCCCTGCGGATCTTCGAGATTTTCTCTTGTTCCCCAACAGATTCGTCTTGGTGGTTGTTTTGCCCGTTGTGACTTTCTGTACCCTGGTTGGGTTGTTTGCTGATCCAGCACTCAGAGATTTGGTGTTTCCTGATATCTCTGATCCTTTGCTTCCCTTGCAGTACCCGCAGATCTATGCTTTATGGCATATAGATCTCCGCAGATTGGCCTTCCAGTTGGTTCTCCCCTGGAAGTATAGTACCGGGCGTTTGATTCCTGGACCTGTTCGTGTTAGATATGTCTGTTTTGTCAGCATTCATCAAACATAGATCACGCATATTCATGCATATTCATAAACATTCAGATATTCATGTTGCATTTCTCGCCATATATCTTTTGTTGATTGTTCCTTGCTATGGTGGTGCAGATCCCTAATAGATCTCCCCTAGCAGATGTCGGGTGTTAAATCTCTCCATATAGAGTCAGCCCCGTAAGCAGAAAATGTCTGTTGTCTTTCCTTCTGCAGTTCCCCATTGAGATATATCCTCGTGGATGACGGTTTCTTCCGTTTCCTCCCAACATATATATTGGGATGAATTTTCCTATTTGAGTTACATCCTCATTAGGACGTGTCTTGATTCAGTCTGTCTTTTCGGATTGATCCCGAATTGGCTATTTGTCAAACTGTCTTGTGCTTCCCAGTGGGTTGTTCCCCAGCGGAGTTTTTCGGGCCTCTACCCTTATACCGGTAGTTGTAAGTCCTATTTTTCTTTGCCCTTTCAGCGGAATTGGTGGTTATATACCTTTTATTCCTCGGCAAGTTTGGTTTTCTACCCCGTATTCGGTAGATGTAAACCCTAATTCATAGTTATCCCCACCAGAGTATGGCTATTACCCCGTATTCGGTAGTTGTAAGTCCTATCTCTTTTTCCCTAACAGAGGTAACCTTTGTGGTTCGTTCTGGTTGTTGGTGGATTGTGTGCTGTTCTGGCCCCATCCCCAGTTGAGTCTGTGGTCTTCTACCCCGTATTTGGTAGCTGTAAATCCCAGGTGTTGATTCTTTCTCCTCAGCGGAGTTTGTGCCTTGTGGTACAGTTGTGGATAATTGTCGGATGCTTGCAATTTATCCCCAGCGGGTCTCCTTTCATTTACCCTTGTGTTGGTAATGTTGTTGCTCCCTTTGATTGGTCATCATTATATACCTAGTTTGGTATCCCGGTGCATTCCTTTTCGATTGATTTATCCTTTATTAACCCAGTAACCGGTTGTGGATAATCTTCCATGCGAGTATGTTATTCACGGTCTGCCGGTAATGAATAATATATCTCATGCACTCTTCAATCGAAGCCTTTCGTGTTTCCCTGATCGAGTAAGATTCGTACTCCCCTTTGCGGAATCGAATATTCTTTGTTGTTGGATAATTGCCGGATGCTTGCAATTTATCCCTTTGAGTTGGCTTTCGTTTACCCGGATGCTTGGTATCGATTGTCTCTCTTCTTGGTTAGTCACCTATTATATACTTCGGTATCTCTGGTGTCTTTTCCTTTCGAGTGTATTATTCACGGTCTGCCGGTAATGAATAATATGTCTCATGCGCTCTTTGGTTGGAGTCCTTTGTTGATCTTCCCCAGTCGAGTGAGATTCGTATTCTTTGTAGAATCGAATATCCATCCTTTAACCAGTTTGTGTTTCGGATGATGAGTGTTTTGGCATATATACCAATTCACGTGTTCGGTAGATCACCTATTATATGCTTCGGTATCTCTGGTGTTTCTTACCATGCGAGTTTATTATCTACGTTCTGATGGTAATAGATAATATATCTCATGCGAGTTTTCTTATCCACGGTCTGCCGGTAATGGATGTTATATCTCATGCGCTCTTTGGGTTTGTGTCCCCAGTTGAGTAAGGTTCGTTTTCCCGTTGTGGATTCGGATGTCCATCCTGTAAGTCGATTTGCTTTTTTTCAAGCCCTCCTTTCGGATGATGAGTGTTTTGGCATATATACCCATTCACGCTTTGGTCGGTCACCTATTATATACTTCGGTATCCCTGGTGTTTCTTCCCCTTCTGCTCCCTATTATGACCTCGGTCCCCTGTGGAGTCAGATTTTCCTGAGTTTATATACCTTTTCCAGGTCTTTCTCAGATGTTTGGTTGATTGATATCTCTCACCTTTATACCGGTCTTAGATATTCATTCTTCCTGAGTTTGTTACCCTTATACCGGTAACACCTCAATTCTTTGGTGCTTCCTCAGTGGAGTTTCCTGTTGCTTCTTCCCAGGAGTCAGCTTGTGTCTCTCCATTGGATGTTTTTCCTTTGGAATTTTCTTTTCCCCAGTGTGAGTCCTTCACTCCCCAGTGAGGTCTCCGGTTTGATTTCTGTTATTCCCCTAATCAGAGTCGTGTCCTGCTCACGCATCCTTTTCTTTTACTATCCCCAACAAGAGTCTTGTTAGAGTCTCTGTTCCTGATGAGTGTATTACTCCGAAGGATCGTCTTTTCTTCTGTGTGAATCATATTCCCCACAGAGTTTGTGTCTTTTGCATACATACATTTACATCATGAGGTCTCTTAGGGACCAAAATTTGTCTCATTACTGTTATTTAAGCCCATTCTACCGCGTCGAGATGAAGATTTCTAAACTTCACTTCTCCGGCTAGAATGACCTTAAATAGGGGCATCTGTAAGACCCCAATTTTGTCCCTAAGATCCCTCATGGCATCATATCATACCATATCATTGCCTCAAGGATCTTTATGCACCTTTGCTTCCCTCCTAGTGGGTGGGTTTTCTTGTGAGTGTGGTTCTTGATCACCAAGCATGTATTGCATTTGTATATCATTGCTTTTCATTTGTTTACTAACCAAAAGTACAAAAATATTGTCATCTAACCATGTTACTTGCAGATGAAGCAAACTAGGTCAAGACAGTCAAAATCAGCCATTGGGCAATGGATGGTGGCCATTCTTGAAGAATTTGGGCACCATGATCATTCATCAAGAGTTAATATGAGTTGTGACATCATTTTGAATCAAGATCTCAAGTGGTAGGGGCTTGGAATTCATCAGAACATGGTTCAGTCAACCAAAACCCTAGCAAAGTCAACTGTGGTCAACTGTGCATTTAATCAGTGATTTGATGGTGGGAATTGGTTTGAGAGGTCTCATTCATGTCTATACAAGCCTCATATAACATGTCAAACATCCACAGTGAAGGATTTGAGGTCAGACAAAAAGTTTCCAAAAATAGTAAGTTGACCTGTAATTGGAAATTGCCAAAAATGGAAAGTTCTTCTCCTCAAAATTACATCATCATACAAGCTTTAAATGAATTTTTGTCCAACATGAAAGTTGAATATCTTGTTCTCCCATTTCCAAAAAGTCCAAGAACACTCATTTCTCATTTGTGGTTGGCAAGTTATGATCAAATCATTCTCAAGAATTTTTGAATTTCAAAGTGAGATAACTTTCAAACCATTTGGCCAAATTGAGTGAGGTTTTTTGCTACAAGTCACATTTGACATGCTATATCCAAATCCTTCATCACATTTCACCAAAAATCATCCAATCAAAATGGCCTTTTTTCAAGTGACTTGAAATAAAAAAGGGAGAGGTGAAAAATTGACTTTCAAATTAAGCCTTGCCTACACTTTCTACCAATTGCAAATGATCAAAAACCATATTTGGAATATGTTTAGGCCCATTTTCGCACTGTAGCATGCCATGCACATGCAACATGAGTGATTTCACTAATTGGCCAAAACACCTCCATTGAGCTAATTTCATTTACCATCTTATTAACCAAGTTTATGCATTGTTAATCAGGAGTATATATTGCATATTTCAGACTGAAAACCCTAGCCACAATTTACAAAACTGAGATTCAAACTTTTTCTCTCAAAAAACTCTCAATTCTTCACTTGGATTTTTTCTGAAAAATCTCCAAAGAACTCGTGTCATGGTTCATTGATTCTTCACCTACTATCCTTTTGGAAGCTTTTGCTAGCTGAATTTCACAACTGTAGAGCAAGAACCAGCACTGTTGCATCCAAGTACCTTCCATGGCAGTTCGAATTTTGAGCATTACCAAGCACTGCTGAGCTAAGGGCTTCACTCATTCACTTTCTGGAGCTTGAAGGAACTTTTGTTTCAACTCAACACGGTCTGAAAACCACGGTTCCATCTCTGTTCTTCACATCAGGTAGAAATTCGAACCATGCCTTTTTTAAAATCATGTTATGCTTCTTGTAGATCCTGTTGCTATGAGTACAATGAACTTTAAATCGTGAAATATGGTTGAGTATTAAGAGAGATACGCTGTTTTAAAGTTTGGTTATCAAATGTTGTGTTGCTTATTTCTTCCATGATAGTTTGAATTAGGGTTAATGAATGTTGGATTATTGATGAGCATTAGGAGATGAACACAATGGTATATCAATTGTTGATTTTGGTTACAATTTGTTCTTGCTGGAAAATCTGGAAAAAATGATGATGAACACGTTCAAAACCCTAATATTTTCGTGCCAAACCCGTGTTTGATCTGCTGGACCTCGCTTTGCATGTGATTTTCACGTTTTTCCGCCATGCACCAATCGCTGCTTGACACGCCGTTAAGTGAAACGCGGCGTTTCACTTAAGTGGCCGCTTATTTACGGAAATGCCATTATCCGTATTTAATTTTATTTCATTTCATTTTCTTTTCAATTTTTATTTCATTTCACATGATGATCTTAGAAAATTCATAACTCTTCCAATACTTGTCCAAATAATATGGGATTTTTTGTGAAATGCTTCTCATGATCTCTAGTTTACTATGGTGATTTTTCCAGATTTTTTGCACGTGTGGATTTTAAAAATGCCTAGGGTTTGTTCATGTGTGTCCATTTTGTGTATGCCTTGCCATTTTGCTTGTGAAATGATGATACTTAATCCAATGAGGCTGAAATTGTTTGTGCTCAAACTAGACATGTTCATGATCATTTTGGTGTAGAGTTTGTGATTTTATCGTTGCTGGTTGATGAGATATGATTCTTTGAATAAAGGTGTGACAATTTGTGTCACACCATTCATGTCCAACTTCTTGATTTTTGTTACCATGCTTATTGAACTCTAAATGTTTTGAATTTTTGCATGAAGATACTTGTGAATGTTGGGAATGCTTGTGAATTTTCTTGGAATTCTTGAATGCATTTTCCTATTTGTTTGATAATTTCTCCCCTGTTTGACCAATTGTTGACCTTCTTGTGATATATGTTTTTTCATGACTTGTGAAATTCTCATGCCTTATCACATGAAGCTGAAATTTTGTGGATTGTTTCTTAACATGTTTAACTTCATTTTGGCTTTGGTCTCATTCATTTATCAATTGTTTCCACTGTTTTATGATTGCTTAAAGTTGACACATGATTTGTGGCATTGTTTGAGCTTGTATTTGCACACCATGACTTGATGAATTTAATTTCCATACCTTCTCTTGTCCAAATGGCATGAAATTTGGTGTGCTGTTCATTGAATGTGTCCTGTTTAAGCATGTGTCTTCTTGGAATTTATTGGGTTATTTTGGTATTGATTTGATTGTGATCATTCTGTTTGTTCCAATATGATTCCAAAGTGCATAGTTTGACATGTTTTGTTCATGAATTGGATTTGGTGCATAGTTTTGATATGAGACCAATTGGACCTTCTTCTTAATTGATTAATCTTGGTTTTGATCAATTTTCACTTGCTGTTTTGAATTTTTCACCCCCTTTTGACCCTAGGCTTGCCCTAGTGGTCTTGTTTCTCATGTTTAAGTTTGCTTTTCAGGTTAAGAAGCAAATGCTTTAAGGAGATTAATGCAAGTTGATTGAGTTTATTTTGTTTGATTGTTATGAACTAACTTATTTGTTTTGTAGGATGCTTAGCTCACTTGCTTTGAGCTTTGTGCTTTGCACATGAGATTGATTGTGCTGTCTGTTGGTTCTTAGCTGTTTGTTTTGATTCTGTGATTGGTATACTGATTGTGTTTGATTGGTTTCAGGTACCATTAGTTGCTAATAGTTCTTTGAGAACTTGCATTGCTTTGCTTGATAGCATTTGCATTGAGGTATAGCACCTTCTTCTTCATGTAGTCTGGAAGACCTGGCCTGTTACTTGGCCAGGCAACTGTCTGAAGTCCTCCTTAAGAGGCGATGTTTGTGCTTGTTTACTTTTGTCCCAAGCAGGAAAAGTCCTTTGAATAAGGCAATTGGTAGAATCCAAGAGATATGTAACCTATATCCTACTATTCTGTGTGTCACTCACCTTGCTCACACCACACGTGTTGATGCATAGTGAGTAAAAGCCCAAGATCTATCGAGTCAATAATCTGTGGAGAGAGTTCCTACTTTCTGAACTCCCACACCTTCTATCATTTGAAGCTCTCCCTGACCAGGGATAAGAGCATGAGGCACACCCCTCATATCCTTTCATCTGCTTCACCTTGGCTCTCAATGTCAAGGTTAAGAGCACCATTAACCCTATTCCAGTTGGCTTCAATGCCTAACCCTTTGTATGAGCCTAATTGTTTGGTTATAGAGTGTGCTGAATGACTTTGGTTGATTGATTACTTAGTTCATTTGTACATATCTGCCTGCATGCTTTGTGCATTTATCATCATTAATTGCTCATTAGTGCATGATCATTTCATTTGTCTTTGTGACATATCTTTGTAGTTTGCCCATTGAGGACAATTGTAAGACCATTCATTGGCCATTGTTCCTATGATATGGAAGTGAGTATAAGACCATTTCATTGGCCACTCATCTTCTCTTTGCTTGATGCATTTGCTTGTTGTATGTGAGGATGCAATTGTAAGTCCATGTAATTTGGCATTTGTTTTCCTATGATCATATGTTGGAGGTTAGAGTAAGCCCAGATAAATTGGCATCTGACGTCCAAGTGTCTGCTTTGTTGTTGGAGATTGGTATGAGCCCAGATAGATTGGCATCCGGTATCCACTTTTTTATTTCTTTGTTGAGGAGATTGGTATAAGTCCATAGAGTGGCCTTTGATATCCAGTTTTGTTTTAGGAGATTGGTATAAGTCCAGTGATTGACATCCGGTATCCGCTTTTGTTGACTTTCTTCTTTTGTTTGCTTTTGTGTTATTACTCATTGCCTATTCTAAAGGACACATTTGAGTCATATTCTATATGATTTCAAGAGGTGAACCTTCTAGGAAGTTTTACACTCCATCTTCATCCGTTCATCCCTCTTTGTCCTAAACCTTTTCACACATTGCTTTCAAAACTTGAGATAAATATTATGCAAACATCTTCATGCTTTCAAATTAGAAACCTGGACCCTAAGTCTTGACTTTTCAAACTCCATTTCATAATACTTCTTTTGAATCGATCTTAATCATACTTTGACCCTCCTTTTGTGAATACTCATAATCAATTAACTTCACCCATTCAATTGTTTTGTGGCTTT
The DNA here is from genome assembly GCF_024323335.1 of Lathyrus oleraceus. Classification (NCBI taxonomy): domain Eukaryota; kingdom Viridiplantae; phylum Streptophyta; class Magnoliopsida; order Fabales; family Fabaceae; genus Lathyrus; species Lathyrus oleraceus. Next base: position 365,175,631 of record NC_066582.1, read on the forward strand.
GTCCATTCTTGTTAAGTTTTCATACATTAGCCATAGGTTTGATTTATCCTAGTTGGTTGATGTTAATCTCGCCTATTTGTCCTTAGTTGATTGAATTGTAAGACTTCCTTGCTTATTATAGGGTTAACCCCTCACTAGCAAGTTGAAGCTTTTCTCACATGGTGGACTCGTTGTTTGTATAAGGTTGAGTTTTCTCCCGTGGATAACGTAAGACCTTAAGGCTTGTGTTTATAATTGAATCCACTAACTTTTGGAAATCTTTTAGCCGAACTACGGCGTTTTGATCTTTACCTTTGATGGAAGGTACGTAGGCAACGGGTTCATCCGTTCAAACACAAAAATAATAAAAATTGTATATTCTTTTCTCATCATCCCATTCATGTTTGCACAATAAATATTTCATAACAAATAACAATTTAGTACAACAAGTGTGAAAAGGGCTCCCTAGGAGTACCTAGGACGTTTTGGGTGCGTAACACCTTCCCATTGCGTAATTTACCCCTTACCCAGACTCTCTGATCTTTTCATTAGTTTTCTATGTGTAAAACTTCTTAGGCTTTTGTTCGCTTTTTAGCCAGTCCTTTGGATAAATAAAAGTGCGGTGGCGACTCGATTCATTGTATGCTTTTCTTTTGATTTAATCAATAAATCATATAGCGACGAATACACCGCTACAGGAAGGTATTAGCACCCCTACGCATCCGTAGTACTCTACGGGATCCACTTTTGTAGTTCTTGTCTAAAGGGTGTGAGTTTATCTTGTGCTGTTTACCAAAAAAAAAGGGTTAAATGAAAATGACTCGCGCGGATGTCGCATCCACTGCATACGTATCTCATCTGAATATGAGAGTCAGAGTCTTCGTAGCTCGGCTGACCTATGGGTTGGGGGGATGTGTGCTCGCTAAGACATCGCGTCTTATGCCTACGTATCTCATCTGGCCTGAGAATCAGAGCAAAACATAGTTCGGCTAACTACGGGGTTATGGATTGGGTTTTGGATGAACGACGTCACTACGCAATCTACCGGATGCTCGACCTTTGGAGACTTACTCGCCTGTAGTAGAAGGAGTTAACATGTTGCTTTGGGTTTTAGGGTTTGGGATGCTCAAGGGCAAAAATGCAGTCCTTGATGAAGGAACCGCGCTACCTGCAGGGATACGAACACATACAAAACAAACATGTATAAAGTAAATGTGCCAACAAGGGGCTCAGAAGTAAATAAACAAAAGAAAACAAATGCCTCCTATCGAGGTCTTCCAGCTAAGAAAGCGATAAAATGCGGAAAAAGAGGTAAAAGTACCACACGGATAAAGATCCGAAGTAACAGCAATTAAAGGAGTAAGAAACCCAGGGATCTCCCAAGCTAATGCCATCAAAGAAAGGTGAGTCAGTACAGGTAATCAGAATGAACCTCCAGGGGTTATCCCACAAATAAAGTGGGAAACCACGCAAGTTATCCCTGCAAAAGTCATGTGAGCCCTCACAAAAACTCAACAAAAGGGTTAGTGAAACACCATAAGCATTTTTTTCATGGATAACAGTATGGTTTCAGAAACCTCAAACCCTGTGGCATACACTCAAAAATTAAACGGTTAAACATTCAAGGCATTGTTTATACATTCATATACATATTAAACCCATGGGCAAAAACATAATGAAATTCATCCATCATACCTCATACATTCAAAGTATTCAACTTCGAAGCAGAAAGGAAATGGGAATAAGGGCAAACCTGATTGGAGAGCTTGATTGAAATTGAGTTGCACCCGTGAGGCCCTTCAGGGTTTGGAGGCTGCTCTGAGTTCTCTGTCAGGTTTCTCTTCAGGTTTTGTCCAGGGTTTTGTTCCAAGGAAACCTCAGAGTATTTTGCTTCTCTTCCTTTTTCTCAAGTGAAGTCTTGGTATTTATAGACTGAATTTCATGGTTTTGTGGGCTCAAATGAGAGAGACCCAAGTCCAAAAAAATTTTATTATATTTTATTTATTTTTTTATTATTATTTTTATTTATTTATTTTTTTTGTAAATTTTTTTTTTTTTTTCGTTTTTTTTTTTTCGGATCTAATTCTGATTGACATGATGAAATGCAATATGAAATGAATGCATGAATGAGGAGGGCAAATTTTGGGGTGTTACAGCTGCCCCTATTCAATCATCAACTAAACCGAGTAGGATGAAAGCGAACAGCTCATTAGACAAACATGGTGAGCTGTGATTGAATACCAAAGAGAGACCGAAAATTTATGCTCCGAGAACACCACAAAAACACGGAAATACACCGTGCTGTTTATTTTTCTTCCGATCCTCTCGCTTAATCTGGAGTTTCGATCCTCTGGCTGGATATTAATTTTGATCCTCGGGCTGGATACGATTTTGATCTTCTGGCTAGATCTTCTTCGATCTTTTGGCTAGATCTCCTTCGTTTCGATTCTCTGGCTAAATCTATTTCCTTTGATTCTCTGGCTTAATCTGGAGTTTCGATCCTCTGGCTGGATATTAATTTTGATCCTCGGGCTGGATACGATTTTGATCTTCTGGCTAGATCTTCTTCGATCTTCTGGCTAGATCTGGATTGTTTTGATGATAAATTCCCATCATTAGGATCCCGCATCTGAGGCATGCGCTGGTTGACCCTCTTTTGACATCTACATCCAACCTTCATATTAGATATGCAGCTTCGAGAATATTCCACTTTTGGGCTTCGTACATATTCTTCGGGCTAGAACATGTTGTAACGACTCCTCAATTAGACTTGGGCTTGCTGGGGAAATAAAGCTTGTAGGCGACTTCACTGGGGAATCTTCAAATTGAGCCTTAGGCTGGCTTACTAGAACACGATTCTCAGGCTGAATCTTCGAAATGACCCTCAGGCTGGATCACTGGAACACGATTCTCAGGCTGAATCTTTGAAATGACCCTCAGGCTGGATCACTGGAACACGATTCTCAGGCTGAATCTTCGAAATGACCCTCAGGCTGGATCACTGGAAAACGATTCTCAGGCTGAATCTTCAAAATGGCCCTCAGGCTAGATCACTGAAAAACGATTCTCAGGCTGAATCTTCAAAATGACCCTCAAGCTGGATCACTCACGCTTGATCCTCTGGCTGGATCTCATGACCTTGGTTGTAAAGTAATTCTTCTGTCTGCTTGGAAGAACCTGTTTATCAGCTTATGTGTATGCTTGATATGATATGCATGCAAATGCAAATGTTATGCATGGTATAAAAAGAAATCTGCTTGGGGAAGCAAACTCCGGTAGGGAACAGATCGCTGTATCAATCCTTGAATGCTCTGTGGGGAATGATCCGTCTGCCGGGACCAATGAGCCACCAAAAATAAATTGGTTGCTTGAAAAGTTGACCTTGCGGGGGGGGGGGTATCAACTATGGAAACTTTTCTCGGCGAGGCTCTGTGAGGAGAGTCTGTGGGGAAAACACTTCTTGGGGAAATGTCGTAGGAAACGACCTTTGCTGGGGATATGAACTTGCTAATCGTCCTCAAGCTGGGGATTAGAACAAATCTGTTAGAAATAATCTGCTGGGGATGAGATGAACACTGGGAACACCACCCTCTTGTCTGTTGGGTATGCAACCACTCCGCTGTTGCTAGGAAGATACAGTCTGACACTGTCAACTCCGCTGGGGATATATAGTCTGGATACTGTCAACTCTACTGGGGATAGACAGTCTGGATACTATCAACTCTGTTGGGGAACACGCTCTGCTGAGGAGAGACTTTGTCAACCGCTTGGGGATGAGGATTCATGACTTGGCATCCGGTTCCTGTGACCTGCAACCAAAAATACACGTATGCCTCGGGGGAATTACTCGGTTTGAATTCACCGTTCGGGATTAAGCACATTCAAAGCAATTTTAAATGTTTTCCTGTGCAAATCATCTGCAAAAGCCACCATTATGTTCATATGCAATATGTTTTATCAAAAATTCAGACATTTTTGCAAACAAACTGATAAATGAAAAATAAAGAGGCTCTTTAACTGAATTATTCGACTCTTACTGGGGAGGAAATTTGTGCCAGGAATAGGCGAGGGTATCAGGAAGCTGATCCCTGAAAAGAGGTGATCGCTATAAAAAGAGAACTATCATAATGACAACGTGGATACGGGGTCCCACCGAGTTTTGACTCTGCTATGGCTCGTATGTCCTCAAGACGCTCTGCTCATCTTGCTTTCTGAAGTGGATGATTAATCGATCTTTAACCTTCGAAGATTGCCGGATTGAATGAAACGGTGATATAACACTGATGAACTCAGAGCACAGTCATTCGCTTATTCCCTAACTTTTGCCTGGATCGCCCCTTTTTCGGGTTTTCAATCCATCGGGATACCCATTTTTGCCTGAGCCGCCCTTTTGGGTTTTCGACTCACCGGGTGTACTCTTTTTTTATATCCCTAATTTTTGCCCGAACCTCTTTATTCTCTTTTTTTTTTGGTTCGTCGGGATGCCCCTTTTTTGCCTGGACTATTCTTTTTATCGTCCAGCGGGTCTATTTTATGGGAAGTATTTTTTTTTAACTGCGTCTGAGTTAATAGGGGACGGGAATCCTTCGCCATCCATGGTTGTTAGCATCAAAGCTCTGCCATAGAAAATCCTTTTAACCACGTACGGACCCTCATAGTTCGGTGTCCATTTGCCCCTGTGATCTGTGTTGGGAGGAAGAAATCTTTTGAGTACCAATTCACCGACTTGATACCCCCGAGGGCGCACTTTCTGACCAAATGCTTTCTTCATTCGTCTTTGACCAAATGGTTTGATTGATGACCACAGCTGAATCCCCGTATACATCCAGGGTTTTAATCTATATATTGACGGCTTCCTCAAGTCTTAGGATACAAGCTTCATATTTGGCTTCATTGTTGGTGCAGGAAAAAGTTATTCTGGCACCAAATGGCATATGAACCCCCTTCCGGTGTGATCAACACTATACCAACTCCGCGACCATTGACGTGGACCGCCCCATCAAACATCATAACCCATTTGGATTCAGGGTCAGGCCCCTCCTCCGAGAGTGGTTCCCCTCAATCTTTCGATTTGAGAAACATGATGTCCTCATCAGGAAAGTCAAACCTCATAGGTTGGTAATCATCAATCGGTTGCTCTGCAAGATAGTCTGACAAGACACTTCCCTTTTTGTGAAGTGTATTGGATGTCATACTCTGTCAGTATCATTTGTCACCTAGTAACCTTTCCGGTAAGTGATGGCTTTTCAAAAATATACTTGACTGGATCCATTTTTGATATCAATAGAGTCGTGTGAGTCAACATATACTGTCTTAGTCGGCGAGCAGCCCATGCCAAAGCGCGGCAAGTTTTCTCGAGCAATGAGTATCTTTGTTCACAGTCGGTAAACTTTTGCTAAGGTAGTATATTGCATGCTCTTTTCGACTTGACTCGTCATGCTGACCGAGCACACAACCCATTGACCTTTCTAACACAGTCAAGTACATGATCAACGGTCTTTCCTCTCGGCCTGTAGACTTGCCCCGATCTTGATCTCTTTCTTGTCGTCTGCGGTACCAATGTTGACGGTCTCAATCACCTCCTGATAAGGTGTAATAGCTCGGTCCTCCTGTTTAACCATTCTGGCTAACCCTTCAGGCAATTCACAATCTTCCTCAACCCCTTCTTCGACTTAATAGATAGGATTGTCGAAGTCATACTTGGCCATAGCAGTGTCGTTAGCAGTGAGATCCGAGTGGTCGGCTCTGCATGATGGAGGATCATGCTTTTCCTTAGAATGAGAGATTTTTTTTTTGGAAAGAAAGAAAAACGAAAAAAGAAACATTGCCATTTTTTTTTGTAAAAAGTAAAAAAAACCGAAAGAAAGAGAACACAAAATTGTTTGCAAAAGCCGTCCTTTATTGATGATAAAAATAATTGCCAAACGTAACTAAACGGATGGCCCTACAAATGAGCCGTTACACCTTGGGCAAAGTGTAAGACTTTATTATGCATGTAATAAAGGAAAACAATAAAAATCACTCTTTCAGTAGAGTAACCCGAACGGTTTTTTCAGACGACCAATTGTCGAGCGTTTCTCCCGGGACACACGGGCGAATCCAGCTATCTAAGTCACAGTCGCTGTCAGCCTTGTCTTCATCTGCAGCATTGACGATGTGGGGGGAAACTAAACCCCCGTTGGAGAGAGTACCGGTTTCATTCTTCTGAGATCCCGGAGCATACCCCAATCCAAACTTGTCTTCTTTGATGACTGGCTCCACAAATTTGCCCCAGCCTTGGGCATTACCAGCTTTAACCACTTCGACAGCTTGCTTGTATGAAGAGATAGAAGTCCCGACCTTCTCAAACTCAGGTGAAAAGACAGCTTCGGGCGCGACCTCATTGATGTTTGTAGTTTCGAAGCCCTGACACAGCATCTCATGCATCTCGCCGTCCATCTCTACATACTTGAATGTAGACAGGTGGCTAACAAAAATATCCTTTTCACCACATACAGTGGCGATCTGACCTTCTAGTTCATATTTGAGCTTCTGGTGGAGGGTAGAAGTAACAGCACCGACATCATGAATCCAAGGCCGACCTAGCAGACAGCTGTAGGCAGGCTGGATATCCATCACATAAAAGGTGCTCTTGAACACCTGCGGTCCAATCTTAACTGGCAACTCAACTTCGCCAAAGACAGCTCTCTTAGAGCCATCAAAAGCCCTCACAACTAAGTTACTTGGCCTCAGGATGGTGTCATCGCAATCCAACTTCATTAAGGCTTTCTTTGGAAGAACATTCAGAGAAGAGCCTGTATCAACCAAAACATGGGAAAGCACCACCCCTTTGCACTCCATTGTGATATGCAAGGCTTTGTTGTGATTCCTGCCCTCAGGTGTCAGGTCATTATCGGTGAAACCTAGCCCCCGGCTAGCGTTTACATTGGAAACTACCGACTCCAGCTGGTTAACAGTTATCTCTGGTGGAACATAGGCCATATTCAGTACTTTCAACAAGGCTTCTCTGTGCGCCTCAGAGCACAGCAATAGTGAGAGAATGGAGATCTTTGAGGGTGTCTGATTTAGCTGGTCGACTACCTTGTAGTCACTTTTCTTGATAATCCTCATAAACTCATCCACTTCCTTCTCGAATGCGGTCTTAGGAGGATCTTCCTCAGTAGTAACCTCTTCGGTGGATACCTGTTTCCCTTTAGCCTTGGCAGCTACCTCGGCTTCAGTATTCGCGCGTAATGTTGATGGTGCAAATAGGCGTCCACTGCGAGTGAAGCCACCAATCCCTCAAACATTGTCTACAGCGGAGCTACCAATGTCAATGTCTTCTTCGTTAACTTTCTGCCCCTGGCAGTAGATATCAGCCCCATAGTGCCACGGGATAGCACTGTCTTTCTCATACGGAAGAGGTCCTGGTACCGTGATGGTGATTGGACCAACCAAAGTCGGTTGAGGGCTGTCAGAGTAAATTGCGACTGGTGCTGAACTTTCGATGTTCACCGCTGCTGGTTCTGTACTTTCTGGGAAATATATTGTTGTCGGAGCGAGTCTCTCGGGAACATATATTTCTTCAGGAGTGAAATAAAATGTCACCGTCGATACATCATTCTTCACTGGACGGGCCTGATCGAACTGAAGACAACCTTCATCTATCAGCTGCTGAATACCCCTTCTCAAACTGTCACATCCGTTTTCGGCAGCTTGACAATTTCTGCATTCTTCCCCACAGCCCGGGAAAATCTGTCCTTTCAGAAGTCGGTCTTTAACCACCGATAGCGAAGTCTTCACCTTAGTCACATCAGAAACCAAATTCAAAGTTTCCCCACTATCGACAGCATTAATCCTCTGCCCACCGTGAGCCGGCATCGGGTTCTGGATAACATTAGGCACCGGGGCAAAATTGATAGCCTGGGCATCTCTCAAATCTTGTACCTTTAACTGGAGAGCCTTGCAATTATTTGTAGTATGGCCAGGTGCGTTGGAGTGAAAAGCACATCTGGCGTTGACATCATAACCTCTAGGCAAATTATTGGGATCGATTGGTGGGGCCAGAGTTCTCAATGTAACCAGATTCATGTCAATCAGCTTGGGAAGTAATACTGAATAAGGCATTGGGATTGGCTCAATGACCCGGTCCGCCTGCCTTGGACGTTGTTGATAGTGTCTCTGTTGACCCGGATTACCTCCTTGTTGTTGATTGTTGTACCTGGGTTGTTGTTGCGGATGATATTGCGGTTGAGGAACAGGTGTTGGAATAGTGACTGCGGCCACTTGATCTTGATAATAATTAGGGCGTCCTTTACTCCTGCCTCTGCCGGCATACACAACGCTTGCCTCGCCTTCTTTTCTTCGCTGACCGTTACCAGCAAACGGTCTCTTGGGACCTGATGGGTTGGAAACACTATTGTCTTGAATTCGGCCCATCTTCAACAGACTCTCGATTCTTTCTCCAGCAATTACTATCTCTGCAAAGCTGATTGACGGGCAAGCAGCCAATCTCTCAATATAATTGCCTTGAAGAGTGTTCATGAACATGTCCGCCATCTCCCTTTCAGACATAGGGGGTTGGACGGACGCAATAATCTGTCTCCAACGCTGAGCATATTCTCTAAAGGTCTCCTTGGCAGTCTGGGACATACCTTGCAACAAGGTCCGATTTGGAGCCATGTCCAAGTTGTATTGATATTGCTTGACAAAAGCCTCTGCCAAGTCTTTCCAGCTCTTGATGGTAGTACGAGACAAATGAGAATACCATTCACGAGAAGCTCTAGTTAAACTGTCTTCAAAATAGTACATCCACAGCTTTTCATCTTCCGTGTGAGCTCCCAACCTTCCCAAATAAGATTGGAGATGAGTGCGTGGGCAAGAAGCCCCGTTGTATTTCTCAAAAGTAGGGGGTTTGAACTTGTGAGGAATCCTTACTCCCTGAACCAGACCAAGATTTGTGACATCAAAGCCTAAGGAATTTTGAGACTCCAAAGATTTGAGCTTCTCAGCAAGCTCATCCATACGGCGAGTGGTCTCGAGGGCCTCGTCGTGCAAAGAAAATTGATCACACTGATAATCTTCAGTAACGGGGCGCCCGTTAATTCGAATTCCTTGATTCATATCGTACCTTCCGCCAATACCATTCCCAACATTCCCTGTGTTGCCAACATTACCCGGGTTTCCATCAGCATTTGCGTTACCCGCGTTACCAGTGTTCACAGGGTTATCAGCGTTCCCAGGGTTACCAGGGTTTCCCTCAGCATTTAGTATCTCCACCTCCGGATCGGGTCTCGGTTGCTCAACCAATTCCCTCAGCTTTTCTTGACCTGCTGCCATACCAGTCATCAATGTCATGAACTGATCCATCCTTTCACGCATATCAGCCAGCTCTTTCTGTACTTGGTCCATCGCTAGTCGTGGACGGTTTTCCTTTGTCGGGTATCTGTGAACTCGCTTGGGACCAATAACTGCCTGATACAGGGAACAAACATTAGACACTGCGGTGACACCTGTAAAACAGACAAGGGTTAATATGCATGGTATGCGATGCACTGCTTGTTCAGTTTTAAGGCACCCCCGTTTTGAAAGGGAATACCCTGCAAATGAATAAGCATGAGATGTTGGATGCAAATATGCAGATGATGTTATGCAATGCAAAGGCATGTCAATCAGAATTGATGGATCCGCTTGAGCATCTGTCAGGTTGCACTTCCTGGAGAGAAATTCACTGAGGAATACAATACAAGACCAAAACTCTGCTCCAGAAAACCGGGTTGGTTGGAGGTTAAGGTTTCCTGAATTTAGCCCACCCCTCACTGGTAGGTTCTAAGAACAGAAGTTCGTCAGCTTCAGCCCTTCAGTCGCGAATAATACGTTTACCACTGAAGGTTTGGCATTATTACGGGATAAAAGACCTCCACTGACTCCCCTCAATAGGACATCCTAAAGCAAGTTCCCAGTCTCAGGGTCCTCGGATTGATCAGCGAGAATGCGCCCACCAGAGCTAACATAATCACGTCTCGGAGGAGAGGCCTCGACTGAGTTTTCGGGAAATGGTCACCAGAGTCGACGATTTCTAAAGGAACACCATGTCGTTACGGAACATCCGTAGGACATAATATATCCAAAAGAAACCTCGTCTGGGTGTGGTTCTTCACGAACGACTTAACGTAGCAACATGCCACACAAGCCTCATGATCATCCACTCTAAAACCTGTGTGTACACTCAAGCCTGGGTAATGGGCTTATCTCTCATAGAACATCCCATCCCAACAAACAAACAAACAGATCCAATAGATACAACAGATGCATGCAAGCAGGTAAGCAAATAAATGTACAAAAGCATGAATACCCAATAAACAAGAAATCACAGAAGCTAGGAGGGACTCGCTTAGGGAAGATGGACCAGCAAGAGGTCAACTTCTTAGTCCCCAGCAGAGTCGCCAGTTGTCGCAACCTGAAAAATACAGTGCGCGAAAAAACAACCGGCGAAAGAAAATGACAGAAGAGTCGCCACCGTGCGTTATTCATCCCAAAGGAGGGAAAGGAAACGCTCGAAGTAAACCTGAAAAAGGAAAGGACAAGACGGGGTCTCGCAACCAAATCTTAGGTTCGGGAGTCGGTTATGCGAAGGGAAGGTATTAGCACCCCTACGCATCCGTAGTACTCTACGGGATCCACTTTTGTAGTTCTTGTCTAAAGGGTGTGAGTTTATCTTGTGCTGTTTACCAAAAAAAAAAGGGTTAAATGAAAATGACTCGCGCGGATGTTGCATCCACTGCATACGTATCTCATTTGAATATGAGAATCAGAGTCTTCGTAGCTCGGCTGACCTATGGGTTGGGGGGATGTGTGCTCGCTAAGACATCGCGTCTTATGCCTACGTATCTCATCTGGCCTGAGAATCAGAGCAAAACGTAGTTCGGCTAACTACGGGGTTATGGATTGGGTTTTGGACGAACGACGTCACTACGCAATCTACCGGATGCTCGACCTTTGGAGACTTACTCGCCTGTAGTAGAAGGAGTTAACGTGTTGCTTTGGGTTTTAGGGTTTGGGATGCTCAAGGGCAAAATGGCAGTCCTTGATGAAGGAACCGCGCTACCTGCAGGGATACGAACACATACAAAACAAACATGTATAAAGTAAATGTGCCAACAAGGGGCTCAGAAGTAAATAAACAAAAGAAAACAAATGCCTCCTATCGAGGTCTTCCAGCTAAGAAAGCGATAAAATGCGAAAAAAGAGGTAAAAGTACCACACGGATAAAGATCCAAAGTAACAGCAATTAAAGGAGTAAGAAACCCAGGGATCTCCCAAGCTAATGCCATCAAAGAAAGGTGAGTCAGTACAGGTAATCAGAATGAACCTCCAGGGGTTATCCCACAAATAAAGTGGGAAACCACGCAAGTTATCCCTGCAAAAGTCATGTGAGCCCTCACAAAAACTCAACAAAAGGGTTAGTGAAACACCATAAGCATTTTTTTCATGGATAACAGTATGGTTTCAGAAACCTCAAACCCTGTGGCATACACTCAAAAATTAAACGGTTAAACATTCAAGGCATTGTTTATACATTCATATACATATTAAACCCATGGGCAAAAACATAATGAAATTCATTCATCATACCTCATACATTCAGAGTATTCAACTTCAAAGCGGAAAGGCAATGGGAATAAGGGCAAACCTGATTGGAGAGCTTGATTGAAATTGAGTTGCACCCGTGAGGCCCTTCAGGGTTTGGAGGCTGCTCTGAGTTCTCTGTCAGGTTTCTCTTCAGGTTTTGTCCAGGGTTTTGTTCCAAGGAAAACTCAGAGTATTTTGCTTCTCTTCCTTTTTCTCAAGTGAAGCCTTGGTATTTATAGACTGAATTTCATGGTTTTGTGGGTTCAAATGAGAGAGACCCAAGTCCAAAATTTTATTATTATTATTTTTATTTATTTATTTATTTTTTGTAAAAAATTATTATTATTATTTTTTTTTTTCGTTTTTTTTTCGGATCTAATTCTGATTGACATGATGAAATGCAATATGAAATGAATGCATGAATGAGGAGGGCAAATTTTGGGGTGTTACACACGGGTATCGTACATCCATCCGCACTTCAACAGGGGCGACCCCTTTCTCTCTTGTATATGGTAGAAGTAGTTCTCCTCGTAGAGGTTGAGATTCCATCATTATGTGTGCTCATGGAAGCCTAGTTGACTGAGGCTGAATGGTGTCAGACCAGGTTTGATCAGTTGAATTTAATTGAAGAGAAGAGATTGACTGCCATGTGTTATGGTCAGTTATATCAGCAAAGGACGAAGAAAGCTTTTGATAAGAAGGTCAGACCTCGGGTATTCAAGGAAGGTGACCTTGTGCTCAAGAAGATTTTATCGTTTAAACCAGATTCTAGGGGCAAATGGACTCCTAATTATGAAGGCCCGTATGTTGTTAAGAGAGCCTTTTCAGGCGGCACTTTGATTCTTACAACTAAGGATGGTGAAGAGTTCACTCGTCTTGGGAACACATATGCAGTCAAGAAATACTTCGCCTAAATATAAAAGAACAACTCGCTAAGTTGAAAACCTGAAAGGGTGGCTTAGGCAAAAATGAGCGTCTCGGTGGATTGAAAACCCGAAAGGGCGATCCAGGCAAAAATTAGAGACATAAAATAGAAAAGAATTTTCCAGATAAGTTGAGTACCCCACCCTGGGGAAACTTATACAAAAATTAGGGCGATCCAGGCATTCTGCTGATCTTCCAGTCTTGGAGAAACTTTGTTGAGCACAAGGGTTGACGTCGATTCATCATCCCCAGTAGCAGCCAAAAGCACAACGGATATCAAGAGTTGACGGAAAGATTAGTGATCATTTGTACTAAATGTAACCCTTTTCCATGTAAATTACCATTTTCAACTTTGTAAAAATCTATGGAGTCTTGTCATTTACAGACTACCATTCTATTAAATAAAGATGAACTTTTATCCAATTGTTTCCACTCTTATTTACTTCAGCCAAATAGTTTTAAATTTTATTATGATCATCTTTGAAATTAAAATTTTAAATCAAAATTATTTTTCTTTAACATATAAAAGCATGAATTTTAAGAGCAAGTAAAAATAAATGTCAATAGCAATTCAAAAACAACAAGCCCTAAGTGTGGAGCATTGATGGTTCTCCCGAGCAGTTAACCCTCAATTATCCCCAGCCGAGTTTGTCGATTCAGTTCCCCTGTGGAGTGTTTGTCCCCAACGGAGTTTGTTGAGAAGTTCCCGGCAGAATCGGTGATTACCCAACCAATTTTGATCTCCAGAAGAGTGAGGAGGGTTTCCTCAGTAGTTTGCATAATGGCAGTAGAACTTTGGTTTCCCCACTAGTTTCCATCTGGCTCACTCCCAGTCAGAGTTTCCTCCTGGTTTCTGAGCAGCTAGTTGCGTTTATCCCTTGTACGGTTGTCTCCCATTCAATATGGTGTTGACTTAAAATTCCCCGCAGATTCGATAACGTTTCCTTTCCTCAACAGATCTCCTCCTTCCCCGGCTAGGCTTGAGCCTGTGGGATCTTGATCTCTCTTTTCTCCAGCATTTGTCTCCCTCTTTTGTGGATTGACCGATGATTGTATCGAAGATTCATTTTTGCGACACCTTTGTATCCTTTGCGATCGTTTTGTTAGCATAATCATCATATATACATATACATATACATATACATATACATATACACTCATATAATCTCATAATTGCATAATCGCATCATTATTGATTCATTGTTTAAGATTCTCATTCTATGTTATGGCAGTACTTTATCCCCATACAAGTTTGGTGTCTGTCCTCCCTCAATTTTAGAGTGTCAGCCCCTTAAGCAGAAAGACTTTAACCTTTCTCCCTTCCCCACTGAGTTATCTCCTCGTGGATGATTATTATTTCAGTTTCTTCCCCAGTTGATTATCAGGATGGAATCACTCGCCTTGAGTTATATCCTCATTGGTTTGAGTCTTGATTGACCGTTTCTTTCTAGATCTTACCTAGATAGATGTTTTGGGTCCCCTAGGAGTTTATTACCCAGTAACTGGTAATATGCTTCTTAGTTTGCAGTTCGTTACTTTTTGCCCAATACCCGACAAAAGTACCCTTGTTTTTCTCCTCATTAGAGTCCCTAGTGGATTCATTTCTATGTTTCCCCGGAAGTATATCCTTGATATATTCATCCTAACCGATGATGGATATTTTCTTCCTCTGTCTGAGTTTATCCTTGATATGTTCATCCTAACCGATGACGGATATTCTCATCTTTGGTATTCTACCCAGTAGAAAGGTAGTTGTAATCCCTATTTTGTTCCCAAGAGAGTTAATCCTTGATATGTTCATCCTAACCGATGACGGGTTTCCTTCTCTTTGTGGTCTTCTGCCCAGTAACCGACAGTTATAAATCCTACTTTCCCCCTGCAGAGTTAATCCTTGATATGTTCATCCTAATTGGTGACAGATTTCTCTCTCCGATGGTAGTCTATCCAGTAACTGATAGATGTGATTCCTATTTCTCCTCGCAGATTCTATCCTTGATATGTTCACCCAAACCGGTGACGGATATTCTCATCTTTGGTTTTCTGCCCAGTAACTGGTAGTTGTAAATCCTATTTTCTGCAGTTTTCCCCAGCAAGGTTATTCTTACCCAGTAACCGGTAATGAGTATACCCTCTTGGAGATTTCCCAATGAGTCATCCTCGATATGTTCATCCTAATTGGTGACGGATGTACTCTCTGTCAGATCTTTATTATCTCCTTACCCAATAACCGGTAGTGGATAATAAATTTTTGCTCCTCCTGTGTTGAAGTCTATTTCTTCCCCAGTTGAGTTGAGGGTGTATTTCCTTAGTGAAACCACTTTTCCTGCATGATCCAAGTACGTCAGCTTTACCCTGATCTACCCGTTTCCACTGCAGATGTTTTGTTTCCCCGGCTGAGTCTTTCCAATTTTTATGGAATTCCTCTTAGTCCCCCAATAGTTTTTTAAGTCGTAGCCTGGCCTACGCATAACCCTTTTATTCCCCCCAGAGTCTTTGTTTCCCCGGTGAGCTTTCCGTACGGAATGCATTGTGCTCCTGCAGACTTTCGGTCGCTCTGATTTCTTTTTCATTGTGGCAACATTTCCCCAAAGAGAATTTGCTTTCATATTCATATCATATGCATCATGAGGTCTCTTAGGGATCAAAATTTATTTCTAGATGTTGTTATTTAAGCCCATTCTACTAAGTTGATACAAAGATTTTAACCTTCACCTCCTCAGTTAGAATGTCCTTAAATAGGGGTAGATGTAAGACCCCAATTTTGACCCTAAGACCCCTCATGCAATTTCATCATATGCATTGGCATTGGGATCATACCTTGGCATCCTCCTTACCCCTCTTTCATTGGGTTTGCTTTAGGATAGATCACCAAGCACTATGTGATTGTATCATACTTGTATATCATCATTTTACTAACCAAAATACCAAAAATATGTCTTTGCATTTGCCTAACTCATTTGTAGGTAGGGCATGATCATCATTGATCTATCAAGTTCATATCCAGGGTTTAAGACCCTCATAGCTAAGAGCACAACCAAGGATTGATTCACAATGTCTCAAAGCATCATATATGAGTCCCAATGATCTCTACATGTTATACTGATCAAGCATTCTTCAAGTATTTGGAGGTGATTTGCCTTAGAAACCCTAGTTTGACTGGGTATCTTAAGTAACTTCTCCAACAAGCTATCTTACCAATTGATCAAATTTCTCAAGGGACACTTGAAAATTCATCATCTTATGCATATATGATCTATCATGAGCCTAGAAAGTTAAGAGAATTGGAAGTTTGCAAGTTGGTTGATGGTGGTTTCAACCTCCAGGCCATTGGAACTTCTACACATTGACAATTTTTGACAAGTGAAAATTGCTTCTGTCAATGTTAAGAAGTATGGACTAGTCATTGTTGATGACTATAGCAGATGGACATGGGTTAAGTTTCTAAGGCACAAGGATGAGTTACATTTAGTGTTTTCTAAGGATAAGATAATCTATGTTGCAGACATCCTTAGCAACACATTTAAGACACCAATCATGGTACTTAGACTCTGGTTTCTCGTGACACATGATGGGAAGAAGGCATATGTTTCAAATCTTGGAACTTAAGCTTGTAAGCATTGCTGATTTCATGGGTGATCAGAAAGGGAAGATCATTGGCTCTGGAATAGTAGGTAACAATTCTCTCCATCCTGTTACTAATGTTTTATTAGTTGATGTATTAATGTATAACCTTATGTCCATAAGTTAATTAAGTGACAATGGTTATGACATTATTTTTAATCAAAAGTCTTGTAAAGCTGTCAGTCAGAAGGATAACTCGGTTCTTTTTAATAGAAATAAGAAGAACAAAATTTACAAAATTAGACTTTCTAATTTAAAAATTCAAAACATAAAATGTCTAATGTCTGTAAATGAAAAGCAATGGATGTGACATAGACGATTGGACCATATTAGCATGAGAAGGATTTCTCAGCTAAATAAGCCTAATTTAGTCAGAGGCATGCCAAATCTGAAGTTCTCTTAGGATCCTCTTTGTGAAGCATGTCAGAAAGGAAAGTTTTCTAAAACTTGTTTCAAAGAAAAAAAAAGGTTGTTTCAACCTCCAGGCCATTGGAACTTCTACACATTGATCATTTTTGACAAGTGAAAACTGCTTCTGTCAATGGTAAGAAGTATGGACTAGTCATTATTGATGACTATAGCAGATGGACATGGGTTAAGTTTCTAAGAGAAAAGGATGAGTTACATTTTGTGTTTTCTACCTTATGCTCTCAAGTGCAAAATGAGAAATACTTTAGAATTGTTAAAGTCAGAAATGATCATGGTGAAGAATTTAAAAACAAAGATTTTGAAAAGCTTTTTGATGCAAATGGAATTTCCCATGATTTCTCCTGCCTTATAACTCTACAAAAAAATGGATTTATAGAGAGGAAGAATAGGATTTTGCAAGAAATTGCCAGAACCATGATCAATGAGACTAATATGGATAAGTACTTCCAGGAAGAGGCAGTCAACACAATGTGTTATGTTTAGAATAGGATCTCTATAATACCTATTATGGTTAATAATCTTTATGAATTATGGAAGAACATAAAACCCAACATTTCATATTTTTCATCCTTTTTGGATGTGACTGTTTTATGTTGACCACTAAGGACAATCTGAACAAGTTTGATTCTAAGGCACAAAAGTATATTATGTTAGGATACTCTTAATGCTCTAAAGGATATAGAGTATACAATACCGAAACACGATTTGTCGAGGAATCAATTCATGTCAGATTTGATGATAAGTTTGACCCTGAAAAGTCAAAGCTAGTTGAGAAGTTTACAGATATGGAGATAACCTATTCAGGTTCTGAAGGTATGACTTCAGAAGAAAAAGATGCTGAGATAAAATATCCTAAAACTATTCAACTAGAAGTTGTTGAAGTTCAGACTCCTCTAAGGAAGCATAAACAAAGATCCTCACACTCTAAAGAATTGATTATGGGAGATAAATTTGGACCAGTTAGAACCAGATCCTCATTTAAACCTTCTGAAGAGATGCATCTGGGTTTGGTGCCCCTTATAAAACCTACATTTGTTGATGAAGCACTTCTGGACACTTTGTGGATTCTGACAATGCAAGAAGAACTAAACCAATTCTCCATAAATGATGTGTGGAATCTTGTGCCTGGACCCAAAGGAACTCATGTCATTAGTAAAAAGTGGGTCTTCAGAAATAAGCTGAATAAACAATGAGAGGTAGTAAGAAATAAGGCCAGACTGGTTGCACAAGGCTATAGTCAGCAAGAGGAGATTCACTATACTGATACCTTTGCTCCAGTTGCCTGGTTAGAGCCTATTTTTCTCATAATTTATTTGGTTGTTAATCATAACATCATCTTGTATCAGATGGATGTTAAGAGTGCATTTCTGAATGGTTACACGACTGAAGAAGTATATGTACACCAACCTCCTAGTTTTGAAAATCATAAAACCCATTTTTTTTCAAACTTAAGAAATCATTTTATAGTCTGAAACAAGCTCCTAGAGCATGACACGAAAAACTAAGCAATTTTGTTTTAGAAAATGGTTTCATCAGAGGGAGGGTTGATACAACTTTGTTATGTAAAACATTAAAAAAATGATATCCTTATTGTTCAAATTTATGTGGATGATATCATATTTGGTTCTGCTAATGTTGCTTTGTGCAAGGAATTTGCTAAGTCTATGCAGGCAGAATTTGAAATGAGTCTGATAGGAGAACGCAAGTTCTTTATGGGAATTCAGATTAATCATAGTCCAGAAGGAGCATATATCCATAAGAGTAATGTAAGAACAAAATTAGTTCTACAGTAGAATTTCAGGATTTTGATGATAACAAAGGATTAAACCAAATGGCACCCTAACGAAAATTCTCTAAGTGTGCAGGACTCTGAACAGCAACAAAGGAATCTGATCCTTTTATCAGATACAAACTGATCAGATGCAAAGCACTAGAAGAGCAGAAGCATCTGACGAAGAAGTGCGCTCAAGAAGTTCTGACTCTGTGCAAAGCAAGACAGTAGAAAGAACCAGAAGCTCTAAACATCCACTGGACTTAGTTCTGATGATCTGAAAGACTGATCGCTCGATTGGGTGAGTCGAGAATGGGATACAAACTGCAAGTGCACAGTTCTATCGCGTAGTTTTAAAAGATATCGATCCCACAGGGACTTATGAATCGATATACCGTTATCTAAGGTTACTACGTAAATCTAAGGTGAAAATGTTTGATTGTTTGGGGAAAAACTAAGAGCTAAACTAATATCTAGATTAAATATTAATGAAACGGATATCGGTATGTAGTTCGTCAAAACTAGGGAATCAAGTCTTTGTCGGTTTCTTGGTTTTAAAATGAATCGTTTCGGTTAACTTTATTGGTTAAAGGTTTTATCTCAAACTCTCGCTCTGTTGAATAAACCATGATTTTATATTAATGTAGCTGTCACTTATAATTAAGTCAAAAACCATATTTTGAAAACAATAAAGTTGCAGAAACTCCTTTTAAGAAAATACTGACCGTTTTAAACACCCTTATCTCAAACTCTCGCTCTGTTGACTTAGGTTATATAATCAAATCCAAATGCTTAACTCTCGTCCTCACATTCAATCTTTAAAAATACTTTTTGGAAAAGGTCAGAATTTAATTAACTCTAAAACTTGCTCTCGCCCTGATCTAGAATTAATGCCTAACTTACACTGTCCAGTTAAAATCTCAAACTCTCGCTCTATTGATTTTAACTTCTTTATGTCTTTTACTTTTGTAAAAAATCTTGTTATTAAACCTGTAAGTTGAGACCGTAAAAAGATTGATTTTGATTTTAAGTTTAGATAGACCGACTCAGTCGTGATCCCTTATTCTGCTTACTTTACATACCGATACCTAGGCAAATTAGTCAGACATGCTAAATAAATAAGAATTTATATCATGCATAAACAGACTCATTCCAGGCAGATAATATAGATAAATAATAAAACAAAATATTAAATAATGATTAAAGAACCTGAATGCGTAATACAATAGTCTTGAACACTCCACCACAAGCCGGTAGGATTTGTTCTTGGATTCTTCAATTAAACAGTAAATTAAATCAAGGAAATAAAACTGGAATATAACGTAAGGTTAAATCCGGTATAAAGTTGCACAATAGTTTCCGGTGTAGAAACTATTATGCGAAAAATATCTAAAAGCTAAAACGGGAAAGGTAAATTTGCAAGGGAAAAGAATGTAAAGCTTGCAAAAGAAATAAATAAAATAAACAATGCTGGAAAAGAAAAATAAGCAAAAGCTAAAACAGGAGGTTTGAAAAGCTACGGCAGAGTAGACGGCAAAAGAGGGGAGAGGAAGCGGGACCCTTTTAGGTTTCTAATGTAGCTATTTATAGTAGTGCTTCTAACTGCTTTTTGTTTCCCACGAGTCTTCAGCATGGCTAAATACACGGCGTGGGCATAGGACACGAACTCTCTCAACGTCTCTTCAATTCTTCTGAGGGCGTGACTTGCGCCAAAAAGCTAGTGGAATGGTGTGACGCTCGTCACACCATGTGTGACGCTCGTCACAGGGGTGCTTTTAGTGTGACGCTCGTCACAACCCTTGTGACGCCCGTCACAGGCACAACGTGCGCTTTCTTTGGGCTGGGCTTGGTCTTTGATACTTGTTTCCTTTTTACTCCTTTCTACACCTCCTTTTCTTCCCTTTTTCACTTTTGCTTCAAAATGGATACCTGACATAAATAGCAAGGAAATACTGCATAATATCTGATAAAATGAGATAAACTAAAGTAAATGATAATATAATCTAATTGAATTAAGTCTTAAAATGTGATATAATTTCGTGTTATCAAACTCCCCCATACTTAAATCTTTGCTTGTCCTCAAGCAAAATTCAGTATAGAACTTGTTAAAAGTTTTAGCCAGATGAAATTTCAAAGCACACATCAATTCGTACTAGGTTGCAAATGGATTTTTGTTTAGGAGGACTTGAGTTTAATCTTGACATCAACAACTACCGTTACAACTTAGATAACCCTACCTTATGCAAATCAGTTCAAGTACCCTATGATAGCTATCCTGGTTCCTTTAGTCTTATTTTACCCGTTTTCACTCTAGCGAAATCACATTAAGCCCTTTATCTTTTCGCGCACGTAGTGGAGTAACCGGTTAGTGATTATGATCCGCTTTTAGCTAGAAGTTCTGGTACATAAGTCGGATAACTTCATTATTCAGTCCATTGCAAATTGCGGGGGATCGAACCGTAGTCCGCCCTACCAAGTTCAGTACCAGATTCCTACTGAACCAACTCATAATGGATCTTTCGTATTGTGCTTTTGCATGATCTGCAACCTTTAGATTAAATGATCTGGTAAGGATCACCTAATTTAATTAGTGCATTTCTTGATATATTTATATATCTTAGGTTACTTTGGGGATCATTCACTTATATTCATCGGCTCTCCACGTAGTTTGCTATTAAGATGGTGCTGACTTCTGTATAAACTACTTGGGGTTGCCATAGAACTAAAAGTTCAAGTAATCGGTATAATAGGTACTTATCCTGATCTAACATATTGAGGTTCTCAGAGCGTTGTTATGGTAATGATTTTATTTTGATTTCACTCAAATTTTATAAAGTAAGCGACCTTTATACTTATTGGGTGTGTTAAAATTTTTTTTTTTTTTTTTTTTTGATATGGCTCAAGAAAATTGAGGGAATAGATAATAGAAATATTTCACACTAGGGACTTAACTTAAAATTTTTTATTTATTTTTTATTTTTTTTTCATAATAAGAAAGGGGAATAACAATGAAAGGGAAGGTAACATACTTGAAAAATGGAAATAGGAAGAATATTGTTTGCCCCCCCATACTTAAACTAAACATTGTCCTCAATGTTTTAAGGGAAAGAAATACGAAATGGAAATGCAAAGAAAATAATAACTAAGGCTGCCTTCCGCCTCTGGTTCTTGGACCTGGTGATCTTTGACGTATGTCTAAGTTGTCGAACCTGCTAAACAACTCAGTAAACCGCTGGTCGGTTATGGCATTCCGAGCATCCTGTTGCTGTTGCATTTGACGCATCATCTGCATCATCTCTGCATTCTGTGCCTGCATACCATCGATAGCATCCATAATGTCGTCGTTGGTTGCATGCCTTCTTCGTCGACGACGTTGGGAGGATGGGCCAGTTGTATTGCCGGAAGGGTTGAGCGGGACTGACTGTTGTGTAGGCGGATGATCACCTTGTTCCATTTCTTCAAACTCATCTGTTTGTGGGTTTGTTTGTAAAGGCTCGGTGGTTTCAGGAGCGTTTAGATCATAGAGGTGGCGGTCGGGGTTTGTGACATCAGTGAGGCCAGTATTTGGTAGAACAACGCTTGGGACTGCCTGGTTGTTCACCATAAGATAATATCCTCCGCCTACTCTGTTTTTAATCAGGCGGCTGGAGCGGCAATAGCTGATATCCATAGACAGGGGAGGTAGGGATTCTAGAGTTTGGAGTTTATCCCCTAGGTTCAGGTCAAGTGCTATGGATGTTATTAATCCACCAATTATAAAGGGTTGCCGGCCTCTAGCACATAAGGTGCGGATATGATGAAAGAGAAAAGAGGCGGCGTTTACCTGAGTATCCGGTTCGAAAACGCACTGGAGGAAAAATAACTCCTTTGAGTTGACCTTACTGTTGTTTGGTCTTCCAAAAAGTGTGTTTTGCAGGATACGGAGAAAATAACGGATGGTGGGGTTATGTATATGGGAGAGAAGGAGTTCTTCCCAGTTGTAGGTCTCGATACTGGAAATTTTCTTAAAAAGGCCAAAAACGCCAACTGTGTTCCAGTTTGAGGTTGGAGGGATTCTGGCATGAAGCAGACCTTCTGTGGGAAAATGTAGCATGGTACTCAATTGGCGTTGGGTTAAGGAGTACTCGGTGTTCAACATACGGAAGGTTGCCGTACCGGTTAGAAATTCGTCTTCACCGGCGGGAGTGGTGTAGTCATATGAACTTAAGAATTCTAAGGTTAGGGATGGGTAGGTGGGTTGGTTATGAGTGCAAAGGAAGGTTAAGTTGGCTTGACGGAGCATCCATTCGATACCTTGGAGTAAGCCTAATTGTTGCAAGCAAGGTAAATCGGGGTACCTGGTGGAAACGACGCCTCGCTGCTGGAAGCGCTCGAATTGCTCTTGCTGATAGTTGTCATCTCCGGATCGGAAGATGATATTTCCGAAATTTTGATTTCCCGCCATTGTGATGAATTTTGAAGGAGTGATTTGGAGTGGAAAAGAATTGTATATTTGATATGAGAGAATTGTTTGTGGTGAATGAAGGAGGTTTTGGTAGGTATTTATAGGAGAAGGATTGGAAGATAGAAAGAAAAAGTGGTTGAAGAGTAATTAAGTGTGGTTAAATGAAAAGTGAATGGGGAATGTAAAAAGGTAAGGGGTGTAACGTTCGTCTCCAACGGCTCCCTAACGTTCACATGTCTGAGGGGCGTTACGCTCGTCACAAGGGTGTGACGTTCGTAACAGGAGTTATGCGTGCCGTTCGTCATGGAGTGTGTGACGCTCGTCACACAGTTCTTTTTGGCAGGGCATTCAGCAGCGCTTCACATAATTAATCTGGAGATGAATTTATTTTGATTATTTTGTTTTATTTGGTTTTTAGATTGTTCTATTTAATTTAGCTAATTAATTTGTGTTGCATGCTATTCTATTTCACATAATAATAATTCATTCTGAGTAACAGTAGAATAGTAGAGAACATAGCCATTGCATAAATTAAATAAAAGCTTTAATAAAATTAACATAATGTAATACAGGAAGGGAAAACAATGAAATGAAAGGAAAATAAATGCGAACATGAATTCAAATAACATTAATGAAAAATCTAGCCTAAAACTAAATAACTTAGAAAGAAATAACTAAATTCCATCTATCTTCGGATCTCTGGCCGGAGGAGCAAAAGAGTTAACACGATGCCGCAACATACGTAACTGACTTGCCGTGCTGCTCATGTATTCTAGGACTTCATGCCTCAAGTTGTGGAAATCTTCCCTGAGGGCGTGATGCTCTGACATCAAGGCTTCAATGACGGTTTTAATATCTGTTCCTGGCATATGATGTCGGAGATCAGGCATGGCTGATTCTTCGGTCAGGACAGGCTGAGGAGGAGGATCAATATCGTAGTAGCCGGAAGGTGTCTGAGGGTCAGATTCAGCATGAGAGATATGGTCAACATAGTGCTCATAGTCATCACAAATCTCATAGTCCTGGATGGATTCAGTGGATCTAGCAGGAGTAGGGGTTTCGTTCAGGTTGTAAAGCCAGTTACTGCTGTTATGAACGCTAGTCCTAGGATCGGGCATGGTGAATAAGCAAAGAACCTGGTTATCAATCATAAGCTCAAACTCATCAGACCCTAAGTTCGCTATGAACATAGTGTTGAAGAGGAAGGGTATACTCATAGTAGTAATGCCACAAAAAGGGTTCAGGTCAAGCATAGGCTGACGCAATCCAATAGCATTACCTATCATGGTTATCAAACCGCCTATTCTAATGGGTGCTCGCTCATCCTGGATAAGGTGGTCCAAATTAGCTAACATAAAAGTAGCGCCGTTTACTGGACGGTTCTGGGAAGCACAAAATATGATGAAGAGTTCATCACGTGAAACTGAAGTACTATTTGGCTTCTTCCCAAATAAAGTGTGGGTCAGGATCTTATGGAAATAGCGAAAAGTCGGGTTATGTATGTTTCCAGAGAGAAACTCATGTTCTTCGGGCTCATCATTTCCAGTCAGCTTACCCCAAAAGTGTTCAAGCTCTCTATATTCAAAAAGTTCTTCCTGGCTTACAGTGAATGTATCAAGGGAGGTAGGAAAACCCAAAGGTTGGTAAAGTCTCTAATATTAAATTGGTACTCCATGTTGAACATTCTGAACTGAATAAAACCTCTGCTAATTCCTTTTCCACGGCTAGGTAGATAGATTAATGAACTAAGGAATTCTAGTGTGAGCCTCCGGTAGGTGGTGAAATGTCTTAGGATAGGGGATGTCTCCCATCCTATCTGATTCAGCAGATACAGGACACTCTGTCTCAATCCAAGGGCAGTCATCGCCCAATCATCAGCATAAAGACTAGGTAGCATCTCCCTAGTGGCTAGTTCTTCAAACTTTTGTTTCTGAGCCATTCCTCTGAACTTGATACCCATACGATCAATATGTCCCATCTGGTTAGTGCTAGCTAGAGAAAAAGAAGACATGAGTTTAAGTCAGGATTTGGCCAAATGCCGAAAGAAAGAAAAATTATTATTATTATATTTTTTTATATTTTTGAATAAATAAAGAATGAATACTAAACAAAAATTAAAAGAATAATTAAGAAAGAAAATAGTGAAATGATAATAATAGAATAAGAAAATAGCAAACTAATTAGTGGGTTGTCTCCCACCAAGCGCTTTGTTTACACGTCGCAAGCTCGACAAAGAAACTGTTAAATATAATTGATGGGTCCTGGGGGCGTTTCGTCTAAGTGTAGAATTTGCGAATCCTCGTTGGTTTCTGCATAGTGATAATGTTTCAGACGTTGCCCGTTTACGGTGAACGGTTCTGTAGATTGTCCTTTTATTTCTACCGCTCCACTGGGAAAGATTTTAGTGATATGAAAAGGTCCTGACCATCTGGATCGTAGTTTTCCCGGGAATAACTTTAGTCTAGAGTTAAATAAAAGTACTGCGTCGCCTTGCTTGAAGATTTTCCTTGATATACGCTTGTCATGCCATTGTTTTGTTCTTTCTTTATAGATTTTGGCATTTTCATAGGCGTCTCTTCTGAGTTCCTCTAATTCGTTTATGTCAAGGATTCTCTTTTCACCGGCGGCTTTATAATTCAAATTTAAATTTCTAATAGCCCAATAGGCTTTATGTTCTAATTCTACCGGGAGGTGACAGGATTTTCCATAAATGAGCTTAAATGGGGTCGTCCCTATGGGGTTTTATAAGCAGTTCGGTATGCCCACAAAGCTTCTGGTAATTTCAATGACCAATCTTTCCTTGAAGTGGTGACCGTTTTTTCTAGAATTTGCTTGATTTCTCTGTTAGACACTTCCACTTGTCCACTGGTTTGAGGGTGGTAAGGTGTTGCTATCCTATGTCTCACTCCATATTTAAGTAGTAGTTTTTCGAGTACCTTGGATATAAAGTGCGATCCACCATCACTGACTACTATTCTTGGGATGCCAAATCTCAGAAATATTATATTTTTAAAGAGTCTAGTTACTACTCGGGTGTCATTTGTTGGAGAAGCTATAGCTTCGATCCACTTTGATACGTAGTCAACTGCCACAAGTATGTATTTGTTACCGAAAGAGGATGGGAAAGGTCCCATGAAGTCTATCCCCCACACGTCAAAAATCTCTACTTCCAAAATACCTTTTTGTGGCATCTCGTCACGTCTAGATATGTTTCCCGTGCGTTGACATCTGTCACACTCCTTAATAGCCGTATGCACGTCCTTCCAAATAGTTGGCCAATAAAAGCCAGCTTGTAGGATTTTAGAGCAGGTCTTGGATGTACTTGTGTGTCCACCATAAGGAGCGGAGTGACAGTGTTGGATTATATTTTCTACCTCTTCTTCGGGTATACATCGACGGAAAATACCATCGGGGCCTCTTTTGAAAAGTAAGGGATCATCCCAGTAATAATGTTTTATGTCGTGGAAGAATCGTTTCTTCTGCTGGTAAGATAAAGTAGGTGGAACTATTCCGGCAGCTAAATAATTGACTAGATCAGCGTACCATGGTGTGACAGATATAGCTAAGGTGGTTTCTACTTGCATGTCGGAGTTGTTCTCTTCCAAAGTAGCTATGAGTTTGTCATACGAGAAATCATCATTAATGGATGTTCTTTCCGGTTCAAGGTTCTCAAGTCTAGAGAGGTGGTCTGCTACTACGTTTTCAGTTCCTTTCTTGTCCTTGATTTCTAAGTCGAATTCTTGTAGTAACAAGATCCATCTTAGGAGTCTAGGTTTAGCATCTTTTTTTGTTAGAAGGTACCTGATAGCAGCGTGATCGGTGTAAACTATTATTTTGGCTCCTACCAAGTAAGAACGAAATTTATCTAGCGCAAATACCACTGCTAGGAGTTCTTTCTCGGTTGTGGCATAATTCATCTGTGCTTCATCCAGGGTTCTGCTAGCGTAATATATAACGTGAAGCTTTTTATCCTTTCTTTGTCCTAGAACAGCACCTACAGCATAATCACTGGCATCGCACATTATTTCGAATGGTTCATTCCAGTCTGGTGTCTGCATAATGGGTGCGGAGATCAATGCTTGTTTAAGAGTTTGAAATGCTTTTAAACAGTTATCGTCGAATATGAATTCAGCATCTTTCATCAACAGTCCGGTTAAGGGTTTAGTTATCTTAGAGAAGTCTTTGATGAATCGTCGGTAAAAACCGGCGTGTCCTAAAAAGCTTCGTACTTCTCTCACGGTTCTTGGGGGTTGAAGATTTTCGATTACCTCTATTTTGGCTTTGTCTACTTCAATTCCTCTGTTCGAGATGATGTGTCCTAAAACAATTCCTTCTTGTACCATAAAGTGGCACTTTTCCCAATTAAGTACTAAGTTTACTTTTACACATCGCTCAAGAACTCTTTCCAGGTTTTCAAGGCATTCTTCGAAACTTTGTCCGTATACAGAAAAGTCATCCATAAATACTTCCATGATGTTTTCGAGAAAGTCGGCGAAAATCGCCATCATGCATCTTTGAAAAGTTGCAGGGGCATTACACAGACCAAACGGCATTCGTCTATAAGCGAAGGTACCAAAAGGGCATGTGAATGTTGTCTTTTCTTGGTCATCAGGGTGAATTGGTATTTGAAAGAAGCCTGAATAACCGTCTAAATAACAGAAATGTGAATGTTTAGCTAATCGTTCTAACATTTGGTCAATGAATGGTAAAGGGAAATGATCTTTTCGGGTTGTTTTGTTTAGTTTCCTATAATCAATGCACATTCTCCATCCCGATTCGATTCGTTTAGTTATAGTTTCTCCTTTTTCGTTTTCAATAACGGTTATGCCTCCTTTCTTTGGTACAACGTGTACAGGACTAACCCATTTGCTATCAGATATAGGATATATAATACCTGCTTCCAATAACTTGGTTATTTCTTTCTTTACTACCTCACTTAGGATTGGATTTAGTCTTCTCTGGTGTTCCCTAGAGGTTTTACAGTCTTCTTCTAACATGATGCGGTGCATACAAATAGAAGGGCTTATTCCTTTAAGATCGGTTATGTGGTATCCTAGTGCGGTTGGGTATTTTCTTAAGATATGTAGGAGTTTTTCTGTTTCGATTCTTCCTAGATCGGCATTAACTATCACAGGTCGTTCAAGTTCTAAGTCTAGGAATTCATATCTCAGATTTTTGGGAAGTGTTTTCAAATCAGGGGTTGGTTTGTTAAGACACTGCGTAGGGTCCGGTGTTATTGCTAAACATTGGTTAGATTTGTCCTCTAAAAGATAGTCTGATGATTTGTCTTCTCCTGACTTTGCTTCTTTTATGCATTCATCGATGATATCCATGAAGTAACATGTATCTTCTATTGCAGGTGCTTTCAAGAATTGGGAAAGAATGAATTCAATTTTCTCTTCACCTACTTCGAAGGTGAGTCGTCCTCGTTTTACGTCTATGATTGCACCGGCAGTTGCTAAGAATGGTCTTCCTAGTATAATAGGTGTAGTATCATCTTCTCTAATGTCCATAATTGTGAAGTCAGTGGGAATGTAAAACTGACCTATGCGTACGGGAACGTTTTCAAGGATTCCTACAGGATATTTGATGGAACGATCTGCTAATTGCACAGACATTTTGGTCGGTCTTAATTCTCCCATTTCCAGTTTCTTACATATGGATAAAGGCATAACGCTAATTCCGGCTCCTAAATCGCATAAGGCTTTGTCGATGACAAATTTTCCTATGTGACAGGGTATAGAGAAACTACCCGGATCCTTGAGTTTAGGGGGCATGTTTTGGATTATAGCGCTACATTCGGCAGGGAGTGTAACGGTTTCGCTATCCTCAAGTTTCCTCTTATTAGAAAGGATTTCTTTTAAGAATTTAGCATATGAGGGCATCTGCGTAATAGCTTCGGTAAACGGAATTGTAACGTTTAATTGCTTAAGGAGATCAACAAATTTTCTAAATTGGCCTACATCTTTGGTTTTAACAAGCCTTTGAGGGTAAGGTATAAGTGGTTTGTAAGGTGGTGGAGGTACATAAGGTTCCTTCTTTTCTAGGGTTTCCTTATTACTCTCTTCCTTTTCCTTAGGTTCACTTTCCTCAGTAGATTTCTTAGGGTCTTGGTTTTCTATCCTTGGGTCAGACGGTCCTTCCACTTCCGTTCCACTTCTTAATATAATTGCATGAGCTTGGCTTCTCGGATTGGGTTGGGGCTGTCCAGGGAATGTACCAGTTGGGGCAGCAGTAGGTGCTTGTTGTTGAGCTACTTGAGATATTTGTGTTTCTAGCATTTTGTTATGGGTAGCCAAGGCATCTACTTTGCTTGCTAGTTGTTTAAGTTGTTCGCCAGTGTGTATGTTCTGGTTTAAGAAATCTTTATTGGTTTGTTGTTGGGAAGCTATAAAGTTTTCCATCATGATTTCCAAGTTGGATTTTCTAGGGGTATTATTGTTAGGATTCTGTTTCTGATATCCCGGAGGTATAGATGGGGCTTGATTTGGAGACTGTCCAGGTGCGTATAAAGCATTATTACTCTTATATGAAAAGTTTGGATGGTTCTTCCAATTTGGGTTATAGGTATTCGAATAGGGGCTTCCTTGAGCATAGTTTACTTGCTCTGCTTGGATTCCAGTCAAGAGTTGACATTCCGCAGGAGTGTGGCCTTGGATTCCACAGACCTCGCAATTCTGAGTTATAGCAACCACGGCGGCTGGAGGTGATACATTTAAACTTTCAATTTTCTGGACCAAAGCATCCACTTTTGCATTGACGTGATCAAGGTTACTTATCTCGTACATGCCAGTTTTCGGTTGAGGTTTTTCCACCGTTGTTCGTTCGGTTCCCCACTGATAGTGGTTTTGGGCCATGCTCTCGATAAGCTGGTAAGCATCAGCATAGGGTTTGTTCATTAGTGCACCACCTGCAGCGGCGTCTATTGTTAACCTTGTATTGTATAAGAGACCATTATAAAATGTGTGAATTACTAACCAGTCTTCCAAACCATGGTGTGGGCAAAGTCTCATCATGTCTTTGTATCTTTCCCATGCTTCGAAAAGAGACTCGTTGTCTTTCTGTTTAAATCCGTTTATCTGGGCTCTTAACATAGCTGTTTTGCTTGGCGGAAAATATCGGGCAAGAAAAACTTTCTTCAACTCGTTCCATGTGGTGACTAAGTTGGAAGGAAGTGATTGAAGCCATCTTCTAGCGCTATCTCTTAATGAGAAAGGAAAAAGACGAAGTCGAATTGCCTCTGAAGTGACACCATTAGCTTTAACAGTATCAGCGTATTGGACAAATACGGATAAATGAAGGTTTGGATCTTCGGTAAGATTTCCAGAGAATTGGTTCTGTTGCACAGCCTGCAACAGCGAAGGTTTAAGTTCAAAGTTGTTTGCTTCGATTGCGGGCGGAGCAATACTTGAATGCGGTTCATCTTGCGATGGAGCGGCGTAATCTCTAAGAGCACGAGCTGGTTCTGCCATCTCGGGTATCGAAGGAAAAATGCTTTTGAAATCAGGAAGGTCTACAGGAGGGAGATTGTTCGCAGCACGATATTCCCGAATTCGTTGTAAGACTCGGAGATATAGTTCGATATCGTTGATTCGTAAATAGAGCGGTTCGCCTTGTGAGCGAGTGCGTGGCATACAAATCAACGAAAGAAAGAAAATAGAAGAAAAAGAAACCTTAGTCTCTACAGCGTAACGGAAGAGTTACGATATCGATTGAATAAAAGTCCCCGGCAACGGCGCCAAAAACTTGATCGCTCGACTGGGTGAGTCGAGAATGGGATACAAACTGCAAGTGCACAGTTCTATCGCGTAGTTTTAAAAGATATCGATCCCACAGGGACTTATGAATCGATATACCGTTATCTAAGGTTACTACGTAAATCTAAGGTGAAAATGTTTGATTGTTTGGGGAAAACTAAGAGCTAAACTAATATCTAGATTAAATATTAATGAAACGGATATCGGTATGTAGTTCGTCAAAACTAGGGAATCAAGTCTTTGTCGGTTTCTTGGTTTTAAAATGAATCGTTTCGGTTAACTTTATTGGTTAAAGGTTTTATCTCAAACTCTCGCTCTGTTGAATAAACCATGATTTTATATTAATGTAGCTGTCACTTATAATTAAGTCAAAAACCATATTTTGAAAACAATAAAGTTGCAGAAACTCCTTTTAAGAAAATACTGACCGTTTTAAACACCCTTATCTCAAACTCTCGCTCTGTTGACTTAGGTTATATAATCAAATCCAAATGCTTAACTCTCGTCCTCACATTCAATCTTTAAAAATACTTTTTGGAAAAGGTCAGAATTTAATTAACTCTAAAACTTGCTCTCGCCCTGATCTAGAATTAATGCCTAACTTACACTGTCCAGTTAAAATCTCAAACTCTCGCTCTATTGATTTTAACTTCTTTATGTCTTTTACTTTTGTAAAAAATCTTGTTATTAAACCTGTAAGTTGAGACCGTAAAAAGATTGATTTTGATTTTAAGTTTAGATAGACCGACTCAGTCTTGATCCCTTATTCTGCTTACTTTACATACCGATACCTAGGCAAATTAGCCAGACATGCTAAATAAATAAGAATTTATATCATGCATAAACAGACTCATTCCAGGCAGATAATATAGATAAATAATAAAACAAAATATTAAATAATGATTAAAGAACCTGAATGCGTAATACAATAGTCTTGAACACTCCACCACAAGCCGGTAGGATTTGTTCTTGGATTCTTCAATTAAACAGTAAATTAAATCAAGGAAATAAAACTGGAATATAACGTAAGGTTAAATCCGGTATAAAGTTGCACAATAGTTTCCGGTGTAGAAACTATTATGCGAAAAATATCTAAAAGCTAAAACGGGAAAGGTAAATTTGCAAGGGAAAAAGAATGTAAAGCTTGCAAAAGAAATAAATAAAATAAACAATGCTGGAAAAGAAAAATAAGCAAAAGCTAAAACAGGAGGTTTGAAAAGCTACGGCAGAGTAGACGGCAAAAGAGGGGAGAGGAAGCGGGACCCTTTTAGGTTTCTAATGTAGCTATTTATAGTAGTGCTTCTAACTGCTTTTTGTTTCCCACGAGTCTTCAGCATGGCTAAATACACGGCGTGGGCATAGGACACGAACTCTCTCAACGTCTCTTCAATTCTTCTGAGGGCGTGACTTGCGCCAAAAAGCTAGTGGAATGGTGTGACGCTCGTCACACCATGTGTGACGCTCGTCACAGGGGTGCTTTTAGTGTGACGCTCGTCACAACCCTTGTGACGCCCGTCACAGGCACAACGTGCGCTTTCTTTGGGCTGGGCTTGGTCTTTGATATTTGTTTCCTTTTTACTCCTTTCTACACCTCCTTTTCTTCCCTTTTTCACTTTTGCTTCAAAATGGATACCTGACATAAATAGCAAGGAAATACTGCATAATATCTGATAAAATGAGATAAACTAAAGTAAATGATAATATAATCTAATTGAATTAAGTCTTAAAATGTGATATAATTTCGTGTTATCAAAGACCAGTACATTGAGAAGCTCTGATGTAACCTCAACGTACTCTCCTTTTGAAACAAGACTCCGAGATAACAAAGACTCTGATGAAGATTCAACAAATCCAAAAAGAGTAACAGAAAGAATCTCTTCAAATGGAAAGGAAGTATTTTTAGAAAGAAATTATTCAGGGAGACAAATTGGTTATGGCGAGAAACACAAAAGTAATGACATTGAATGCTCATCAAAGGCCAATATTCTGTCATCACTCCAACGGTCCTCTCACCACTATATAAAGGACATCCTACTTCAGTGAGAGACACACAACAAAGCACACACACAAAATTCTTTACATTCTCTCTCAGTTTTTCACGAGCTGCTGCTCATACGTGAAATTTCCTTGCTTAAATATTCTGCTGTAATATCTACTTACTCTTAGAAGCACCTTCTATTACAATTTTATTTTGTCTAAATTGCTTTTGTTCCTCAAGTGATCCTGCGTAGTCTGTATACTTGAGAGGACTAAGAGATCATTCTCTTAGACGTTTGGTTGTATTAATCTTTCAAGATTAGTGGATTAAGTCCTTTTTGAAGGTGAAATCACCTTGGCCGGGTGGACTGGAGTAGCTTTGTGTTATAAGCGAACCAGTATAAAATTCTGTGTGTTCTTATTTTTGAAAAAGCTTTTATTTTCTAAAACAATTCGAACCCCCCTTTCTTGTTTTTCTCACCTTCAGTTGGTATCAGAGCTTCGACTCTGTTATTGATTTTCTAATCAAACACTTAACAGTGTAGAGAGATCCAGAACGAGAAAAACTATGGCCAACACCAATGAAAGAGATAGTTACAACGCTAAGCCTCTAGTCTTTGATGGAGATAAATTCGATTACTGGAAAGATAGAATTGAAAGTTTCTTTTTGGGCTACGACGCTGATCTCTGGGACATTGTCACAGTCAGATACACACCTCGTGCAACAGATGTTGGAGTTGCTATTCCCAGAAGCAAAATGACAGATGATCAGAAGCGCGGATTCAAGAATTATCACAAAGCCAGAACGATACTTCTCAATGCCATATCCTACAATGAGTATGGAAAAATCACCAACAGGGAAACAACTAAAGATATACTCGACTCCCTGAGGATGACTCATGAAGGAAACTCTCAGGTCAAAGAAACAAAGGCTCTGGCTCTAATTCAGAAATATGAAGCCTTTAAGATGGAGGATGATGAATTTGTAGAGGTAATGTTTTCTAGATTCCAAACTCTAATTGCAGGTCTCAAAGTGCTAGACAAGGAATACACAACTGCGAACCTTGTCAAAAAGATAGTCAGAAGCTTGCCAAAGAAGTGGAGACCCATGGTCACAGCCTTAAAGCTATCAAAGGATCTGAACAACATCATCCTTGAAGAGCTTGTCAGTTCACTCCGAAGTCATAAGATATAACTGGAGGAAGATGAGCCTCAAAAGAAGATCAAGTCTATAGCACTAAAGTCCAGATCTGAAAGGCGCAAGCCTGACACAAACAAAGCCTTCCAGGCCGAAGCAGATGACGCTGATGACTCTGAACAGGAAGATTCTGACGATGAGGAAGAATTATCCCTTCTGACCAGAAGAGTAAAACAACTCTGGAGAAAAAGGAATAATATTTTCAGAAAACCAAGACCCAGAGGGGATCGATCAGAATCAACCTCAAAAGGTAAATCTAACAAAGATGTTACGTGTTATGAATGTAAAGAAACAGGTCACTACAGAAAAGAATGTCCCAAGTTAAAGAAAGACAGTTCCAGAAAAGAGAACTTCAAGAAAAATTCCTTCAGAACCAAAAAGGGACTGATGGCTACCTGGGACGACAGTGAATCTGACTCATCAGAATCAGACTCTAATGAACAGGCTAATGTGGCACTCATGGCTTACCACATCCAAGAATACTTCAGATGAAGAATCTGAATCTGAAGAGGTATTTTCTGAGCTTTCTCGATCTGACCTACAATCATGTCTGTCTGAAACTCTAAACTCATATCAGAAACTCAAACAAAAATTTAAAGCTATAAAAGGTGTTCTTGAAGAAACATTAGAAGAATGTGGCAAACTTGAGATAACGATTTTAGAACTAAAGATGAAAACAGAACTTTGACATTAGAAAGAGATTCAACAAAGAAAAATTGCTCAAAACTTGAAGAAGCGTTATCTCAAGCTCCACAAACTTCAAACACAATAATTTACAAATATGAAAAATCTTTTCAAAAGTATCTGAAAAATGGGATAGAGAGGAGCAGAATGGCATCCATGATTTATGGGGTCAGTCAGAATAATAGAAGAGGAATTGGATATGATCCCAGTGAAGATAAAACTTCTACTAATGACCAACCTAAATCTCCATTTTCATATCACTATACACATACACAAGCACAACAATTTAATAATGCTAGAAAACCCAAAGTGTTAAGAAACTCGGGGAAAACTAATCACAAAGGACCCAAAAGAATTTGGGTACCAAAGGATAAGATTGTTTATTTTGCAGATATCTTATGCAGCAGAGTTAAAACACCAGTCATGGTACCTGGACTCTGGATGCTCGCGACACATGACGGGAAGAAAGTATATGTTCCAAAGCCTGGAACTTAAAGATGCTGGATTCGTAGGCTTCGGAGGGGATCAGAAAGGAAGGATCAGAGGCTCCAGAACTATTGGTAATTACTCTTCCCTCTATATCTGATGTGTTATATGTAGAAGGATTAATGTATAATCTGTTATCAATAAGTCAATTAAGTGATAACGGATATGATGTAATCTTCAATAAAAAAATATGTAAAGTCATAAATCAAAGCAATGGATTTGTCCTATTCACTGGCAAGAGGAAAAACAATATTTATAAAATAATCTTTCGGATTTAAAATAACAAAATGTGAAATGTCTGATGTCTGTTCACGAAGAGCAATGGGTATGGCATAGACGCTTGGGCCACATTAGCACGAGAAAGTTATCTCAACTAAATAAACTCGAGTTAGTCAGAGGTCTACCTAAGCTGAAGTTTTCTTCAGATGCTCTATGTGAAGCATGTCAGAAAGGAAAATTTTCAAAGTCATATTTTAAAAAGAAAAACATTGTTTCTACCTCTAAGCCTCTGAAACTTCTTCACATTGACTTATTTGGTCATGTGAAAACAACATCAGTCAATGGAAAGAAATATGGATTGGTCATTGTTGATGATTTTAGTCGCTGGACATGGGTAAAATTCTTAAAACACAAGAGTGAGTCTCACTCTGTATTCACTAGCTTCTGTTCTAAAGTGCAAAACGAATTTGACTCTAAAATCATCAGAGTCAGAAGTGATTGTAACACCCCGATAATAATGTGATAATTATTTAAATTAAGTTAATAATATATTTATTAATTTAATTAGATAATTGGATTATTATTATTATTATTTTTGGATTATTATTATTATTATTATTGGAATAATAATATAAATTGGAAAATATATATAAGTTGGAAATAAGGAAAAGAGCCCATTTGGTAAAGAAAAGGTTTTTACGTGAAAACAGAGAAGCGGCTCAGAAAGAGGAAAAGAGCAAAGAGGCAGAGCAAGAGGAAGGAGGTTGAAGAAGGGAAGAGCTGAAGCTTAAAGATTCGCCGGATTAACTCAGGTAAGGGGGGTTTATCGTCGTTTAATGGGTATTGTGGGTTAGCATGTAATGGGTAGTGATAAACCGTTGAATTGACCCTAATTGGGATTTGTTGAATGCTAAATAATTGTATTGGATAAGTTGTGTTGAAACTGAAATTGAATCCGTAATTGTGTGAGTCGTGTTTTCCCGAACGTATAGCGTTTTACGGAATTGGAATCGGAGGTCCGGAAGTCCTCTAACGGCGGAAAATGCGGAGAATTCTGCATTCTGCTTTGTGTTAGCGCAGGAACTGCTGTTTTGTCTGCGTTAACCGGTTAACCCAGGGTGTTAACCGGTTAACACTGTTACGAATTGAGAATTAGTGCTGTTTTGCCTGCGTTAACCGGTTAACCCAGGGCGTTAACCGGTTAACACTGATAAGTTTTGGGCAGTAAGCGTGTTTTGCCTGCGTTAACCGGTTAACCCAGGGCGTTAACCGGTTAACACTGTTGCAGTGTGGAAAAATTGTTAATTTAAATGTTGTGTGCCTAATTGGTGGTTGCCTATAGTGGCGTATGATGTGGTAGGGATTATTTCCCGCTGTTTTGAGCAGTATAGGTATTAGTAGAGTGTGCTAATACTGTGTTCAATTATTTGAGATGATATGATGTTTTGACAAATGTGTTGATGATGTATGATGATATGCATAATGTTGTGAATGTATATATTATGCATGTATTTGTGAATGGACTGTTGTATGGCTTAGAGTGTGAGCTTATGTCCATTGTGGATTTTGTTGTTGATGTTGCATTGCTAGATGATTAGCATGCATATTGTGGCCTTTAGGGTGGTAGCTAATTCCCATGGTGAGCAATTAGTGAGTTAGTCATTTTGGACTGTTGTTGATGTTTGCATGCTAGGTGATTAGCGTGCATAGCATGGCCCATTTGGGGTGGTAGCTAATTCCCATGGTGAGGAATTAGTGAGTGAGTCACTAGGTCTCAAATGAGTGGGACTAGTGGGCTTGGTAGCCGTGCCTGGATTTGGACGGTGAGGTGAACTATATGTTCATAAATAGTCGGTACCGCATGCATGGAGTCTCATTGCATAATCGATGTATGGCGTATAATATGAATGGATGTATTCCAGTATTATACGTGTGTTGTGTGTTGTGTGTTGTGTGGATGTTGAGTATGATTGAGTTGATATTGCTGTTACCGAATGTGTAATCTGATTTGGGTGATGAAATGTGTTATTTACTTAGCATTACATGATATGTTATAATGCTTATTATATCGATTGAGGAACTCACCCTTACAACTATTTTTCAGGTAACGAGCAATGAGTTGAGTAGAAGTTAATGCTTGGAGTCTAGTGTAGTCTCCTTAGTGGGTCGTGCTCTGATAGATGTAACATCGGGATGGGATGTTTTAACTTGTTTTAAATGTTTTAATGTTGGTTGTGAACCATTTTACATGTAATGTTTTACATGATTGATGAGATTTATATCCGCTGCGTTTTATGCAAATGTTTATGTTTTGAATTAATAAAAGAGCATGACCGTTATATTGTTGAATGGTGTGGAATATTGTGTGACACCCTTAAATGGCATATTCACTCTGATTGATATATGTTGTTATTTAATTTAATTTTGGGGTATTTTAGAAGGGTGTTACATTAGTGGTATCAGAGCATAGTCGGTCGAGTCGAGTCGTAATTATTCTGTTTCCCCTGTACGGGATAGGTGTTGTGTAACCCTATCAGTACTTATTGTTTTAGCTTGTTGGGTTTTCAGAATAGAGATGGCTGGAAGAGGTAGAGACGATGCTGCGATTGCTGAGGCTCTGGGTATGCTAGCTGGAGTACTTGGAGGGAATCCGAATGTTGTGGGAATGGGAGCTGCTCGTCAACTGAGTGAGTTCCAGAAGAACAATCCTCCAATGTTCAAGGGAGCATACGATCCAGATGGCGCTCAGAAGTGGTTGAAGGAGATCGAGAGGATCTTCCGAGTGACTGAGTGTGCCGATAACCAGAAGGTCAGGTTCGGTACGCATATGCTGTCAGAGGAAGCTGATGATTGGTGGGTTGCTACCCGCACTGAGTTGGAAACTGCTGGGAATGCTGAAATCACTTGGGCTGTGTTCAGAGAGAGATTCCTAAGGAAGTACTTTCCAGAAGATGTCAGAGGAAAGAAAGAGATAGAGTTCTTGGAATTGAAGCAGGGCAATCGGTCGGTTACTGAGTATGCTGCTAAATTCACAGAGCTGTCGAAATATTACACTCCCTATAATGAGGCTGCTGGAGAATTTTCGAAATGTGTGAAGTTTGAGAACGGGTTGCGTCCCGAGATCAAACAGGTTATTGGATATCAGCGGATCAGAGTGTTTTCTGACTTGGTTGACTGTTGCAGGATTTTTGAACAGGATTCCAAAGCCAGAGCGGAGAGCTATCAGCAGAGGGTTGATAGAAGAGGCAAGAATCAGAATGATCGTGGGAAACCGTATGCAGCTGGCAGAGGTTTCCAGAGTCAGAGTGGGATGAAGAGGCCCAGTGGGGGAGACTCTAGTGCTCCTGCTAAGTGTTACAGATGTGGTCAGGCTGGACATCGTGTCCATGAGTGTACCAGTGCTGAGAAGAAATGTTTCAAGTGTGGCAAAGGTGGTCATTTGGCTGCAGAGTGTCGGTCGAAGACTGTGACTTGCTTCAACTGTGGAGAGGTGGGTCATATTAGTCCACAGTGTCCTAAGCCAAAGAAAGAGAATCAGTCGGGAGGCAAGGTCTTTGCTTTATCGGGTTCTGAGACTTTTGCAGATGATCGTTTGATCCGAGGTACGTGTTATATTAATGGCTTTCCTCTTGTAGCTATTATTGACACCGGTGCTACTCATTCCTTTATATCTTTGGATTGTGCTGTGAAACTTAAGTTAGAGATGCATGGTAGTATGGTGATTGATACTCCTGCAAAGGGTTCAGTGACTACTACTTCAGTTTGTTTGAATTGTCCTTTGAGTATGTTTGGTAGAGACTTTGGGATGGACCTTGTGTGTCTTCCACTAGTGCAGATTGATGTTATTATGGGTATGAACTGGTTGGTGTTTAACCGAGTTTCTATCAATTGTTTTGATAAGACTGTGATATTTCCTGAGATGGAGGAAGGAAAGAGTTTGTTCCTATCAGCCAGGCAGGTGAATGAGGCAGTGGCAGATGGGGCAGAGTTGTTTGTGCTGTTAGCGACTTTGGAGGCTAAAGATAAACTGGTGATTTGCGATCTAGCTGTGGTGTGTGATTTTCCTGATGTGTTTCCTGAGGAAGTGAATGAATTACCACCAGAGCGTGAAGTTGAGTTCTCGATTGATTTGGTACCTGGTACTAGGCCGATATCGATGGCTCTGTACCGTATGTCTGCTGTTGAGTTAACTGAATTGAAGAGTCAGTTGGAAGATCTGTTGGATAAGAAATTTATTCGTCCGAGTGTGTCGCCGTGGGGTGCACCAGTGTTATTGGTTAAGAAGAAAGAAGGTACTATGAGGTTGTGTGTGGACTACAGGCAACTGAATAAAGTGACGATCAAGAATCGGTATCCTTTGCCGAGGATTGATGATTTGATGGATCAGTTGGTTGGTGCGAGTGTGTTCAGCAAAATCGATTTGAGATCTGGGTATCATCAGATACGTGTGAAAACTGAGGATATTCAGAAGACTGCTTTCAGAACAAGGTATGGACATTATGAGTATTCTGTAATGCCTTTTGGTGTGACTAATGCGCCTGGAGTATTTATGGAGTATATGAATAGGATTTTCCATCCGTACCTAGATAAGTTTGTTGTGGTGTTTATTGACGACATTTTGGTGTATTCGAAATCCGAAGAAGAGCATGCTGAGCATTTGAGAGTGGTTTTAGAAGTTCTCCGAGAAAAGAAGTTATTTGCTAAACTGTCGAAGTGTGAATTTTGGTTAGAAGAGGTTAGTTTTCTTGGTCATGTGATTTCAAGAGGTGGTGTTGTTGTTGATCCTTCTAAGATAGAAGCGGTATCTAAGTGGGAAGCTCCTAAGTCTGTTGCTGAGATTCGAAGTTTCCTTGGATTGGCTGGTTATTATAGGAAGTTTATTGAGGGATTTTCTAAATTGGCGTTACCGTTGACGATGTTGACCAGAAAAGGGCAAGCGTTTGTTTGGGACTCAAAATGTGAAGAAGGTTTCCAAGAGTTAAAGAGAAGGTTAACTAGTGCTCCTATTCTGATATTACCGAGTCCGTCGGAATCATTTGAGGTTTACTGTGATGCTTCATTGTTGGGTTTGGGTGGTGTGTTGATGCAGAATAAGCAGGTTATAGCTTATGCTTCGAGACAACTGAGGGTTCATGAGAGGAACTATCCGACACACGATTTAGAGTTGGCAGCTGTGGTATTTGTTCTGAAGTTATGGAGACATTACTTGTGTGGATCAAGATTTGAGGTTTTCAGTGACCATAAAAGTTTAAAGTATCTGTTTGATCAGAAAGAGCTGAATATGAGACAGAGGAGATGGTTAGAATTTCTGAAGGATTATGACTTTGGTTTGAATTACCATCCGGGTAAAGCAAACGTAGTGGCTGATGCATTGAGTCGGAAATCATTACATATGTCTATGTTAATGGTTAGGGAATTGGATTTAATTGAGCAGTTTAGAGACTTGAGTTTGGTGTGTGAGAGTACTCACAATAGTGTTAAATTGGGAATGTTGAAGTTAACGAGTGGTATTCTGGATGAGATTAGAGAGGGTCAGAAATCCGATGTGCTTTTGGTTGACAAGTTGACTCTAGCGAATCAAGGTCAAGGTGGTGAATTCCGAGTTGATGAGAATGGTGTTTTGAAATTTGGTAATCGGGTGTGTATTCCGGATGTTACCGAACTTAAGAAGAGTATTCTGGAGGAAGGACATCGTAGTGGCTTGAGTATTCATCCTGGAGCTACGAAGATGTATCATGATTTGAAAAAGTTATTTTGGTGGCCGGGAATGAAAAGAGAAATTGCGAGTTTTGTTTATTCCTGTTTGACTTGTCAGAAGTCAAAGATTGAGCATCAGAAGCCGTCTGGGCTAATGCAACCGTTGGCTATTCTAGAGTGGAAGTGGGATAGTATCAGTATGGATTTTGTTTCTGGTTTACCGAGGACAAGTAAGAATTTTGAAGCTATTTGGGTGATTGTGGATAGATTGACGAAATCGGCTCATTTCATTCCGATCAGAATGGATTATCCGTTAGAGAGATTAGCTGAGTTGTATATTGAGAAGATTGTAAGTTTGCATGGTATTCCGTCGAGTATTGTTTCGGACAGAGATCCTAGATTTACATCGAAGTTCTGGGAAGGTTTGCAGAGGGCTTTGGGAACTAAGCTGAGATTGAGTTCTGCATATCATCCGCAGACTGATGGTCAGACTGAGAGGACGATTCAGTCACTAGAGGATCTTTTGAGGGCTTGTGTTTTGGAAAAGGGGGGTGCTTGGGATTGTTATTTACCTTTGATTGAGTTTACCTACAACAATAGTTTTCATTCGAGCATTGGTATGGCACCGTTTGAAGCTTTGTATGGTAGGAGATGTCGGACGCCTTTATGTTGGTATGAGTCCGGTGAGAGTGCTGTGGTTGGACCGGAGATTGTTCAACAAACTACGGAAAAGATTAAGATGATTCAGGAGAAGATGAGAATTGCTCAGAGTCGTCAGAAGAGTTATCACGACAAGAGAAGGAAGTTACTTGAGTTCCAAGAGGGAGATCATGTGTTTCTTCGTGTTACTCCGATAACTGGGGTTGGTCGAGCTTTGAAGTCAAAGAAGTTGACACCTCGATTTATTGGTCCTTATCAGATTTTGGAGAGGATAGGGGAGGTAGCCTATCGTGTCGCTTTACCGCCGTCGCTTGCGAATTTGCATGAGGTTTTTCATGTGTCTCAGTTGAGGAGGTACATTCATGATCCGTCGCATGTAGTCCAAGTAGATGATGTACAGGTGAGAGATAACCTGACTGTTGAGACATCACCTATGAGGATCGAGGATCGAGAGTTGAAGCAGTTGCGGGGTAAAGAGATTGCCTTGGTGAAGGTAGCTTGGGGAGGACCAGCAGGTGGCAATGTGACTTGGGAACTTGAGAGTCAGATGAAGGAGTCTTATCCGGAGTTATTCGCTTGAGGTATGTTTTCGAGGACGAAAACTCTTTTAGTGGGGGAGAGTTGTAACACCCCGATAATAATGTGATAATTATTTAAATTAAGTTAATAATATATTTATTAATTTAATTAGATAATTGGATTATTATTATTATTATTTTTGGATTATTATTATTATTATTATTGGAATAATAATATAAATTGGAAAATATATATAAGTTGGAAATAAGGAAAAGAGCCCATTTGGTAAAGAAAAGGTTTTTACGTGAAAACAGAGAAGCGGCTCAGAAAGAGGAAAAGAGCAAAGAGGCAGAGCAAGAGGAAGGAGGTTGAAGAAGGGAAGAGCTGAAGCTTAAAGATTCGCCGGATTAACTCAGGTAAGGGGGGTTTATCGTCGTTTAATGGGTATTGTGGGTTAGCATGTAATGGGTAGTGATAAACCGTTGAATTGACCCTAATTGGGATTTGTTGAATGCTAAATAATTGTATTGGATAAGTTGTGTTGAAACTGAAATTGAATCCGTAATTGTGTGAGTCGTGTTTTCCCGAACGTATAGCGTTTTACGGAATTGGAATCGGAGGTCCGGAAGTCCTCTAACGGCGGAAAATGCGGAGAATTCTGCATTCTGCTTTGTGTTAGCGCAGGAACTGCTGTTTTGTCTGCGTTAACCGGTTAACCCAGGGTGTTAACCGGTTAACACTGTTACGAATTGAGAATTAGTGCTGTTTTGCCTGCGTTAACCGGTTAACCCAGGGCGTTAACCGGTTAACACTGATAAGTTTTGGGCAGTAAGCGTGTTTTGCCTGCGTTAACCGGTTAACCCAGGGCGTTAACCGGTTAACACTGTTGCAGTGTGGAAAAATTGTTAATTTAAATGTTGTGTGCCTAATTGGTGGTTGCCTATAGTGGCGTATGATGTGGTAGGGATTATTTCCCGCTGTTTTGAGCAGTATAGGTATTAGTAGAGTGTGCTAATACTGTGTTCAATTATTTGAGATGATATGATGTTTTGACAAATGTGTTGATGATGTATGATGATATGCATAATGTTGTGAATGTATATATTATGCATGTATTTGTGAATGGACTGTTGTATGGCTTAGAGTGTGAGCTTATGTCCATTGTGGATTTTGTTGTTGATGTTGCATTGCTAGATGATTAGCATGCATATTGTGGCCTTTAGGGTGGTAGCTAATTCCCATGGTGAGGAATTAGTGAGTTAGTCATTTTGGACTGTTGTTGATGTTTGCATGCTAGGTGATTAGCGTGCATAGCATGGCCCATTTGGGGTGGTAGCTAATTCCCATGGTGAGGAATTAGTGAGTGAGTCACTAGGTCTCAAATGAGTGGGACTAGTGGGCTTGGTAGCCGTGCCTGGATTTGGACGGTGAGGTGAACTATATGTTCATAAATAGTCGGTACCGCATGCATGGAGTCTCATTGCATAATCGATGTATGGCGTATAATATGAATGGATGTATTCCAGTATTATACGTGTGTTGTGTGTTGTGTGTTGTGTGGATGTTGAGTATGATTGAGTTGATATTGCTGTTACCGAATGTGTAATCTGATTTGGGTGATGAAATGTGTTATTTACTTAGCATTACATGATATGTTATAATGCTTATTATATCGATTGAGGAACTCACCCTTACAACTATTTTTCAGGTAACGAGCAATGAGTTGAGTAGAAGTTAATGCTTGGAGTCTAGTGTAGTCTCCTTAGTGGGTCGTGCTCTGATAGATGTAACATCGGGATGGGATGTTTTAACTTGTTTTAAATGTTTTAATGTTGGTTGTGAACCATTTTACATGTAATGTTTTACATGATTGATGAGATTTATATCCGCTGCGTTTTATGCAAATGTTTATGTTTTGAATTAATAAAAGAGCATGACCGTTATTAATTGTAATATATATATATATATATATATATATATATATATATATATATATATATATATATATATATATATATATATATATATATAGATATATATATATATATATATATATATATATATATATATATATATATATATATATATATATATATATATATATATATATATCTGTCTTTCCTTCATTTTTCTAAGTCTTTTTAATTCTGACAAAAAGGGGGAGAACTAAAAACAACTCTGATGAAAACATATCTAAATCCTATCAGTACTCTGCAAACATTGTTTAAAAATTGTTTCTAATCCTTTTTTACTTAGAAATTTGCAGAAGAGAATCTAGAAACATCATTTCATGGAAGCTTCGGTAAGAACTTCTGAACTCCCAAACTTATCTCAGGGGGAGCTCACCTCTATCTGATCTAAAACTCTTATCTAAAAATGTTTCATCTCTAAAATTAAGATTGTTTTGTCATCATCAAAAAGGGGGAGATTGTAAGAACAAAATTAGTTCTACAATAGAATTCCAGGATTTTGATGATAACAAAGGATGAAACCAAATGGCACCCTAACGAAAATTCTCTAAGTGTGCAGGACTCTGAACAGCAACAAAGGAATCTGATTCTTTTATCAGATACAAACTGATCAGATGCAAAGCACTAGAAGATCAGAAGCATCTGAGGAAGAAGTGCGCTCAAGAAGTTCTGACTCTGAGCAAAGCAAGACAGTAGAAAGAACCAGAAGCTCTAAACATCCACTGGACTTAGTTCTGATGATCTGAAAGACTAGTACATTGAGAAGCTCTGATGTAACCTCAACGTACTCTCCTTTTGACACAAGACTCCGAGATAACAAAGACTCTGATGAAGATTCAACAAATCTAGAAAGAGTAACGGAAAGAATCTCTTCAAATGGAAATGAAGTATTTTTAGAAAGAAATTATTCAGGGAGACAAATTGGTTATGGTAACAAACGCAGAAGTAATGACATTGAATGCTCATCAAAGGCCAATATTCTGTCATCACTCCAACGGTCCTTCTCACCATTATATAAAGGACAGCCT
This sequence comes from Lathyrus oleraceus, assembly GCF_024323335.1. Taxonomy (NCBI): domain Eukaryota; kingdom Viridiplantae; phylum Streptophyta; class Magnoliopsida; order Fabales; family Fabaceae; genus Lathyrus; species Lathyrus oleraceus. Next base: position 365,220,604 of record NC_066582.1, read on the forward strand.
ACTTTAGTGAGAGACACACAACAACGCACACAAAAAAAATTCTTTACGTTCTCTCTCAGTTTTTCACGAGCTGTTGCTCATACGTGAAAAAGCCTTGCTTAAATATTCTGCTGTAATATTTGCCTACTCTTAGAAGCACCTTCTATTACAATTTTATTTTGTCTAAATTGCTTTTGTTCGTCAAGTGACTCTGTGTAGTCTGTATACTTGAGAGGACTAAGAGATCATTCTCTTAGACGTTTGGTTGTATTAATCTTTCAAGATTAGTGGATTTAAGTCCTTTTTGAAGGCGAAATCACCTTGGCCGGGTGGACTGGAGTAACTTTGTGTTATAAGCGAACCAGTATAAAATTTTGTGTGTTCTTATTTTTGAAAAAGCTTTTATTTTCTAAAAAAATTCAAACCCCCCTTTCTTGTTTTTCTCACCTTCAAGTAAATATACTAAATAAGTTCTGAAGAAGTTTGACATGTCATAATTTAAGACAGAAAAGACTCATATACATCCTACATGTATCCTTGAGAAGGATGAGGTAAGTGCAAAGGTAGAACAAATGTATACATAGGTATGATTGGTTCTCTCTTATATTTAACTGCTTCTAGACCTGATATTTTGTTTAGTGTCTGTTTGTATGCTCTCTTCCAATCAAAACCTAGAGAATCCCACTTAACAACTGTTAAGAGGATCTTCACGTATCTGAAAGGTAATATTAACATTGGCTTGTGTTATAGAAATTCAAAAGAGTATAAGCTAGTGGGTTATTGTGATGTTGATTACGCTGGAGATGGACTTGAAAGAAAAAATAGTTTTGGAAGCTGTCAGTTTCTAGGAGACAACTTGATCTCATGGTCCAGCAAAAGACAATCATCAGTAGCACTATCAACTACTGAAGCTGAATATATTGCATCTTCTAGATGCAACACTTAGATGCTCTGGATGAAAAGTCAGCTAGAAGATTTTCAGATATATGAGGGTAACATTCCTATTCTCTGTGATAATACTTATGTTATTTGTTTATCTAAGAATCCCATTTTACATTCTAGAGCTAGACATATTGAGATTAAACATCACTTTATACGTGACTATGTTTAGAAGGGAATTTTAAAATTAAAACTTATTGATATAAACAATCAATAGGATGATATCTTTATAAAACCCCTTGATGAAGATAGATTTGTTTTCATTATGAAGAATTTAACAATGGATTTATGTCCAGAATGAATAAAATGATTATCTTAGAAAAATTAATTTATCATAATGGTTTAATGAGACTTTGAGATATTTTGACTCTGAACATTTGAGTCTTCTAAAGTGAGAAGGTTTCGTAAGTTCATAAGTATCTAGTCATAACTTGTTTGGTTAAACGTTCTATCTTCTTAATACTGAATAATTTTTGCATTAATTAGCTGTCAATCAGTCTTGGTTAGTGGAACAGTTTTAAAGAGAATTGTCTTAGAAAAATGAAACGCTTTTGAACGGCTGAGTGATACATTGGGTGCATAAATTTCTTGGGATTAGGTAAAGTCTTCATGCTTTACCTCTTGTTAGATTTTATGCATTATTCAAGATTTTATTCATGATTGCAAAACCCTTATATAAACCCACTTCACTCACTTCACACACTTTGGCTACATTCACTTCCTACAATTTCTCTCTTTCAAACTAAAAACTCTCTGCGACCTAAACCTCGTTCTTCATCAACAATGAAACAATCTGAAGAACAAGCTCAACAATAACAACAATATGCTCAATTAGAAAAATAACAAACTCAACAGCAAGAGAAAATAAAAGAAGGAATTCAAGAACTTACACTTTCTACCCCATTTGATCAGTTAGAAGTTCACTGTGAGTTAATTGTGGATGTTGAAAACCTCAAGGAAAATGGGTTTGATTTAACTGAAAGTATTAGAAGTCAAGGTTGGGAAGGTTACTTTGAACGTCTCAAAGGACCTGTTTACACTGAGTTAGTGAAGCAATTATGGATATTTGTTTCAGTTATGAATCTTCAAGTAACATCTTCTGTTTTAGGACACAAGATCACCATTTATTAGAAGTCCATTACTAAACTTCTCAGTCATGATGGTTATTGGAATGTTGCTTTGAGATGATGGCTAAGAAGGATAGAATGGAAGAAATTGCTAGAGTAATCTTTCTGGATGGAAAACCATCCTCCAATGCTAAGCAACTGCATCATCATCTTAGGTTTTAGTTCAAGATAATTTTGGGTTGCATTCATCACAGACCTTCTACTAGTTCTCGAGATTACATAAACACAGATAAGAAGTACATACTCTATTATCTGTCTACTGGAACCAAGATGAACTTACCATTTATCCTCTTCAAGTATCTGAGGGAGGTGGTTAAGGCAACAAGGAATGAATACTCTACGCTCAGAAAGTGGATACCTATGGGAAGTTTAATTTCTGGCATTTTGTTTGAAAGTAAGCTGGTGCAAAAGCTAATGGAAATAGGAATGACAAAGGAAGTGAATTTTTAAAATTGGGAAAAATTCCAATGGATGTAATATGAAGAACATGTGATTGATCACAACTATTATTGACCCTCAAGAGCTTCTGGATAATACGTATGTTGGTACTAGAAGAATTCCAATGGATGACTATCCTCTCTCTTCCAAAGAAGATCGTATAGAGGTTTTGGAATTGTATATAGATGATTGCTTGGCAACAAGTATAACTCCGATTATGCTTTCTCACTAGGAACTCCTAGATCATGTTGTTGATGTGTACTCTCTCAATAGAAAGAAGAAACCTAAATCTTCTGGTGAAGGACCTTCTAGAACTTCCAGACCCTCCTCCAAAGTTTCTAAGACTTTTGGACTTCTAAGAGACACAATGGGACCAAAAGCATAAGCTGTCAGTTCTGAGCCTGATAGGCCTTATGAAGTGACTCCTTCTAGGAGTCATGGTAAGCCTCCTATGACTGAGACTTCTTTTAATCATGTTAGTTCTGATCTTTCTGAAGGTAGAGAAAAACAAGAAAGGAGGGTTTGAATTGTTTTGGGCAATAAAAAACTTTTTTAAGAACTTAGACACACGCAGAATAAAAAGAATTCAACACAGAATTTTTATACTGGTTCGCTTGAAATTCAAAGCTACTCCAGTCCACCCGGCCAAGGTGATTTTTCCTTCAAAAAGGACTTAATACACTAATCTTGAAATATTACACAAATAACCATCTATGAGAAATAATCTCTTAACCCTCTCAAGTATCCAGACTTCACAGAGTCACTTGAGGAAATATCTTAGCAATGATATGATTAGTAATGAACAGTTCTTCTAACAATAAGCAAGTATTACAGACTATAAGAGCAAGAAATGTTCGCACATTAGAGCAGCAACTCATGAGAGAGTGAAAGAAGGTAATGGAAGAAATGTATTCTTGTGTATCTCAGGTGTCTTTCTTATGAAGCGTTTCATCTTTTTTATAGGAGAATGAGAGGACCGTTGGGTGATGTTAATGATAGAATTTTGGTCATGAAGAACGATTAATGCCATTACTCTCCTTGTTCTTTCCAAAGCAGTATGGAGCACAATGACTTCTTTCTAAAAATAGTTTCTTTCCATTTGAAATTTTCTTCAACGTTAAGTTTTCTTGAGTCAGCGAATCCTGTAGTCAGAGTCTTTATTTATCAATGTTCGCCTTGTATCTGACTTTATCAGAGTTTCTCTTTATTTGACTTCATCAAAGTGTGCATCTTCAGAGTCTGGATTCATTCTTATCTTTCAGAGTTTCTGACTTCTTTAGTTTTGCTAGCACCTGTGTTGGATCAGAGTCAGAGCCTTCTAGTTACGTATCTTCTGAGTAGTATCTTAGCGCTTGATTCTGTATCTGATGATTGTCCATCTGATTGTTTTGATTAGAGTCCTACACACTTTGAAAAATTACGTTAGGGTACCATTTTTGTTTCATCCTTTGTTATCATCAAAATCATAGAGATACATTGTAGAACTAAATTTGTTCTTACACTTTCTACTTCATTTATTCCTCTACAACCTTTTCCACCACCATGTTCAACATATATTCCGTTTGGAACCATAACCACTCATCCTCCAAAACTATCAAGTGTTTTTGAAACAATCACCGCCAAATATGCCATTTGTTTCTATAATACTCCCTATGCCTATTCCTATAGTAGCTGAATCAACCACCTTCGCAACTATTTCAACTCCTTCTGAACCCACAATAATTATACCACCAACATTACTCTCCCAAATACTCTAACCAAATACAACTTCTAAAAGAACCCCCAATATCTCTACTAAACAATCAACTGAACCTCTACAACCACTAACTTCTGAACCTACTCATGCTGACCCTTAACCTATGGAAATAGAAGACTACTCTTCTGACTATGTATTTGCCACACCAACTTCAATGACCCTAATAATTCTAGAAGAATGTGTCTTTCTAGAAGACACATATATTCCACCAACTCCACCTCTAACCTATGATAGATGAACCTATCTGTAAGATCCCGATTTTATTGGGATCATACCTTGGCATCCTCCTTACCCCTCTTTCGTTGGGTTTGCTTTGGGAGAGATCACCAATCACTATGTGATTCTATCATACTTGTATATCGTCATTTTACTAACCAAAATACCAAAAATATGTCTTTACATTTGCCTAACTCTTTTGTAGGTAGGGCATGATCATCATTGATCTATCAAGTTCATATCTAGGGTTTAAGACCCTCATAGCTAAGAGCACAACCAAGGATTGATTCAAAATGTCTCAAAGCATCATATATGAGTCCCAATGATCTCTACATGTTATATTGATCAAGCATTCTTCAAGAATTTGGAGGTGATTTGCCTTCGAAACCCTAGTTTGACTGGGTATCTTAAGTAACTTCTCCAACAAGCTATCTCACCAATTGATCAAATTTCTCAAGGGAAATTTCAAAATTCATCATATTATGCATATATGATCTACCATGAGCCTAGAAAGTCAAGAGAATTGGAAGTTAGCAAGTTGGTTGATGGTGGTTGGCCAGATGAATTCATTTTATCAAAACTAGGTCTCCCTAGACCCTATCTCCTACAATTTCACCATATGAAAATGATTCCAAGAGAAACGTTACTATAAATGACATTCTAAACAACTTTCATGTTGAATTCTAGAGCTAAGTTTGCTTGGAAAGTTATTTTACATGTTGAAACATTATAGGTCATTTTGTGTAAACCGTAATTTGAGAGTTAACTTCCCAAGACCATAACTTGCTCAATTTATATGATATGAAAGATTTCCAAGTTTAAAAATCAAATTAAAGATGTCTACTTCAACGTTTATGTTTGGAGTGAGAGATAAATCAACTTTTATGAGCATGTGATATGAGGATACATTATAGGTCATTTTTGCCTTATACGATTGAACAAGTGATTTTCCTCAACTTTAAAGATACATAAATCTATCATTTTAAATCCAAATCACATGAAATTTGTGACAATTTTGAAGGTATTTTAAAGAGCTACAACTCTGATGAAGACACTTTTCTCATTTGTGTAAAGACAAAGAGTCAGACAACATACGATCGCAAGTTTCGATGATGACAAAAGACCATCATGCACCTCTACAAACACATTATCCACCATATCCTTTTCTACGTTTGTCTAAACCTATTATAATGATCAAAAACATATGTGGACAAAGTGTAATCATGACGAAATGCATGAAAATCACAAAACACAGTTTTTTGCAGATTTGAAGGCCTTGAGTCGACCATAGGGGTCAGCTCAAAGCTCACGGGTCAGCGCAAAGCTCAGCAGAACTGAGATTGGTCAGCGCATGCTCCTTTGCGTCGACCATAAGGGTCGGCGCATAACTCACGGGTCAGCGCAAAAACTCCTTGCGTCGACCAGAAGTCAGCGCATGGCTTAATGAAGTAATCCTGGGTCAGCGCATAGAACCATGGGTCGACCATAATGGTCGGCGCATCACTCACGGCTCAGCGCACGCCGACCTATGGTCGACCGCTCGTGCGTAAACTCAGTTTTCTGAGTTATTTCCAATGTTTGAAATTCTGTTATTTTTAATTGGTTTTGTCTGTTACTACATATAGAAGTTAAAACACTTTTATTAACCAACATTTGTCAATTTGTATTCAAGTGTTCAAGAAAACAAGAAAGAGTGAAAAAGGTGTCCAAGATTCATCATCTTCATCTTCAACATTTCACAACTCATCATCTGCAAACAATTACGTTTGATGTGGTTCGTGATCGAGCAAAGGTGATAAGGTTCGAAGCTGTGATCGAAGAATCCAGTTCGAGTTGAAGCTTGTGGCAGGTTCTTTCTTGAATAAAACCTTTAGGGTTTTGTCCTCCAATGCGGGTTTGTGTTTGGGGGTTTTTGCACGAATCGTCTTCAATATTCAGCCGAGCGAAGGTGATTGAGAAGAGGAAGTCTTCATCAGTCTAGTAGCGGATTCGGTGACATTGAAGTGAAGGATTCGGGTTCGACTCATTGTGTTTGAGATCAGTCGGGCCGAGGGTTTGAAGAACGGAAGATTCTTCAACAAAGGGGCTGGAATTGGAGGTCTAGCATCAACGATCGAAGGTCTTGATTCATCTTGAATCAAGGAGCAAGGATAGGAAGCATCATTCAACACATTGGAAGTTCTGTTGTTTACATGCTTTGCAATCCTTGTATAAACGATTAAATTTCACAGGTGATATCTAATTAATCATCTCAATTCTATTTTTAGAATTGAGGGCAGACGTACCCCGAAGCGAGGACGGCGGGGGAACTGCCTCATCAAATCTCTGTCTTCTTTAATTTTCTGCATAATCTGTTTTTCAGCTTAAAAATTAAGTGATTTTAGTTTAAGCAATTTTACCAAACGTTGATATAAGTTGAGTAAGAGATTGAAACTGTTGTTTGAATACAAAGTACAATAGTGTATTGTACTAGATAAATTTGAATTACTTACTCAACTCAAATATCTCTTGGAGTGTATGCACACCAAGTGTTTGTAAATTTGCATAAGCCAAAGTTGTCTTAAGTTTACATTCAGTTTTATCTGGTATTTTGGATCATTGGAACTAGGCTTGCTAGTTAGTGAAATATATCAATTGAGTGTGCAAATTGTGTAGTGATTAGTATTTCATTTTATCTCAAATCCATTAGCTTAACGCATATCCGGTTTTCCAATAACGGTTCGTTTTAGACTAATTTTTCCTCGGCTGCTTCCGCACTTAAAAACAATTTTAAAACCAATTTTCTTTTAAATTGGTAGCGCCGACTCAAGATTTTAATTGGGATTTATTCAACCCCCCCCCCTTGTAGATCCGTGCCATAGTCTAACAAGTGGTATCAGGAGCTCCGGTTCACTCCGTGCTTCAAAATACAACGTTGATAGAAAATGGCTAACGAACCTAAAGGGGCTTACAATAGAGCTCCCGTTTTCAACGGTGAAAATTATAGTTATTGGAAAGACTGTATGCGGGTGCACATAAATTCCATAGATAGAAAAATATGGAATGTTATTCTCAATGGTCCAATTCAAATAACCATGACCAATGAGAACAACGAAGTTGTGCCTAAGCCCGAAGCACATTGGACCGATGATGATGAAAAGAAATACAATTATGATTGGAAAGCCAAAAACATCCTTATCTCCTCATTAGGTGTAGATGAATACTATCGTGTATCCCATTGTCCTACTGCTAAGGCCATGTGGGATTCACTACAAATTGCCCATGAGGGGACAAATGATGTTAAATTGGCTAGAATCAATACACTAACACAAGAGTTTGATCTCTTTTTCATGGAGCAAGGGGAAACCATTACCGACATGCAAAAGAGATTCACTCATCTCATCAATCGATTACATTCACTTGGTAGGCCTGTTTCCAATGATATTGCTACTAATAAGATCTTAAGATGTCTTAATAGGGAATGGCAGCCGAAAGTGACCGCCATAAAAGAGGCAAATGATCTTACCACATTGGACTTGACAACATTGTTCGGTAAACTACAAGAGCACGAACAAGTTCTCTTAAGCCTGGAACAACACGAAAAGAAAGACAAGAAAGACAAAGCAAAGGTGAGTGAAAAGAAATCAATAGCTCTAAAGACTTCCTCCTCAAAGTCTCAAGCAAAAGAGCAAAGTGATTATTCATCGAGTGACGAAGAAGAAGAGGACAAGAGTGAATATATGGGGCTGTTCGTCAAACACTACAACCGTTACGTGAGAAAGAACGGCATCCAACATTCCGAGAAGAACTTAGTAAACTTCCGGAAGCAATCTAGGTTCTCCAAAAATGATGACTCAAAAGGAAAAACAACTAGAGGGTCGTGCTATAAGTGTGGAAAGCCGGGTCACTACAAACCGGACTGTCCGATGAACAAAAAGACAAAAGAAAAAGACTCATACAAATCACACAAGAAACCATCAAAGCCAAGGAGAGCATACATCGCTTGGGAAAGCGATAGCGACTCCTCCGATGATGAAAGCTCTAGTGATGAAGATGAAAATGCAAATCTATGTCTTTCTGCTCATCAAAAGAACAAAAAGAAACAGGTACGACATGCTAAATATGAAAAATCCTCTAGTATGTCTCATAATGAATTGCAAACTGCTTTTGATACTTTACACTATGAAGCAAAAGAAGCCTTTAAAAGGCTTGCCTCAAATAAGAAAATTTTTTCTCATTTGGAACATAAAATTCAAGAATCCGAACGGAAACTTGAGGCTCTTAAAGCTTCTATAGTGGAAAGCACAAAAACAAGTTATGAGGACCTTAAAAGTAGAATGATGAACTTTGGGTGTGATACTTGTTACATTTGGCAAGGTGAAGTAAGAAACCTAAAAGCCAAACTTGACAAGGCTCTTGAGCCCAAGATTACTTTTGCTATCAACAAATCTAATTTTCGAAAAAGTATGGTTAATCCATATCAAAAATATAAATATGTTATAAAAGATGAAGATAGCAAAAGCAATCCAAATGTAACTTTCTCTTGTCTCTATTGTTGCAAGAAAGGTCACTCCATTGCTAAATGTAGATTTAGGAGGTTTTTAGTTCCTAAAGGCATTTATCAATGGATGCCCAAATGCAACCATTTCGTTCCTCACCACTCAGGACCCAATAAGCAATTGGGTACCTTCTCTTGTTAATTATCTTGTCACAGGTACAATGCCTCGAGACTACCGAGAGAAGATGGTTTCTCGACAGTGGATGCTCAAGGCACATGTCAGGTGACATATCTCTCTTCAGTGACTTTGTGGCTAAGAAGAAGGGATATGTAACTTATGGTGATAACAACCCTGGAGCAATACTTGGTAAAGGTAGTGTAGGTAATCCCTCCTCTACTACTATTTCTGATGTGTTGCTTGTCGAAGGTCTTAAACACAATCTACTTAGCATCAGTCAATTATGTGACAAAGGATACAATGTATCGTTTTCAAAAGATTGTTGCAAAATTGTACATAATGATGATAAGAAGAGTATGTTTAATGGTCTTCGTGTGAACAATGTCTATATGCTTGACTTAAATGAAGTATCGTTAACAAGTGACAAATGCCTCGTAACAATGAGTGAAGATTCATGGTTATGGCATTGGCGTTTAGCACATGTTAACTTTGACTTACTCAACAAAGTAGTCTCAAAATATCTAGTCCTAGGTCTCCCCAAAATTAAGTTCACCAAGGATCACCTTTGTGATGCTTGTCAAAAGGGGAAGCAAACGAGGATCTCATTTAAATCCAAAAATATCGTTTCAACAACGAGACCTCTCGAGCTTCTCCATATGGATTTATTTGGGCCATCTAGGATTAAAAGTCTAGGAGGAAACTATTACGATTTCGTAATAGTGGACGACTTTTCTCGATTTTGTTGGACTATTTTCTTAGTAAGTAAGAGTGACACATTCGCCGCCTTTGAACAATTTGCTAAGCTTTCCCAAAATAAACTAAATACAAACATTGTTGCAATTAGAAGCGATCATGGAGGTGAATTTGAAAATCACTTATTTGAAGAATATTGCGGTAACCATGGTATTGATCATAACTTCTCCGCTCCACGTACTCCTCAACAAAATGGGGTTGTGGAGCGTAAAAATCGAATTTTGGAAGAATTGGGAAGAACAATGATCAATGAAAGTGGCCTACCGAAATACTTTTGGGCTGACGCCATTAGTACGGCTTGTTACGTTCTGAATAGGGTGCTCATTCGCCCCATTCTAAACAAAACACCGTATGAACTTTTAAAAGGGCGAAAGCCAAATGTTTCTCACTTACATGTCTTTGGTTGCAAATGTTTTGTATTGAACAATGGAAAGGAAAACTTAGGGAAATTCGATTCCAAGGCCGACGAAGGTATCTTCCTCGGATACTCTCAATCTAGCAAAGCATATAGAATATACAACAAGAGATTACTTACTGTAGAAGAGTCTGTACATGTCACTTTTGATGAATCCAATCCGAGAAATGTCGGAAAGGGTAGTGTTTTACATGGTGCAGGTACATCTACCGAAGACATACTCAAAGGGGGCGAGCCGGGGATTGATCAACCCGACATAGTCAAAATTGAGGAGGACAAAGATGTACACCATGAGGAAACCGAGGTAGTTCATCCGCCTTCAAACGATGATCTTCCTCAAGCTTGGAAGTCTTCCAAAGACCATCCAATAGACAACATTCTCGGGGACATATCAAAGGGCGTAACAACTCGATCTAAGCTAAGTAACTTCTGTTATCACTTCGCTTTCGTTTCGCAGATGGAACCTGAAAACCCTAAAGAAGCCCTACTCGATGAACACTGGTTTTTATCAATGTAGGAGGAACTTAATCAGTTCACCAGAAATGAGGTTTGGGACCTTGTCCCTCCTCCGCGAGATCATCGAGTAATCGGCACCCGATGGGTGTTTAGGAACAAGCTGGACAAAAACGGGGTAATAACCCGTAATAAGGCGCGTTTAGTCGCACAAGGGTATAACCAAGAGGAAGGCATCGACTATGAGGAAACTTATGCGCCGGTTGCCCGACTCGAGGCTATACGCCTTCTCCTTGCTTTCGCATGTGCGAAAGACTTTAAGCTATTCCAAATGGATGTCAAGAGTGCATTCCTTAACGGTCACATAAATGAAGAAGTTTATGTCACACAACCTCCGGGTTTCGAATCCCATGAGTATCCTGATCATGTCTATAAACTAAAAAGAGCTTTGTATGGCCTCAAACAAGCTCCTAGAGCTTGGTATGAGAGACTAAGCAAATTCTTACTCGATCAAAAATACTCAAGAGGAAAGGTTGACACAACCATCTTCATTAAACGTCAAGGAAAGCACTTGATATTAGTGCAAATTTATGTAGATGATATCATATTTGGATCTACTAACATGAATCTTGTGAGAGAGTTGTCTGACCTTATGCAGGGCGAATTCGAGATGAGTATGATGGGGGAGCTCACATACTTTCTCGGTCTGCAAATCAAACAGCTTAAAGAAGGAACTTTCGTGAGCCAGACAAAGTACTGTTTGGACCTTATCAAGAGATTTGACATGGCAAAAGCTAAGGCCATAGACACCCCCATGCCTACGTGTACAAACTTGAACAAAGATGAAGACGGTAAGGAAGTAGATGTAAAACGGTATAGAGGTATGATTGGTTCACTCCTTTATCTTACTGCTTCTCGTCCCGATATTATGTTTAGCGTATGCATGTGCGCAAGATATCAATCATGTCCCAAGGAATCCCATTTAAAAGCCGTCAAACGAATACTTCGATACCTATCCGGTACTCCAAAGTATGGACTATGGTATTCCAAAGGTAATGATTGTTCATTGGTAGGTTTTTCCGATTCCGACTTTGCCGGTTGCAAATCGGATAGAAAGAGCACCAGTGACACTTGTCACTTATTTTCAAACTCTTTGGTCAGTTGGCATAGGAAGAAACAGGTTTCTGTTGCTTTGTCAACCGCCAAAGCGGAATACGTTGCCGCCGGTGGTTGTTGTGCCCAAATCCTATGGATTAAGCAACAACTATTGGATTTTAACCTCAAACTTGAACGTATTCCCATTTTTTGTGACAATACAAGTGCCATTAACCTAACCAAGAATCATGTGCTACATTCTCGCACCAAACATATCGAAATACGACACCACTTTCTTTGGGATCATGTAGAGAAAGGTGACATTGTGTTTGAACATGTCAATACTGAAAATCAACTAGCGGATATTTTCACAAAGCCGCTAGCCACTGAACCTTTCTTTCATATCCGTCGAGAACTTGGCATTCTCGATATTTCGGAACGGGCACTGTAATCTGCTGTTTTTACCTTATTCCATATAAGGCTTTAATCTTGTACCTCTAACCAATCTATGTTGTTGTAAGCACAAGTCTACCGTTCACTAAGTCACTCCGGCATTGAGGTGATACTGTTCCTCTCTTTCTCTCTCTGCAAAATCTCATGACTACAATAGTTATATCTCATAATGATGTTGTTTATATATATATATATATATATATATATATATATATGATCTCTCTCTTTGGTTGTTTATTGCTGTATGGTGTGTTAATTATGCATCAAACCTGTCATCGCATGTGGAAAATAGTAAAAAAATTGAAATTTGGACTGTATGAGTCGACCGCAGCAGGGCTAGGGTCGACGCAAGCAAATTAATTTCTGCATTTTCTCAAAAACCAAACAGTATGCGTCGACGCATACAGGGCTATGGTCGACGCATCGCTCGAAAATTTCGTTTTTCTGCAGAAAAATTTAAATTGTTTTTCATGCATTCCCATCCAAAAATCATCATTAATTGTGCATTTACATTCCATCACCTTTCAAACTACCCACTACTTTGTAACTTGCATCTACCTAGTGGCTATTGTTCTTTGATCTTCCATCTTCCCAAAACCCTAACCTTTCCACTATAAATTGGGAGAAACCTCTATCTAGCAGAATCATTCTCAAAACCCTTCTTAAACCTTCTCTCTATACTCAAACACTCCGTTTCAAACTTGCTCAAATGGATACCACATCACGCAGACCTTCCGGCAAGAGATCCCGAGAATCATCCGCCGCATCTCTACCCATATCTGTTGTATCACTCGTTCCACCCGCTCGCGTCGAAGTCTTCAACAGAGACATCAGCAAACGAGGCGTTGTGCAACAACATGCGTTCTACAAACTTACCGCTGAACGCATGCACCTTCCTGAAGTCCTGGCTCTGCTGCAGCATCAGGGCTTTATCAACTTCTTGGAATGTAATACCAAATACAGTGAAGACCTTGTTCGAGTGTTCTATGCCGGCCTTCATGACAACTTTCGCGGGCACAAGTTCCACTCTAGAATTGGTCCGACAAAGGTACCACTTAAATCAAATATCTGGAACCAATATTTTGATATGTCTGTTGATGATGATGGAAACCCTCTACCTGAGGTCACTGACTCTCACCACGTAGCTGGCTATGAGTTTAAGAATGCATTGAATAACATGCTGAGACGACCCTATACTGATCAGTTTGTGAACAGTGACGCGTTCCCACGAACTGTCACTGCCGGCAAGCTAAAAGCCGGAGAAAGGATCCTTCAGTGGGTTGTCTCACGAATCCTGCGCCCAAAGAAGGGAGGCCTCTCCAGAGTCGAACCGACCGAGGTTCATCTGATTTACATTCTGAAAAATATGATAAAAATCAACTGGCCGTACTACATTGCCAGTAGAATGTTTGGGCTACGTGACTCCGGACGAGGAACGGCGCTTGCCTACGGATCCTTCATTCAAGAGGTCCTGACTGCAGCTAACGTTTATCATCCGTCTTTCAAGTACACTTCCATCTCATCTGACAAAGAGTTCAGTACAAAAACCATGTTTATGATGGGATATCTTTGGTGCAATGAGCGGAGGATGTATAAGTTTATTCGGAGAGCAAATATTCCTGCAGATGATGATAGTGATGAAAGCGAAGACCAAGAAGATGAAGAAGAAAATGAAGAAGAAGAAGTCAGCCACGATGTGGATCACAATGGTGGAGATGATGATCCTCCACCCGTTGACACTCACGACTATTCGGACTCCGCTTGGGCTCAGCAGTCGCATTCAAATGAAGAAGATGCTCCACGCTGGGGTGGCTGGGGTGAATGGCAACACAAGGACTGGTCAACTCAACGTCAATTTTACCAGCCGTATTACCAAGATGAGGAAGAATCTCCTCCGTCCCCTCCACAACAAGCTGATTCTTCAGAACTGTTGGATATGATGCATAATATGCAGATAGCTCAACAGTCCTTCATGCAAGCTCAAGATGAGCGCTATGCTCATATCAACGAGCAAATTCAAGCCCAAAATGCGCGTCTCGACTCCTTCTCTACAAGCATGAATGACCGGTTTGCAACCTTTTCGGCTTCATTTGAACTTCAAGAAAAGTCAATCGACGAGAGTCTCAAGCATCTGAACGGTGTCACCGAATACCTATCATCTCTGGCTGACCCTTACAAAAACCCGGGAATTTGTTATCATCCAGGACACCGCCACTAGGACATAGACATTCACATGCATTATGTAGTTTGCATGTTATTTTGAATGTATCTCTATGTTTTACTTGTTTTCCTTATAAATGACTATTGCTCAGAAATGACATTGGTGTGTTACTATTATCTGTTTATGTTATTTCCTGTGAAATTTCCTTGATATTTTGAAAAATCACTCTGTCTCTCTTTTTGATGTTGTCAAAGGGGGAGAAAGGTGCACAAAGCAGGCAGGCAGACAAAAATGCCCACAACTAACAGTAGCTTTCTGCAGATAGCCTTAGATTACAAAAGAAAGGGGGAGTGTGGAAAATGTGTCAATATCGCATGCTGTTCGTCATGCTGAATTATACAGGTTGTCATCATCAAAAAGGGGGAGTATGTAAAGACAAAGAGTCAGACAACATACGATCGCAATTTTCGATGATGACAAAAGACCATCATGCACGTCTACAAACACATTATCCACCATATCCTTTTCTACGTTTGTCTAAACCTATTATAATGATCAAAAACATATGTGGACAAAGTGTAATCATGACGAAATGCATGAAAATCACAAAACACAGTTTTTTGCAGATTTGAAGGCCTTGAGTCGACCATAGGGGTCAGCTCAAAGCTCACGGGTCAGCGCAAAGCTCAGCAGAACTGAGATTGGTCAGCGCATGCTCCTTTGCGTCGACCATAAGGGTCGGCGCATAACTCACGGGTCAGCGCAAAAACTCCTTGCGTCGACCAGAAGTCAGCGCATGGCTTAATGAAGTAATCTTGGGTCAGCGCATAGAACCATGGGTCGACCATAAGGGTCGGCGCATCACTCACGGCTCAGCGCACGCCGACCTATGGTCGACCGCTCGTGCGTAAACTCAGTTTTCTGAGTTATTTCCAATGTTTGAAATTCTGTTATTTTTAATTGGTTTTGTCTGTTACTATATATAGAAGTTAAAACACTTTTATTAACCAACATTTGTCAATTTGTATTCAAGTGTTCAAGGAAACAAGAAAGAGTGAAAAAGGTGTCCAAGATTCATCATCTTCATCTTCAACATTTCACAACTCATCATCTGCAAACAATTACGTTTGATGTGGTTCGTGATCGAGCAAAGGTGATAAGGTTCGAAGCTGTGATCGAAGAATCCAGTTCGAGTTGAAGCTTGTGGCAGGTTCTTTCTTGAATAAAACCTTTAGGGTTTTGTCCTCCAATGCGGGTTTGTGTTTGGGGGTTTTTGCACAAATCGTCTTCAATATTCAGCCGAGCGAAGGTGATTGAGAAGAGGAAGTCTTCATCAGTCTAGTAGCGGATTCGGTGACATTGAAGTGAAGGATTCGGGTTCGACTCGTTGTGTTTGAGATCAGCCAGGCCGAGGGTTTGAAGAACGGAAGATTCTTCAACAAAGGGGCTGGAATCGGAGGTCTAGCATCAACGATCGAAGGTCTTGATTCATCTTGAATCAAGGAGCAAGGATAAGAAGCATCATTCAACACATTGGAAGTTCTGTTGTTTACATGCTTTGCAATCCTTGTATAAACGATTAAATTTCACAGGTGATATCTAATTAATCATCTCAATTCTATTTTTAGAATTGAGGGCAGACGTACCCCGAAGCGAGGACGGCGGGGGAACTGCCTCATCAAATCTCTGTCTTCTTTAATTTTCTGCATAATCTGTTTTTCAGCTTAAAAATTAAGTGATTTTAGTTTAAGCAATTTTACCAAACGTTGATATAAGTTGAGTAAGAGATTGAAACTGTTGTTTGAATACAAAGTACAATAGTGTATTGTACTAGATAAATTTGAATTACTTACTCAACTCAAATATCTCTTGGAGTGTATGCACACCAAGTGTTTGTAAATTTGCATAAGCCAAAGTTGTCTTAAGTTTACATTCAGTTTTATCTGGTATTTTGGATCATTGGAACTAGGCTTGCTAGTTAGTGAAATATATCAATTGAGTGTGCAAATTGTGTAGTGATTAGTATTTCATTTTATCTCAAATCCATTAGCTTAACGCATATCCGGTTTTCCAATAACGGTTCGTTTTAGACTAATTTTTCCTCGGCTGCTTCCGCACTTAAAAACAATTTTAAAACCAATTTTCTTTTAAATTGGTAGCGCCGACTCAAGATTTTAATTGGGATCTATTCAACCCCCCCTTCTAGATCCGTGCCATAGTCTAACAATTTGGAGCTCACATAAAAAGTTAAGCAAGGTGGAATATTGAGATATATGACTTAACACTTAGAAAACATTTCAACATGTTGAAATTCGCAAACTTCCACCTCAAAATTCACCATGATCCAAGTCCCAAATGGAAAAGTGTCCAACATTAAAGTTATTCCCCTTGATTTAAGATTTCCAAAGAGTCTTATTTCATGCATTTTGGATGAGGTTTGCTAGGGTTGCGCATGGTCTTAACAGGTCTGCATCAAGTGGAAAAATCAAATGTCCAAAACTCCATTTCACATTCCCTTGCCATTCAAGCATCATTTGAACTTCAGTACAATTGCAATTGGATCAAAATGGATTGATTCATGGGCTTGTACACTCTCATGCAAGCTTGTGCATGACATTGCCAAATTTAGCAAATTTTCAAGTGTGCAATTATCAATCCCAAATGCTATAAATACAAGGCCTCTGAGCTCATTTCAAACACACCTTGTGCACTATCTTTTCCCCCCAATTGAAAACCTCACAATTCAAAGGAAAACCTGAGAGTTTTCAACTTGAAAATTGAGTTTGAATCTCACTGTTTGGAGATTCAAAAACTCCAGGATCCAAAGCTTTGTTCCATTGCCAAACCACATCTGTAAGCTCCTCGAGTGTGATCAAGTCAAGTTTGAAGCAAGCAAGATCCATTTCTGCATGACCAAAAAATATTGATCCAAAAAATATGAGAGTTTCACCAAAAAAAATTAAATAAAATCCTCTTTCATATTTTGAATTAAAATTATTTTTTGGATCATTATTAATATTTTTCATGATTTAATTGATTTTGTGAATATTTTTAATTGTTTAAAAATACTTTTAAGTTTCCAAAAATTCTGAAATTTTTTCTCCAAGGTCCTTTGACCTTGTTTGACCTATGTTAAATCTCATGGCCATTTCTTTGGTGATTTGATGAGATTTTAGGAATTTGACAAACCATATTTAATTTAATGCATTATTTTTAGTATTTTTAAATTGAATAAATGCCAAATAATTTTGTTGAGCCATTTTAATTGTTTGTATAAGTTTATGTGTTGTTGGGCCTTGGTCAAGGTTGATTTGATTTTGCTAGGTTAAGATCATTGGATTTAGGGGATCGATGGAATGTATATTCCATCTCCCAAAATGAATGAATGATCTTAATTTGGTAAAAGTCCTCATTTGTCCAATTTGAGTTTTGATATATTCCCCTCCCTCTTCATCTAATTCCCCTTCTTTATGCATCCATTTCATTTGGCCTATGATATCTCAAGGTCCTAAGGCTAGTTGATTGAAAAATCAACATAAGTATAGATGAGATTAGGCCACCTCTTTTGCATATTCTTTTTGTGTGTGGTATGTTTCATGAGCATAGTCCATTATACTATGTCTCTAACATGCATTAACACCAAAATTCTATTGCCCGACCTCAAATAGTTGTGACTTCTACATAAGTCCAATTACGATTGCTTAACATAGCGCTAAATTTTTGACACAAAAAGGCATATCATTCTAGTTAGTGAGATTGTAAGTCTCCCCTCTTTCATGGTATTGTGTGGAAACTTGGCCTTTTTTCCTTCCTTTGGAAGATGTCTTGGTCCAAGGATCCATGCTTGTGATAAGTGGGTTGAGTGTTCTCCAAAGAATGACTTAAAAAATAAAAAAAATAAAAAGCAATACTAACTTCTAATTCATTAACAACTAACATTTAATTTCAAGCCATTTACTTTTAATGCCCTTTAATTTTAAGCTTTATTCATTTGTCATTATTAATACCATTCTAATTGTTTATATTAATTCCAATTTCACTTTGTCCACTTGGACCATATTGTGTGATATATCTTGTTTCTGCATATTTTGTTTTCTTGTGTGGTCGTTGACCATTAATGTACATAATAAGAACAAAAACCCTAAAAAACTTTTGTGTGGACTGTTGGTTTGATCTTGGACAATTGGACTTAGAATTTAGATAACATCCCTATGCAAAAGGACTTGGCCAATGCCAACTTTCAAATAACCAAGTGCTTGCAATTTGAAACTTCATCTGATACATCATTGAAGATCCATCTGAATTCATCTGCAACATGATAATTGTGAAGCTGTTATTTTGAACCTATGACTTGTGGAATTCATCTGCTACATAGGCCAATTTGAAGAAGATTATGGAGTGGCTAAAGCTTGGATGTGACTATATTTATTTGATGCCTTGCTCTTCAAGTTAATATGTTATGCATATTGTTTGTTGCTTGATTCTAATGTCCAAGGGAATTTGGGTATCTATATGGCATTCTTGCCTATTGGATTGCAGCTCATTGGTCAAATCTTTTCAACTCTTAACTTTTAAATTTATGCTTAGGGTTAGTCTCTTCATCTCCTCCCCATCTCTTTAATTTCAAAATCTCTCCCTCCTTTTAAAAACTTCTTTGCTTGTGCTTGTCTTTTTTTAACTTAGACTCTTTGCAAATTAGAAACTTTAGCCTTATGCCATTGCATTTCAAAACTTCTTTTGTTAAATCAAACTTGTAAATATACTTAACTATACTTGACTTAAAATTTTCAAAAAGCCAAAAAGAATTAACTCATTCAAACCATTTTTAGGCCTTTGTGCCTTTTAAACCTAACTTTTGCTAAAAGCAATGCACCCACTTTGAAATTTCTATCACGAACTACGAGGTTTTGATCCCTCATTCTTATGTTGGTATTTAGGCACAAGTCTGAAGGTCTTGTCAAACACAAAAATATAATTAATAAATTCTTTTCTCATCCCCCTATTCTATTTGTTTGTAAACACCACTTTGTACAAAATACATATGCACACAAGAAAGGGCTCCCTAGGAGTACCTAGGACATTTTGGGTGCTAACACATTCCCTCTGTGTAACCAACCCCCTTACCTGTAATCTCTGGCATTTTATTAGTTTTGATTTGAAAACTTCTTATTTTTTGGTTTTGTTTGTACTTTTCCCTTTGGGAAATGATCTTCATGGTTCCATTTCGATGAATCACATGATCATTTCCCAATTTCAAATGCATAGCTTCATGTTATACTTTCAGCATCACTCATGATCATTTTTTGACCTTATTACATCATCTCATTGACCTATGACATGCCCATGCAAGCATGCACTTTAATTTCTATTTTTGGCCAAAATTCAAAAGGTGTGAAAAGCAATGGACATGGCTATAAATACATGCCCTTGGTGATCAGAATTTAGATCTTCTTGCCCAAGCTTCATCCGCATTCTCTCCCAAACCTCATTGAAAGGCTAATCTTGAATATTTCTTGAGAAACTGAGTTTCAATTCTCATTCTGTTTTGGAATTGAAACCCTAAGAGTCCAAGCTTTTTAATCATCAATATCATCTCCTGCAAGCTTCTAGAGTCAAGCCAAGCCAAATTTGAAGCAAGATCAAGCTAATTTGAAGCTCCTCGAAGGTGAGATTTCAGAAACTTTTCTTCTTCGATTCTCCCTCATTTTTCATCCATTTTGATTGATTGTTGGTTTGCTGAAGTCCTACCAATATAGGCAATAAGATTGAGTTTCTTTGAGATCAAATTGAAGTAACTCAGATCATGATCCTCAAAATTCAAATCCCTGTATCTCTCAATATATTGGAATTAGAGAGAATTGATGCCAGATTCGAGCTCTTGAGCATTTTTTCTTTAAAATCATGATCTTGTTTTTCATTTTGGTGATGGTTGGTGGTCATCCAATCCGGTGAGGCTCACCAGAGAAGATGAACGAAGCCCTAGCTCCGATGGTGTGTTGGCGCGTTCCCAACCCTTTGATCCATTCAAAATGTTTTAATCTTGACCATTGGTTCTGATTACCATTGGTGTGACGCGTTTGAATTGGTCTATCATGGATATCGTGCGTGTGGTCATCAGATATGCCACCTTAATTAATGAGGGAGATCTGATGGCCCTTAATTTTTTTAATTTATTTATATTTTTTGATATTTCATTTAATATCTTTATTTTGTTTAATTCATATTAATTTCATTTTTAATCCAAAAAATATGGGACTTTCACCAAAAATCTTTAAATATTTTTCTCTTCCATATTTTGGACTAAAATTATTTTTTGGATTAATATTGGTATTTTTCATGAATTAATATTTTTGTACATATTTTTAATTGTTTAAAAATACTTCTGACTTTTAAAAAATAGTGAATTTTTTTGTCTAAGGTTATATGACCTTGTTTGACCTAGGATAAATTCATTGGCCATTTATTTGGTGTTTTGAAGGGATTTTAGGTTTTGACCAAATTTAAATGCATTTTAATCCATTTTTAAATTGATTTTTAATTGATAAAATGTGTAAAAATATTGTTGAGCCATTTTTATGGTCTTGTGATGTTTGAATTTCTATTTGGGCCTTGGTCAAGGTTGATTTGACTTTTGTTGGATTAAAACCATTAGATTTAGGGGATTGATGAAATGTACATTTCATCTCCCAAAATGAATGGATGGTTTTGATTTGATGAAATTCCTCCCATGATCAATTTGTGTTTCTATCTTCCCTCCCTCTTCATCTTCATCCCTATTATTTCTCATCCCTCCATTTGACAAACGAAATCTCTAATGTCTAAAGGCTAATTGGTTCATCAATGACCTTATGTCAGATGAAGCAATATAAGTGGGACTGAGATATGTCCTGCCCATTTTCTTTTAGTGTGTGGTATGTTTTAGGAGTTTGGTTCTTTGTACCAAATTTATAACATGCATTAACACCTATATTTTTATTGCCCGACCTCATATAGTTATGACTTCTACATAAGTCTAATTATGATTGCTTAACATAGAGCTAAATTTGACCCTCAAGGCATAACATTCTAGTAAGTGGGATTGTAAGTCTCCCATTCTTCATGGCATTGTGTGAAAACTTGACCTTTTTTACTTTCATGAGAGCTAGTGGCATACTTGTTGAATTATCCAAGTTGGAGTCGTTCTCATGGAAGATGTCTTGATTTAAGGATTCATACTTGTGAATGAATGGTTGAGTGTTATCCAAAGAATGACTTAATCAATTAAAACTCAACACTAACACTTGACTAACCATTTACTAACTCTTACTCATTATGCTTTTACTTTCAAGTCATTTATCTTAAGCAATTTAAATTTCAGTCATTTATCATTCATTGTCATTTACATTTCATGTAACTTGTTTATGTTTCAAGCCCTTTTCACTTTGCTCTTTTGAGCCATATTTTGTGATTTTATATATTGTTTGTTTGCTTTTTATTTTGTTTATGGTCTTAGGACCTTAAAACATTTAATAACAACAAAAACCCTAAAAAACATTTGATGGACTGTTGAACTTGATCTGAACTTCTGGACTTAGAATTAGGCAGCATTCCCTGTGCTAAAAGGACTTGGCCAATGCCAACATTTTGAGACTGAGCCATGTTGAATTAAGCCTTCATCTGATGCAAGACCTTGAAGATCTCTTTGATTCATCTTCTACTCTCTGTCTTGGTGCTTAATTGCTTATTTTATTATTGCTTATGTTTGATGTTTTGTTCTGAGTTGATCAAGGAATATTTCATCTGATACATTGGAAGATAATAAAGACTACTAGCTATTGGAATACTTGCTTGGATGTGGCTATCTTTATTTGATGCCTTGATCTTCATGATGTCTGAATATTGCTCATTGCTTATTGATTATTGCTTGATCCAAGTCCAAAGGAAAATGGGCTTCTATATGACATTCTTGTCTGTTGGATTGCATCCCATTTGTCAGATCTTTTCAACTTTTAACTTCTAATTTGTGCTTAGGATAACCTCTTCATCTCCTCTCACTTCTTAAATTTGAAAACTTCTCCCTCTTTTAAAAAAAAATCTTTGCTTGTGATTTCAAACTTATACATGTTTTAATGATTAGAAAATTTGGCCTTATGCCATTGAATTTTCGAACTCTTTCTTAAATCAAACTTGTCAATAAATTTAACCATATTGACTTAAATTTCAAAAGACAAAAAGAACTAATAACTCCATTCAAAATTTTGGCCTTTTGTACCTTTTCTTGTTAAACTCTTGTTAAAAGCAATTCACCAAGTTATTTGAAATTTTTACCAAGAACTACGGGGTTTTGATCCCTCATTTTTATGTTGGTACATAGGCATCAGATCGAAGGTCTTGTCAAACACAAAAATATAATCAATGAATTCTTTTCTCATCCCCATACTCTATTTTATCAAACATAATTTATACCAAAGACACATGCACACATGAAAAGGGGCTAACTAGGAGTACCTAGGACACTTTGGGTGCTAACACATTCCCTCTGTGTAACCAACCCCTTTACTTGTAATCTATGGCATTTTATTAGTTTTGATTTAAAAACTTCTTATCTTTGGGTTTTGTTCATACTTTTCCCTTTTCCTTTGGAAACAATAAAAGCACTGTGGCAACTCTTGTTTTATTGACGTTAAGCTTATCCATAGCTTGATGGTCATGAATTTTCCGCTACAGTAATAAAGTGGCGACTCTGCTGGGGAGTAGTCCTAAGTGGGTTTAGCCTACTTTTTATGTGTATATTTTTATATTTGATGTTTGTATGTTGTCTGTGTGATATAACCTATCTGTTGTACTTGGTGATCTCTATGTGGTGAGATAAGTTCCAACCCGAACTTGAGTGCAATTAAGATAAGAGGATGGTATAGTCATGTTCAACTTGTGTGGAGTAGTCCTTAACAAGTTAGCTTGAGATCCATATACTAAGTGGAGACCTCTTTAGAGTTACTGATGTTACGCAAGTTATTTGTGGATAGACATTACTTTCTCTGATTTGGGGTCCGAGAAGCGGAGGATCGTAGAACATTTAACCCAATTTAGCTTATTTAGGACATAGTGCGGAGACTGTTCAGGTGTAGACTTGATAACAGTTGTTACGCGATACTACATCCAGACGAGTTTCTCTGGAGAATATTATGGGTTGATGAGTCAGTCATCCTAACCTATAATATTCGATAGATGGGATCAAGACTCTGGGAACTTTCTAGAACATTATCTACAGGTTTTTATCCTTAGTACACTCCTTTGGGATGGTTCTTAACTTGGCTCCATGATCGGGACTCACAACAAACCCTTTGATTCTCGATTGACCCGGTCAAGTCTTGTCAATATCAATGGAACTTGGGTGTTGATAAGTTGAAAACCATAATCCACAAAAATGTATGATTGATCTTGATGATGACTTGATCCATCCATTGACCTTTGTTTGTGTTTTCCTTGTGTGTGATCCCCTGTGTGTGATTGTTGCATTCCTGTATTCATGCAGATCATAACATTCATCACAGAAAAATAAATTTCAAGGAAACTAAGGTCTCATTTGCAAATATTTGCAGACCATGGTTTATGGATGAAGGAACACTAAGAAGTACAATTTCAGATGTCCTGATTTGAAAGAGCTAAGGAAATTTTCATCTTTTGTATTAAATCCCTTGGACTTCAAGCAACCTCATGGGAAGCTTTTGTCTGTATTATCTACTGATGTGGTTGAAGGACTTCTGAGTATTTTGGTTTAGCTCTACGATCCTCTCTACCGGTGCTTCACTTTTCCTTATTGAAGCTAACAAAAATATACCCGAACGTATCGCACGCTCGAACATACAACAGAGTCGCCATCAAACTTTATTTATCCCCGAAGGGAAGGGAAAACATCGATAAAACCCGGGGGAAAGAGATATATTGGATAAGGAAGTCGGTTATGCAAAGGGAGGGTATTAGCACCCCAAACATCCATGGTACTCCAAGGGAACCGTTTTGATTGTTCTCGCTCGAATAGGTGTTAGCTAAAGATTACTCGCAAAAGAAAGGGGAAGGAAGAGATAGATAGGGTCCTCGGTGAGGATTAAGGCCCTCATGCCTATGTATCCTTATAGTGCAATGAGGAATTCAGAGCTCCGTAGTTCGAAAAACTAATGGGGGACATAAAAAGAAGAGTGATCAAAGGTATGGTCTAAACCAAAGGATAATATGATTTAAACTCCAACAAGGGGTGAAAATGTGAAACCAAGAGTAAAACATGTATGAACCAACAAGTGAGGGGTCTAAGACATGGTATCACTGTATTAGAATAAGCGAAAAGAAAGGGTTGCCTACACACGTCTGCAAAGTAAGTAAGGAGATGTTTGTCTAAGCTACAAAGTCTGACAAGACAAACAACTCGGCTCTTGGTTCACAAAAAGGGGTACACGATGAAGCACAAAGGTATAGTGTATTTGGCTCAAAGAATAGGGTATATCACATGGAGTGAATGGAGGTAGAGTATGAAGGTATCATGGAAATGAATGGAGTGAAGTGACCGAAGCCACATAATAGAGTATCTGGTGATAAGTGTTTGGAAAGGTATAGTTTGAAACCGAAAGTCAAGGTATATTGGAATCCATGGGAGAAATGGAATTTGTACCATAGAGGGAAAGGTGGCATGAACCACAAGTGAGGGGTCTAAGACATGGTATCACTATATTGTTGGCCGAAAAAGAAGGAATTAAATGTTTGGGTACAAGCCAAACAACTCTAGGTACAAAAGTGGACTATTCATTAAGCATCCTAAAAGGGTGGGTATGTATGGAATTCCAAATAAAGTGTATTTTTGATGTCAAAGGTATAATATGTCACCGGGTGAACGGTTGATGATCGAAGGTAGATAATGAATTGTGAAAGATATGAATGGTGCCCTAAGGCGGAAGAGGAATAATTAGAAGTATGCTCGCCAAGGATTCACATCCTCGTGCCTACGTATTCTCATTGTGCAATGAGAAAATCAGAGCAATCGCAGTTCGGAACTACGAACATAAAGGAAAGGAAAAAAAGTGTTTGTCTAAGCACCAAGGACTGATATGACAAACAACTAAAGGAGTATGATTGAAGTGATTAACAATTATAACTCATACCAACAGAATGGTAACATAGGAATCCATAAAGGCAAACTACCTTTGAATCAAAGAGTAAACAGACAGGCCGACGAGTGAGGGGCCCGAGGCATGGTATCACTGTCGTTGAATGACTGGAAACAAAGAGAAGTAACTATACGATAATAAGCCAAACAACTCTTGATACACAGATGGATATTTCATTAGGTCATCCTAAAAGGGTGAATATGGAATCCAAAAGGAAGTATTGATTGGCACAAGGAAACATATATCACTTGCTGGGGAACAAACAATTTGAGATCAAAGAGAAGAAGTATCTTGGATCCATGAAGGAATAAACTCTAAACTGAAGAATAAAGGTAAACCAACAAGTGAGGGGCCCGAGGCATGGTATCACTGTAGTGGAATAACCAAAACAAAGGAATTAAGTGTCTGGGTACAAGCCAAACAAGTCCCGATTCACAAGACGGACTGTTCATTAGGTGTCCTAAAAGGATGTGAATGGAATCCAAGGAACAATGATATTTGATCTCAAAAAGCTGGATTTGATTGATGAAAGAGTGATGGACTAATAAATAGGGTAGCTCGCGAAGAAACCGAGTTCTCCTACCTATGTACCCTCATTGTGCAATGAGGAAATCAGAGCTTTCGTAGTTCAACCCACTAGAGCTGAAAAGAAATTGATTTGAGGCAAGAAGAAATGGATGATTGAGATTGAAATGATTAGAAATGGAATGATTTAGAATTTAATGGAAAGAAGAATGGATAGACTTGATAGTTACTGGATAAGAATCAGACTAAAGTCTACGGGCAAAGGTGGATACGATAAGAAACGAGTCAAACGTCTTGCACCCAAAGATATCCAAAACGAGTGTAGGAAAGCTCCAGTCTCATTCCTTCTTTACCATTTAAGGTTCGTGGCATGTAATTCTCGTCTTAACTTCAAGTGGGAAGAGAAGAATCTATATAGTTATTTTTTGCAATGATGAAGACCTTATCAATCGTTCGATTTGAATTGTACTAAAGTCTATGAATAGAGGTGAATACGATGAGCGTTGGGTCATACGTCTCATATCCAAAGGTACTTGGGATGGGCGTTGGAATACTCCAGTCCGACTCCTTCTCTATTGCTTAAGGCTCGTGTCACACTCTTCTAACTTCATGGGTGTTGATGTGCTTGAATAATCTGTTGCTTGGTATGACTCAGGATGCCTTGATTGAAGATCTTGTCTTGAGGCCTTGAGCTCCACAGCTTGGAAGAAAAGTCTTATTAAGTGACCAAGCGTCTTCTGGTCACTCAATTTAGATTGTGGGATTATATAAGTTCAAAGGATTTAATTAATCAAAATTGATTTTGATCAATTTAATCATGGGTTTTGTTTTATTGTTTTAGGGAACTAAGTTTGGATCTAATCAAAGTTAGTAATTGTTAGAAACTATCCTAAGGGATCATGCATTAGAAATTTATTAAAGATTCTAGGTTAGAAGTCCTAAGGGAGCATGTACATATTGGTTAAAATATTGATTAAAATTCTATGTTAAGTCCTAAAATTTTAAGGAAATGATTGAATTCTAACCCTAAGGGGAGCATGCAATTCTAACACAAAAATACCAAAAATAAACCCATAAGGGCAAATGGTCATTTACCAAAAATATGTCTAATTTTATGGTCCAAAGTTGATTAACCTAATGTTTAGAAATTAACCTAATGTTGAGAAATATCAATATCCTAAATTTAATCAAGCCTAAATGGTTCCTAATTAGAAAATTCTAAATAAATCCCTAATTAAATTTCTATTTAAAAGTCCTAATTAATTCTAATGAAATTCTAATTAAATCCTAATATGCTAATTAAATCCTAAATCAAGATTTATTAACCTAATTAAGCTAACAATCTAATTAGCATCTAATATTATCCTAATTGATCTAATTGCGAAGAAAAACAATTAAGAAAAATAAAAGAAATGTAATTAAATGGGTGGTGTAAACTAGGAAATGGGGTGAGAAACTGAAATGACTAACTAGGCTTTAGGCGAGCCCAACGATAATTTTTGGTGCAAAAAGTACACTCCAAAAATGAGGGTGGGGTGTGAAATAGAAAAGCCACATGGGTTGCGTCTGAGCCCATCACCACTTCAATCGTTTATTGGGGGTGTGTTAGCAAAATGCAAGGTGAATCAGAATAAATACCAATGGGCTTTGCTAAACCCAAATCTCATTTCTTTCAAAAGCCACTGGGGGGTGTATTGTCAACAGTGGTGTATGAAGCATAATTCAATGGGCTTGAACATACTAAGCCCAATCCCTCAACTCTGTTGACTTGTTCAAGTCAACAAATTCAAATTGGTTTTCACTACACGCTCAATCTCTCAACTCTATCTCACCGTCCCTCCACCGTGAGCCACCGGGCCGACGACTGTCGCCAGCAATGGTGGCGGCCTATCCTAGATAACCACCACCATTGGATGCACAAAGCTATGCTAAACACGAATATGGAAACGAAATTGGGAAATGGTTCTCGGATTGGTCGAATCGAGCCTAAATAGTGGTAGAACCCTAGCCTCTCTAAGTCAAATTAAATGGCGTTGATCCTGAATTAACCTCTAACACCATAGGGCTTTCACTTCCTATCCTCAATGCTACACTCTGGTATACTCAAAGCAAGAAAACATCACAGAAGAGAAACGGACTTACCGGAGAAGACGATCGGAAAACTTCAGCAAGTGAGTTCTTGATCTTGATTTGCACTCTTGTTATTCCTCCTTCTTCTTCTTCTTCTGAATTCGAGAATGGATAAATGAGAATGCAGTGGTTTAGCTCAATCAAAATTGAAGCTTCAATGGCTTTTTGAGAGAGAAATGGAGCTCTGGTGAGGGAGAGGGAATGAATTGCAGAATGAGAGAATTTCTCAGCAAAGTGTTCAAGGTCCTCAATAGATGATAGTGGAGTTGTTTAAATAGAGAGGAGGTTAGGGAATTAGATAGGTTTGGAACCAGGTTTAGATTCAGTTGGCCTTAAGTTCGGAGTTAGTTAATAGTGACTCACTGAGTTGGGATTAAACTCAGTTAGTTAATGAATGAGAACTCAGTTAGTTAGGTTGGTTTTAATTGATTAATGACTTAATGAAATGAACTTTAAGTGGCTGTTGTAGGTTAGGCTTAGGTTACATTCATGTTGAAATGATCTTGATGACTTGCTACTCATGTTGCAGGTTGAAAAATTAAGTGACTTAGTTTTGGTTTGAAGTGATGGATAGTTTGTAGTGTGAGTGTTAATAGACTGTTGTAGCAGGTAACATTAGAGCTAGGCGATGAAGCCATTAGACCAAAGATAACTTGTTGAACTGGTAACTATTAAGGGCAAGTGTGGTTGCGCTTTGGTTTGCTGCAGTTTACTCTGAATGAATGTGGAACCATTGTGCTTGATGTCATGCCCTTGGTGACATTCCTTCATGTTGAATCAGGTAGAATATGTCGCACTGCTACCATATTCCCTGTTGTACCATAGTCTACAACTTGCTTGTCTTTTTCCTTGTTCATGGTGCCCTTTGTTGATGTGCATGGCCATTGATGGATTTGATTGTGGACATTGCAGCTGGTGTGCAAGCACAGGTGAAGCAGGAATAGGTCATATGGAGCAAGACATTGGCCCCTCAATGCTGCAATTGATGATGATGACATGATGAATTTGATGGTTCTACTATAGGTCAGGACCATCGCAAGGAGTCTTCTTATGTTAGAATGTCTCATTGAACTATTGGCGTCAAGATTGATGTGGTATGCTTTCCCAAGTTCCTACCTGACCAAAGTTCCTGCAGCATGTTAGTGGGCTCTTTGGTTTGTGCTGCATGTCAACAACTTGCATTCAGTGGCTAATTCCAACGTGATTTTACCCTTGGTAGATGCATTTCCATTGTAACATATGAATGTGGTAGCAGTAGGCATTGCCCTCGCCCATAGTTTGGCCTGTAGGTTTGTCATGAAGCTTGCAGCAGGCTCAATTTGGCTTTGTGAAGGTTGGTGGTTCTTTGAACCTTGATCAATGGTTCAGGTGGTGCATTGCTTCTGTTATGTTTTGGTCTTGACTATGTTTCATGGCTTGTGTTATGGTTGAGTTGCAGGGTAACAAACATGTAGGTGACAATACATTGTATGCTGCCATGTGCCTACCATTTGATTTCCTGCTACATAAGTTAACCTTGCCATATTGCAGGATGAATGGCTTGTTGTAGGAATCACCCCTGTTATGGTGAGTTTTAAGTAGCTAAAGGCATTGCTTTGTCAAATATATCATGCCAGGCTTGTGGAATGTAATGTATGGTTGGTTTACATGTTTGGATTGTGATGTTGAATTATTAGCCTGGTGGTGGTGTGATGTAGGAATGCAATTTTCGTGCTTGCATTACTCAATCATGCATTTCAAATCAGGTTAGTCTTCAAGGTCTGGCTTAAATCTACCCATGTTTGTGCATTGGGTTTTATGAGATCATGTTTGGCAAGTTGTTTACAGGATGGCACACTGCTAGCAGGGCTTGGTTTAGTCTCACAAATGAACATGATGCACTAATGCTTCAACTGCAGCAGGCATTGCAGATTGGTCTGTGTATTGTTTTGTTTCTTTTGGTGATTTTTGACATGTTATGAAAGCGTTTGGTTGTGTGGGCATGTTGCTGCATATAGGTTCCCAGGTTGCATCTCCCATGAGCCATCACTACCATAAACTGCAAGTGTGAGCATGTTCAGTTGGTTATCAACTGGTTATGGCAAAGCAATATGGTGTAGCAGGATATCATATGGGTAGTTGCAGCAGCAGGGCCAGCATAATGCACTCCTATTGGCTAGATCATGTATCTCCATGGTTTTGTTGAACATGTGTAAAGTTCTTGTTGCAGCCAAAGGATATGAGCAAAGGACAATCCTTGGACATTGGTTAGGGGCAGGCTAAGGGCAAAGGTCAATGGTTCAACAAAAACCAAAATGACATGGTGTACCACATGTATTACTTGCAATACAAGCAACCAAGAAAAACATCAACAAGCATGAAGATTGGATGATACATTGAAGCAAAAGGGTCGGGCCAAGTTTGGATAGTCAAGAGCAAGTGAGGGTTGACTTTGGTCAAAGTTGACCAAAAAGTCAATTGTTGACCAAAGTCAACAAATGGTCAAAATGCATTTTCTTGTATTTTCTTTGTAAATGGACGATGAATTGTTGATTAGGGTGAAATTTAGGGTTTTTGGATTTTTGGTTGAGTTTGGTCAAAGTTGACCAAAAAGTCAAATGTTGACCAAAGTCAATAATTGGTCAAAATGCCAAACTTTGTATTTTCTTATGTAGAATCACATGCAATGGTTTAAAATGACGTGAAATGGATTGAAAAAATGGTTTTAAAAATGATTGGAAATTGGTCTCACAATTGGTTTAATCATGACTTGAATGTTTAACTTTGAAAAGAAATTAACTTGACTTGGTAATATATGTTAACAAGGCCAAGGGCACAAGATTTGGGTTTAATTGGAATGTCCTTGAATCAAATAGCATGACTAGCAATTGGCTTGAGATACTAGAAGTTTGGTTGTTTGGATGACCAAAACCATAGATGTGTCCATAATCCCATGAATAACATCATGACCTTGAGACCCACAACCAATGCCCATAGGAGACCACAATAGGATTGGACCAGGTTCATTTGATTCACCAACTCCCTAATTAGGGTTTCCCTGAGGCTTACCCCTCAAGCAAGTTTCTTGAATCAAGCCATAAGTTCCAACCATCAACCTTCCAGTATGTGAACCTGCATTAGGGTTTTGAAGGCCAAGACAAAGCCTAGGGAAGCTCCATGAGATCATACCTTGAGAAATTAGGGTTTTGAAGACCCTGGAAGATTGCCTGGTGAAGCTTTTGTTGCAATCAAACCTTCACCACCATTATTAGGGTTTCATATCCCCCATGCTGGAGACATGGTTAGCCCATGTCCTTGGGTTTTGATATCCACACAAACCCTAGCTTTATAAGCCCAAGTTTCTTCTGAATCCATGAGGAATGATGCATGTGGGTGAATTATGAATGTATGCAAGTGATCTCCTGACCAAGTGATTGGACTAAGGGGAGGGTAAATTTTAGGGTACAACAGTTGCCCCTATTTAATCTTCTTGAACCTGAATACCAGAATTGCGGGAGCTTTTCGAGTATTCAAGGTGGAAGGTGATTAAATACCTATGTGCCCGAAATTTGCCCAAACAGGTGGTCGAAGGTCTATCACCAGTGTAGGGAAGATGCTCTATGTAGTGCATGATGTATGTTTATTTTTTGTGATGCATGTTTGTCTGCTTATTTGTCATTTGTAGGGATATGTCTTTATTGTGATGGGAACTCTTACTCGTCATCGGGGATTAGAACATAATTGCCGAGAAGTTTAATTGGTGCTGACACTGTCATTGAGGAATTTTCTGCCTGTTAAGGAACACTGAAAGGCCGGAACCCACATGGTGTCCCAGCTGATTGGATGTCACAGGTATCCAAGTAAAACTACTGTTGAGTCACCGGTCACCTATCAGGTTTATCGGGTTTTAACAGTAACGCAAAGTGTTTCTCTTTAGTGTAGCTTTTTATTATTCCCCAAAATTTTAAAGTATTATGTGAGTAAGACAAGCCAATTATTTTGCATACAAAACATAGAATAAAATGTTTGATGGAATAACTGAATTTTATTGATATGGAATCTATACATATGGCGAGTACAAGGATGCAGACGCCCTTAATGAGGATGTTGCAAAAATTGAAAAAATAATTGAAATTGCAATAGGAAATATTTTTGTATGATTTTCTCCATTGATTACAACATTGGCCTCATTCTACCGTATAACCTGTATCCCCAAAACCTTGCTTTGACTGACGGTGATTGAACCGGTCCTTGACCCTCTGATGTCTAGCTTGTAGCGTATGGGCTCAAGGGTCGTAGTCAATTCCTTTATCCCTAACTTTTGCCTGGATCTTTTGATTCTTTTCGTCCACCGGGATGCTCTTTTTTGCCTAAGTCGCCCTTTCGGGTTTTCGGCTTAGCGAGCTTCATATGTGTTCCCTAACTTTTGCATGGACAAATCATTTTTTTGGTCCATCGGGATATCCATTTTTGCCTAGATTCACCTTGCGAAGGTTAATCTAGCGGGCTTTCATAATTTCTTTTTAGGCATAATATTTTTTGCCTATGCCTGCATTCACTGGCGAAGGAAAATCTTCCCCATCCATTGTTGTGAGGATTAAAGACCCACCTGAGAAGTCCTTTTTAACGACGAAAGGTCCCTCATAGTTAGGAGTCCATTTGCCTCGCGAATCTGAGTGAATGGAAGAATACCTCTTGAGCATGAGTTCTCCAGCGCGGTACACGCGAGGAAGAACCTTCTTGTCAAAAGCTTGTTTGAGACGTCTTTGGTATAGCTGACCATGACAGACGGCCATCAAACGCTTCTCTTCAATCAGATTCAGCTGGTCATACTGGGATTGAACCCATTCAGCTTCATCAAGATCAACTTCCATGATGACCCTGAGTGAAGGAATCTCAACTTCCATCGGTAGGACAACCTCCATTCCATAAACCAGAGAGTATGGAGTTGCACCAGTGGATGTGCGGACCGAGGTTCTATAGTCGTGCAGAGAAAAGGGTAACATCTCATGCAAGTCCTTGTATGTCTTGCCATCTTCTAGATAATTCTCTTGATATTTTTGTTAGCTGCTTCTACGGTGCCGTTCATCTTGGGCCGGTATGGTGAAGAGTTGTGGTGTTCGATCCTAAATTCTCACACAATTCCTTCATCATAGTGTTGTTGAGGTTACTGGCGTTGTTAGTGATGATCTTACTAGGTCTTCCATAGCGGCTGATTATCTCTTTCTTGATAAACCGGGTAACCACTTGTCGAGTGACGTTGGCATACGAAGCAGCTTCGACCCATTTCGTGAAGTAGTCAATAGCGACTAGGATGAATCGATGTCCATTGGAAGCTTTGGGCTCTATCATCCCAATCATATTGATGCCCCACATAGAAAAGGGCCATGGAGAAGTTAGAACATTCAATGGAGTTGGTGGCACGAAGATCTTATCACCATATATCTGGCACTTATGGCATCTTTTCACAAAATTGTAGCAATTAACCTCTATTGTCGTCCAGTAATAACCAGCCCGCAGGATCTTCTTGGCCATAGCAGGACCCTTCGCATGTACACCCTCGCAACCCTCATGTATGGACTTTATGATTGTACTAGCTTCGTGTCTATTCACGCATCTGAGTAGTACGGCATCATAATTCCTCTTGTATAGTACATCACCATTTAGGAAGAACTTGGAAGATAGTCTTCTCATAGCTTTCTTATCGGTAATGGATATACCCTCGGGATATTGTTATTTCTCCATAAATGTTTTTATGTCGTAGAACCAAGGCTTATCATCAGGATCAACCTCGATTGCTAGACAATGTGCTGGTTCTTCTAAGTGGTCAATCTGGATGGACGGTGCTTCATTCTTCCATTTGACTTTGAACATAGATGCCAACGTGGCTAGAGCGTCTCCTAACTGATTTTCTTCCCTAGAAATATGGTGAAAAGAGATTTCATCAAAAAAGGGTATCAGTTTTCAGATATGCTCTTTATAAGGTATCAACTTGCTCTCCCGAGTCTCCCAATCGCCTTTTACCTGACTGATTACCAGAGCTGAATCACCGAATACCTCAAGAATCTTGATTCTCAAATCGATTGTCGCCTCTAAACCGTAGATACATGCTTCATATGTTATCGTGTTATTAGTGCAGTCAAAACACAATCTAGCGGTAAAGGGAAGGTGGAAACCAGTTGGAGAAATGATGACAATACCTATACCATGACCTCGAGCATTGGAGGCACCGTCGAACATGAGCATCCATCGCGATCCTAGTTTGGGGCCTTCCTCAGGGCTTACCTCGAAGCTTGGCATAGTGAAGTCTTTGATAAACATGATGTCTTCATCTAGAAAGTCAAACCTCAACGGTTGATAACCTTCGATAAGCATGTGAGCGAGATAGTCAGTCTAAACACTCCCTTTTATTGCTTTCTAGGCTACATATTGTATATCGTACTCGGTTAACAACATTTGCCACCGGGAAATTCTACCAGTAACAGCAGGCTTTTCGAATATATACTTTATCGGATCCATCTTGGATATCAATAAAGTAATATGGAAAATCATATATTGTCTCAGGCGTCGAGCAACCCAAGTTAAAGCACAACAAGTCTTCTCTAAAAGTGAGTATCGGGTCTCACATTCAGTGAATTTCTTGTTGAGATAGTAGATAGCATGTTATTTCTTGCATGTGTCGTCGTGTTGACCCAGAATGCAACCCATGGATTCATCGAGTACTGTGAGGTACATAATGAGCGGCCTACCGGGAACCGGTGGTATCAAGATCGGTGGTTCTTGCAAGTAATTTTTATTTTATCGAATGTCGCTTGGCAATCGTTGTTCCACACAATCGATTGGTTCTTTATCAACAATTTGAATATTGGTTCGCAGGTAGCCGTCAAGTGAGATATAAATCTAGAGATGTAATTAAGTCGCCCAAGGAAGCCTCGGACTTCTTTTTCTGTTCGGGGAGCTGGAATTTCTTGGATGGCTCGAACTTTGTCGGGATCAACCTCAATACCCTTCTGACTGTATATGAAACCCAAGAGTTTACCGGATCGAACCCCAAAAGTACATTTAGCGGGATTCAGACGCAGTTTAAAATTTCGGAGTCTGACAAACAACTTTCTCAAGTTTACCAGATGATCTTCCTCAGTTCTGGATTTGGCAATCATGTCGTCCACATAAACCTCGATCTCTTCATGAATCATGTCGTGAAAGAGTGTTACCATGGCGTGTTGATATGTTTCCCCTATGTTCTTCAAGCCGAATGGCATGACTTTGTAGCAGTAAGTTCCCCAAGGTGTGATAAAAGTTGTCTTCTCCATATCGTCTAGTGACATCTTTATCTGATTGTACCCGGAGAACCCATCCATGAAAGAAAATATGGAGAATTGAGCTGTGTTGTCGACCAAAATGTCAATATAAGGCAAAGGGAAGTCATCATTTGGGCTTGCTCTATTGAGGTCTCAATAGTCTACACACATTCTGACTTTACCATCCTTCTTCGAAACTGGAACGATATTAGAAACCCACTGCGGATACTCAGAAATGGCTAAGAAGCCAGCGTCTAGCTGCTTCTTAACCTCTTCCTTGATCTTGAGTGCCATATCGGGTCTAGTTCTTCTGAGCTTCTGTTTGACTGGAGGACATTCATGCTTAAGTGGCAAGTGATGTACAACAATGTTGGTGTCTAACCTTGGCATATCTTGATACGACCAAGCGAAGACATCAACATATTCACACAACTACTCTACCAACTCGGAGTGTACATGCTCGGCAAGAGATGCCCTAACTTTTACTTCTTTTTTGTCAGTTTCAGAACCCAGGTTAATGACATCCACTGGTTCTTTGTATGGCTGAATCTCTTTCTCTTCGTGCTCAAGAAGTCGTGCTAGTTCAACCGGTAATTCACAATCTTCCTCACTGTCGTCTTCAGCTTGGTTGATTGGAAGTCCAAATTTATAGTTGATTTTAGCCATGTCGTAATCAATGGTTTGATTTGCTCTGCATGTGATGAGATTATTTTATTATGCCTTTTTTGAGAAAAGTGGGAAAAAGGAAAAAAGAAATCTTTTTCCATTTTGCTATTTTTAGTGAAAAAGAAACATAACTGAAAGAAAGGGAAAACAAGTTTTGCATGCAAAAACGTACTTTTTATCTATTCATAATAATTTTAAACATGGGGTCCTTACAAGTTATCCTCTCGTCTCAGGTAAGGACGAGGGATGGAGAAAACGAAATGCATTACGTTTTTTCCGAGTACACCATAGGAATCACGGTGGATGTCCAATTGGGAAGCTTGAATCCTGGAGGACATCTGCGAACAAGGCTGGGTGCCCCTAGCTTGTTACCACTGGACTCTCCAATAACTACCACGGTATGATCACTTTGATATCCAGCGCTGCTGAACTTGATTGGGTTGAATTGCTTTTTCTTTGGACTCACGTTGCGTGATGCCGGGTGATAACCGATACCAAACCTATCGCGATTTTTTGCCACATCGACGACCTTACCCCAACCAGGAAGCAGACCTTTCTCCATTGTCTGCTTGGCACTCTTTGCTGGGGATAAGGTGGTAGCGGATGATAGATTGTTGTTGGCTGTGGCGGAACTGACATCTTCAAAGTCTAGACAGTGGAGCGGAACCTCGACGATCCCCTCATCTGTTTCAACATATCTGAAGGAGGAAAGTTTACTTACCAACAAATCTTCTCCCTCACACACGATTACCAGTTTGTCATCTATCAAGTATTTCAGTCTCTGGTGCAATATAGAAGTGACTTCCCCAGCGGCATGAATTCATGGTCTTCCCAACAGACAACTGTAGGCTGGGTTGATATCCATAACTTGGAATATGATGTTGAACTGGTGGGGTCCAACACAAATAGGCAAGTCGACCTCCCTAATTACCTGCCTTCGGGAATCGTCGAAAGCTCTAACGATCAATGCATTGGTCCTCATTTCGGGCCCCTTAAACTGTAACTGGCTTAATGCAGATTTTGGCAGTATGTTAAGCGAAGATCCAGTATCTACGAGGACTCGGGATAAGAGAGAGTCAGTACATGTGACCGAAATATGTAGTGCTTTGTTGTGGGCATTTCCCTCAGGAGGTAGCTCTGCTTCATTAAATCCCAGATACCTACTAGCAGTGATATTGGCAACCACGTTGTCAAATTGATCGACCGTGATATCTTGCATCACTTGAGCGGTATTTATAACTTTCAGCAATGCTTTGCGATGAGCCTCAGAACTCAACAGAAAAGATAAAATTGATATCTTGGAGGGTGTTTGATTCAACTGGTCAATAATCTTGAAGTCGCTTTTCTTGATCAGTTTGAGGATTTCCTGACTTTCCTCAAAGGTGATACTCTTCTTGTGATCTTCAAGCTGTTCTTTCTCAGCCATCGGCCCCTTACCCTTGGATGCTTCAGCCTCAGAAGCTTTATTATCGTCAATAACCTTCGTCAACACCGGAGCAGTCGTCATGGTCGGAGTGGCGAGTACAGTTTCCCCTGCCTGCAGAGTCGGCATAGGAGTTACCTTCTCTTTAGGTGAGTTAACTCTGGGTGCTGGAGACACCCTAGGAGTGTATTTAGGAGAGAATACACGGCCACTTCGAGTCATGCCTCCCGTCCCAGTAATGTTGACGATTTCTGTGTCAGGAATGCGGATTTCTTTTCCCCCCAAATACGTTGTGGTCTCATAATTCCAAGGCACTGCCTTAGTATTCTGATATGGGAACGGAGTTGGAACACGGAAATAAATTGGCTGAATCCTCCTGGGAGAAGCTTCAACCCTCTTTTTCCTGTATACAATTGTTATTGGTTCAATCACTGCCACTTCTTCTGCTGCTTTGGACTTGGAGAAATGTATTAACCCTTGATCCATCAGTTCTTGCACACACCCTCTCAACTGCTCGCAATCATTCGAATCAGACTCGCACATTGAGCAATCATCATGTACCCCTTCTAGAAACCCAAATTGTTCAAGCTTTCTCAACACAACGGATAACGGGGTCTTCACATCACCTACCCACTTTACGGGCTCCACGGTTTCTTCTTCCACGACGACACTGACCGTAGGACTATCATGATTAGGTAGGGGGTTCGTTTTCACGTTCGGCTTTTCCTTCGATAAGGTCAAGATATCCCTATTGATCAAGTCTTGTATTTTGTTTTTTAACGGCCAACAGTCTTCAGTGGAATGCCCCACATACCCGACATGGTAAGCGCATGAGGCATTGGGGTTGTGTCTAGGATGACAAGGAGGCACAACTTGAGGGATTTCTTTTGTCACAATAGCCCCCACATGGATCAGATACGGTACCAAGTCAGCATATGGTATTGGGATCTTGTCGTATTATGTGCGCCTACCATAATTGTCTCTGTTATTTTGTCCCTGACCTTGCCCTCTATTGTCGCGGTTATATTGTTGATACTGATTTTTCTGAGTAGGAGCTGATTATTGATTGCCTTTCTGTGGTTGGTACTGGAATGATGGTTGTTGGTATTGAGCTGCGGCGACGTACGGATAAGGGTAATACGGCATGGGGGCCACCGGAAATTGATATCGGGGGCGAGCCTTCTCCATTATAGTGTTTTCTTCCCCCTCCTTATTGTCGCATTACGCGAAAAACCGGCGGGGAAACAAGAACAACAGAGCCGCCACCGTGCGTTATTTATCCCAAAAGAGGGAAAGGAAACGCTCAGAGTAAACCTGGAAAAAGCATGGTCTCGCGACCAAAGAGAATGGGATCGGGAGTCGGTTATGCGAAGGGAAGGTATTAGCACCCCTACGCATCCGTCGTACTCGACGGGATCCACGCGCAAAAGAAAGGAAAATGGTTGCTAAAACACTGCTCATAAACACACACACACTGGCTGAAAGAGACACAAGAAAACAAGAGACTGACTCGGCAGGACGTCGTATCCTGGGCCTACTTAGTCTATCAAATATAGACATCAGAGTCAAAGTAGTTCGACCGGGGAAACGACACATGCTCGCTAGGACGTCGCATCCTATGCATACGTATCTCCTTGGACGAAGGAGAATCAGAGCATTCGTAGCTCGGCTAGCACGCACACGAAACCACACAGGCAAGGGCAAACATGGAACCCGAATGCCAATCGCTGGACTTACATCGGCTTCCGAACCACAACACACCCACACTGGAAACCAGATACCACTTGATGCACTTATACCGGACTCCAAGCACACAACAAGAGGATGTGGAATGCCAATCGCTGGGCTTACATCCATCTCCTAACACACACAGGAAGAAGAAGGGTCTCGATTGCAACCAGGGCAAGAGAAGGGGAAGGTCTCAATCGCAACGAGGGCGAGAGAAAAGAATTAGTGTTAGTTGTTAGTCAAACTCGACAAGACATCGCATCTCGTGCCTACGTATCTCATCTGGACATGAGAATCAGAGTTGCCGTAGTTCGGCTAAACTATTCCTGTTGGTTTGTGTTTTTTAAGTGGACGACGTCACTACGCAATCTACCGGATGCTCGACCTTTGGAGACTTACTCACCTGTAGTAGAAGGAATTGACGTATCCTTAAGAGGGGATAATGTTTGTTTGTGTTTTAGGAAAGCTCAAGCGAGAAAGGAAGTCCTATACGAAGGAACCGTGCTACCTTAATTGACATGCAAACGAGACTACACGGAGTCTAGCAAACCTAGGGGATACAATCACACCACACAAACATATACAGCATGAAGTAAACACACCAACAAGGGGCTCAAACATCAAGGCTAGGCTTTAGTCGAGGGGTCATGTCAACCTCGACAAACAAGCCTCTGTATCAAGGTGAGGTTAGCTCTTAACCTTGACATCGAGAGTCAAGGTGAAGCCAGATGAAAGGTGAGTGAAGATAAGACTTCACAGCTCTTATCCCTGGCCAGGGAGAGCTTCAGACAATGAAGTGTGGGTCCAGAAAGTGGGAACCCTTCTACACTTAAGACACTGACTCAACTGTACAACTGTACAAGATCTTGGGTTACTGTCCTCAATGCATCAACACAGTGGTGTGAGCAGAGGGACGACTCAACAGAAGAGCGGGAGATAGATTGTGTAACACCCCAATTAAAATAAGATAATTATTTAATTTAAATTAATATTTTTTTTTTTATTAATTTAATTGAATAATTGGAATTTGGGATTATTATTACTATTATTTTGGAATAATAATTATTGGGATAATTATTTATTGGAAAATATATATAAGT
The DNA here is from genome assembly GCF_024323335.1 of Lathyrus oleraceus. Taxonomy (NCBI): domain Eukaryota; kingdom Viridiplantae; phylum Streptophyta; class Magnoliopsida; order Fabales; family Fabaceae; genus Lathyrus; species Lathyrus oleraceus. Next base: position 365,261,034 of record NC_066582.1, read on the forward strand.
TGGAATTAAGGAAAAAGTCCCATTTTGGAGTAAAAAGGTTTTTACGTGAAAAACAGAGAAGCGATCGTGAAAGAGGAAAAGGGCAAAGGCAGAGCAAGAGGAAGAAGGTTGGAGAAGAGAAGAGCTTGAAGCTTGAGATTTGCCGGATTAACTCAGGTAAGGGGGGTTTATCATCGGTTAAAGGGTATTATATGATAATATGTACTGGGTAGTGATAACCATTGTTTTATCTCTGATTAGATTGATGTATGATGAAATTGTGAAATAGTGGATGAATGAAATTGGATGATAATTGAAAAGGAATTCGTAGAAATTTAACATCTATGCACATAACAGCCAGTGGATGAATGAAATTAGATGATAATTGAAAGGGAATTCGTAGAAATTTAACATCTATGCACATAACAGCCAAATGACGTTCGCCATTATGCCTTCGGCGTTCGCCGTTTGGGTTTTTTTTCAGAATGAGAGCGTGTAACGCTAATGGCGTTCGCCATTAGCCTAATGGCGTTCGCCATATCAGTTTGACAGACAGTTTTTCCAGAATGAGAGCGTGTAACGCTAATGGCGTTCGCCATTAGCCTAATGGCGTTCGCCATATCAGTTTGAAGGGCAGATTTCGCGTTTTAAACTCCCAGATGTGATATCGTGGTAATGTTGTTGTTGTTTTGTTGGGTCTTGAGTAGTATAGGCATTAGTAGAGTGTGCTAATACTGTTTTTGATTATGTGGCATGATATGATATGCCTATGTGATAATATACTGATGATGTGTGATGGTATGCATGATGCTGTGAATGTATCAGTTATGTGTGCACTTGTGAATAGACTGTTTTATGGCTTAGAGTGTGAGCATATGTCTATTCTTGAATTGTTGTTGATGATGTAGCATGGCTAGGTGATTAGCATGCATATTGTGGCCTTTATGGTGGTAGCTAATTCCCATTGTGAGGAATTAGTGAGTTAGTCATTATGGATTGTTGTCGATGTTTGCATGCTAGGTGAATTAGCGTGCATAGCATAGCCCTTGAGGGGTGGTAGCTAATTCCCGTGGTGAGGAATTAGTGAGTGAGTCACTAGGTCTCAAATGAGTGGGACTAGTTGGACTTGGTAGCCGTGCCTGGATTTGGACGGTGAGGTGAACTATATGTTCACAAATAGTCGGTACCGCATGCATGGAGTCTCATTGCATAATATGTGTATGGTGTATAATATGAATGGATGTATTCCAATATTATACGTGTGTTTGTGTTGATATTGAGTATGAATATGAGTTGTATTGGTATTGAATATGATGTTTGAATTGATACTGCCGTTATTGAGTGTGTAGTCTGGTTAGAGTGATTTGATGCGTTAGTTACTTAGCATTACATAATGTTGTATAATGCTTATTATATTGATTGAGGAACTCACCCTTACACCTATTTTTCAGGTAACGAGCAGTGAGTTGAATAGGAGCTAGTGCTTGGAGTCTAGTGTAGTCTCCTAGTGGGTCATGCTCTGATAGATGTAACATCGGGAAGGGATGTTTGAATATTTTATTGATTGGTTGTGAACCATTTTGCATGTAATATGTTACATGATGTGAATAATTGAATTGATTTTATCCGCTGCGTATTATGCAGATACTTTATAATTTGGATTAAATAAATGAGCATGACAGGATATTCTGATGATGGTTGTGAAATGATTGTGTGACACCCTTCGGGGCATAATTACTCTGATTGATATGTTGCTATTTTAATTGAAATATTTGGGGTATTTTAGAAGGGTGTTACATTAGTGGTATCAGAGCATCGTCGGTCGAGTCGAGTCATAATTATTCTGTTTCCCCTGTACGGGATAGGTGTTGTGTAACCCTATCAGTACTTATTATTTTAGTTTGTTTGGATTTTCGGAATAGAGATGGCTGGAAGAGGTAGAGATGATGCTGCAATTGCTGAGGCTCTGGGTATGCTAGCTGGAGTACTTGGAGGAAATCCAAATGTTGTGGGGATGGGAGCTGCTCGTCAACTGAGTGAGTTCCAGAAGAACAATCCTCCAATGTTCAAGGGAGCATACGATCCAGATGGCGCTCAGAAGTGGTTGAAGGAGATCGAGAGGATCTTCCGAGTAACTGAGTGTGCTGATAACCAGAAGGTCAGGTTCGGTACGCATATGCTCTCAGAAGAAGCAGATGATTGGTGGGTTGCTACCCGCACTGAGTTGGAAGCTGCTGGAGATGCTGAGATTTCTTGGGTTGTGTTCAGGGAGAGATTTCTGAGGGAGTATTTTCCAGAGGATGTCAGAGGGAAGAAAGAGATAGAGTTCTTGGAATTGAAGCAGGGTAACCGGTCTGGTACGGAGTATGCTGCTAAGTTCACAGAGCTGTCGAAGTATTACACTCCCTATGCTGAGGCTGCTGGAGAATTTTCTAAGTGTGTGAAGTTTGAGAACGGGTTGCGTCCCGAGATCAAGCAGGCTATTGGATATCAAAGGATTAGAGTGTTTTCTGATTTGGTTGACTGTTGCAGGATTTTTGAACAGGATTCCAAGGCTAGAGCAGAGAGCTATCAGCAGAGGGTTGATAGGAAAGGTAAGAATCAGATTGATCGTGGGAAACCGTATGCAGCTGGCAAGGGTTTTCAGAGGCAGAGTGGGATGAAAAGGCCTAGTGGGGGAGATTCTAGTGCCCCTGCTAAGTGTTTCAGATGTGGTCAGGCTGGACATCGTGTCCATGAGTGTACCAGTGCTGAGAAGAAGTGTTTCAAGTGTGGAAAAGGTGGTCACTTGGCTGCAGATTGCCGGTTGAAGACTGTGATCTTTCCTGAGATTGAGGAAGGAGAGAGTTTGGTTCTATCAGCCAGGCAGGTGAACGAGGAAGTAGCAGATGGGTCAGAGTTGTTTATGCTGTTAGCGACTTTGGAGGCTAAAGATAAACTGGTGATTGGCGATCTAGCGGTGGTGTGTGATTTTCCTGATGTGTTTCCGGAAGAAGTGAATGAATTACCGCCAGAGCGTGAAGTTGAGTTCTCGATTGATTTGGTACCTGGTACTAGGCCGATATCGATGGCTCCGTACCGTATGTCTGCTGTTGAGTTAACGGAGTTGAAGAGTCAGTTGGAAGATCTGTTGGATAAGAAATTTATTCGTCCGAGTGTGTCACCGTGGGGTGCACCAGTGTTATTGGTTAAGAAGAAAGAAGGTACTATGAGGTTGTGTGTGGACTACAGACAACTGAATAAAGTGACGATCAAGAATCGGTATCCTTTGCCGAGAATTGATGATTTGATGGATCAGTTGGTTGGTGCAAGTGTGTTCAGCAAGATAGATTTGAGATCTGGGTATCATCAGATACGTGTGAAGACTGAGGATATTCAGAAGACTGCTTTCAGAACAAGGTATGGACATTATGAGTATTCTGTAATGCCTTTTGGTGTGACTAATGCGCCTGGAGTATTTATGGAGTATATGAATAGGATTTTCCATCCGTGCCTAGATAAGTTTGTTGTGGTGTTTATTGATGACATTTTGGTATATTCGAAATCTGAAGAAGAGCATGCTGAGCATTTGAGAGTGGTTTTAGGAGTTCTGCGAGAAAAGAAGTTATTTGCTAAACTGTCAAAGTGTGAATTTTGGTTAGAAGAGGTTAGTTTTCTTGGTCATGTGATTTCAAGAGGCGGTGTTGCTGTTGATCCTTCTAAGATAGAAGCGGTATCTAAGTGGGAAGCTCCGAAGTCAGTTTTTAAGATAAGGAGTTTTCTTGGTTTGGCTGGTTATTATAGGAAGTTCATTGAGGGATTTTCTAAGTTGGCGTTACCGTTGACGATGTTGACTAGAAAGGGGCAAGCGTTTGTTTGGGACTCAAAATGTGAAGAAGGTTTCCAAGAGTTGAAGAGAAGGTTGACTACTGCTCCTATTCTGATATTACCGAGTTCGTCGGAACCATTTGAGGTTTACTGTGATGCTTCATTGTTGGGTTTGGGTGGTGTGTTGATGCAGAATAAGCAGGTTATAGCTTATGCTTCGAGACAGCTGAGGGTTCATGAAAGGAACTATCCGACACATGATTTAGAGTTGGCAGCTGTGGTATTTGTTCTGAAGTTATGGAGGCATTATTTGTATGGATCAAGATTTGAGGCTATCAGTGACCATAAAAGTTTAAAGTATTTGTTTGATCAGAAAGAGCTGAATATGAGACAGAGGAGATGGTTAGAATTTCTGAAGGATTATGATTTTGGTTTGAATTACCATCCGGGTAAAGCAGACGTAGTGGCTGATGCGTTGAGTCGGAAATCATTGAATATGTCTATGTTAATGGTTAAGGAATTGGATTTAATTGAGCAGTTTAGAGACTTGAGTTTGGTGTGTGAGAGTACTCACAATAGTGTTAAATTGGGAATGTTGAAGTTAACGAGTGGTATTCTGGATGAGATTAGAAAGGGTCAGAAATCCGATGTGCTTTTGGTTGATAAGTTGACTCTAGTGAATCAAGGTCAAGGTGGTGAATTCAGAATTGATGAGAATGGTGTTTTGAAATTTAGTAATCGGGTGTGTATTCCGGATGTTATCGAATTTAAGAAGAGTATTCTTGAGGAAGGACATCGTAGTGGCCTGAGTATTCATCCTGGAGCTACGAAGATGTATCATGATTTGAAAAGGTTATTTTGGTGGCCGAGAATGAAAAGAGAAATCGCGAGTTTTGTTTATTCTTGTTTGACTTGTCAGAAGTCGAAGATTGAGCATCAGAAGCCGTCTGGGCTAATGCAACCGTTGGCTATTCCAGAGTGGAAGTGGGATAGTATCAGTATGGATTTTGTTTCTGGTTTGCCGAGGACAAATAAGAATTTTGAGGCTATTTGGGTGATTGTTGATAGATTGACAAAATCGGCTCATTTCATTCCGATTAGAATGGATTATCCGTTAGAGAGATTAGCCGAGTTGTATATTGAGAAGATTGTAAGTTTGCATGGTATTCCGTCGAGTATTGTTTCGGACAGAGATCCTAGATTTACATCGAAGTTTTGGGAAGGTTTGCAGAAGGCTTTGGGAACTAAGCTGAGATTGAGTTCTGCATATCATCCGCAGACTGATGGTCAGACTGAGAGGACGATTCAGTCACTAGAGGATCTTTTGAGAGCTTGTGTTTTAGAAAAGAGAGGTGCGTGGGATTGATATTTACCGTTGATTGAGTTTACCTACAACAATAGTTTTCATTCGAGTATTGGTATGGCACCGTTTGAAGCTTTGTATGGTAGGAGATGTCGGACACCTTTATGTTGGTATGAGTCCGGTGAGAGTGCTGTGGTTGGACCGGAGATTGTTCAACAAACTACAGACAAGATTAAGATGATTCAGGAGAAGATGAGAATTGCTCAGAGTCGACAGAAGAGTTATCATGATAAGAGGAGGAAGGCACTTGAGTTCCAAGAGGGAGATCATGTGTTTCTTCGTGTTACTCCGATAACTGGTGTTGGTCGAGCTTTGAAGTCAAAGAAGTTGACACCTCGATTTATTGGTCCCTATCAGATTTTAGAAAGGATAGGAGAGGTAGCCTATCGTATCGCTTTACCGCCGTCGCTTGCGAATTTGCATGATGTTTTTCATGTGTCTCAGTTGAGGAGATACATTCATGATCCGTCGCATGTAGTCCAAATAGATGATGTACAGGTGAGAGATAACCTGACTGTTGAAACATCACCTATGAGGATCGAGGATCGAGAGTTGAAGCAGTTGCGGGGTAAAGAGATTGCCTTGGTGAAGGTAGCCTGGGGAGGACCAGCAGGTGGCAATGTGACCTGGGAACTTGAGAGTCAGATGAAGGAGTCTTATCCGGAGTTATTTGCTTGAGGTATGTTTTCGAGGACGAAAACTCTTTTAGTGGGGGAGAGTTGTAACACCCCAATTAAAATAAGATAATTATTTAATTTAAATTAATATTTTTTTTATTAATTTAATTGAATAATTGGAATTTGGGATTATTATTACTATTATTTTGGAATAATAATTATTGGGATAATTATTTATTGGAAAATATATATAAGTTGGAATTAAGGAAAAAGTCCCATTTTGGAGTAAAAAGGTTTTTACGTGAAAAACAGAGAAGCGATCGTGAAAGAGGAAAAGGGCAAAGGCAGAGCAAGAGGAAGAAGGTTGGAGAAGAGAAGAGCTTGAAGCTTGAGATTTGCCGGATTAACTCAGGTAAGGGGGGTTTATCATCGGTTAAAGGGTATTATATGATAATATGTACTGGGTAGTGATAACCATTGTTTTATCTCTGATTAGATTGATGTATGATGAAATTGTGAAATAGTGGATGAATGAAATTGGATGATAATTGAAAAGGAATTCGTAGAAATTTAACATCTATGCACATAACAGCCAGTGGATGAATGAAATTAGATGATAATTGAAAGGGAATTCGTAGAAATTTAACATCTATGCACATAACAGCCAGTGGATGACGTTCGCCGTTTGGGTTTTTTTTCAGAATAAGAGCGTTTAACGCTAATGGCGTTCGCCATTAGCCTAATGGCGTTCGCCATATCAGTTTGACAGACAGTTTTTCCAGAATGAGAGCGTGTAACGCTAATGGCGTTCGCCATTAGCCTAATGGCGTTCGCCATATCAGTTTGAAGGGCAGATTTCGCGTTTTAAACTCCCAGATGTGATATCGTGGTAATGTTGTTGTTGTTTTGTTGGGTCTTGAGTAGTATAGGCATTAGTAGAGTGTGCTAATACTGTTTTTGATTATGTGGCATGATATGATATGCCTATGTGATAATATACTGATGATGTGTGATGGTATGCATGATGCTGTGAATGTATCAGTTATGTGTGCACTTGTGAATAGACTGTTTTATGGCTTAGAGTGTGAGCATATGTCTATTCTTGAATTGTTGTTGATGATGTAGCATGGCTAGGTGATTAGCATGCATATTGTGGCCTTTATGGTGGTAGCTAATTCCCATTGTGAGGAATTAGTGAGTTAGTCATTATGGATTGTTGTCGATGTTTGCATGCTAGGTGAATTAGCGTGCATAGCATAGCCCTTGAGGGGTGGTAGCTAATTCCCGTGGTGAGGAATTAGTGAGTGAGTCACTAGGTCTCAAATGAGTGGGACTAGTTGGACTTGGTAGCCGTGCCTGGATTTGGACGGTGAGGTGAACTATATGTTCACAAATAGTCGGTACCGCATGCATGGAGTCTCATTGCATAATATGTGTATGGTGTATAATATGAATGGATGTATTCCAATATTATACGTGTGTTTGTGTTGATATTGAGTATGAATATGAGTTGTATTGGTATTGAATATGATGTTTGAATTGATACTGCCGTTATTGAGTGTGTAGTCTGGTTAGAGTGATTTGATGCGTTAGTTACTTAGCATTACATAATGTTGTATAATGCTTATTATATTGATTGAGGAACTCACCCTTACACCTATTTTTCAGGTAACGAGCAGTGAGTTGAATAGGAGCTAGTGCTTGGAGTCTAGTGTAGTCTCCTAGTGGGTCATGCTCTGATAGATGTAACATCGGGAAGGGATGTTTGAATATTTTATTGATTGGTTGTGAACCATTTTGCATGTAATATGTTACATGATGTGAATAATTGAATTGATTTTATCCGCTGCGTATTATGCAGATACTTTATAATTTGGATTAAATAAATGAGCATGACAGGATATTCTGATGATGGTTGTGAAATGATTGTGTGACACCCTTCGGGGCATAATTACTCTGATTGATATGTTGCTATTTTAATTGAAATATTTGGGGTATTTTAGAAGGGTGTTACAGATTGCATATCTCTTTTATCCTCCAATTGCCTCATAGATGTCTTTACCTGCTTGGGGACAAAAGTAAACAAGCACAAACATCGCCTCTTAAGGAGGACTTCAGACAGGTGCCTGGCCAAGTAACAGGCCAGGTCTTCCAGACTACATGGAGACAAGAATGTTATACCTCAATGCAAATTGCTTATCAAGCAAAGCAAAGCAATATTAGCAACTAATGTACCTGAAATCAATCAAATACAATCAGTATACCAATCACAGAACTAAACAGCAAATGGTTCACAATTAACTATACACAGACAAACACAAGCCAATGCACCAAGGTGCAAGCCACTAAGGCTCAAACTCAAATGTCAAACCCTGCAAAACAAAGTCAAAATTATCTAAACACAAGTCACAAGTCAAGTCCAATGGAGGCACATCATCAAGCATAGGCCATTTGTGCTATTAACCTGAAACACAACTCAAAAGTGAGATCACAAACCACTAGTCCAAGACTAGGGTCAAAAGGAGATGAAAAATCCAAAACAGCAAGTGAAAAATGATCAAATCCAAGATAAATCCATTAAGAAGAGAGTCCAATTGGTCTCACATCTAAACTATGCACCAAATTCATTTCATGCACAATTTAAGTCAAACTAGGCAAGTGTGGACCACATATGAGTAAACAGAATGATCACCATAAAACAAATACCAAAACAGCTCAATAAATTCTACAAAAATTCAAGTCTAAACAGAACACATTCAATGAGCTTCATATCAAATTTCATGTTATTTCGACAAGAGGAAGTAGGGAAATTAAATTCAACAAGTCAGGACATGCAAAAATCAATCCAAACTAGGTCACAAAGCATGTGTCAACTTCAAGCAAATGTAAAACAGTGAAAACAAATGAGAAATGAATGGGACCAAAGCCAAAATGACATTGAACATGTTAAGAACCACTCCATCAAATTTCATCTTCATATGATAAGGAATGAGCATTTCACAAGCTATGTAAGTTGATCACTCAAGGAAAGTTCATAAAATGGTAAAATGCAAACAAAAACACCAATCAAATAGGAAATGTATCAAAAAATCCTACAAAAAATCATGGCAAAACTAGACATTTAGATGATATCAAATGCAAAAATTGGGAGCAGATGGCAAAGCATAGGCATGGAAACAAAATTCATGAAGTTGACATAACATAGTGTGACACAAATTGTCACACTCAACTTAATCACATCATATCTCTCTAACCAGGAACTCAAAATTAGCAAACTATACATCAAAATCACCAGGAAAGAATCAAGAACATGCCTATAAAATTTCACACATTTTGGATAAGGCATCAATATTTCATGATTAAAATGGCAAAACATGCACATGAAGCACACATATCAAAGGCATTAGACAAAGTCAAAAAATTCACCAGGCACAACTTTGACTATCATACCTAAAAAAAACTAGAGAAAATTTGGAGATCAACACAAAAAACCCCATCCAATTTGGATAATCCATGATTTAATTATGATTTTTAGAAGTTTGATTGAAAAATGAAATAATTATTTAAACATGAAAATGATTTTACATGGCGCCAGTGGCAGAAGCGTAATTAGCTGAACCAGGGGGCAAAACGCCCCGTTTCACTAAATGAAACGGCATCACGTGATTGGTTGGTTTGAGCGGTAAACAGGAAATTCAAATGGAAACGCAGGAAAATGGATCAAACGCGAAACTGGAGAAGTTCTTCGCGTGTTCATCAATGAAAATTCCAGAAAATCCAAATGCACAAATCTTTCACCAAAATGAACAAATCCTATATGGTTGGAACCGTCTAAGCTAACACAATCACAATATCCACATGAAATTTCCTAATTCCTAGTGTACTGAACAGATCGAGCAAGAATAGGTTTTACATCCAAAGTTCAATTCAAGATTTCTCTCTCAAATCTTGATGATTTTCAATTCTACAAATTGCAATGAACTCTATGACCTACGCTCTACAAGAACCACATCATGATTTTGAGAATGGTGAAAATCGAATTCCAACCTTTAATGATAGCAGTTGTGGAATCCGTGACTTTCAGGTCTCCAATGGTGAAATTAGACGGCATATGTTGACGTAGAAGGAGTATGCAAGTGATTGTTTAGCTCAACGATGCTTGAATCAATGGAAATTTGTAACTGCCATGTGAAGCTCAAGCTTTGCAACAATTGGTTTTGGCACGATTCTCCCTCCAATTGCTTCAAACAGCACTCCAAATCTACCTGCAGATGAAGAATCAACAAAGAAATCGCACCAGTATTGATGAATTCTTGATGAAATGATGAAAAATAGTGTATGTGAAAGTGGAGAAAATTGAGAGAATTTTGAGATTTTTCTTTTGGATCTGAAAAAATGAAATGTGATTATCTGTTTCTGTTACAATTAAGAATTTATACCTCACACTAATCCACTTGTTAATCTCAATTAGGCAAATTAGAATGATTAGTGTAATGCATATTTTCATGATTTTGGCCAAAACGCCCTTTCCATATGCAGCCAATGTATCAATCAAAAATCAGTCCAAGCAAGTTCTAAATGATATTTTGGATGTGTTGCAATTGGTCCCAAGTGCATATGGCTTGTAATTTTGAAAATCACTATTTCACACAAAAAATGCAAATTAATCCACTTGAAAAATGCCATTTTGCTATGATGGTTTTTGATGAAATGTAATAATGCACCATGAAAGTTCATGTGAAATGTGGTTTGCTCAAAGAAAAATCAACCAATTTGGCCATTCCATGTGAGAGTTATGGCACTTTGAATTTAGGCATTTCCTGAAAATGATTGGACCATATCTTGCCAACCACACATGGGAAATGAGTGTTCTTGGACTTATTGGAATGGTGAGATCAAGATCTTCAACTCTCATGTTGGACAAAATTCCATTTGAAGCTTGTATGATGATGTAATGTTGAGGAGAAAAACTTTCCATTTTGGGCAGTTGAAATTACAGGTCACCTGCCATTTTAGGAAACTTTTCGTCTGACTTTAATTTCTTCAACCTTGATCTTTGATATGTCAAATGAGACTTGTATGGACATGAATGAAGCCTTTCAAACTATCTCACACCTTCAAATCCATAAAATCAGGCACAGTTGACCACAGTTGACTACAGTTGACTTTTTTAGGGTTTCAGCTAAAATTCAGCTTGACTGATGACTTCTGAACATCCAATCTTTGGCCAAACCACTTCACAATGATCACATAATCACATGAACTTGATAACCAACCTTAGGGCCTTGTCTCAATGGAAATGGCACATGCTTGCTTGTTTGACCTGATCTTCTGACCAGTTTGACCTAATTTGTCAGCTGGACTTGCACTTGGGCAAATGGCTATGCAATGCTATGCAATGGACTTTGTTATTGTAGGTGTTTAATTGGCTGCATTATATGGTAAAACACTAATGTCTTGACTGATGTCATGACATGTATATGTGACTACATTGTAGTTACTGCAGGACTAGCTAACACAGGATTATTGAATGCTGTGACATTCATACCTGTCAACAGATACTAAGGAACAGAAGTTCTGTTAGAACTTAGTATTCATTTGCAGTCTGGTTATCAAGGAAGAACCAGACCTGGCATAAGGCCTACTGACTGAATGTCAAACTGGATGTTGTGACATTCATCATTGACAGCAGCTACTGAAGATTAGGCAGAGTGGTGTTCTGCTATACTTCAGCATATTACTTAGTTTGTTCTTCAAGAGAATACTAGAACTAACTTAAGGCCAATTGTGTAAATGTTAAGTTGGACACTTTGACATTTATTAATGTAAGCTGTTACTGTAGTATGGTCATTTTAATCATGTACAGGTCAGCAAATTTGTACAGTCTGTTTTCTGGAAAAACAGACTCAGCATATGGACCTTGATGTCAAGCTGAATGTCGTGACATTCATTCCTGACAGCATATGCTAAATTGTAGGTTGTTCAGTTTTCTGTTTCAGCTTTTTCTCAGGCTATTCTTTAAGGAATCAACAGCTGAGAGAAAATCCAGGAAATCAACAACCAAGCTACATTCAATGAACCTAACAAATAGCCTATTTGTTAGCAACCTAAATGTTGAATTTGAGGGAACTTGTGTGACCTAAAATTCAGGAAAATACAGGTGCAAAAGCCCAGGTGCTGCAATATAAAAAGGAAGGCATTCCTTCATTCAGTTTCGGGGATTTTGAGGCGTGAAGATTTAGTGTGTCCATCATACTTCACTGCTGTATTTTGTGAGTCTTGTATTAGACGTATCTTGTAAGCCAAGCCATTATCAAGTAGATGATTGCTTTGGCATAGGGTGTTCATTGAGTTGTAAGTGTTGTGTCACTCAAAGCTTTTAAGCGTGAGTGCTATGTATCTTGATTTAAGCTGTGAAGCATATTCAAGAGTTGTCTTTGAAGTGTGACTTCAAAGTGTCTTTAATATTACTGAGGTGATTGAGGGGGAGTGAGTAGGAACTCTGATCTTAGGTTAAGATTGAAATTGCATTGGGTAGGGATTAAGTGATAAGTTGTAAACGGGTGAGTTTAGCTTTGAATTGATACTACTAATAGTGGATTTCCTCCCTGGCTTGGTAGCCCCCAGATGTAGGTCATGTTGGACTGAACTGGGTGAACAATTACTTGTGTTATTTACTGCACTTACTGTTAAGTTCTGCATAATCCCTGTCTGTGCAGAATTGGATGTCATAACAACCAGTGTGACATCCAAAGTCTGATAACTAGAATTTCAGTTATGCTAATGACCTAATAATGAAAATGCATGCACAAAAGGTAGGGTGCAAATTTGAGGTGCTACAGCTGCCCCTATTCAATCCACTGGGAACCCGAACGGATGAGAGCAACGACTGTCAGACTTTCAGGGTAAACAGGGATTGAATACCGAGAACCGTAGAATTTGCACACTGCTGGGAATCCACCAACGGAAACGTCCACTGGGATCTGATACTTATTTTTGAGATTTTGATTTTTCTGATTCCTTTTCTTCTCAAAGGTACAGTCACATCCAGACATCTCAACACGATGAATGGGAATCGGAATCGCAACTAGATGCCAACGGACAACTAGGAAAAACTCGACGTTTACCAAGACCAACGGAGAGGTAGCCAGACATCAACGGACGACGGATGAACTGGGAAAGATACAACCACATGTCAGCGGACATAGTGGGAAAAACTCAACGTTTACCGAAACCAACAGAGAGGTAACTCTACTGGGGACGACCAGGACAAACTCGACGTTTACCAAGACCAACGGAGAGGTAACCAAACATCAACGGATGACGGATGAACTGGGAAAAATACAACCAGACGTCAACGGACGAAAGGGAGAAGCTCGACGTTTATCGACACCAACGGAGAAGGAGAAAACTCGACCAGACGCCAACGGACGAAAGGGAGAAGCTCGACGTTTATCGACACCAACGGAGAAGGAGAAAACTCGACCAGACGCCAACGGACGAAAGGGAGAAGCTCGACTTTTATCGACACCAACGGAGAAGGAGCAAGCCACTTCACGAGGGAAAGGCACCACAATCAGAAACCGAATAGAACGTCTACTGGGGATTCTGGCTGGGAATCAACCAGACATTAATGAATGACTGGGAATGGGGTACACAATCAGACGTCAACGGACGAATGAGAAAAAATCAACGTTTATCGAAACCAACGGAGAGGTAAATCCGCATGGGGGGAAAGGGTACAACTAGACGTCATAGGACGACTAGGAAAAACTCGACGTTTATCGACACCAACGGAGAGGAGGAAGCTCTAAGGGGAATCATCTGGTATTACCAAATGGTCTGTGGGGAATAAACAACTATACGTCATCGGACGCATAGGAAAAACTCGACGTTTATCGACACCAACAGAGAGGAGGAATCTTCTGAGGATAATGAACACAACCAAATCATCAACGGATGATTGGAAAAACTCGACGTTTATCGACACCAACGGAGAGGAGGAATCTTCTGGGGATAATGAACACAACCAAATCATCAACGGATGATTGGAAAAACTCGACGTTTATCGACACCAACGGAGAGGAGGAATCTTCTGGGGCAGGAGGATGGCGTTACGAACATCGAAAGATGATGTTTACCGACATCAAAAGAAGACCAGACACTATGCATGACTGGGAAAGCACCGAAAGATGGTGTTTACCGACACCAAAGAGATAACACACGCGGGTGCTAACAGGATACTGACCAGTACCACAGGACAACATCTACACATGTCAAAGCAAGGCTAAACACTTGCTGGGGATCTCACTGGGGAGAAACAAACTTCCACGTCATCAACGGATGAGGAAATAAACCTCTTCGGGGGTATCAATCATGAATACTGTCAGGAGCAACTATAGCAAACGTGCTGTACAGATGTTGCATAAAAATCCGCCTCTGCCGGGGATACGGTCTGATGGGTTTCGAACACATGAATGCATATGTTTGAATTTTTCTATGGCGTAATGCTCCATTATGAATGGAAATGCTACGCATTTTCGAGGATGCAATGATCACTATATGCCAAATGCAAAATGATGAACGCTCCGGCTGGGGAGCCAAAACCATCAGATACTCCGGCTCTGTGGGTAGATTCTGCTTGAGGAACTCTGCGGGGAGAGCACCGACTTCTCACTCATGCTGGAGAAACAAAACTGTTGCTGGGAAAGGATAGACTTCACCGGGAACATCCTTCACAAGACCCATCCGCTCTGGGACTCCGCTCGGGGAAACAACCAATACCACCCTACTGAGAAAGAGCATAACTCCGGTGGAGAATGCAAGTATACCAGACTCTGCTGGGGAGAAACATCCATAACCCTGTTGGGGATGAGCGCTCACGACCGCGCGGGGGACAACAGTACTACAAAATCCGAATGCTGGAGAACAACACTCCACTGACCGCTCCGCCGGGGATACAACATTCTTCCAACTCAGTTGGGGAACTCTCCTAGGGAAAACACCTGCCAGGCACTCAGCGGGGGATCTTAACTGGGGAAATATTCGCTGGGGAATAATCCACTCCCAGGCCTGCCGGGGATAGGCAATCCTTAGATCTGCTGGGAGAGAAGGCACCATCCACAGGCATCTGCAGAGGAACAAAGCTCTGATAGCTTCCGAACTTGCTTGGGAAATACATCTGCTGAGAAACGTCTTCACAGATGACAACCTGCAAAACAGCACAACAAACTGCCCCCAGGGGAGACATGGACAAGATATGCTCAAGTGTCCTCAACATTCAAAAGGATTTTCAAATGTTTTATCTTCCTGCAAGTTATTGTTAAGCCTTCATGTTTTTATATGCAATGTTTATCAAAAATTCGGACGTTTTTGCAAACAAAACAGTAAAAATAAAAACAAGAGGGCTGTTTATCTGAATAACGACTTTTATTGATTGAAAATGTGCCTGAAAGGCGATTACATTGGGAAGCAATTCCTAGAAAGAGGTAATTGCGCACAAAAGGAAAATAAACTACCCTAATGGCAATGTGAACACGGCATCCACTATTTCCCAATTCTGTTATAACCCACAGATCATCAGTTTTCCTCCCAACTCCTTGCTTTCTGAGAAGACTGACTGGACCGATCACATCTTTCGAGATGGCAGCTGACGAAGCGCGATGAAGTATAGATAACTCGGACTGTAGTCTTCGCTTTAATCCCTCTTTTGGCTGGATCGCCCTTTCGGGTTTTCAATCCACCGGGATACCCATTTTTCCCTAAGCCGCCCTCGCGGGTTTCCGACTTACCGGGTGTACAAATTATTTTCATTTTTTATCCCTAATTTTTGCCCGAACCTTTTCTTTCTGTTTTTTGGTTCGCCGGGATGCCCTTTTTTGCCTGGACTCTTTTGTTCTTTTCGTCCAGCGGGTCAATTTATGCGAAGTATTTTTTGACTACATCTGAGTTAACAGGGGACGGAAAATCTTCACCATCCATTGTTGTAAGCATTAAGGCTCCACCGGAGAAGACCTTCTTCACAACATATGGACCTTCGTAGTTAGGAGTCCACTTGCCCCTGTTATCTGTACCGGGAGGAAGGATCCTCTTCAGAACTAAATCACCAATCTGAAATGTCTGAGGACGCACTTTCTGATCAAAGGCTCGCTTCATCCTCCTCTGATACAATTGCCCATGGCACACAGCTGCTAACCGTCTCTCTTCGATAAGGCTTAACTCATTAAACCTTGTTCGAATCCACTCGGCTTCGTCCAGCTTGACATCCAATAATACCCTCAGAGAAGGGATCTCCACTTCAACAGGTAGGACTGCTTCCATACCATACACAAGGGAGTACGGGGTTGCCCCGGTCGACGTACGTACTGAGGTACGGTACCCATGCAAAGCGAAAGGCAGCATCTCATGCCAATCCTTGTACGTAACGACCATCTTCTGCACAATCTTCTTAATATTCTTATTAGTCGCCTCTACAGCACCATTCATCTTTGGTCTGTAAGGAGAAGAATTGTGATGTTCAATCTTGAAATCTTTGCAAAGCTCTTTCATCATCTTGTTATTAAGATTCGAACCATTGTCAGTGATGATCCTCTTAGGAACTCCATAACGGCAGATGATTTCTTTCTTGATGAACCGGGCAACCACTTGTTTGGTAACGTTAGCATAGGAAGCTGCTTCCACCCACTTGGTGAAGTAATCAATCGCAACCAGGATGAAGCGATGTCCATTCGAAGCAGTAGGCTCAATCCTCCCAATCATATCAATGCCCCACATGGCAAACGGCCAAGGCGAGTTCATGACATTCAACGGGCTTGGTGGTACATGCACCTTATCAGCATAAATTTTACACTTATGGCACTTCCGAGCATACTTGAAGCAATCGGATTCCATAGTCATCCAGTAATAACCGGCTCTCAACAGTTTCTTCGACATTGCATGACCACCAGCGTGGGTACCAAACGAACCCTCGTGCACTTCTTGCATCAACATGTCTGCTTCGTGTCTATCCACGCATCTGAGCAGGACCATGTCAAAGTTCCTCTTGTACAACACATCATCCTGATTCAAATAAAAGCTTCCAGCTAGCCTTCTCAGGGTTTTCTTGTCATTCTTTGACGCACCTTCAGGATACTCCTGAGTCTTGAGGAAGTTCTTGATATCATAGTACCACGGCTTCTCATCGATCACAACAGCCTCGACCGCAAACACATACGCAGGCCTCTCGAGTCGATTCACCGTAACGTGTGGCACATGATTCCACCAATGAACCTTTATCATCGAGGATAAAGTAGCCAAGGCATCAGCCATTTGATTCTCATCCCGCGGGACATGATACAACTTCACCTTCTTGAAGAACGTCAGTATTCTCCTGGTGTAATCTCGATACGGAATCAAATGTGGCTGGTTTGTATTCCAATCTCCATTGACCTGATTGATCACTAGAGCGGAATCTCCAAAAATGTCAAGCGTTTTGATTCTCAAATCAATGGCTTCTTCTATCCCCATGATACAAGCCTCATACTCAGCTTCGTTGTTGGTGACATCAAACGTCAATCTAGCAGAAAAGGGTATATGGGCACCTTTCGGATTGATCAGCACTGCCCCAACACCGTTACCATTCACATTCACAGCCCCGTCAAACATCAATGTCCACTTGTCATCAGGATCAGGTCCTTCCTCGACAAGAGGCTCTTCACAATCTTTCATCTTAAGATACATGATGTCTTCATCAGGGAATTCAAACATCATAGGCTGATAATCATCAATCGGTTGCTCGGCGAGATAGTCTGACAAAACACTACCTTTGATAGCCTTCTGAGACGTGTACTGGATATCATATTCAGTTAAGATCATCTGCCAATGGGCCACACGTCCAGTGAGAGCCGGCTTCTCAAAGATGTACTTCACTGGATCCATCTTAGAAATCAACAAGGTAGTATGGTTCAACATATACTGCCTCAGTCGGCGAGCAGCCCAGGCCAAAGCACAACAAGTTTTCTCAAGCTGTGAATATTTGATTTCACAGTCGGTAAACTTTTTGCTAAGGTAGTATATGGCATGCTCTTTTCGACCAGACTCGTCATGCTGTCCCAATACACACCCCATCGAGTTCTCGGTCACTGACAGGTACATTATCAACGGTCTCCCAGGAACTGGAGGAATCAAGATTGGAGGTTTCTGTAAGTACTCTTTTATCTTGTCAAAAGCTTTCTGACAGTCATCATTCCATTTGATTGCCTGATTCTTCCTTAACAATTTGAATATTGGTTCACACGTGGCAGTTAGGTGAGATGCAAACCTTGCAATGTAGTTCAATCTCCCTAAGAACCCACGAACCTGCTTTTTTGTTTTCGGTTCAGGCATTTCTTGAATAGCTTTGACTTTTGCTGGATCCACCTCAATCCCTTTCTCACTGGCAATGAAGCCTAACAGCTTCCCTGATCTCACCCCAAACGTACACTTGTTCGGATTCAGCCTCAGTTTGAACTTGACCAATCTGTCAAACAACTTCTGCAAATTAACCAGGTGCTCCTCTTCCGTCTGCGACTTCGCAATCATATCATCCACGTGCACTTCAATCTCTTTGTGCATCATGTCATGAAAGAGAGTCGTCATTGCCCTCTGATAGGTAGCACCGGCATTCTTCAGCCCAAATGGCATCACCTTATAGCAGAACGTGCCCTAAGGTGTAATGAATGTCGTCTTTTCCATGTCCTCTGGCGCCATCTTAATCTAATTATAGCCCGAGAAACCATCCATGAAAGAGAATACCGAGGATTGATCCGTATTATCCACCAATACATCAATGTGAGGTAATGGGAAATCATCTTTCGGACTCGCTCTGTTCAGATCCCGGTAATCGACACACATTCTGACTTTGCCATCCTTCTTCGGCACAGGAACGATGTTGGCTACCCACGGTGGGTACGTTGTCACTGACAAGAAACCCGCATTGAACTGCTTCTGAACCTCTTCCTTGATTTTCACTGCCATATCAGGACTTGTTCTACGAAGCTTCTGCTTGACCGAAGGACAATCATCTCTGAGAGGTAGTCTATGAACCACAATATCAGTATTCAGCCCAGGCATATCTTGATAAGACCAGGCGAATATCTCCATGTACTTTCTCAGCATTTCAATCAACCTGCTCTTGACCTCAGGTTTCAAAGCAGCCCCGATCTTGATATCTCTTCTGGCGTCCTCAGTACCAAGATTAACAATCTCCAACTCCTCCTGATGAGGTTGGATGACCCTCTCCTCCTGCTTCAACAATCTAGCCAATTCTTTCGGGAGTTCACTGTCTTCATCACTCTCCTCTTCAGCTTGGTAGATGGGATTGTCGAAATCATACTGAGCCATAACAGGCTTGTTCATAGTGGATGCCATAAAGTCATTTCTGCATGTTTAATGCTTTATTTTAGAAAAAGATTTCAATAAAGTCACAAAAACAAAAACATTGCCATTTTTATTTTTTTTGAAAAATGAAATACAAAAATAGAAAGACAGGGATCACAAAATTGTTTGCAAAACGTCCTTTATTAATGATAAAAATTGAAACATGATGTGGCCCTACAATGAACCACTACGTCTTGGGCAGAACGTAGGGTTTTGTGCAGAATGAAAAAACAAAAGAAAATTACTCTATTTGAAGAGTAACTTGG
This sequence comes from Lathyrus oleraceus, assembly GCF_024323335.1. Taxonomy (NCBI): domain Eukaryota; kingdom Viridiplantae; phylum Streptophyta; class Magnoliopsida; order Fabales; family Fabaceae; genus Lathyrus; species Lathyrus oleraceus. The sequence continues at coordinate 365,280,461 of NC_066582.1, forward strand.
ATGATATCCTCTGCAGTCCAGTTGCTGATCACTTCCCCTGGTGCACTCGCGCGAACCCAACAGTCGAGATCAATATCACTGTCACTGTCTTCAACATCAGCTGCGAAGACATTACCGTGATTCATCAGCCCAGCGCTGGTAAAGGTACTTGGACCCGCTTGCACACCCTGCTCTGCTTGGAGAGGCTCATAACCAATGCCAAATTTGTCTTCTTTGACAGGCAAGTCTACCATCTTGCCCCAGCCCTCAGCTCTACCGGAGTCAACAACTGCCTTGGCCTGCTTGTATGAAGCAATCGAAGCACCTGGCTTCCTCTGGTCAGCACATGCCACCCCCTCGAGAGCAACTGTCTCAAATGCCTGGCACAAAGTTTCGTGGATCTCGCCATCCACCTCGACATATTTGAACGAGGATAAATGACTCACCAGGATATCCTCTTCACCGCACACGGTCACAATCTGACCGTTCCAGACATACTTGAGTTTCTGATGGAGAGTCGACGAGACTGCCCCTGCTGCGTGGATCCATGGACGCCCTAACAAGCAACTGTAGGTGGGCTGGATGTCCATGACGTAGAAGATGATGTCAAACACCTCTGGACCTATCTTCACAGGCAATGTGACTTCACCAAAGACAGAACGCTTAGATCCATCAAATGCACGAACTATCAGGTCACTTGGAGTAAGCACAACCCCTTCAACGAATATCTTCTTCAAGATTTGCTTCGGCAGCATGTTCAGAGAAGAACCGGTGTCGACCAGCACATGAGACAACACAGCCCCCTTGCATTCCATGGTGATATGCAAGGCTTTGTTATGGTTACGCCCCTCCGGTGTCAAATCAAGATCAGTGAACCCCAAACCGTGTCTGGTGCTCACATTAGCAATTACACCCTCTAGCTGGTTGACTGAAATCTCCTGAGGTACATACGCCATATTCAACATTTTCAGCAAGGCGTTGCGATGTGCCTCAGAGCACAGCAGCAAGGAAAGAATAGAGATTTTGGACGGAGTTTGGTTGAGTTGATCCACAATCTTGTAATCACTCTTCTTAATGATTCTCATAAACTCCTCCACCTCCTTTTCAAACGAGCCACCAGGCACATTCGTTTGAGCAGGCTCCTCGTCCACCACGACCTGTTTGCCCTTAGCTCTAGCAGATGCCTCAGCATTAGCATCTCTCAACGGTTGAGGCGCAAACAGCCGACCACTCCTAGTAAAACCTCCCGGTCCACCGACATTGTCCACAACGGGACTCACAACCGCGGGAGTTCTATTGACTGGTGCATTGATTGTCACAGGCGCATGATTTGACGGCCTGACACGATTCTCAGCCCTTCTATTACTTCTGTAGGCGCTGTCATATGTCCAAGGCCCGGCCCTGCTATTCTCGACTACAACCCTTCTGACCGGAGCTACAATCGTCGTAGGATTACTGGCAGAAACTGGTGCAGAAATAGTAACAGGGTTACCAGCAGTTGTAGGCGCACTACCAACGGTTCTCGGCCCTCGTCCCTCAGACGGCTTGAAAAATATCGTGACAGTAGACACTGCCCCACGATCTCTATTATCAGCCCTTCCAAACTGGACACAGCCCTCATCAATCAACCTCTGAATACCGGCTCGCAACTGTGAGCAACCATTGTCAGATCCTGCACAAGCAACACAGCCCTCATCACAGCCCGGATGAACACCCTTACTCAACAGACGGCCCTTGATAACCAGCAATGAAGTCTGAATCTCGTCAGCACACACAACCAAATCTTCAGCTTCAACCCCTTCAATACAGTTTACCCGGTGAGCACCATGCGCAGGCATAGGGTTGTTCACCATATTTGGTACAGGAGCAAAATTGATTGTCTTGGCATCAATCAGGTCCTGAACCTTATGGTGGAAAGCCTGGCAATTCTCTATATGATGGCCAGGCGCCCCAGAATGAAAGTCACAACGCACATTGGCATCATACCCAGGTGGTATTTTTGTCAATGGCGCCATGGTCCTCAACTCGACGAACCCTAGTCTGAGCAGTTCGGGTAACAGTTCGGCGTAAGTCATGGGTAGTGGGTCGAAACGCCTATCAGGCATCCTCTGCCTCGGTTGATATGGACGTTGTTGTTGTTGTTGTTGTTGTGGCATCTGTTGTTGAACCCTTTGTTGTTGCGGAGGTTGACGTTGTTGAGGTGCAGGAATGGTCACTGCGGCAACCTGACGGTACTGATTTCTGTTCTGACCTCGGCGGTGTTGAACGGCATTAGTTTCTCCTTCTCTACGGCGAGGTGCCCCAGAGAAAGGTTTCTTAGATGAAGAGGAACTAGCATCGTTGATCTTCCCAGCCTTGATTAAACTCTCGGTCCTCTCCCCACATATAACCACATCAGAAAAGCTTCTGAATGGGCAACTCCCCATTCGGTCCATAAACACTCCCTGAAGTGTGCCAATGAACATGTCTGTCAACTCCCTTTCCAGCATAGGGGGTTGAACTCTGGCAGCAAGTTCACGCCACCTCTGGGCGTACTCTTTGAAGCTTTCATTGTTTTTCTGACACAGACTCTGTAGCTGAGTCCGGCTCGGTGCCATATCCATGTTATGCTTGTATTGTCTGAGGAAAGCTTCTCCCAGATCCCTCCAGCATCGGATCGAATCTCTCTTGAGCTCCATGTACCAATCCAAAGATGCCCCAGATAGACTATCTTGGGAAAAGGACATCCACATTTTCTCGTCATCTGTATATGCAGAGATTTTCCGATAGTAAGCCTGCACATGGGTGCGAGGGCAGGAAGTACCATTGTACTTGTCAAAAGTGGGTGCTTTGAACTTATGGGGAATTCTCAAGCCTTCAACCAATCCCAAGTTAGTAACATCAAAACCGAGGGAGTTCTGACATTCCATAGCGCGAATCTTTTCAGCCAGGGCATCGACCTTACGATCCCTATCTTCAACCCTTCCAACATCTCCATCCTCTTCACTCAGCAATGTGAACATGTCCTCTTGTCGGTCGACAATAGGAGCTGGATGACGAACCGGAGCCCAGGTGGCCCTAATATTGACAGTCTCTGCAGCAAGAGGCTGTCCATTGATCCTTATACCCCTGAGTTCATCTCCCACAGCATAGTCATGAACGGGAGCAGCAGCAACATTGACGTTCTCAGGTGCGGGGATACCAGCAGGTGAACCACGGTTAGACGCCTGAATAACCGTCTCTTGTCTCTGAACCAAAGCTCAGAGCTCCTCCTGACCCTGAGCAACCCCTTGCATCATAGTCATGAATTGGGCCATGTTCGCCCTCATCTCAGCCAACTCGTTCTGAACCTGATCCATACTTCGCTGTTGATTGAGTCTGGTAGAATACCGGTGCGGTCTTCGATCAGCTATCCTGCCTGACACAGGAACCGGAGTGAGAAGTCGGGAACGAGAACACCTGTTATGCAAGATGATGTGTATGTGCGTGATGTGTATGCAGGTTGACTTTTTTTTCATGCACTATTATACATTTTTTTTTTTGAAAATAAACATGCTATGATGCAAATGAGGGAGCCAAAACTGGTCGGCTGAGTATCACGTGGCACAGGATCGAAGCTTCGGCTTGAACTCTGGCGTCACAACTTCATCTGAAACCCAAAGTCATCTGAACCCAAGTCAACTGAACCATATCCACATCTGAGCATCCTCAAATTCAGCCCAGGGATCCGAAATAAACGGAACCCTCTGATCACTGCCAGGATCAAACCTCCGGCGTCCAGAAATAGATCCATAAATCCGACTCATAAATAGGACTCTGATCAACCAATAGTCACCAACAAAGTCACCATCAGAACATGCATCTGTAAGAATCAACCCTCCCCTCACAGGTAAATTCTAATCAGGTCATCCTAAGGCGGACAATGATCTCGACAATCGGGCAAAGATACTCAACGGGTTTGCCCTTTCGGGTGTGCCGTTGCAGCTCTCTTAAGATCGTCTCAATCAAAGATCCGGGAAATGATCGGTCACCAGAGTCAATAGCTCAGATGAAGTGACACAACCAAAGTGGATACTCCACAAAGGAAGGGCACTATCAAATGAACCTCGTCCGGCTTGTGGTATGTCACGTTGCAACAATATGCTGATAAAGCAAATGAGGAACGTGAGACCACACTAATCCTAGGTGTATACTCGGGCCTGGGTTTTAGCCCCACTCAGAACACCCACCCCAAACAGAGGAACCACCTGCACGGAAGACAGCTCAATGACAGTATGATGCATGCAAACAGATATGCACATATATACAACATAATAATCATGAATGCAATAAATAACAGCAAATAGCAACCAAAACCCTAACCTAGAGAGCGCTAGGAGAGACTCGCTTAGGGAAGATGGACCAGCAAGAGGTCAACTTCTCTGCATCCCCAGCAGAGTCGCCAGCTGTCGCATTACGCGAAAAACCGGCGGGAAAACAAGAACAACAGAGCCGCCACCATGCGTTATTTATCCCAAAAGAGGGAAAGGAAACGCTCAGAGTAAACCTGGAAAAAGCATGGTCTCGCGACCAAAGAGAATGGGATCGGGAGTCGGTTATGCGAAGGGAAGGTATTAGCACCCCTACGCATCCGTCGTACTCGACGGTATCCACGCGCAAAAGGAAGGAAAATGGTTGCTAAAACACTGCTCATAAACACACACACACTGGCTGAAAGAGACACAAGAAAACAAGAGACTGACTCGGCAGGACGTCGTATCCTGGGCCTACTTAGTCTATCAAATATAGACATCAGAGTCAAAGTATTTCGACCGGGGAAATGACACATGCTCGCTAGGACGTCGCATCCTATGCATACGTATCTCCTTGGACGAAGGAGAATCAGAGCATTCGTAGCTCGGCTAACACGCACACGAAACCACACAGGCAAGGGCAAACATGGAACCCGAATGCCAATCGCTGGACTTACATCGGCTTCTGAACCACAACACACCCACACTGGAAACCAGATACCACTTGATGGACTTATACCGGACTCCAAGCACACAACAAGAGGATGTGGAATGCCAATCGCTGGGCTTACATCCATCTCCTAACACACACAGGAAGAAGAAGGGTCTCGATTGCAACCAGGGCAAGAGAAGGGGAAGGTCTCAATCGCAACGAGGGCGAGAGAAAAGAATTAGTGTTAGTTGTTAGTCAAACTCGACAAGACATCGCATCTCGTGCCTACGTATCTCATCTGGACATGAGAATCAGAGTTACCGTAGTTCGGCTAAACTATTCCTGTTGGTTTGTGTTTTTTAAGTGGACGACGTCACTACGCTATCTACCGGATGCTCGACCTTTGGAGACTTACTCACCTGTAGTAGAAGGAATTGACGTATCCTTAAGAGGGGATAATGTTTGTTTGTGTTTTAGGAAAGCTCAAGCGAGAAAGGAAGTCCTATACGAAGGAACCGTGCTACCTTAATTGACATGCAAACGAGACTACACGGAGTCTAGCAAACCTAGGGGATACAATCACACCACACAAACATATACAGCATGAAGTAAACACACCAACAAGGGGCTCAAACATCAAGGCTAGGCTTTAGTCGAGGGGTCATGTCAACCTCGACAAACAAGCCTCTGTATCAAGGTGAGGTTAGCTCTTAACCTTGACATCGAGAGTCAAGGTGAAGCCAGATGAAAGGTGAGTGAAGATGAGACTTCACAGCTCTTATCCCTGGCCAGGGAGAGCTTCAGACAATGAAGTGTGGGTCCAGAAAGTGGGAACCCTTCTACACTTAAGACACTGACTCAACTGTACAACTGTACAAGATCTTGGGTTACTGTCCTCAATGCATCAACACAGTGGTGTGAGCAGAGGGACGACTCAACAGAAGAGCGGGAGATAGATTGCATATCTCTTTTATCCGCCAATTGCCTCATAGAGGTCTTTACCTGCTTGGGGACAAAAGTAAACAAACACAAACATCGCCTCTTAAGGAGGACTTCAGACAGGTGCCTGGCCAAGTAACAGGCCAGGTCTTCCAGACTACATGGAGACAAGAATGTTATACCTCAGCGAAAATTGCTTATCAAGCAAAGCAAAGCAATATTAGCAACTAATGTACCTGAAATCAATCAAATACAATCAGTATACCAATCACAGAACTAAACAGCAAATGGTTCACAATTAACTATACACAGACAAACACAAGCCAATGCACCAAGGTGCAAGCCACTAAGGCTCAAACTCAAATGTCAAACCCTGCAAAACAAAGTCAAAATTAGCTAAACACAAGTCACAAGTCAAGTCCAATGGAGGCACATCATCAAGCATAGGCCATTTGTGCTATTAACCTGAAACACAACTCAAAAGTGAGATCACAAACCACTAGTCCAAGACTAGGGTCAAAAGGAGATGAAAAATCCAAAACAGCAAGTGAAAAATGATCAAATCCAAGATAAATCCATTAATAAGAGAGTCCAATTGGTCTCACATCTAAACTATGCACCAAATTCATTTCATGCACAATTTAAGTCAAACTAGGCAAGTGTGGACCACATATGAGTAAACAGAATGATCACCATCAAACAAATACCAAAACAGCTCAATAAATTCTACAAAAATTCAAGTCTAAACAGAACACATTCAATGAGCTTCATATCAAATTTCATGCTATTTGGACAATAGGAAGTAGGGAAATTAAATTCAACAAGTCAGGACATGCAAAAATCAATCCAAACTAGGTCACAAAGCATGTGTCAACTTCAAGCAAATGTAAAACAGTGAAAACAAATGAGAAATGAATGGGACCAAAGCCAAAATGACATTGAACATGTTAAGAACCACTCCATCAAATTTCATCTTCATATGATAAGGAATGAGCATTTCAGAAGCTATGTAAGTTGATCACTCAAGGAAAGTTCACAAAATGGTAAACAACAAACAAAAATACCAATCAAATAGGAAATTTATCAAAAAATCCTACAAAAACTCATGGCAAAACTAGACATTTAGATGATATCACATGAAAAAATTGGGAGCAGATGGCAAAGCATAGGCATGGAAACAAAATTCATGAAGTTGACATAACATAGTGTGACACAAATTGTCACACTCAACTTAATCACATCATATCTCTATAACCAGGAACTCAAAATTATCAAACTATACATCAAAATCACCAGGAAAGAGTCAAGAACATGCCTATAAAATTTCACACATTTTGGATAAGGCATCAAGATTTCATGATTAAAATGGCAAAACATGCACATGAAGCACACATATCAAAGGCATTAGACAAAGTCAAAAAATTCACCAGGCACAACTTTGACTATCATACCTAAAAAAAACTAGAGAAAATTTGGAGATCAACACAAAAATCCCCATCCAATTTGGATAATCCATGATTTAATTATGATTTTTAGAAGTTTGATTGAAAAATGAAATAATTATTTAAACATGAAAATGATTTAACATGGCGCCAGTGGCAGAAGCGTAATTAGCTGAACCAGGGGGCAAAACGCCCCGTTTCACTAAATGAAACGGCATCACGTGATTGGTTGGTTTGAGCGGTAAACAGGAAATTCAAATGGAAACGCAGGAAAATGGATCAAACGCGAAACTGGAGAAGTTCTTTGCGTGTTCATCAATGAAAATTCCAGAAAATCCAAATGCACAAATCTTTCACCAAAATGAACAAATCCTATATGGTTGGAACCGTCTAAGCTAACACAATCACAATATCCACATGAAATTTCCTAATTCCTAGTGTACTGAACAGATCGAGCAAGAATAGGTTTTACATCCAAAGTTCAATTCAAGATTTCTCTCTCAAATCTTGATGATTTTCAATTCTACAAATTGCAATGAACTCTATGACCTACGCTCTACAAGAACCACATCATGATTTTGAGAATGGTGAAAATCGAATTCCAACCTTTAATGATAGCAGCTGTGGAATCCGTGACTTTCAGGTCTCCAATGGTGAAAACAGACAGCGTATGTTGACGTAGAAGGAGTATGCAAGTGATTGTTTAGCTCAACGATGCTTGAATCAATGGAAATTTGTAACTGCCATGTGAAGCTCAAGCTTTGCAACAGTTGGTTTTGGCACGATTCTCCCTCCAATTGCTTCAAACAGCACTCCAAATCTACCTGTAGATGAAGAATCAACAAAGAAATTGCACCAGTATTGATGAATTCTTGATGAAATGATGAAAAATAGTGTATGTGAAAGTGAAGAAAATTGAGAGAATTTTGAGATTTTTCTTTTGGATCTGAAAAAATGAAATGTGATTATCTGTTTCTGTTACAATTAAGACTTTATACCTCACACTAATCCACTTGTTAATCTCAATTAGGCAAATTAGAATGATTAGTGTAATGCATATTTTCATGATTTTGGCCAAAACGCCCTTTCCATATGCAGCCAATGTATCAGTCAAAAATCAGTCCAAGCAAGTTCTAAATGATATTTTGGATGTGTTGCAATTGGTCCCAAGTGCATATGGCTTGTAATTTTGAAAATCACTATTTCACACCAAAAATGCAAATTAATCCACTTGAAAAATGCCATTTTGCTATGATGGTTTTTGATGAAATGTAATAATGCACCATGAAAGTTCATGTGAAATGTGGTTTGCTCAAAGAAAAATCAACCAATTTGGCCATTCCATGTGAGAGTTATGGCACTTTGAATTTAGGCATTTCCTGAAAATGATTGGACAATATCTTGCCAACCACACATGGGAAATGAGTGTTCTTGGACTTTTTGGAATGGTGAGATCAAGATCTTCAACTCTCATGTTGGACAAAATTCCATTTGAAGCTTGTATGATGATGTAATGTTGAGGAGAAAAACTTTCCATTTTGGGCAGTTGAAATTACAGGTCACCTGCCATTTTAGGAAACTTTTCGTCTGACTTTAATTTCTTCAACCTTGATCTTTGATATGTCAAATGAGACTTGTATGGACATGAATGAAGCCTTTCAAACTATCTCACACCTTCAAATCCATAAAATCAGGCACAGTTGACCACAGTTGACTACAGTTGACTTTTTTAGGGTTTCAGCTAAAATTCAGCTTGACTGATGACTTCTGAACATCCAATCTTTGGCCAAACCACTTCACAATGATCACATAATCACATGAACTTGATAACCAACCTTAGGGCCTTGTCTCAATGGAAATGGCACATGCTTGCTTGTTTGACCTGATCTTCTGACCAGTTTGACCTAATTTGTCAGTTGGACTTGCACTTGGGCAAATGGCTATGCAATGGACTTTTTTATGCTAATGACCTAATAATGAAAATGCATGCACAAAAGGTAGGGTGCAAATTTGAGGTGCTACACTTATTTTTAGCGAAACCCCCATGCGGCCTCTTGTTGGTTGTCTGATGTGTGGTCGTGTCCATAATTTTCCCTGATTTCAACCCATTCTCAACACGTTCCCCAATGGTTAGCATGTCAGCAGAATTTATCGATGAACTGCCCATCATCTTCCCAAAATACAGCCCTTGCAACACACCCATGAAGATGTCCATTAATTTATTGTCAGATAATGTTGGTCGAACCCTAGATGCCATTTCGCACCAACGTTGAGCATATTCCTTGAAGGTTTCATTAGATATTTGAGATTGATTCTGTAATTGAAGCCTTGTCGGAGCCATGTCAAGGTTGTACTTATATTATTTCAAGAATGCCACTGAGAGGTCCCTCCAAGACTGGATCTTTGAACACTCTTGACTCATGTACCAACCCAAGAAAGCCCCGGCCAGGCTATCTTGGAACAATGGATCAAGAGGTTATCATTATCAATGTGTGAGGCCATTTTCCTGCAGTACATGGTGAGGTGACTGCGGGGACAACTGAAGCCCTTGTACTTTGGAAGGTTAAGCACTTTGAACTTCTGAGGTAACACCACATTCGGGACCAAGCAAAGGTCTCGAGCATCTATACCAAAGGAAGAGAAACCCTCAATGGCCCTTATTCTGTCGTCCAAGAGCTGGTAATCCGTAGGTATGACCGGATCAACAGCAGGAGGAACGACCTGACTGGCCGGTCCAAAAGCTTCTGGAGCGATCGGTGCAGGCATGTTCGGGGTGAACCACATCTAAGGCGGGTAGGAAAAACCCGATGGCACAGTCTGAGCAATATGAGTAGGCCGAGGATATTACATTCCAGAGGTGCCCCTGTCTGCACGTGCTGGGATGCAGGGTATGTCAACATGAGCATGGAGGTTGCCCCAGGGTAACCAAAAGGAAAAGCGGGGACTTGACTGGTGCTCGCAGCTTGAGTGGTCTGATTGGGAAGCTGGAAGTAGAGGCGCGGGCCTCGGTAGTCCTCTTCATCATTGGGGAGCTCGTCAGCAACTTGAACTTGATTGTTGTCCGAATCAGCAGCATCGATCGGAGTAGTTTGGAGAGTGGGAAGAGCCCACGGGAAACCAGCATTTCCAGCAGTGGCAGCGGCGGAGAGAGCTGGGTGAGGGAAGAAAGCTCCCCCACTGGCGAGACTAGCAGCTAGATGTGGGGGCATTCCCCACGTGTAGGCAGTGGCAAGCCTAGCAACGTCCATTGGGACCGTCTGACGGTTCCTAGGGTTGGGCACAACAGTTTCCGCTGGAGTGTCGACGATAGTGCCAGCAGCAGCTTCAGGAATGGTCACCCCAGCAGCATGGGTGATGTTGGCAGCAGCAGAGGCGAGGTTCCTCTGAGATTGGAGGATCTCAAGGATAGTCTCCATGTTTCCCCTGAACAGATTCATTTCACCTTGCACCTGGGCAAGGGATTCGCGAACGGCAGCATTGTCAACTTCGTATTCGGGCATGATTCTTGACTTGTTGGAACGTGTGTAGTACTGATGACGAGTCGTCGTTGTTGCTGCGGCAAAACGGAGAGTGTAAGCATTTTGTTTTATGGAAGCTTTTGGCAAATAAATGCGTGGATGCATGTATGTATGCAAAAAGGTTTGATATGTGCATTCATTATATTTTTTATTATTATTTTTTGTTTTTTGTAAAGGAAAACAGTTCCAGGGAATCTGAGAGCTTGTTCATTTAACACAAGCAACTATAAAGCAAGTAAAGAGACAGTTTATGAAGTGAATAATCGAGAAACTCTTTTATTCAATGTCGATAAAGAGGAATACAAATACATCAAGGAAATTCCCATCGACTACAAAAGGGTCACATTAGTCCTATCAGACCTCAATCTAGTGAATTACAAGCAACTAGAAGCAATTGGATAAAAGCTTTTCATAGTAAGTCTGAGATTTGGGGGACAGGCAGGCACCCCACTTTCCCAACATCGCACTCCCTTCAGGTGGTGGGTTGTGATCTGGCTCGCTCGGAACTTTGTTCACAACTGTCTTCCCTTGGTTGGAGGGGTCTTCAGGATACTCGTTCACTTGTGTGTTGCTGTCTTTCAGGTTCCTATATGATTGTCCTTTCAACTCTCGAATCTCTTCTAGTCTCTGATTCAGCTCGTACTGGTTTTGGCAAAGGGTGACTTCTAGCTGTTTGTTGCGGATTTTCTCATCCTTTAACTCTTTCTTACAAGCTTCTAGCCGATTTTGGAGTTTCTTCATTTGTTCCATGTGTTCCAGTTCTGCTTTGTTGGCTCGGTATTGGGCTTCGGCTAACTGCTTCCTTTTGGTTGTCAGACTGACATAAGTCCCTTTGAGAGTGTCACGCACTTTGAGTCTTTTAAAGACCTCTGTTTGTACCTCATCATCTGCTTGACGAACTCGGTCTCTCTTCTGATTCAGATTGAATTTCAAGGTTTCCTTCTCCAATGAGATCTTACCAATCCTAGATTTGAGATTGACATTCTCTTTCTCTAGGGTCTTGATAACCTTCTTCAATTCATCTACTTCAGAATTTGGCTGGTTCTCTGGCTCAAGAGGTTGGACGTTTATGGACGGTTCGAGCGGGAACGGCAACAAAACCTCACTAACTCTGCTCTTGACCCAACTGGTGTAAGCTTCCTTGGTAATATAGTTCTTCTTACCCATCTCTGCTCTTCCTTGAGGACAAATCGATCCCCAAGCCTTGACAATCTTCTTGATCAACTCTGGCTCTTTGACCCCTTTGTATAAGAGAAAACCCTCTACACTTTTGAGATCAAGTTTGTCCACCATAAGGTATCCAAGTTGTCGCAATGCTAGCCTCGGGTTGTAGTTGATTCCTCCTTTTGTACCAAGAAGAGGTACATTAGGAAAATACCCACAATTAAGGATGAGCTTGACACCATCATAAACTCGAGAATACCACAGAATGTCTTCGGCTTTTAAGGACATGATCCGCTGGGACCACTTCAAGTTATCTTTGTTCTCAATGAAAGGACCTTTGCTGGGTAGATTCGAAATAGACCATCTATACAGCAAAGGGGTACAACAGACGATAGTCCCTTTCTTCTTCTGGGTCCTCACATGGATGGAATAGTAAGTATCAGCAAGAAGAGTGGGAATCGGATTCTGAGTTAGGAAGATATGAATAGCAGCCAAGTCTGTGAACTCCTCCATATTCGGAAACAATACAATCCCATAGATAAGTAAAGCTAGATTGGCGTTGAAGGTCGTCCAGCTCCCAGTTTCAGCGAAGGCAATAGCTTTGTCTACGAGAAACTTAGAGGTGAAGCCATGGATTCCACCCTTTGGTTTCAGGTTCAGTTCTATTTCCTTCTTTCCCATATGCAGAGCCTCAACAAGATCTTGATATTTAGGAAGTTCCTTAGTGCGGATGTAGGGAACTTGGTTCTTGATCCTAATACCTAGAATATGAGAGTACTTTTCCAATGTCGGCGCTAGCTGGTAATCTTGGAAAGTAAAGCATCTTAGTGGTGGATTTTAGAATTGCACCAAGGTGTGCACAACGGTGATGTTTACTTCGGTGTTCAGAATACCCAAAAGGTTACCATAAGCTTCCTTAAAGTCATCTTTGCGTGTCAGGTCTAAATGTGCCTCCAGGTCCTCTCAATACGGTCAACTGAGGTTCCACAAACTTGTAGTTGTGGATGCTCTTTCTCTCGAGATTCATACTTTGCTTCAAATGCTTGGTAAATAGACTGGACTCTTGGATTCCTGGAAAAGACATGCATATGCAAAAATTTGGTCATGATGAATGATAATGTAATGATGAGATGATAATAAGTCACATGGATTCGGAACTTAGGTAAGCTCTGGACAATCTGTAAGTGGCACATGTTGCAAGTTCAAAAGTTTGACATAACATGAGTATCAAGGTAGGTGGAGTCTATGGTTTCCTGCAATAAAAACCCATATCCCCCTCACAGGTGTGGACTATGCTCCAATGTGGTCCCTAGAAGGTCTCCCAGAGTCATCGACTCGAAATGGAAATACCCTGTCGTAGTGAATACTCACAGAACAAAAGTACTTCCAAGTGAATCTAGTCTGGGTGTGTTTCTTGTGACACCCAACGCGTGAAACACGGGTGTACACGACTATCCACGAGTCTAACCTATGTGTGTACTAAGCTCGATAGCAGAGCTTTCCTCTCACGTAGTCTAACCCATTCCAACAACATCGCAATGGATATATCCATAACATAAAGCGAATAAGAAATGCGATAAATAAAAACGAGTAAAGCTATAAGGTAAGCACCTATAGCTAGCGAGGGAACAACCTAAACTAGGCTCTACTCCTTTTAGCGACTAGGAAGCACTCCATGCAGCGAAGTGTCCCCAACAGAGTCTCCAGCTGAAGCTAGCGAAAATATACCAGAACGTATCGCACGCTCGAACATACACCAGAGTTGCCATCGAACTTTATTTATCCCCGAAGGGAAGGGAAAACATCGATAAAACCCGGGGGAAGAGATATCTTGGGTAAGGAAGTCGATTATGCAAGGGGAAGGTATTAGCACCCCAAATATCCATGGTACACCATGGGAACCATTTTGATTGTTCTCGCTCGAATAGGTGTTAGTTAAAGATTACTCGCAAAAGAATGGGGAAGGAAGAGATAGATAGGGTGCTCGGTGAGGATTAGGGCCCTCATGCCTACGTATCCACATAGTGCAATGAGGAATTCAGAGCTCCGTAGTTCGAAGAACTAATGAGGGAGATGAAAAGAAGAGTGATCAAAGGTATGGTCTGAACCAAAGGATAATATGATTTAAACTCCAACAAGGGGTGAAAATGTGAACCCAAGAGTAAAACTGGTACGAACCAACAAGTGAGGGGTCTAAGACATGGTATCACTGTATTGGAATAACAGAAAAGAAAGGGTTGCCTACACACGACTGCAAAGTAAGTAAGGAGATGTTTGTCTAAGCTACAAGGTCTGACAAGACAAACAACTCGGCTCTAGGTTCACAAAAAGGGGTATACGATGAAGCACAAAGGTATAGTGTATTTGGCTCAAAGAATAGGGTATATCACATGGAGTGAATGGTGGTAGAGTATGAAGGTATCATGGAAGTGAATGGAGTGAAGTGACCGAAGCCACATAATAGAGTATCTGGTGATAAGTGACTGAAAAGGTATAGTTTGAAACCGAAAGTCAAGCTATATTGGAATCCATGGGAGAAATGGAATTTGTACCATAGAGGGAAAGGTGGCATGAACCACAAGTGAGGGGTCTAAGACATGGTATCACTATATGGTTGGCCAAAAAAGAAGGAATTAAATATCTAGGTACAAGCCAAACAACTCTAGGTACAAAAGTTGACTATTCATTAAGCGTCCTAAAAGGGTATGTATGGAATTCCAAAGAAAGTGTATTTTTGATGTCAAAGGTATAATATGTCACAGGGTGAATGGTTGATGATCGAAGGTAGATAATAAATTGTGAAAGATATGAATGGTTCCCTAAGGCGGAAGAGGAATAATTAGAAGTATGCTCGCAAAGGATTCGCATCCTCGTGCCTACGTATTCTTATTGTGCAATGAGAAAATCAGAGCAATCGTAGTTCGGAACTACGAACAGAAAGGAAAGGAAAAAAAGTGTTTGTCTAAGCACCAAGGACTGACAGGACAAACAACTAAAGGAGTATGATTGAAGTGATGAACAATTATAACTCGTATCAACAGAATGGTAACATAGGAATCCATAAAGGCAAACTGACTTTGAATCAAATAGTAAATACACAGACCAATGAGTGAGGGGCACGAGGCATAGTATCACTGTCGTTGAATGACTAGAAACAAAGAGAAGTAATTGTACATCAATAAGCCAAACAACTCTTGATACAAAGATGTACATTTTATTAGGTCGTCCTAAAAGGGTGAATATGGAATCCAAAAGGAAGTATTGATTGGCACAAGGAAACATATATCACTTGCTGGGAAACAAACAATTTAAGATCAAAGAGAAGAAGTATCTTGGATCCATGAAGGAATAAACACTGAACCGAAGAGTAAAGGTAAACCAACAAGTGAGGGGCCCGAGGCATAGTATCACTGTAGTGGAATAACCAAAACAAAGGAATTAAATGTCTGGGTACAAGCCAAATAACTCTCAATTCATAAGACGGACTGTTCATTAGGCGTCCTAAAAGGATGTGAATGGAATCCAAGGAACAACGATATTTGATCTCAAAAAGCTGGATTTGATTGATGAAAGAGTGATGGATTAATAAGAAATAGTGATGGATTAATAAATAGGGTAGCTCGCGAAGTAACTGCGTTCTCCTTCCTATGTACCCTCATTGTGTAATGAGGAAATCAGAGCTTTCATAGTTCAGCCTACTAGGGCTGAAAAGAAATTGATTGGAGGCAAGAAGAAATGGATGATTGAAATTAAAATGATTAGAAATGGAATGATTGAGAATTGAATGGAAAGAAGAATGGATAGACTTGATAGTTACTGGATAAGAATCACACTAAAGCCTATGGGCAAAGGTGGATACGATAAGCAACGAGTCAAACGTCTCGCACCCAAAGATATCCAGAACAAGTGTAGGAAAGCTCCAGTATCATTCCTTCTTTACCACTTAAGGCTCATGGCATGTAATTCTCGTCTTAACTTCAAGTAGGAAGAGAAGAATCTTTATAGTTGTTTCTTGCAATGATAAAGACCTTATCAATCGTTCGATTCGAATTGCACTAAAGTCTATGAATAGAGGTGAATACGATGAGCACTGGGTCATACGTCCCATACCCAAAGGTACTCAGAATGGGGGTAGGAATACTTCATTCCCACTCCTTCTTTATTGTTTAAGGCTCGTGCCAAACTCTTCTAACTTCGACCTAACAAGTGTTGAAGATGCCACCTTTGATGTGCTTGGATAATCCACTGCTTGGTATGACTGAGGATGCCTTGATTGAAGATCTTGTCTTGAGGCCTTGAGCTCCACGGCTTGGAAGAAAAGTCTTATTAAGTGACCAAGGGTATTTTGGTCACTCAATTTAGATTGTAGGATTATACAAGTTCAAATGATTTAATTAATCAAAATTTCTTTTGATCAATTTAATCATGGGTTTTGTTTTATTGTTTTAGGGAACTAAGTTTGGATCTAATCAAAGTTAGTAATTGTTAGAAACTATCCTAAGGGATCATGCATTAGAAATTTATTGAAGATTCTAAGTTAGAAGTCCTAAGGGAGCATGTACATATTGGTCAAAATATTGATTAAAACTCTATGTTAAGTCCTAAAATTGTAAGGAAATGAGTGAATTCTAATCCTAAGGGGAGCATGCAATTCTAACACAAAAATACCAAAAATAAGCCCATAAGGGCAAAATGGTCATTTACCAAAAAAATGTCTAATTTTATGGTCCAAAGTTGATTAACCTAATGTTTAGAAATTAACCTAATGTTGAGAAATGTCAAGATCCTAAATTTAATCAAGCCTAAATGGTTCCTAATTAGAAAATTCTAAATAAAACCCTAATTAAATTTCTATTTAAAAGTCCTAATTAATTCTAATGAAATTCTAATTAAATCTTAATATGCTAATTAAATCCTAAAATCAAGATTTATTAACCTAATTAAGCTAACAATCTATTTAGCATCTAATATTATCCTACTTGATCTAATTGCAAAGAAAAACAATTAAGAAAAATAAAAGAAATGTAATTAAATGGGGGTGTAAACTAGGAAATGGGGTGAGAAACTGAAATGACTAACTGGGCCTTAGGAGAGCCCAATGCTAGTTTTTGGTGCAGAAAATACACTCCAAAAATGAGGGTGGGGTGTGAAACAGAAAAGCCACATGGGTTGCGTCTGAGCCCATCACCACTTCAATCCTTTCTTGGGGGGTGTTAGCGAAATGCAAGGTGAATCAGAATAAATACCAATGGGCTTGGCTAAGCCCAAATCTCATTTCTTTCAAAAGCCACTTGGGGGTGTATTGTCAAAAGTGGTGTATGAAATGGAATTCAATGGGCTTGAACATATTAAACCCAATCCCTCAACTCTGTTGACTTGTTCAAGTCAACAAATTCAAATTGGTTTTCACTACGCGCTCAATCTCTCAACTCTATCTCACCGTCCCTCCATAGTAAGCCACCGCGCCGGCGACTGTCATCGGCGGAGGTGGAGGCCTATCCTAAATAACCACCACCATTGGATGCACAAAGCTATGCTAAACACAAATATGGAAACGGATTTTGGAAATGGTTCTCGGATTGGTCGAATCGAGCCTAAACAGTGGAAGAACCCTAGCCTCTCTAAATCAAATTAAATAGAGTCGATCCTGAATTAACCTCTAACACCATAGGGATTTCACTTCCTATCCTCAATGCTACACTCCGGTATGCTCAAAGCAAGAAAACATCACAGAAGAGAAACAGACTTACCGGAGAAGACGATCGGAAAAATTCAGCAGGTGAGTTCTTGATCTTGATTTGCACTCTTCTTCTTCCTCCTTCTTCTTCTTCTTCTTCTGAATTCGAGAATGGATAAATGAGAATGCAGTGGTTTAGCTCAAGCCAAATTGAAGCTTCAATGTGAAGCTTCAATGGCTTTTTGAGAGAGAAATGGAGCTCTGGTGAGGGAGAGGGAATGAATTGCAGAATGAGAGAATTTATGAGCAAAGTGTTCAAGGTCCTCAAAAGATGATAGTGGAGTTGTTTAAATAGAGAGGAGGTTAGGGAATTATCTAGGTTTGGAGCCAGGTTTAGATTCAGTTGGCCTTAGGTTCGGACTTAGTTAATAGTGACTCACTGAGTTTGGATTAAACTCAGTTAGTTAATGAATGAGAACTTAGTTAGTTAGGTTGGTTTTTATTGATTAATGACTTAATGAAATGAATTTTAACTGGATGTTGTAGGTTAGGCTTAGGTTACATTCATGTTGAAAGGATCTTGGTGACTTGCTACTCATGTTGCATGTTGAAAAGAAGTACAGCATTGTTAACCATATACAAGAGAAAAGGAAAATAGTCATCCTGTGGATCCCTAGAAACAATCATCTAAAGCTCTGGACACAGGAAGATAAGATGCACAAAGCCTCTTCACCTCCCTCTCGTAGGCTGCCTCCATATCTGATTTCTCTTTGGTGAGTCGATCATGATTCCTCTTCCAAAACTTGGAAGACTGAGGAAGTAGAGAAGTCCATGCATGATCAGGATCATCAATAACCTGATGTTCGAGGAACTCTATCAAAGCGTCCTTGTTCTCCTTGAAGGCGACCGTCTGCGGTAAGTGAGAAATAAACCACTTATACAGCAGAGGCAAACAACACACAATGGCACCACCACCCTTTTCATTTCTCATATGCAAAGAGAAATAGGTATCACCCAACAGAGTCAGAACGGGATTAAGAGCAGAGAAAATCCTAATAGCGTTCACATCCACAAACTTGTCGATGTTGGGGAATAACACTAATCCATAAATGAGAAGTACAAATATGGCTTCAAAGGCATCCTCACTCATGGCCTTCCCATATACAATAGCTTGAGCAATGAGGAACTCAGAAGGGAGACCTTGAATTCCACCTTTGGTAGTCATATGAGCACCAACCAGAGATTCATCTATGTGCAACATGTCAGCTATCTCTTGAGAAGTAGGAATACTCTCTAAGCCACTGAACGGCAACTGGTCTAGAATAGGTATACCCACAAGGTAGGCATATTCCTCAAGTGTAGGCAAAAGCTGGAAGTCCGGAAACGTGAAGCAACGGTACAAGGGATCATAAAACTGCACCAATACACTCATCAATCCTTCATCCACCTGAGTAGTCAAAAGAGGAAGAAGCTTCCCAAAACGAGTCTTAAAACTCAAAGGATCTAATACATAGGATGTCAGATTCCTTAACTCTTTCAAGTCTGGTTGTCTGAAACTGTACTTCTTCGTATTCCTTCTTTGTCTTTCAATGTCTGAAAATATTGCAAGTAAACCCCTTAAGTTCCTTGAAAATTTTCTTCTTTATTGATGATATGGATGCAAATGAGTGCATGAATGCAACAATCACACTCAAGGATCAAGCAAAGTACACCAAACAAAGGTCATGGGATGGATCATATCATCCTTAATATCAATCATCCATTTTGGTGGATTATGGTTTACACCTTATCAACACCCAAGTTCCATTAATATTAAGGATACATGAACGGATCAACCGTGAATCAAGGGTTTGTTGCAAGTCACGAGCATGGAGTCTCGGTTAAGAACCACCCAAAGGGAGTGTACTAGGGTTTAAACCTGCCAAACATGTTCTACAAGAGGTTCCCATAGTCATCATCCCATCTTTCGGATATTATCGGAGAAACGACTACTCGTATCCCAAAAATATTCTCAAGAGAGACTCTTATGAGTGTAGTATCGCGTAACAATCGTATCAAATCTTACACTTGAACGACTTTCACACTACATCCTAAGAAAAGGCCAAGATGGGCTTGGTAAACTAAGGTCCTTGGCTTCTAAGGTCTATATTGGAAAGAGTAATGTCTAACCACAACTACATGTGTGACATTATTGATCCCAACATGACCTCCACCAAGTGAATGGACTTGCAAGTCAACTTGCTAAGGAATAACTCCACACAATTCAACAAGACTACGCCATTCTCCTATCCTAAGTGCACTCGAGTCCGGGTATAGAAATCATCTTACAAAGATCACCAAGCATACAAGGAATTAATATTCAAGCAATTTAATCATTACATACAATACAGTAATCCGAATTTGCACAAAAATATGTCACAAGACAATACAATACAACAAGCATGAAAAGTTGGCAAAAACCACTAGGCAAATGGTCCCCAACAGAGTCGCCACTTTTCTGTAGCGGGGTATTCGTTACCATTAGAGATATTGACTAAATCCAAGGTAAATCATACAAGTCGAGTCGCCACCGCACTTCTATTTATCCAAAGGAATGGTTAGAAAGCGAACAAAAACCTAAAAGTTTTAACAAAAACTAGTAAAAGAGAAACAAAGATCTGGGTAAGGGGGTTGGTTATGCAATGGGAAGGTGTTAGGCACCCAAAACATCCTAGGTACTCCTAGGGAGCCCTTTTCACACTTGTTGTAAAGGTTGTTGTTTTTGTGAAATTTTTGTTTGTGCAAACATGATTGAAGAGATGAGAAGAGAATGTACAAGTTATTTACATTTTGTGTTTGGATGGATAAACCCATTGCCTACGTACCATCTTATAAAAAGATTAGGATCAAAACCTCGTAGTTCGGGGTAAAAATCTCAAAAATGAGTTGGTGAATTGATTGGTCCAAAGGCCTTAAGGTCTTTTGTTATCAAAGGGAGAAAACTCGACCAAAACCACAAATCCACCATGTGAGGATAGCTTCATCATGCTAGTGAGGGGTTAACCCTATAATAAGCAAGGAAGACTCATTGTCCATCACTAAGGATATAGGTGAGTATTACATCTATCACCAGGATAACTCAAACCTAATAGCTAAAGGTTATGAAAAGTTTGATTAAAGAAGTGGCCATTGGAACCACAAAAAGACATTTGAATGAGTTATATTTACCAATTAGAAGTATATACAAAAGTGGTCAAAGTTGACTTAAAGATTCAATTCAAAATAAGTGTTATGAAAAGAAAGTTTGAAAATCAAAAGCATAAGGCTTAGGTTTCTAATGTTTGAAAACAATGGTTAAATGTTTGCACAAAAAGTTTTGGCTTGGGTTAGAGTGGGGGGAATAAGAAGGAGGGCTAAGTCCTAAGCAAAACAAAAGGTGAGGGATAAAGAAACAAAACCACAATGGGGTTCCTCTCTTGAGATCATATTGATGATCCAAGTAGCTCCCATCTTTTGGAATAAGCAATCACAAAGCATAAGCAATCAAACAAGTCTCCTAAGAGATCCTCAATGTATCTTGTGTCTTTCACTTTGGATGAACATGGAAATGGTCCTTCAATTAAGCTCAAGTAGAATTCCCTAGCACAAAAGCACACACATCAAAAGTTCCATGAAGTAAATCAAGAATGGACAAGAGTGAGTTTAGAGATTTAGTCCTTCTAATCCATACTCATCATCAAGATCCTTTTACTCCAATTTTTCATAGGAAATATCCTAAGATCTAAGTCCATTTCTCCATTCTTTGCATAGGGTATGTCCTAGAATCTAAGTCCACTTCTTTGCATTTGGTTCTCAACAATCAAAACAAAACACAAGCATAATAATATATACACAATTATGTGCTCAAGTGAGCAAAAGGCAAATGGCATTAACATAAACATGTGCTCAAATGAGCAAAGAGAAAAGCAAATGGATAATATATGCAAGAATAGTAAATTGCATAAAAGTAAAGAGCAAAAAGTAAATGTTAATTGTCAATAGTTAGTGTTAGTAGTTAGTGTGCCATAAGGCAAATTTAGCGCTATGTTAAGCAATCGTAATTGGACTTATGTAGAAGTCACAACTATCTGAGGCCGGTCAATAATAATGTAGGCAACAACACAAGTTAGAAGTCTTGATTAGTGAACCAAGTTCCAACAACTTGCCATGCCAAAAAGAAAATGAGAATTGATCTTGTATTGGTTTAAGCCTTTTGCATGATTTAGAAAACAACCTATCCTTAATGCAAATCCATTCACTTGATCAATTGATCAAGATGAATTAGATTTGAATCAAGGAAGATTAAGTCTCCCTAATCAATGCTAACTTATCAACCTTCAACTCATTGATCAAAAAGAAAGAAAGAAAGAAGAAGAAGAAGAAGAAGAAAGAGATGGAGAATGGATAATGAAAATGGAAAGATCAAAATGCATAAAGTGCAATAAGATGTACCAATCCATATGTATTGACCAAATGACATTGAAAGTCAAAGTCAAACAATGATAAATCAGAAATGAGATGAAGATTGGAGATCAAACAATAAGCCAAATATTTTTTGCATTTTTCAATATTAAAATAAACTTGAATTAAAAATAAAAGAAAGGTCAAACTTCAAAATCACTTCAAATCAACCTTGAGAGGTCCAAGTAATTTATCCCAAGTTCAACAAGGTCAAACAAAGTTTGACAAAAAATTTCAGCATTTTTAAAAGTCAGAAACTATTTTTAATCAATTAAAAATGAATAAAAATAACCTTATTGAACTAAAATCTCAAATCAATTAGAAAATTAATGAGAATATTTTTCATAGATTCATCATCATCCAAATAGGTTAGGAAAATATTTTTGTATTTTTTTAATATCAAAAACTATTTAAAATGAATTAAAAACAACCAGAAAAGAGAAAATTCACCAAAAATATCAAATGATGAAATAACAAATATTAAAAAATCAGAAATAGAAACTAGAATTTATTTGGAGACTAATGCAATTGGTCCCATAATTTTTGGATTAAAAATGAAGAAGATATTGATTTTTGAAATAAATGGGAATAAACAAAATAAAATCAGAAATTGAAATAATATGGAAAATCAGGGATCGTTGGATGTGTTTCATTAATTGACGTGGCACATCAAATGGTACAGAGGCGCGCGCTCACCATGAGTCCAAGTCAATGCGTAACACACAACATTAAAATAAGTCATAACAATCAAAGGCCAAGATCAAATCTGGAAAATGAATCCAAGGATCCACAATGCATCTGGCAATGGGACGACCACCGGAGCCACCTTCTTCTCCGGTGAGCTTGGATTTTCCGACCAAAATTGCAGAGATCCAAAAGGCAACCAAAATGCACGATCCATACATCTTTAGAAAGTTGGGATGATGTACATCATCCTTGTGCCACTCAATTCCCCTCTAGATCTCTATATTGAGAGAAATCAAAGTTCTGTGGTGTTCATCATGAACTCAATGGATTTAAAAAATTAAATGCATAATCATGATGCCTCTATTGAGAGGACTTCAGCCAATACAAGATCCAAGCAAATAGGTCAATGGATGATGAGATTCGAAGAAAATACCAGTTGAAGAGTAAGCTTGATTTCTGGAAACTTGAGCTCGATTCCTTGCTTTCTTTGCCAAAACAGAAGATCAATGAGTTGAAGGATGAAGGTTTAGAAGCTTTAGATCCAAGGATTTAACCAGATGTAGTTGAATTTTGGATCTGAAAAATTTGAAACAAAGTGAGATAGCTTCTTTAGTATTGGTTATGGTTTCAGTTGTGCAGCATTTCTGGCGCCATTAGGTTGAGGAAGAGTGAGACTGAACAGCTCTATATATAGCAATTGGCAAAGGCAATGCATGAAAATTTCATGTGCATGAATGAAGAGGGCCTCCATGCATGGGCATGTACAGGCGCATGGAGGGCCCAAATCTAATTGATTTGGCAAGCTTAACATCAGCATATTGGTTTTGGACGTGCAGATATGATGTAATTGGATTATGCATGAAGTTTGAATCAAGTTTCCATAAATGCACCAAAATATTCCCTTCTTCGAAAATGCCATTTTCTAAATCCAAACATGATCGTGTGAGTAATGGTTGGAAAGGTCTTGATATAAGGAACAATTGTTATGTTGGACAAAAACCCATTTGAAGTGTGGAAATTTATGAAATTTGAGTTTAAAGTGTAATGTGCAAAACATGCCAATGCAAGGTTTCCAAATTTGGCCAATGTTCAAGCCCTTCTATTCTGATGATGCAAGCCTCAAATGAAAAAACCTCCAACATCAGAGTTGTAGATATTTTCAAGAAAATAAAAATGGAGTTAAATTTTGCATCATTTGGGTTTTTGATAAAAGAGTTATGGGCACTTGAAGTTGGACTTTTTTGCCTTTCAATGCATTTGGTCCAAAAGGACCTACAATGTCTTGCATTATCACATGTATTTCCTTTGCGATTTTGAAATTTTGTCCAACATAACATTTGAAGTAGACATCTTAAGCGTTCCAATGCATTTGATCCCACCTCAAAAGCATAAAAAATGAATGAGTTATGTCCTTGGGAAGTTGACCCAAAATTTGGGTTTCAGTCAAAACGACCTATAATGTATTGGAATGGGAGATGACCTTCCAAGCTTCAAATCAATTTTTTATGAACATGAAAGTTGTTCATATTGTCATTAAGAACATTTTTTTATTTTGGAATAATCTCCATTTGACCAGCACATAAAACGTTAGGTCTCAGTGCATTTCAAAATAGTCAGATGAATTGACTGATCAAGTTCTCAAGTCCATGACTCATATCTTGATGAATTGATGATTGAGGACACTCAAATAAGTTCAAATATGCATGAAATGATGAATTAAAGAACTTCCCTTGATTGTATTTGATCATGGGCTAAGGTTGCTTTATGAGCAAGGCATTATGGTGCACAGATGAATTAGGGTTTCTTTGGGGAATCAACCTCAAACCTTTTGACTTGCTCTGATCATAATGATGAATTGAGATGCCAGGGAGGCATACTTGATGGAGGAGAGCTTTGGGAACCATTATCATGTTTGCTATCATCTCCTCTTGACTTTATCATTGCACAGATGATCTCCTAGAAGCTTTGACCTTGTGATTGCTTAAGCTACAAACAAAAGATGTTAGTGACATATTTTTGTGCTTTTGGTTAGTAAACAAAATAAGAAAAGCAATGATATACAATTCAAGTATGCTTGGTGATCTCAAACCACTCACAAAAGGTTCTAACCAAAGTCGAAGGGAACCAAGATGCTAATGATCCTTGAGGCAATGCAAATGCAATGTTATGATGCCATGAGGGATCTTAGGGACAAAATTAGGGGCTTACAGTAGGCATTGCCCTCGCCCATAGTTTAGCCTGTAGGTTTGTCATGAAGCTTGCAGCAAGCTCAATTTGGCTTTGTGAAGGTTGGTGGTTCTTTGAACCTTGATCAATGGTTCAGGTGACGCATTGCTTCTGTTATGTTTTGGTCTTGACTTGGTTCCATGGCTTGTGTTATGGTTGAGTTGCAGGGTAACAAACATGTAGGTGACAAAACATTGTATGTTGCCATGTGCCTACCATTTGACTTCCTGCTGCATCAGTTAACCTTGCCATATTGCAGGATGGATGGCATGTTGTAAGCCCAATTGCGGTAGGAATCATCCCTGTTATAGTGAGTTTTAAGTAGCTAAATGCATTGCTTTGTCAAATATATCAGGCCAGGTTTGTGGAATGTAATGTATGGTTGGTTTACATGTTTGGATTATGATGTTGAATTATTAGCCTGGTGGTATAATGATGCAGGAATGCAATTTTTGTGCTTGCATTACTCAATCATGCATTTTAAATCAAGTTAGTCTTCAAGGTTTGGCTTAAATCTACCATTGTTTGTGCATTAGGTTTTTATGAGATCATGTTTGGAAAGCTGTTTGCAGGATGGCACACTGCTAGCAGGGCTTGATTTAGTCTCACAAATGAACATGATGCACTGATGCTTCAACTACAACAGGCATTGCAGGTTGGTATGTGTATTATTTTGTTTATTTTGGTGATTCTTGACATGTCATGACAGCATTTGGTTGTATGGGCTTATTGTTGCAGGTAGGTTCTCAGGTTGCATCTCCCATGATCCATCACCACCATAAACTGCAAGTGTGGGCATGTTCAGTTGGTTATCAACTGGTTATGGCAAAGCAATGTGGTGTAGCAGGATATGATATGGGTTTCTACAACAGTAGGGCCAACATAATGCACTCCCATTGGCTAGATCATGTATCTCCATGGTTTTGTTGCACATGTGTAAGGTTCTTGTTGCAGCCAAGGGATATGAGCAAAGGACAATCCTTGGACATTGGTTAGGGGCAGGCTAAGGGCAAAGGTCAATGGTTCAACAAAAACCAAAATGACATGGTGTACCACATGTATTACTTGCAACGCAAGCAACCAAGAAAAACATCAACAAGCATGAAGATTGGATGATACATTAAAGCAAAAGGGCCGAGCCAAGTTTGGATAGTCAAGAGCAAGTGAGGGTTGACTTTTGTCAAAGTTGACCAAAAAGTCAATTGTTGACCAAAGTCAACTGTTGACCAAAGTCAACAAATGGTCAAAATGCATTTTCTTGTATTTTCTTTATAAATGGACGATGAATTATTGATTAGGGTGAAATTTAGGGTTTTTGGATTTTTGGTTGACTTTGGTCAAAGTTGACCAAAAAGTCAACTATTGACCAAAGTCAGCAATTGGTCAAAATGCCAACCTTTGTATTTTCTTATGTAGAATCACATGTAATGGTTTAAAATGACGTGAAATGGATTGAAAAAATGGTTTGAAAAATGATTGGAAATTGGTTTCACAATTGGTTTAATCATGACTTGAATGTTTGACTTTGAAAAAAAAATAACTTGACTTGGTAATATATGTTAACAAGGCCATGAAATAAGGGCACAAGATTTGGGTTTGAATGGAATGTCCATGAATCAAATGGCATGACTAGCAATTGGCTTGAGATACCAGAAGTTTGGTTGTTTGGATGACCAAGACCATAGATGTGTCCACAATCCCATGAACAACATCATGACCTTGAGACCCACAACCAATGCCCATAGGAGACCACAGTAGGATTACACCAAGTTCATCTGATTCACCATCTCCCTAATTAGGGTTTCCCTGAGGCTTACCCCTCAAGCAAGTTTCTTGAATCAAGCCATAAGTTCCAACCATCAACCTTCCAGTATGTGAACCTGCATTAGGGTTTTGAAGGCCAAGACAAAGCCTGGGGAAGCTCCATGAGATCATACCTTGAGAAATTAGGGCTTTGAAGACCCTAGGAGATTTCCTAGTGAAGCTTTTGTTGTAATCAAACCTTCACCACCATCATCAGGGTTTCATACCCCCCATGCTGGAGACATGGTTAGTCCATGTCCTTGGGTTTTGATATCCATGCAAACCCTAACTTTATAAGCCCAAGTTTCTTCTGAATCTATGAGGAATGATGCATATCAGTGAATTATAAATGTATGCAAGTGATCTCCTGACCAAGTGATTGGACTAAGGGGAGGGCAAATTTTAGGGTACAAAATTTATTATCAGCTTGTGCCTACGTTGTTGGAGTATGCCCATCTCTTGGGAATACTCGTATCTGACAAGGTACCTTTTAGTGGATTAGAGGAGATTCCCATATCTCATGTCATAGCCGAAGCTCTTCATCTAAAGAAATCTGGGATTGATGCTCATTTGGTGAAGAAAGGAGATATTCTTTGGTCAACTTTTGAGTTCCTCATTGGTAAGGCAACTTTCTTTGCTCATGCCAGTAGTATGGATGCTTTTGAAAACATCTTTGTATTGCTCATCTATGATTTATCCTTGTTTCCTAACATTGACGGTTTTGTAGATGTTAACTCCATTAGAATCTTATTGATTGGGAATCATGTTCCTACTCTGTTGGGTGACATGTATTTCTCTTTGCATTTGAGGAATTATAAAGGTGGTGGAACTATTTTATGTTATGTTCCTCTTCTGTACAAGTGGTTTATTTCGCACTTGCCTCAGACGCCTGCTTTTTTGGAGAACAAGCAATGTCTACGGTGGTCTCAGAGACTTATGTCTCTCACTAATGATGATATTGTTTGGTATGACTCTGCATTGGGTAGTTTGGACATTATTGATAGTTGTGGTTAGTTCTCTAATGTGCCTCTCATTGGTATACAATGAGGAATCAACTACAGCCCTACTTTGGCTCGTCGTCAACTTGGGTTCCCCTTGAGGGATAAACCTAATAACACTCAGTTAGAAGGTCTATTTTATCAAGAGGGTAAAGATCCCTAACTTTTGAAGAAAAGGATGGTGCATGCTTGGCATAATGTGCATAGGAAAGTAAGATTGGAGCTTGGTCCATGCAACTGTGTAGCTTAGGAAGCTTACACTATTTGGGTGAAGAAGAGAGCTTCGGAACTGAAGATGTCGTACGCTTGTGAGAGGCCTATATCTATGGTTGTGGCTGAGCCATTAACTCTCCCTAACCAAGATATAGAGGAGTTGGAAGACGCACTCACCAAGATGAAGCAATAGAAAGATATATGGGAAGAGCGGTTCCATGCTTTGAGCCAAAAGCATGAAGAGTTACAGCTTGAGTCGAAAGACAAGATGCACTTATTGAGATTCTTGAAGACCGAGCAATGAAGAGATAGAGAGAGCCAGAGGGTTTATCTTCCTATAGTATGCCTTATCCTTCTGGTGCTTGGAAGAAGATTATTGATCAGCTAGTCCTCGAGAAGGCTCAGATGAAGAGATCCTTTGAATTTGAGATTCGATGCATCCGAAGGAAGTATGCACCCATATCCAGATCATATGATGCAGTTTCTAAGGGATACTTAGGATTCTATTTTCTTTTTTTTTTCTCTTGTATTTGTACTTAGGTTTCTGAAATTGTACTCAGTGTAATCCTTCCGAATTTTATGAATAAAAAGAGATTTCATGGTCAATCCAATTGTTATTATTGTTATTATTAATAATATATATATATATATATATATATATATATATATATATATATATATATATATATATATATATATATATATATATATATATATATATATATATATATATATATATATATATATATATATATATATATATATATATATATATATATATATATATATATATATAATAGGACTTCATATGTTCCTTGAAATTAAAAACAATCAAAGCATTGCATGTCCTACATCATCTATATAACAGGTTTTCTTCCGCCAGATGTCTTATCAGTTCTTCTTCTGTGCATCGGCCAAGCTGACTCACCGTTATAATACTCGTGCTAATCAACCGAAGAGAATGGAGCATCTAGAGCAAGAGAACCGAGAGCTGAAAAATGAGATCGCCAAACTTATGGCGCTGATGGAATCTATGATTGCTGCCCAAAATCAGTCATCACCAACTCTTGCAACTCCTCCGCCTCAAAGGACCGTCATTTCTGAGATTGCTTCCTCAACTATTCCTATTGTTGCTTCCAGTCAACCCATTCCTTCTACGCCTGCTAGATTCCCTTGGGGAATGCCACATAATTTTATGCCAAAGGGGTATGTGCCCATATTTGTTTCTCTGCCGGCATCTAGCCGAGTCATGTCAGTGCCACCTCCTCTTATTCACACTCTTCCTTATGTTGAGGACACTACCTACCACTCTGAGCCATCTTAAGGTCCAGATGTATACGAGAGGATGGATGAAATGAAAGATCAATTCCTCGAGCTACGCAAAGAGTTGAAGACTCTGAGAGGGAAAGATTTGTTTGGGAAAAGTGTTGTTGAACTCTGCTTGGTCCCTAATGTCAAGATCTCGGTGAAATTCAAGGTCCTAGACTTTGAAAAGTACAAAGGGAATACATGCCCGCTAAGCCATCTTGTTATGTATGCCAGGAAAATGTCTACTCAAACTGATAATTATCAGTTCTTGATTCACTATTTCCAAGACAATTTAATTGGAGCTGCCTTGAGGTGGTATATGGGTCTGGACAGTGCAAGCATCCATACTTTCAATAACTTGCGTGAAGCCTTTGTCAATCAGTATAAGTACAATGTGGATATGGTGCCTAATAAAGATCAATTGAGGTATATGTCTCATAAGGATAAGAAGACGTTCAAAGAATATGCCCAGAGATGGAGGTAATTGGCTGCTCAGATAAGTCCACCTCTTGAAGAGAAGGAGATGACTAAAATTTTCTTAAATATGTTGAGTTCGTTTTACTACGAACGTATGATTGCAAGTGCCCCCAATGATTTTACCGAAATGGTAAACACGGGGATGACGCTAGAAGAAAGAGTCTGTGAAGGACGTTTTACTAAAGATGAGGCGTTGTTACCACGAGAAATCTCTAAGGCATGCTGAAAGCAGAGTTAGTGATAGAGTCTTGTGAATTTGGGGGTTACACCCCATCAAAGGATGAAGATTTGCTTGAGACAAGCAAGAGTGGAAAAAACACAAGTCAAGGGATGAAGCTGACAGGAGAAGCATGCTTGGTCGACAGGCCATTCCGT
Organism: Lathyrus oleraceus; assembly: GCF_024323335.1. Classification (NCBI taxonomy): domain Eukaryota; kingdom Viridiplantae; phylum Streptophyta; class Magnoliopsida; order Fabales; family Fabaceae; genus Lathyrus; species Lathyrus oleraceus. Next base: position 365,310,669 of record NC_066582.1, read on the forward strand.
CGACTAAAAGGAAGTTTGGGACTTAAAGAATTTTCTTTCATGCCAAATGCGTAAAAGACAGTGTCGCCCTAAAACGTCTGGGCGGGAGAAATTTGAAATTGGAAAATGATCAGCAGTTACAAGAAGAATAAGAGCGCCAGAATCTGGAGCAGTTTGCAAGACGTGGGTATAACGGTTTGCAGATCGTGTGACACGACATCTGCTAGTTTTTAGAAGTTTTTAGTCTGTGTTCAGTTTCTTTAGTTTAGTTAAATAGAAGATCCCACGAGGGGCTTGAGGTGTTCACCTTGTACTGGAAAACCACTTGTAAGAAACTTCTCATTCCCACCGCGAGGAAGCAAGAGTTTTGAGAGTTTTATGTACGTGAATCACCACATTTATTTCAAATCAACTTCCTTAATTTTCAATTGTTCTCGTTGAACATTTTATTTTAATTTCGTTTACTTTTGAGTTATCACTTTACGTTGTCGTTTACGCTGTCGACACTGATTCTATTACGATAATAGAGTTCACCAAAAGCGTGTTCGTCGTGTCCGTCTTTTGAATGATGTAGCATTGTCGGTCACGAGTCACCCATAGGCTATAACATCGTTCAAACCGTTCGTGTGGAGAAACATGCGCTTGTCCAATACTTTGTCAGGAGCCGTTCCTCACAAAGTTATTTCGTTGAAATTGGATAAGCCTCACTTGCACTAGCACATGTCCTAGGATCAACTGGTCGATCATGCAAGTAACCCTTAGTCTTAAGGCCTAGGGAGGACCAGCGGTTGTTTACCAATTTTCACAGTAAACAAAATGGCACGCCCAGTGGGATGGTGCTAGCGCAGTTGCGAAATTGCATGAAACTTAGAAGTGGCAAACTGTATAGTAAGCCACGAGAAACTTTGAAAATGTCAGATTCTAACACAGATGAAGTGCCACGAGGAACTTTATCCACTACGGAAACAGTAATCTCATAGGTTGCCACTTTGCCACCGATGACAAGTGCAGCCTCAACAATGTCGACCACGGGTGCGGTTGGAACATCAATTCCTCTACCTCCACTGGGGGGTTCAAGATCAACGATAACGACGTTCAGACCTTACGTGCCTCGGTTTGGCACCACATATCCTCTTTATGGAATGTCGTATTCCTTAATGCCAGGATATCAGTCGACATCAAGTGCAACGCTATTTTCAGACAACGCCCAAAACACAAATCCATCCTTGCAAGGATCAGCACAAGGGGGCAACATTCGGAATAATACCCAGAACAGAACCATGTCGTTGTCGAACACTTCAATAATGGTGTTGAGACAACAAATAGGTGATAGTAACCATGAATTGGTTAACATGTTAACCAACCAAATGGGCATAGTTTTTAATCCAGTTATACAAGAATCTGCTGAAACAAATAGGCAGGTGGCAAATCAATTGACACGCTTGTGTACTTTTTTGGGGGCACCGGCTCGACAGATGGCACAAGTGGTTAGGCAAACTGTTCCTGTTCAGATGGAGATAGGGGCAACAGAAGATGAAATAGTCCATGAATGACAAATCATTAGACCCCTTCAAAATCAAGGCGTTGAATCAGGAGTCGCGGGACGTAACCAGATGGTACTAGTTAACCAACACTAGGATGCTGATCAAATTGTCGATCAACATCGACAAGAAGACTTAGCAGTGGAAAATAATTTGACAACTATCGTCGAAAGGATTATGGCTAGAAATGGTATGGGTGCCACATTGCAAAGGCCATTGTACGCCTCCGCGTTAGCTGAATTTATTCTCCAAGCTGAGGCGCCTAGGGGAATGAAAGTGCCTAAGTATACTAAATTTGGGGTAGAATCTAGTAAATCGACAATAGAGCATGTTGCCAGATATCTAACAGAGCCAGGAGATCTAGCTCATAATGAATGTTTGAGAGTAAAAAACTTTCCCTCCTCTCTGACTAAGGCTGCCTTCACATGGTTTACTTCTTTGGCCCCAAGTTCAATCGATTCGTGGGCCAAATTAGAAAAGAAGTTCCATGAACAGTTTTACAAAGGACACTCCAAAATAAGTTTGGCAGAATTGTCTAGTATCAAGAGAAGGTTTGCTGAGAGCATCGACGATTATCTGAATCGATTTAGATCATTAAAGGCTAAATAGACCCAACTTTTGTGAAAAGTATGTCACAATTGGTTGATAGAGTTCAACATCTCGAACGGCTAAGGTTAGAAAAAGTTAGACACAATAAGTCTAAGAAATAAAAAGTGGCGTTTGTCGACTACGACGCAACAGACCCAATATATGAGGCTTATTATGCTTCATCGACCTATTTAGAAATAGACATGGCTGAGTTAAAGCCAGGATCGGCCTACGAGTGTCGATCATTACTTCCTGCGCAAGAAAAAAATCCTGTCGAAAACAATCCAAAATTCCCTTCGAAAACTTATACTTTTGATGTGACAAAGTGTCAGGAAATTTTTGATCTATTGGTCAAAGATGGTCAAATGGTGGTACCACCTGGTACTAAAATACCACCGTTAGAACAAAGACAGAACAGAGGTTTTTGTAAGTATCATAACTATCTTGGTCATAATACCTCTAATTGTTACCTTTTCAGGGATTTGGTTCAGAAAGTGATTCAAGAAGGCAGACTGAAATTTGTTGGCCGCAAAATGAAGATCGACGATGATCCTCTCCACCAGGAGGAAGCCCTATTCGTGGAGCTAGTCGAGATCAACATGGTCGAGATCACTGAATACGATAAGGCCGACATGCTGGAGCAAACTGGGGAAAGTCCAGATGTTGATATAGATGGAATTTACCCAAGGGCTGATGAAGACTTGGTAGACTTCCTGTATCGCTGCAAGAACAATGGTTCACAAGTCTGCATGTGCCCTAGATGTGGTGTTGTCACCGACAAAATAGCCGTGGAAAATTTCCAGAAGCTGCAGTTAGGTAAAAGCAAGAGAATCTGGCCGACCAGAGAGTACCAGAATGAAAGAGGCTCAAAAAAGGTTGTGGAAAATACCCAAGCGAGGCCGAAGAGCTTTGTACCGTCGGCAAGTGTCCCTAAGGGGTTGTTGCCGCTGCTAGAGGAGGTTGTTGTTGCTGCTAGAGGAGGTCTAGCAATTAATTATAGGCGTGAGTTCAAGTATGAAAAAAGGACTCATGTCTCTGAAAATTATTTGGGGAAGAATCCCATGTCAAGGACTCAATGGAGACGCTTTCAGAGGCGTAAATAGGCCGAAAGAGAGGCTGCAAGAGGCATGGCCAGTGGGGCGAATGTTGGGAAGAAGGATGTTGTGAAGGTCGACACAGTAGCAAAAGAACGTATCAGAGAGTATGTCCGTCGACCAACTGAGAAATGTTCTGATGAAGTTACTGATGACTTCAATTCAGAGTCCTAAGCGAGTCTGGATATCTTGGTCAACGTGGTGTCAATCCTACCACAAGAATATAATTGTGTGACTGAAGTGGATAAGTCGGTAGATGATGCTGACGCTAAAGAAATGGCTTTGCACCAGCCAAGATGCTATTTTGTGCTAAACGATGGCTCTGCTGAAAGCCAAGAAGCAGTTTTTGAAAGAACCATAATGACCATGAAAAATTATTTGAAACCATTGCTGATAAGGGCCAAAGTGGAAGACGTAACGATCAACAAAGTCTTGGTCGATTGTGGCGCCACTGTCAACATCATGTCGCACCATATTCGGAGGAAGATTGGCATGTATGACACCGACATCAGATCCAACAACGTGGTTTTGTCTGACTACGGAGGAAAAATGAAAAGCACCATGGGAGTGATTATGGTGAACATCACGGTGGGTTCAATAACTAGACCGACACTGTTTATGGTGATAGATGCTAAACCAAGTTACAACTTGTTATTTGGCAGAGAATGGCTCCATGGTGTCGGAGCCGTACCATCTTCAGCGCACCAAAGGTTGGTGATTTGGAGAGAAGATGGAGTGGTCAAAAATATCGAAGCCGACCAAGGGTACTTCATGGCTGGCGTAAATAATGTCGGCAAGAAGGAACTCGAGAGAAAGCTGGCCAACATTTCTCCTTGTTTTCCAGCTGAGGATGTGTATGCTAATCTGAGTGAGGCTTTCATTTCTCTAACTCTGCACGAGACTCATGGATTCATTTGGGATGTGGAACTTCTGGATGATCCACTCTATACAGGTATCCGACCGATAGGCTGGGGAGATGTCACTGATGATGACTGAGCTAGAAGCTCTAAGAAAGATTTCGGCATACGTTGCCGAGAACAAAATAAAGTCGGCTCTAGAGGCTGAAGAAAACATGGTTGTCGAAGCCTGTGCGTTAAATAAGGAGGGGTATATGGCTATTGGGCTAGAGCCCACAAATAAGCCAGTTTTGGATAAAGGAAACGTCAACATGCAGCGTTTGGACTGCATTTATGACAATGAACCTTTAGGGTTTGAAAAAGACCCAAAAGCACCAGAGAGAATCTGACCGAAAGACCCCTTGGGAGAAGTCGACCTTTGCGAAAATGGCGAAAAGAGGCCAACATACATCAGCGCCAACATCGACGAAGAACTAAAATCTGAGGTAATATCCATACTTAAAGAATTTAGGAAATGTTTTGCTTGGGATTATAACGAAATGCCTGGTTTAAGTAGGATTTGGTCGAGCTAAAGCTGCCAATAAAAACTGGAAGAAAGCCAGTAAAGTAGACGCCTAGGCGTTTCGTCCCAGAGATCATGGCAAAGATAAAAGCAGAAGTAGAAAGACTCCTGAAAAGCAAGTTTATACAAACTGCAAGGTATGTCGAATGGTTGGCCAATATTGTGCCAGTCATCAAGAAAAATGGGTCTTTAAGAGTATGTATTGATTTTAGAGATCTAAATGCTGCCACCCCCAAAGATGAGTATGCCATGCCCGTGGCTGAAATGATGTTCGATTCGGCCGTTGGTTTCGAATATTTAAGTATGTTAGATGGTTATGTTGGATATAACCAAATTTTTATTGCAGAAGAAGACGTGCCGAAGACGGCGTTTCGATGCCCAGGAGCCTTGGGGACATATGAGTGGGTTGTCATGCCATTTGGCTTGAAAAATACCGGAGCAACATACCAGAGGGTAATGAACTCAATGTTCCATGATTTTATTGAAGATTTCATGCAAGTATACATTGATGATATCTGTCATACGGTGAACTGACTTGGGGTGTTTTGCTTTTAATCGCAATGTCGCGGATAGCAAGAGTCGCCACCGACTTTTCTTTTATCCAATAAGGAAAGGTGGAAAAGAACAGGAAAGACCTTAGTTAGATTTTGGGTTCGGGAGGTACATTATACAAAGGGAAGGTGTTAGCACCCTTTGTATCCATGGTTATCCATGGGCTCTTAATTGCTTGATCACTTATATTATTTTTCTTGTCTGAAAAAGTGTTCGTGAATTGTTTAGAAAATGTTTTGAAAAAGAGAATTTAACTTTGTAATGATTCTTGTATGAATGTATACAAAGTGGTTATCTCGTTTAGTTTTGAAAATGGTTTAGAAAAATATAACTCAGTAATGATTCTAGTATGAATGTATACCAAGTGGTGATTTTCTAGTATTTGTGAAGTGTGAAAAGTATTTTTGAATTGTGAGTAAGCAATTAAGAGTTATACCTACCCAAGGTCTTTATGGGCATTTCCAATCCTTATGAGGGTAAAACTGTCCTTACCATTGAGAAGTAAGTAGTTTTATCCTTTGGATGTAAAAGGGTCATCGTAGGGTCATCGATTGGTCATTGAAGGCAACATTTGTAAGGATACCTTAGCATTCAAAGGGACGATCATCATTTAACCGTAGGCTACACCGAAGGGTCATCGAGGGACAAAATCATATATTCGAAGGCAACATCCGAGGGACTATGATTTATTTTATGATGATTTAATCGAAGGGTCTTTGCTAAGTATATCCCCACATTTGCGGGACATGACCGTAATACCGTAATATCGTAGGGTAACAAAGAGAAGTCCGAGATCGCATATTTAAAGGCAAAGTTTTACAATTAATTAGATAGCCGTAATCGATTAAGTAATTAGGTCCACATTAAAATCGACGAAATCAATACATTAAAATCAGCTAAGGAATTTAGAATGAATCTCCACATTAAAATTAAGTAATTCAGAATCCATCTCCATAAGGGTATCCCACACACAAAGTGGAATACCTAGCCGGCCGTTTCCTCGGGAATATGTAAGCCTTTACACAATTCAGCACACGGGTTAGGACATCGAGGTAAAGTACAATTGAAAATTGCACCACAACATAAAAACAACAGTCATAAAGTCAGGCCAAATGATGCAGAATTATAATAAATCTTGATTAGATAAACATAAGGCAGAACAGAAAAGAAACAAAACAGCCACTGTCCCGTTCGCTCCTGCTTCGCCTAGCGAAGGCTTAGCGAGTGCTCGCTACAGGCTCGCTTAGCGATGTGCTAGCGAGCTGCTACGGTTTTGAGTTTGATAGCAGCATGATCTCTGGAACCCTGAACTTTATGGCATTTAATTACAGGAATAGTATGGACAAACATTCAGGATATTCAGGCATACTTAAATTCACATGTGAAATCAAATTACATATTCGAAAATTTAATTATGATGCCTTATGTATGTAGAGATTACCGATTAAAAGCATAAAGCAGTAGTGATGCGCAAACCTGTTTGCAACTGAGCTGCGATGTTGAAGGGACTGACCACTCTTGGTATCGGATGGAGTTGGGCGGCAGTAACTTCGGCGCGGATGAGCGACCTTCAGGGTTTCTTTACTCGGAATACTCTAAGTTGATCTCCAGGGTTTCTATGCCAGGGTTTCCGTCCGTCTTCGTCTGTTTTTTGTCCTCCCCTTTTTCGTGACTGAAGTGTCGGTATTTATAGTGATTGTGGTGACCTAATGGGCTCAGAATGAAGCCCAAAAATTCTGATATATCGCAAGCTTCGCTAGGCGAGCGTTGTAGCGAAGGGTTCGCTAGGCGAAGGATTTGCTCGCCTAGCGAGCAGGCCATTTGTGACCTAATGGGCTCAGAATGAAGCCCAATAATTCTGGTATTCGCAAGATTCGCTAGGCGAAGGAGTGGCTCGCCTAGCGAGCGAGCTAGTTTGGGCCTTTTTCTGGATTGGGCCTGTTGTGAGCTGGGCTTTTGTTCCTTTAAGGTCAGTGCCTTGCAGAATAAGTTGGAGTGCTTCGTGAAATGTTTTGCGAGATTAATGGGCAAATTTTGGGGTATGACAGCTGCCCCTATTCAATATTCTTGAACCGAGAGAGTTAGGATGGCAGGTACGCCATTCGTGGTCTGGAGGTGGAAGATTATTGAACACTAGAATGCCCCAAAAATTTGCACTTGTTAATCAACAAATAGTCTTGATGGAGATGGGCTTAAAGATGCCATCCAGGAAGTTTGATGATGAGAGCTTCAGAGTACGTCGTACATTAGATGATATCTGAAGGCATGGGTGTCATACCGGGTCATATGCTAGACCGTATAGTGAGTCCTCCATTATGCTGTCGACTTCGCTGGGGAGTCAGGGTGTGTTACACGCTGCTGGGGATAAGGGATCAGAATGGATCATACGCTAGACCGTATCTGAATACCAGAGTGAGTTGTTCATTAGGCGGATGACTTCGCTGGGGAGGAAAGATCAGAATGGATCGTACGCTAGATCTTATCCAAGTTGCGGAATGAGCCGTTCGTTAGGCTGTATCTGACGAAGGTAGAATCAAAATGGATCGTACGCTAGATCGTATCTGAGTTGAAGATCCAAATGGGTCGTATGTCAGACCGTATTGGAGTTGCAGAATGAGTCGTATGTTAGGCTGTATCTGAAGAAGAAAGTAGTCGTACGCTAGACTACACCCCGGAATGTACCGTACGCTGGGCAGCATCTGAGGATTTGAAGGTCCAACTTGGTCGTACATTAGACCGTATTGGAATAGTTGAAGATCAGAATGGATCGTACGCTAGATCGTATCTGAGTTGAAGGAGTCATATGTTGAGCCGAACCAGAATGAACCGTACGCTAGGCTATATCTGATAGTATTTGTATATGTTGTATTTGCAATAAATGTCTGGGATCAGCTTAGAGATGCCATCATTAGGAGGATGTCAGAATGAATGTTGACATGGAGTATATCTGAAAGATGTATCTGAACCTTGAATGTAATCAATAGGAGTATCCGTCTGACTGGATCTTTATTTTGACTGTATCAGGAGGATAATTAACCTGAAAAATAAAGTTAGCTTCATGCCATGTCATGATGCATGAGATTTTTTATGCTTCTGAAAATAAATGCGAACAATGTATGCATGCGTATGCTATGAAATGATGTAATGAATGAATTATGTGTCTGAACAGTTTTTCCTGGCGACTTCCTGGGGAAGGTAAATCCCCATGTATTGATGACCCTTTCTTAGCTGGGGATACTTGATTTCTGTCTGACGGTGGGAACACTCAACAGAGCCCGGCTGGGGATGGAAGAGATGACCAGTCTGGTGATGCCATCCTCTTCTAGGGAATAGCTGGTTTATGCTGGGGAATAGAATCAGCAACCGGACTTGTTGGAAAGCATGGTTAGACCTTCTCCTCGATCCTAAAGTCTTGTAGTAATTGCTATTGCTATTTTAGGCATGTATTTTTGGTAAACATTGATCATATTCAAATGCATATATCAATTCAAATTAAATCAATGGACGTTTATGCAAACAAAACAGAAAAAGTAAAACAAAAGCATTTTTTCGAAGTAAAATTGTATTGATTTTGAAAGAGGGCCTATAAACAAGCAATTTGTATACAAGGAGACAAAAAGCCTAGTAAGAGGAAATTGTCAAGAAAACAAAGAAAGAGCTATGAAGGAAAAGTCCTATCGATTCTAATTCCGCTACTGTCATTACGTCTTCAAGCATCTCATCTCCTGCTGTCGGATAGAAGTGATTGGCTTGTACAGTCCCTTTGACTTGGGTGAAGCTGACCGAGAACGGGACATAGTCATACGCTTTAATCCCTAATTTTTGCCTGGACCGCCTTTTCAGGTTTTCAGTCCACCAGGATACCCTTTTTTGCCCAAGCCGCCTTTTCAGGCTTTCGACTTGCCGGGTGTACATTTTTATATGTTTATCCCTAATTTTTGCCCGAACCCTTTTGGTTCACCGGGATGCCCTTACTTTTGCCTAGGTACGTCGACCTAGCGGGTCTCTTTTATGCGTAGTATTTTTTGACTATGTCTGCGTTCACGGGATGCGGAAAATCTTCGCCATCCATTGTAGCAAGTATCATGGCTCCACCAGAGAATACTTTCTTAACTACAAATGGCCCTTTGTATGTGGGAGTCCATTTGCCTCTGGAACCACCTTGTGGTAGAATGATACGCTTGATCACCAAGTCGCCAATTCGATACACCTGTCTCTTGACCCTTTTGTTAAATGCCTGGGTCATGCGCTTCTGATATATCTGCCCATGACAAACAGCCGCAAGTCTCTTCTCATCAATCAAATTTATCTGATCGAGTCGAGTTTGAATCCATTCATCCTCGTCTAAACCTGTCTCTTTCATGATTCTTAGAGAGGGAATCTGAACCTCTACCGGTAGGACGGCTTCCATTCCGTAGACTAAAGAGAAAGGAGTTGCCCCTGTCGAAGTGCGTACTGAAGTGCGATAACCATGAAGAGCAAATGGTAACATCTCGTGCCAGTCTTTGTACGTTACTGTCATCTTTTGTATGATCTTCTTGATATTCTTATTAGCAGCTTCCACGGCGCCGTTCATCTTTGGCCGGTACGGAGAAGAGTTATGGTGTTTTATGTTGAACTGCGTGCAGAGTTCAGTAATCATCTTGTTGTTCAAATTAGTACCATTGTCAGTGATAATTCTTTCAGGGATGCCATACCGACAAATGAGATTATTCTTGATGAATCGTGCTACCACATTCTTGGTGACAGAAGCGAATGAGCCTGCCTCTACCCACTTTGTAAAGTAATCAATAGCAACAAGAATGAAGCGATGTCCGTTAGAAGCAGTAGGCTTAATCTCTCCAATCATATCAATGCCCCACATTGCAAAGGGCCAAGGGGTTGTCAACACGTTTAATGGGGCCGGAGGCACATGTACTTTGTCCGCATAGATCTGGCACTTGTGACAAGTTCTGGAGTGATGGTGGCAATCAGCTTCCATGGTAGACCAATAAAACCCTGATCTCAGAATCTTCTTGGCCATTGTATGTCCACTAGAGTGAGTCCCAAAAATACCGTCGTGCATGTCTTCCATAATCTTTTCTGCTTCCTTTTAGTCCACACAGCGAAGCAAAGTTGAATCATGATTACGTTTGTATAATACTCCATTACTCAAAAAGAATTTAGCGGAGAACTTCCTCAGGAATTTTCTGTCGTTGATAGACGCCCCTTCAGGGTATTCCCGAGCTTCTAAATATCTTTTTACTTCGTGGAACCAAGGTTTCTCTTCTACTTCATCGGTGTTAAGTTCACAACAATATGCTGGTTCATCTAATCGTTCAATGGTGATCCTGGGAGCTTCATTATCCCATCTGACTCTGAACATAGACGACATGGTAGCCAATGCGTCTGCCAACTGATTCTCTTCTCGTGGAATATGTTCGAATGTAATCTCTTCAAAGTATGGGATTAATGTCAACACCCGCTCTCGATAAGGGATGAGATTCGGATGTTTAGTGTCCCATTCTCCTCTGATCTGACTGATTACTAATGCTGAGTCCCCGTACACGCTCAAAAACTTGATTCTCAGGTCTATAGCAGCTCTGAGTCCCAAAATACATGCTTCATACTCAGCCATATTATTGGTACAATCAAAACATAGTCTAGCAGTGAAAGGCGTATGACAACCCTTGGGGGAAACGATTACAACACCAACACCATTGCCCAACGCATTAGAAGATCCATCGAAAACCATAGTCCATCGGGATCCCAGTTCGGGTCCTTCATCTGGTCCAGGTTCTTCGTAATCAGTAACAAGCATGACATCCTCATCTGGGAACTCGAAATTCATAGATTGGTAATCATCCACTGCTTGATGAGCTAAATGATCGGCTAGCACGCTTCCTTTGATTGCTTTCTGGGTAGTATACTGGATATCATACTCTGTTAAAATCATCTGCCATCTTGCTATTCTTCCGGAGAGAGCAGGTTTCTCAAATATGTATTTGATAGGATCCATCTTGGAAATCAACAAAGTGGTATGATTCAACATATACTGTCTTAGTCGGCGAGCAGCCCAGGCCAAAGCACAGCAAGTTCTCTCGAGCAGTGAGTATCTTGTTTCACAGTCGGTGAACTTTTTGCTAAGGTAGTATATGGCATGCTCTTTTCGACCAGACTCGTCATGTTGCCCCAACACACACCCCATTGAATTTTCTAATACGGTCAAATACATGATTAGAGGTCTTCCTTCAACTGGCGGTATCAGGATCGGAGGTTCCTGGAGATACTTCTTGATTTTATCAAAGGCTTCTTGGCATTCATCATTCCATATCATCTCTTGATTTTTCCTCAGTAGTTTGAAGATGGGTTTGCAGATAGTGGTCAAATGGGAGATAAATCGGGCAATGTAATTCAAACGTCCCAAGAAACCTCTGACTTCTTTATCTGTACGAGGAACCGACATTTCTTGAATAGCTCTCACCTTAGCCGGGTCAACCTCAATTCCTCTGCCGTTGACAATAAAGCCCAAGAGTTTACCGGATCTTACCCCAAAGGTGCATTTGTTCGGGTTCAATCTCAGCTTGTATTTCTTCAACCTCTCAAACAATTTGTACAGATGATCGAGATGTTCTTCTTCAGTATGAGATCTGGCTATCATGTCGTCCACATATACCTCTATTTCATGATGGATCATATCATGGAACAAAACCACCATAGCACGCTGGTACGTTGCCCCGGCGTTCTTTAAACCGAATGGCATTACTTTGTAACAGAAAGTGCCCCATTGCGTCACAAACGTAGTTTTCACCATGTCTTCAGGTGCCATCTTAATCTGATTATAACCTGAGAATCCATCCATGAAGGAGAATACTTTGTGTTGAGCGGTATTGTCTACCAGAACATCAATGTGCGGAAGTGGAAAGTCATCTTTGGGACTCGCTTTATTCAAATCTCTATAATCTACGCACATTCGCACCTTACCATCCTTCTTCGGCACTGGTACCACATTAGCAACCCATTGAGGATAAGAAGTAACGGCTAGGAAACCGGCGTTAAATTGTTTCATAACTTCGGCTTTGATTTTCTCAGACATTTCAGGACGCATGCAGCGAACCTTTTGCTTAACAGGACGACAATCTTCCTTCGTTGGCAAACGATGCACTACTATATCAGTATCCAATCCTGGCATGTCTTTATAAGACCAAGCAAAAATCTCTACATAGTCATGTAACATCTGAATCAATCTTTCTTTAATACTGTTTTCCAAGCTTGCTCCTATTTTGACTTCTCTCCTGTCCACTTCAGTACCCAGGTTTACAATTTCGATTGACTCTTCATGCGGCTGTATAGTCCTTTCTTCTTGCAGTAACAGTCTGGCAAGTTCTCCAGGGACTTCACAATCTTCCTCACTTCCATCCTCGGCTTGGTAGATCGGATTTTCAAAGTCATAATGAACAGTAGTAGAACTATTATCAACAGGATCCAGAGTGGGTATGGATCTACAATGTATTACGTGAGTGTGTGTAAGAGAGCATAGCTTATTTAAAAGATGACAAGAAAGATAAAGAGCGCAATATTTGAATGCAAAAAGGTCCATTGATTTATTGAATATGAATATGCTTATGAAATGACAAACCCTTAACAAATTAGCTATTGTGCCCCGGGCATAGACACAATGCTTTAAGAAGTTCAATTGTAAACCTTAAAAAAAGTTGCAACACTAAAATAGACAATAACAATTACTCCTGACTAAAGGAAATCGGGGTAGTGTCTTCAGCCTTCCAATTATTGAGTCCGTCACCAATGGTTGGGTAAATCCAGCTATCCAGGTCGCAATCGCTGTCAGCATCTTCTACAGCATTAATCTGGTCTTTGACTGTCCTTTCAGAGTTAAATCCCAGGCCAAATTTATCAGACTTGTACGGTACATCGATCAGTTGACCCCAGCCAGTACGACCACCATCTTCAACCACGGCTTGAGCATCTTTCAGAGAAATCATAGCAGGAGGAGCATGAACAACCTTGGGCCCACGGGGAGTTGGCTTAAGGACAGGACTGGTCGGAGGAACCACTTCAAATGACTGAGAGGGAGTCTCAAAGAATTCACCATCCATCTCGACGTATCTGAAGGTATGCACACTACTGATCATATACTCTTCTTCTCCATACACAGTGATGATCTTACCCTCTATTAGATATCTCAGCTTTTGATGGAGAGACGAAGCTACAACACTTACCCCGTGAATCCAAGGGCGTCCCAGCAAGCAGGAATAGGCAGGACGAATGTTCATTACATGAAAGGTAGTGTCGAAGACTTGAGGTCCTATCTTGATAGGGAGAACCACTTCACCATGGACAACACTCTTCGCACCATCGTAAGCACGCAGCACAATGTCACTAGGCTTCAGTTCAATGCTCTTGCAGTCAAGCTTATCGAGCACGGCTTTCGGTAGCACATTCAAAGAAGAGCCATTATCGATCAACACATGAGATAAGGTGATCCCCTCACACTCAATGGAGATATGCAGAGCTCTATTGTGATTCTTTCCTGCTGGTGTCAGATCAGCATCGGAAAAGCCTAGGCCATTGTCAACAGCCAGATGAGCAACATAGTTTTCGAACTGATCGACGGAGGTCTCTTGAGGTACATGAGAAGTCTTCAAGAATTTTATCAAGGCATTGGCATGAGATTCAGAAGATAACAACAAGGATAACATCGAGATCTTAGACGGAGTATGCCCCAACTGTTCTACCACATCAAAATCACTCTTGCGGATGATTTTCAGCACTTCTTCCATTTCTTGTTTGGCAACATCTTCAGTAGTAACTTCGACCGGTGTCTCTGACTGAGAAGGGTTGACTGGTTCCTTTCCCCGGCTTTCAGGGACTGGAGGTGAGATCGCTGGAGAAAAGATCCTTCCGCTTCGAGTAATTCTACTAGTCCCAACAATGTCAACGTCATCAGAATTAGCAAAATTATCATCTTGCTTTACACCATGGATGTAAACATCACCTCCATAATTCCACGGAATGGCTTTGCTTGAGGAATATGGTACTGGGCCAGGTGCAGTAATGATCAGGGGAGCTACCTTGGGTTCAGCAGTAATCTTCGCAGGTACCCTAGGAGCGATAATCCTCACTGGAACTTTGGACCTAGCAATCACAGATATTTCTTCAATAGGGTCTTCCACCTTAGGAACCTTTTCGAAGAGAATTGTATGATCGTCCATCAGCCGTTGAATACCATTTCTCAACTTCAAACAATCACTGGGTCGGGATATACAGAGATCGCAATTTTCAGCACAACCTAGAAATAAACCAGCCTGCAACAACTCCTTCTTGATGGCCAGGAGAGGAGATGCTAAGTCAGCTACCTTAGAAATGTGAGAGTTGTCATCTATAGCATTAACAGCCTTGTCATGATTAGGCATAGGTGCAGTGATGACATTGGGAGTCTCCGGAGGCTCAAATTCAATTTCTCCAGCGTCGATCATATCCTGGATTTTATTCTTCAACGACCAACAATCGTTTGTATCATGCCCGGGGCTATCGGAGTGATACGCACACCTGGCATTGGGATTATAATGAGGAGAAGTAGTGTTGGGATTCGTAGGAGGATCTTTGAGGGTGATCAAATTTGCCTTTAGCATACCCTGCAGTGCCTGTGCTAAAGTCATATTGATCTTGGTAAACTGCCTTCTTGGCCTGTCTTGTCTGTGCTGGAAGTTTTGAGATGGCGGTGCTGCAATCGTAACTGCTCCAATGGTATGGTCACGATTTTTCTTGTTACGACCCTTTTGACCGTACACAGCATTTGATTCGTTCCTCCCCTGGTAGGACCTTTTGGTGCTTGCAGAGGTAGTCGCCTGTATCTTTCCACTTCGAATGCCGCTCTCCACCCGTTCACCTGTCAATATAAGTTCAGTGAAACCCGATGAAGAACTTCCCAGTAGATGGTTGTAGAACGGGCCAGTCAGTGTACCCATGAACATGTCTACTAATTCCCGATCAGTCATAGGAGGTTTGACTCTGCCAGCCAAATCCCTCCACTTTGAGCATACTCTTTGAAGCTTTCTTTAGATCCCATAGTCATATTCTGCAACTGTAGCCGAGTAGGCGCTAGTTCAGAATTATACTGATACTGCTTGTAGAAAGTTGTTGCTAAATCAGTCCAGGTGCGGATGTCAGAGCTCTCGAGCTGATAATACCATTCCAACTGTGTGCCAGACAGACTCTCTTGGAAGAAATGGATCCATAGCTTCCTATCAGTGGTATGCGGCTGAATCTTTCTCACATAAGCTCTCAGATGCATCTGAGGACAGGACGCACCATCGTACTTAGTGAAAGTGGGGATCTTGAATTTGCGAGGAATGGTCACATCGGAGACCAGACCCAAACTTTCGAAATCCAGACCGGGCGCCTTCTGACCCTCCATGGCTAGCATACGTTCTTCCAGCAACTTATACTTATCCTCTTTTGGAGAGTACTGTTCATCTTCATAATCTTCATCGTCGTCCTCCTGGTTGAGGGGATCAGCATTCTCATCTTCCGAATCATTTTCAGTCTCCTTCTCTTGATCCTTCGGAAGTCTAATCTTGATTCCCGCAGCCTGTCCTTTACGCCTTCTTCCCGGGTTGATGTAACTCACAGGTTTCTGGTCTTTCTTCTTCTCGAGCAAGAGAGCCTTCAATTCCTCCTGCCCCTTGGATAAGCTCAGCATCATCTCCTGGAATTGAGCATTCTGAGCCTGGAGATCTTTGACAGTTTGTTCGAGGGCCATTTCTCTGTTTGCAAGGAAGATCGTGAGAATATTGATCTTTTGGGATACCTGTTATGCAATGTTATGTCATGCTATGCAATGTATGAAATGTTTTCAAGGACTACTGGAATTTAGCTTTGCGTAAACCACCAAAAAGAGGGAAACCTTTATTAATAATTTTTTTTTTAATCAATGTTCATTACAAAAGGAAATAATAAAAATACAATGAAAGCTCAAGTCTCCCAGGGGCGACTTCTTTTCGGGCGAAGATATGTATTGAGTCTTCGTTCCTCATTAAGCTGGCTGGTGAGCTCTAATACTTTCTTCCTTTCTGCAACGAACTGAGTCTCAAAAGTATCCCTTTCCTCTCTCAACTGGATCCAGGATCTCTTTAATTCTTCCACATCGGTGGGCATATCTGGATAAGGAATGATCTGAGGAGTACCTCCTTCAACCTCTGGTTCAACAATCAGCGGTCCGATGGCAAGGTATGGCATGACAAGTTCACGAGCTCTGGCGCGTACCCATCTGAGATAAGGTTCCATAGGAATAGAGTTTTTCTGTCCTAAAGTGCTTCTTTTCACCATGCCCCAAGCTCGTACAAACTTTTGACGGAGACCTTGAGGGTCATTGTCATAGTCAAACACCGTACCTTGAATAATCATTTCATGCGGACCATCTCTTCGAGCACAACCAAACTGACGTAGGGCTAAAGCGGGATTATAAGTAATACCTCCTCTTATCCCCATGAGTGGTACATTAGGGAATTCTCCATAACGGTCGATGAGGATAACATTTTCTCTGGGATTAGAACACCAACGGATGTCTGAATGGGAGAGTGTCATTATCCTTTGAGACCATTTCAGATTTTGATCATTCTTCAAGACTGATTGAGGAAGGTGCAAAATAAACCACCTAGACAATAAAGGTATGCAGCACATGAGAGTCCCTTGTCTTTTCATAGTACGGGTGTGAAGGGAATGCAAAATATCTCCGAGCAAAGTAGGCACAGGGTTATGAGTGAGGAATATCTTAATAGCATTCACGTCTATGAATTGGTCTGGATTAGGGAATAACACCAAACCATAGATTAGTAATGCTAGGACATCTTCGAAAGCATGGACATTCATAACTTTTAGGAATTCTCGGGCCTTATTTATCAGAAATTTGGCAAGTAAACCCTTAACTCCACTTCTTGTTACCCAATTAGTTTCAATGTCAGACTTTGTCATGTGTAAAGCTGCGGCAACTTCTTCAGCCTTCGGAATCTTTTCTAAACCACTGAAAGGTGTCTGATCAAGAATAGGTATCCCAAGCAACTTGGAGAATTCTTCTAATGTGGGTACCAACTGATAATCTGGGAAGGTGAAGCAATGATGTTTAGGATCGAAGAACTGGAATAGCACTCTCATCATATCTTCTCTGAAACCAGTGGTAACCAAATTGAGGAGAGAACCATGTTTCTTGATGAACTGAGCATGATTGGGAAATTCTGACACTAAATCCTTGAGTTGAGGAGAGATCGTTACAAGATTGATCCGGATAGTCTTCCGGGAAGCCATAACCTGTTTAACAGAGCAAAGTTAAATCCCTAAGTCCTTGAAGTGGTTAGCACAATGCCATGATGTTATGATGTTATGATGTTATGATGTTATGATGTTATGTAAATAGCAAACACAAGCAAGTCACGCAACAATCATTCCTAGGTTTTAAGGCTTGCATGAGTTCCATAGGTAAGTACCCTCCCCACTGAAGTTTGGTTGGTTCAACCTGTCCTAGAATAGTAATCGGGTTCTAGAAGGATCTCAAATCATTGACCTTTCCTTAAGTCCACTTCAGTGCAACACCAAGTGGTTGACCAAAGCTTCCCCAAAGTCCAATCTCAAAGAGTGTAGTATCGAGTCTCAACCAACCCCAATCGGAACCGAAGTCAGTTATCTCACTACTTTCTAATGGCTAGGATGAGTCAATTAGGGTTCTAAAGGTCTGGTTAATGCTTTGATGACACCACGCGGACGCCAAATTTTTCCTCAAGTAAACATGAGAAACATCAGGACATCCAAAGTGTCACACTAACCGTAGCCATCATTTTAACCATTCCAGTATACGCCGGATAGTCGCGATGATCTATTGCTACTTACCTAAGGTACACTAGATCTGGGTGTAGGATCTTTCACTCAAGCGTAAAATACCCAAGCAATCCCTTAAAAGTAAATCAGACAATTTGAATAAGTGATCTTGTTTTTAAGGTAACCTCTCTTTAAGAATCCCCAGCAGAGTCGCCAGTTCTGTCATACGGTGAACTGACTTGGGGTGTTTTGCTTTTAATCGCAATGTCGCGGATAGCAAGAGTCGCCACCGACTTTTCTTTTATCCAATAAGGAAAGGTGGAAAAGAACAGGAAAGACCTTAGTTAGATTTTGGGTTCGGGAGGTACATTATACAAAGGGAAGGTGTTAGCACCCTTTGTATCCATGGTTATCCATGGACTCTTAATTGCTTGATCACTTATATTATTTTTCTTGTCTGAAAAAGTGTTCGTGAATTGTTTAGAAAATGTTTTGAAAAAGAGAATTTAACTTTGTAATGATTCTCGTATGAATGTATACAAAGTGGTTATCTCGTTTAGTTTTGAAAATGGTTTAGAAAAATATAACTCAGTAATGATTCTAGTATGAATGTATACCAAGTGGTGATTTTCTAGTATTTGTGAAGTGTGAAAAGTATTTTTGAATTGTGAGTAAGCAATTAAGAGTTATACCTACCCAAGGTCTTTATGGGCATTTCCAATCCTTATGAGGGTAAAACTGTCCTTACCATTGAGAAGTAAGTAGTTTTATCCTTTGGATGTAAAAGGGTCATCGTAGGGTCATCGATTGGTCATTGAAGGCAACATTTGTAAGGATACCTTAGCATTCGAAGGGACGATCATCATTTAACCGTAGGCTACACCGAAGGGTCATCGAGGGACAAAATCATATATTCGAAGGCAACATCCGAGGGACTATGATTTATTTTATGATGATTTAATCGAAGGGTCTTTGCTAAGTATATCCCCACATTCGCGGGATATGACCGTAATACCGTAATATCGTAGGGTAACAAAGAGAAGTCCGAGATCGCATATTTAAAGGCAAAGTTTTACAATTAATTAGATAGCCGTAATCGATTAAGTAATTAGGTCCACATTAAAATCGACGAAATCAATACATTAAAATCAGCTAAGGAATTTAGAATGAATCTCCACATTAAAATTAAGTAATTCAGAATCCATCTCCATAAGGGTATCCCACACACAAAGTGGAATACCTAGCCGGCCGTTTCCTCGGGAATATGTAAGCCTTTACACAATTCAGCACACGGGTTAGGACATCGAGGTAAAGTACAATTGAAAATTGCACCACAACATAAAAACAACAGTCATAAAGTCAGGCCAAATGATGCAGAATTATAATAAATCTTGATTAGATAAACATAAGGCAGAACAGAAAAGAAACAAAACAGCCACTGTCCCGTTCGCTCCTGCTTCGCCTAGCGAAGGCTTAGCGAGTGCTCGCTACAGGCTCGCTTAGCGATGTGCTAGCGAGCTGCTACGGGTTTTGAGTTTGATAGCAGCATGATCTCTGGAACCCTGAACTTTATGGCATTTAATTACAGGAATAGTATGGACAAACATTCAGGATATTCAGGCATACTTAAATTCACATGTGAAATCAAATTACATATTCGAAAATTTAATTATGATGCCTTATGTATGTAGAGATTACCGATTAAAAGCATAAAGCAGTAGTGATGCGCAAACCTGTTTGCAACTGAGCTGCGATGTTGAAGGGACTGACCACTCTTGGTATCGGATGGAGTTGGGCGGCAGTAACTTCGGCGCGGATGAGCGACCTTCAGGGTTTCTTTACTCGGAATACTCTAAGTTGATCTCCAGGGTTTCTATGCCAGGGTTTCCGTCCATCTTCGTCTGTTTTTTGTCCTCCCCTTTTTCGTGACTGAAGTGTCGGTATTTATAGTGATTGTGGTGACCTAATGGGCTCAGAATGAAGCCCAAAAATTCTGATATATCGCAAGCTTCGCTAGGCGAGCGTTGTAGCGAAGGGTTCGCTAGGCGAAGGATTTGCTCGCCTAGCGAGCAGGCCATTTGTGACCTAATGGGCTCAAAATGAAGCCCAATAATTCTGGTATTCGCAAGATTCGCTAGGCGAAGGAGTGGCTCGCCTAGCGAGCGAGCTAGTTTGGGCCTTTTTCTGGATTGGGCCTGTTGTGAGCTGGGCTTTTGTTCCTTTAAGGTCAGTGCCTTGCAAAATAAGTTGGAGTGCTTCGAGAAATGTTTTGCGAGATTAATGGGCAAATTTTGGGGTATGACAATATCGTGATAAAATCAAATGGTCGACATACTCACGTCGAACATCTTCGAAAGGCCTTTTTAAGGATGAGGAAATGTGGATTAAAAAAGAATCCATTAAAGTGTGCTTTTTGTGTACAGGCAGGCGACTTCCTTGGCTTTGTGGTGCATAAAAAGGGTATTGAAGTAAACCAAAGCAAAACAAAAGCCATTATGGACGTCAAGCCTTCGTCGACCAAAAAGGAACTAAAATCTTTGTTGGGCAAAATAATTTTTCTTAGAAGATTTATATCAAATTTAAGTGGCAAAACAAAAGCTTTCTCCCCACTACTTCGACTGAAGAACGAGGATTTCAAGTGGCAGGATTAGCACCAAGAGGCTTTTGACAAAATCAAAGAGTATTTGACTAGGCCTCTAGTACTGGCCCCTCATGTTAGGAATAGGCCAATGAGACTATATATTGCAGCCTCAGAATCAACTATAGGAAATATGTTAGTCCAAGAGGATGAAAAATGTGTCGAAAGACATGTGTATTACCTTAGTCGAATGCTTAATGACCCTGAAACTAGGTATAGCAATATAGAAAAACTATGTTTATGCCTGTATTTCTCTTGTATGAAACTAAAGCGATATATTAAGCTTGTTGATGTGTACGTGTCTTCCCACTTTGATATTATTAAACACATGTTGTCTAGACCAAATTTGCATAGTAGAATTGGGAAATGGGCTTTGGCGTTAACGGATTACTCCCTGACGTATGTACCCTTGAAAGCAATGAAAGGGCGGGTAGTGGCAGATTTCCTTGTCGACCATTCAATGGTCGAAATGGCGCAAAATTACGTAGACCTAACGCCATGGAGGTTTTACTTTGACGGTTCAAGACATAAGCATGGATCTGGGATAGGAGGAGTCATAATTTCTCCAGATGGAATTCCAGCATAGTTCAAATACAGAATTGAAGGGGTATGCACAAATAATGAAGCAGAATATGTGTCGTTGATTACAGGACTTGAACTACTGCTAGAATTGGGGGCAAGGAATGTCAAAATTATGGGAGACTCGGAGTTAGTGATTAAGCAAGCATCGAAAGAATACAGGTGTGTTAAAGAAAATTTAATCATGTATTTTGTGGTTACCATCAGACTACTCAAGAGGTTTGAGCAAGTCAACCTCCAGCACATACCACAGAAAGAGAACCAGAGAGCGAATGATTTGGCGCAGGAGGCCTCAGGGTACAAAGCATCGAAAGACCAGGATGAAGAGGTCCAAGTAAGAGAGAATGTATGAGCGACATTGTTATCACCATCAGATTTGTCGATTATGAAGTTGGGAGTTGTAGATAAAAATCATTTTGAAATTCTGACCGTCGACGACGAGGGGGAAAGTGATTGGCGTAAACCTCTAGTCGATTATATACACAATCCTGTAGGGTCGACAGATCGAAAGATAAAATATAGGGCCCTTAGCTACGTCTTGGTGAATGATGAACTATTCAAGAAGACAGTTGAAGGAGTGTTACTAAAATGCCTGGGAGAAAGCGAGGCATATGTGGTTGTGTCTAGCGTACATAGTGGAGTGTGTGGGGCGCATCAAGCAGGGTTGAAGATGAAATGGCTCTTGATGCGCTCAGGAGTTTATTGGCCTTCAATGTTGAAAGATTGCATTGAATTTGCTAAAAGCTGTCAAGAATGCCAATTGCATGGGGGCATACAGCATGTGCCTGCAAGCAAGTTGCATACAATTGTGAAGCCCTGGCCTTTTCGAGGGTGGGCACTAGATGTTATCGGAGAAATAAAACCAGCCTCGTCGAAACAACAAAGATATGTTTTGGTCGGTATCGACTATTTCACAAAATGGGTCGAAGTCGTGGCATTAACAAATGTAGACCAAGAGGTTGTGATAGATTTTGTCCAAAGTTATATCATCTACAAATTTGGCATCCCAGAAACAATCACAACCGACCAGGGGTCAGTTTTCACTGGTCGAGAAGTGCAAGATTTTGCAAAAGAAATGGGAATCAAATTACTGACTTCTACCCCCTATTACGCACAGGTGAATGGCCAAGTCGAAGCTGCCAATAAGGTGATCATCAGCCTAATAAAGAAACACATAGGCAAGAAGCCAAGAAATTGGCATAAGATGTTAGACCAAGCTTTGTGGGCATGTCGAACGTCACCAAAAGAAGCAACTGGAACGAGTCCATTTCGACTGGTATATGGGCATGAGGCAGTGTTGCCAGTAGAGATTTAGGTCCAGGCGGTCAGAACCCAAAGGCAATATGAAATACCATCTGAAGATTATTGGAGCATGATGACAGATGAACTGGTCGACGTAGATGATGAGAGAATGTTAGCCTTGGATTCCCTACAAAGGCAGAAAGAAAAAGTCGCCAGAGCCTACAATAAAAAGGTGAAAGGTAAAATGTTTGTTGTCGACGATCTGGTTTGGAGAGTGATCTTGCCTATGGACAGAAATGATAGAGTTTTGGGTAAATGGTCCCCTAATTGGGAAGGACCGTTTAAGGTTTTGCAGGCCTTTTCTAATAACGCCTACGAGGTCGAGGAGTTGGCACCAGATAGGCGAATCCTAAGGGTGAATGGAAAGTATTTGAAAAAATATAGGCCTCTCCTTCAAGAGGTCAAGATTTTGACAGACTAAATAACTGTCGAAAAGAACTATGTTGGAGAAAACTATGTTGGAAACCAGCTACAAAAGGCACAGAAAATAAATACACAGTGCTAAAAGTAAGAAAGATAACATTAAATTGGCAAGAAGCCATTGTTTATATATTACACAAAAATAACACAAACAATAGAAGCGGTCAAAATTGGCCGAACTTGGATTGAAAAGATTTAAGCTTAAAGTTATAATGTAAAGACGTAGGCTCCAAGGTGTCGGGATGGGCTTTAAGCTGCTCAAGCTTCCCCTCAACAGTCGAAAGCTCTTCAGCGACCGCTAAGGCATCACCGATGGTTTGCTCCACAGTGGCCTGGGCAGGTTTTAGAACTTCGTCGATAAAGCACGACTCCTCTTTGGTAATTGACTCTAACTCACTGTCCAGAGTGGCAATTTGATGTTGAAGGGCATCAATTTGTTGACGTATCTCAGTGGTCCTTGTTTGTTTATAGGTCAATTCTTGCTTCTTCTCATCCATAGTCCCCAGCAGTTTGGGGACCTCCGCGTCGACGTGCATCACCAACTCCCACTTTTCCTTCACAGAGGCCTCAGTAGAAGCAATCTGGCGTTTAGTTACCCTGACGCTGTCGAGATGGTGCAGCATGGGAACCAGAAGTTGTTCTAAAGCGGCCATTGCACGCTTGGCATATTCTGAGAGCTGAAGATCTTTAAGTTGGGCAAGCACGCGCAAGATCTCTGGACCGACAGCGGGTTCATGCATGAGCATAAAAGGGAGGTCAGGATTCAAGGCGTGAACACGGACTTTATCCATTAAAGCTTTAGTCTTCGTCGCCTCAGAACCCATTTTGCCAGAGTGAAGCTGCTTAGAGTCGGATGAGGCATCACGCGATTTCACCAGATTACGGAGCCTAGCAATTGCTTCTAAAGCATAAGGTTTTATCGCCAGCCCTAGGAAAGACAAAGGAGAAGCGGCCGATAGAAGAGTAGTCTGAGAAGAAGGAGAGGTAGTTGACAGAGGAGTAGTCTGAGAGGGTGGTTTCTTATTGGTGTCGACACCCACTAGTCCTCTTGGATCCTGCAAAGGCAAGGAAGTTGAAGAAAGACTAGAGTCAGAACCAGTCAAACTGGAGTCCGTATGCGTTGCAGGACTAGTGACTGAGTCAAAGTCACTATCACTAATTTGGATAAGGAAGTCAATGAACTCACCAGCGGTGTCGACGGACTGTAGTGGGAGAGCTGGAGAAGAAACCGACGACGAATGAGTGTAGTCGGCGACGGGTTGAGTCGGCTCAGCAGAAGCATCAGCCTGCTGTAAGGAAAAGATGTGCGTAAGAGAAGTACAATAATCCAAGGGAGTAGACAGGAAAACAAGTAATTACCTGTGTCGACGCAGGGGAGACGGCATCCTGATTTTCTTTCCCCAAGGCAGCAGCAGGGGAGGTGCTAGTCGACTGTGAAACCCCCACACTGGGATCAAGGACCTTGTTGAGAATGGAAGTGTCGACCACAATGGTGTCGACATCTACAGCAGGAGCCTCTGGAGTGAGCGCTTTATGGTGCCTCTTTCTCTTGGCTTCGCCACTCCTAGAGGGAGAGTCATGCTTCTTCCTTTTGTGGCCATGGTGGCTTTTTGATTTATGCTGAGAAGATGGTTGGGAAGTTGGCTGAAGATACGAAGAGAGGTTATAAGCAGATATTCTAGCCAGAAGATCAGACAAGCCTACAAGAAATACCTCAGAGCCTGTGGTGGTAGAGCGTTTGTGTTTTTTGGATTTTTTGGAGTGAGAGGAGACAGTGGGGTCCGTCGAACGTGGCTGACCCTACACATAAGTGAGAAATTAGAGACCACGTAGTGTTTCCCTTAAAAAATCACAAGAGTAAATGAGACTGCTTCATATAGGTGCATACCGAAGAACTAGGTTTTTTCAGGACTTGAGCAATAGGGCGCTCATCATCATCAGAGGATTTCTCAGGAGAAGCCTGCAAAAAGGGAGATGACGGCTAAGAATAAAAAACAAAAAAGCTAAAGGAAACGGCAACTCAACCAGAGTTGAACCTGAGCCTCTTGTGTCGAAGGAGTAGGTTCTTTAGCAAGAGCAGGACCCACAGGGTCTAGAGGGATCGCAGTAAATAAATAGAAGAAATAGAAGTGAGCAACGAAATCCAACTAAAAGGAAGTTTAACTTTCCAGAAAAGTGTTACCAAGTTGCGTGGATTCGAACACGCTAACATATTGAGGATCAATATGAAGTGGCCCTGGGTAATCAGGCAAATAATGCTTCGTCGGGACCACTCTGTCGACCTTCTTCTTATAGGCATTTTGTACGTGCAAAATAGGACAATAAAACCACTCCGGGACCAAATGGCCAAAGGCCAGAGCCAAGGGGCTAGATGGCAAAGGAGGGAACTTGAGGTTTCTAAAATGAAGGGCGTAAAGATACTTGTCTTTCGCGTAACCAGGGACTTTAAGTTTTGGGAGCCTGTCAGTTACTTTCTCCTTTAGTTCGACCGCGGCCTCCCAGATGGTCCGACGAAGATTATCTGGTCGATACACAACTTGGAAATAATTCTGGAAAGCGCGAATTTGTTTGACATGAAGAGCCTTACACTTGGTCGACTTCGCCTGCAAGTAAACAAAAGCTTGAGTTAGTTCAGATAGTTTGGCCTCAGGAGCGCCAACATAAATAGAAAAATACGACTGCCACCAATCATGGAATTCTTTGCTGCAGAAGTAGGCTGGTCGAAAGCGAATGGAGGGGAGTCGTGGTCGGTTTTCCTAGATGGTTTCAAGATCCTCCTGGATCTCATCCCAAGGTTGACCACAGAGGATATTGGTGAGTAATTCTTGAGAAGAGAACAGGGACTTGGGAATGAATTGGCAAAGGCCAAATTGCCTGGCTACCAAGTTAGGTTGATAAGCCACTAAGCCAGGATTGCTACTAGAAGTTTCAACCGACAGGAATCGAGGGACCAGAAGACGCCTCCAAATGAGGAAGGTTTCATCTCTATGCTCATCTTCAGTCGGAGGAAAAGGCCTGGTGAGCCATGCAGGACTCTCAGTTCGATGGATGAAAGGGGCCATAGAAGGTAGAAAATTGGCACGGGTCAGCATGATGTTGAACAAAAGACGAAACACTTGGAGGTCGGAGAAGTTTTTGTCGATGGGCGTCAGAGGGATCAACCATTTCCAAATAAGGTGTCGTTCCTCTGGGGGACTGTCGCATCCTGCGAAAAATCAACCGGCGAGACTCAAAAATAAAACACACAGAGCCGCCACTGCGCGTTATTTATCCCAAGATAGGGAAAGGAAACGCTCAGAGAAACCTGGAAAGACATGGTCTCGCGACCAGAGAGAAAAGGTTCGGGAGTCGGTTACGCAAGGGGAAGGTATTAGCACCCCTCACGTCCGTCGTACTCGACGGGATCCACGTCCTAGAATAAAGAATAGGTTGCTAAACATCACACACACACGGGGGAACGCAGGTGGGGTTAAGAGAAGGGAGCTCGATAGGACATCGCGTCCTATGCCTACATATCTTGTCTGGAACAAGAATCAGAGCCCCTGTAGTTCGGCTTACGCACGCCAAACAACACAAAACATACAAACAAGCAAGGGTGGCAAACATGGAGCCCGACAACCACTTGATGGAATTACGTCGGCATCCGAACCAAAACACACTCAAAACGGCAAACGTGGAGCCCGACAGCCAATCCTGGGCTTACGTCGGCATCCGAACCCAAACATACAATCAGATAACAACAAAATACAAACAAACACACGCAAAAAAGAAAAAGGCGCCCGGAGTGGTCTCGTACGACCACCTGCCTACATACCTCGTCTGGAACGAGGATCAGGGCGATGTAGTTCCCCTGAAAGGGACTAAATTGCTAACCAGAAACCGGGGAAAGATACACAACTAGGGAGCTGAGACTCGAGCCTAATGTTGTCATGCATCGTTAACCCTAAGTTCGGTTTTCTATCCTACTTGCATAAGCAAACTAACCTAACCAGGAAAGAAGCTAGCACACAAGCATACAATCATATATCATCAAATGAGAACAGGTATCTCAAACAAGCATGTCAATCAGATATCCACATAACACGCACTATAGCCAAACAAGGGGGCTCAATCAATCAGGTTTGACTGCCTAAGCAATCGTCTGTACAGGTTGTGTTTGCTCTTAACCTTGCCATTACGAGGCTAAGGTGAAGCAGATGATGGGATGAAGTGAGGATCAGACCTCACAGCTCTTATCCCTAACCAGGGAGAGCTGACAAATGAGCATGGGTCCAGAATAGGGGAACCCTTCTATACTCAGTGACTCTGACTCAATTGTGCACTGCACAGATCTTGGGCTTTTGATCTCAATGCTACAACCATGTAATGGGAGCAAGGAGAAGACTCAACTGAATAGTGGGGGGTAGGCTGCATACCCCTACCTTCCACCAATTGCCTTATTTAAAGGACTTTCACCTGCTTGGGCTTAAAAATAAACAACCACAATCATTGCCTCTTAAGGAGGACTTCAGACATTTATTTGCCCGGCCCGGTAACAGCCGGGTCTCCAGACTACATGAAGTCGAGAGGACTTACCTCAATGCAAGTTGCTTAAGCAAAGCAAAGCAATAGTTCACAAGGAACTGAGCAACTAAAGTACCTGGAAACAGTCAAACACAGTTAGTACCCAGACAGACAAACTAAACAGCAAAAGTTCAATCAATCAAACTATACAAAGCAATGCACAATAAAGCCAGCTCAAAGCTCAAGCCTAAGCTTCACCACCTACAAAACAATGTTATGTTAGTGTACAAACATCAACAACACCAATTAAAATTGATTTGGATCATTCTCCATGAGCATTGCTTTTTTGATCCTGAAAAATCAAGCAAACATTAGCAACTAGACCACTAGGCCAAGCCTAGGGTCCAAAGCAAGAAAAAATCCCTAAACAGCAAGGCATTCACAAACCAATCTCAAATTAAAGTCAAACAAGAGCAAACACCATTGGTCTCATGTTTATATCATTCATTATGCTCATGTTATGCACAAAACAATCCACATTGGTTCAAGTGAAGCACCAAACATGCAAACAGAACTATTGCATTCAAATCCACACCAAAACACTTCCAAAAATTCTCAAATAAATTACACCTAAACAGGGCCTAATCCAGGTAGGGCACACCAAATTTGAGCTTAATTGGGCAACTGGAACCATGTCAATGAAAATCAACAAAAACAGACACAACTATATGCTCCAAATCACAACATCAATGCATACATCCACTTCAAAAATTCATAACTCAATGAAAACAATAAAGAAATGGATGAGACCAAAACAGGGAGGTCACATTATGTGTCTATTACAAGCATATCAAATTTCATGATGATACAGTACCATATGAAGATTTCCCAATCATTCTACCAACCTAGGTCATACAAGCTTGCAAATTTAATCACCAGAAATGAAAATTCACAATCAATTAGAAAATGCAGTGTAAAATTCCACAAAAATTCATACAACATCTCAACATGTTAACAATTCACCATGCAAATTTCATATTATTTCAACAAGTATAGGTCACTCAAAAAAATCCAGCAAGTTGACATAATGAGGTGTGACACAAATTGTCACACCTAAGTTCCAGAATTTGCTGCTCAATGACCAGGTATCAAAAATGCATGAAATTTACATGTAAACGAGCATCAATGAGTCCACAATCATCACAAAAATTTTCAAGAATTTATTTAACACTATGAGCATTTCATGAATCAAATGGTACAAGGTGTCAAAAATGGATACATGTGAAACAAGCCTAGGTCAAATAATATTTTTGCCAAGCACAACTTTGACCAATAGGTCAAACAAATTCTAAACTCAACAATAAAGTCATAGAAAAAAACCTCACATTTTTATGAATTTTCTACAATTTTTTAGGATTTTTTTAAGGTTGAAAGGAATTTTTAACAATTTTTATGAATTAATTATAATTAGTTAAAGTTAGTAATGGCATTCCTGTAATTACCACAAGCCAGGCGCGGGAAACAGCGAAACTCAAAATTCAAAAGAAAAACTGGATTGAACACGCTTTTTTCCCAGAATTTTCACTCTCTTCCTCACGCACGAGCTTCCTACGGCCAACAACGGTTTCGCTCAAACTTCCACCAAAACTCGCAAATGAATATCCGTTGGAAAGGTCTCTTAACATAGAACACGAATACGCAACCTAATCAACCTAAATCTAACTGTATAAACCGGATCGATCGATTAAAGTTTCGCATTCATACTTTCAAATCAAGATTGCGCAGCCTACGGTTCATCATTCTCAAAACTAAACACATCACTGAATTCTACACGAAACGCACTACACAAAGCACCTATCAATCGAACAAAACAGGAGATTCGAATTTTCGACATACCGGCAATGGCAGTGCTGCAATCGGTGTTCTTCACGCGTTTAAGTCCAAAACAGATGTGAAACAAGCTTCAATGAGTTGAATTCCAGGTTCAGGTTCAATTGATTCCACTTCTAGCGCGCGAAAACTCAACTTGCCATTGATGGAACTCGTATGTGCAGTCGTGTTTTGGAACTCTTTTCAACCCAAACTTCACAAACAGTTGCTAAGGATGATGAAAGGAGATTGATGCATCAAAAATCTTCGAATTAGAGCAAGAATTGAGGAAGAATTTTGGATTTGAAGCTCTATGTGTTCTTGAGCATTTGAGAGATTGTGGAGTTTTTCAGATCCAACTTTGGAGAATGTGATTTCTGTTATGTTTAACCAATGATTATGATATATATGTGCACTTAATCCAAGCTCTAATCACATAATTAGCAATTTGGAAATGTTAAGTGAAATTGGTTATTAACAAGTGAGGGCATAATTGTAACTTCCACATGACAGCACATGCCAGCTCAAATTTGGTTCCAACAAGTCCAAAATACCATATGTAATGTGTAGAAACAATTCTCATTTCAATTGGTCATGTATTTTGCAATTTCACCCTTTGATGGCATAATGTCCAATTTCAACCATTGCACTTTTCAAACCAAAACTCAATTTGCAAAGCCTAGCCATGAAATGAGGATTCAAACACATTCTAAATGCCATTTATGAGGTGTAGAAAAAAGTCCCATCTCCAAATTCCAATTATTTTGAAAGTTGGACAATTTTGCCCCTGGTCCAATTCAACTGTCCAGTTGAAAAGTGACTTTTTGCCTTGGCCATTTTTGGGAAAATCCAATTATGCAACATGAAAGTACATATCAAATGGAGTTTGTGCATATAAAGAACTTGCAATTTGGACAAAGCATGTGGAAATTATGGCCTCCTGATTACGGGTCATTTTTGAATTTCACTGAGCCATAACTTTCCAACCATACATGGGATTTTCAAGTTCTTGGACTTTCTGGAAAGGTGAGAACAAGATCTACAACTTTCATGTTGAACAAATTTTCATTTGAGGCTTCCTTGGACACGTGGCTTTGAGGTCCAAAACTTTCCATTTTTGGAAACTTCAATTACAAGTCACTTTCTATTTTTGGCAGTTTTTGTTCTGACTTGATTTTCTTCATTCTTAAGCTTTGAGATGTCATTTAACACTTGTTCCAACATGAATGAAGTGTATCCAACTCATTTCCACCTCCAAATCCATCAGATCAGGTACAGTTGACCATAGTTGACTTTTCATCTGATAGATGAATTTAGCAATGCATAGATCAAATTAAGCCCCAATCTTCAACTGAAATGGCTCAAGGATGCAACCCTAGCCTCAATAAGCACAATATAATCACAAAATGAACCCCATAATCATCACAAGCCTCATCTCCTGATCCAGCCCTGATTGGCCCAATACAACTGACTAGGGTTGACCAGTGGTCAAAACCCTAATCTCAAGGAATCTTCTTCAATCTTCTGATGACATCCAACCATGATGATGATGATGTATCAATTCAATCAATATGAAGACCAATACCCTTGAGAATCATGAAACCCTAATTCACAGCCCAATCTTCAGATGGCCCATGATCAGTCAATAAACCCTAGGCTTGTATTTTGACTTCCTTTCTTCTGATCAAGACTTGGGAAGATGGCTTGCACAATGTAACCACATGATATGCAATATGCAATGCCTAATGACCTAAAAATGATATGCAATATGTTAATGCTAGTCCCAAGAGAGGAGGGCAAATTTTGAGGTGTTACAGCTGCCCCTATTCAATCCACTGTGAACCTGTCGATACGAATAGCCTCAGCTTTCGGATGATCAGGATGAAGAGTGATTGAATACCAAGAACAGACGAACAATTTGCACTCTGATGGGATAATAATTAACAACGCCTGTCAGCATTGGCGAAGAAACAAACTCTTGAAACGTCGACCTGGATACCAGAATAAATGGTAACACAGGGATAACCATGGTCTGATCACCACATCCACTCGGGATTCTCATTCTTTTTTTGCTTTTCTTGAACCCCGAAAATTTTCTCTTCTTCTACCTGGTCCGAAAACCACTTCGGTCTGAACTCCGAAAAACTGGCCTGAATACCATAAGTGCTTCAACCTGATAGTCGGAAACTTCACTAATCACCACTCTAAGGGCAACACGTCAGAGGGTACACCTTCAACCAGACACTGACTGATGACTGGGAAGAAACTCGACGTTTACTGAACATCGGACGATGATGTTTACTGACACCAAAAAAAAGCTCGACCAGACATTAACCAATGACCGGGAGGAAACTCGATGTTTACAGGCACCGAACAATGATGTTGACATGACATCAAACAATGATGCGGACAGACATC
Organism: Lathyrus oleraceus; assembly: GCF_024323335.1. Lineage (NCBI taxonomy): Eukaryota > Viridiplantae > Streptophyta > Magnoliopsida > Fabales > Fabaceae > Lathyrus > Lathyrus oleraceus. The sequence goes on from NC_066582.1 coordinate 365,342,381, forward strand.
AAACAATGATGCGGACAGACATCAAACAATGATGCGGACAGACATCAAACAATGATGCAGACAGACATCAAACAATGATGCGGACAGACATCAAACAATGATGCGGACAGACATCAAACAATGATGCGGACAGACATCAAACAATGATGCGGACAGACATCAAACAATGATGCAGACAGACATCAAACAATGATGCGAACAGACATCAAACAATGATGCGGACAGACATCAAACAATGATGCGGACAGACATCAAACAATGATGCGGACAGACATCAAACAATGATGCGGACAGACATCAAACAATGATGCGGACAGACATCAAACAATGATGCGGACAGACATCAAACAATGATGCGGACAGACATCAAACAATGATGCGGACAGACATCAAACAATGATGCGGACAGACATCAAACAATGATGCGGACAGACATCAAACAATGATGCGGACAGACATCAAACAATGATGCGGACAGACATCAAACAATGATGCGGACAGACATCAAACAATGATCGGGCAAACACTTACTGATGTCTGGGAAGAAACGGTGGTTCCAAACTCACAATGCTGAACTCCTCGGAGCATCGTCTTCGCTGTCAGACAAAACCAAACCTCAAGCGGTAATCACGGCTTGAATCGCGCTGATCGCGTAACGTCTTCTGACTGTATCCCCATCTCTGTCCGACGGGAACATTTCCTCCAATATCGCACTACTGGGGAACATTGCTGATCTGACGTTGTGATGCTAATCTCCTCAGAGTAACATCTTCACCTTTGGTGAACCCCAAATCTTCAAGCGGTAACCACAGTTTGGGTTGCGTTGAATACATCCCTTTTCCATCTCCGTCCGACGGAAGGAGTCTTCTCCAGTGTCGTACCACTGGGACAATACCTGTGATCCAATCATGAGGCTATACTACTCGGAGTAACACTTTCATTTTCTGGCAAAATACCTCTCAAACAGTAACCACGGCTTGAGACTAGCTGACATTTGCAATGATGCATGCTTGATTTCTTCTGCGTAATGCTCCATAATTATGGAAATGCTACGCGATTATTTATTTTTCTATGCAATATGCAATGCTTATTCTACATGATGAATGCATAAAAATATCCCCCTCAAGGGAATTTTCTGGGGAAAACGAGACTCTCTGCTGAGGAACTCGCCACTGCTCCGATTTCCACCCTGCCGGGGATAGCACTGCTGCTAGGAAATAGACAACCCTTGCTGGGGATACAGATCCTTTGCACCCAACCCTCTCGAGGACATGCTGGGGAATACCTCCTTTGCACCCCACCCTCTCGAGGACATGCTGGGGATACAGATCCTTCACTGCACTCTGTGGGAATACCACAGTCTTTGACTTGCTGGGGATATAGATCCCAACTCTGCTTTGGGAACCCTCACAGATACTCCCGCTGGGGAAATGAGCAATCTTCAACCTGCTGGGGGAATACCATCCAGACCCTGCTAGGGGAACGACAACTACTCCGCTGGGGAGGACCCAATCAATCCACATGTAGGATACCCTCGGCTGGGGATGCAGATATTCGTCTGCTACGGAAACTCGTTCAATCCACTGGTAGAATGAACACTGTTGGAGAGATATGTCATTGAAAAAACCCGCTCCACTCGGGGAACTAGCTGGGGAAATAAGAAAAGTTGGCACAACACCTGTCGACTCATCGAACCAAGGTATCCACCTCCTAATCTTGCACCAGCTTTCCACTTTTGAGAATTCCCAGACTCGTCTGGACCTTTTCTGCTCCATCATCTTGCATTCCAAGTCGTTCCGCACTCGACGAGAGACGTACTCCTGGGATTTATACATAAATTTCAATTTTCCGACTTTGAAGAGTCTTCTTGGTTAATTCCAAAAGTCGTCGGACGTCTCGACGTCTCTCACTGCTTCTCTACCCATCCATTCGTTTCTGGTCAAACTCTGCGGGGAATTTCTACAGACTTCCAAATCTTTTGACTTTGAAGAGTCTTCTTGGTTACCACCAAGGATCGTCGTACGTCTCAACGTCTTCGCCATTTCTTTCATTCCTGAGCCAACTCTCTGGGGATCCATTACAAAGCTTCCTCATCACAACCTGCAAGTGAGTGAAAATATCTAACAGTGCCTGCAAAACAGATCGTCAGATAAAACCGTGCCCCAGGCGTGTCAAGATTTCAACACTTGGGTCACTCAACCTTCCAAATAAGATTTCAAGCTTTCAATCTTATAAACATGCATTGGAAGGAAACCTGTATGTCTTAAAATGCAAGATTCTTTATCAAAAATATTGGATGTTTTTGCAATCAAAGCGGTTATGAAAAACAAAAACCCAATTATTTGACTGAATATGCATTTTATTGATTGGAAAAGTGTGTGACTCAAATCGAGCAATACAAAGGAAGCAATTCCTGAAAAGAGGTAATTGCACAAAAGGAAAAATCTATCCTAATGGCAATGTGAAACCGCGATCTCATCGAGTTCCAACTCAGTTACACCCCATATGTCCTCAGACTCTCCATGCTTTCTGCCTTCTGAACAAGACAATTCCGACTGATCCCTACCGGGTATTATCCATGATGCTTTAACCAAAGCGCAAACGATCATGCTGGACGCAGTTGTTCGTTTCAATCCCTCTTTTGCCTGGACCGCCCTTTCGGGTTTTCAGTCCACCGGGATACCCTTTTTTGCCCAAGTCGCCTTTTCAGGTTTTCGACTTGCCGGGTGTACAATTTTTCATTTATATCCCTAATTTTTTCCCGAACCTTTCTTTCTGTTTTTGGTTCGCCGGGATGCCCATTTTTGCCTGGACTATTTTGTTCTTTTCGTCCAGCGGGTCTCTTTACACGAAGTATTTTTTAACTGCGTCCGCATTCACAGGGAATGGAAAATCCTCGCCATCCATGGTCGTCAGCAACAAGGCTCCGCCAGAGAAAACCTTCTTGACCACGAATGGACCCTCATAATTCGGTGTCCATTTGCCCCTTCGATCGTTTTGAGGAGGAAGGATCCTTTTCAGCACCATATCACCTACGTGATATACCCGAGGTCGCACCTTCTTGTCAAAAGCACGCTTCATCCTCTGCTGATACAACTGCCCATGACAGATGGCTGCTAGCCTCTTTTCCTCTATCAGGCTCAATTCTTCATACCGGGTCCTTACCCATTCAGCCTCTTGCAACCTTACGTCCATCAGGACTCTCAAAGAGGGAATTTGGACCTCAACAGGTAATACCGCTTCCATCCCATATACCAATGAGAAAGGAGTTTGCCCCAGTAGATGTACGCACCAATGTTCTATACCCATGCAACGCAAACAGCAACCTCTCATGCCAGTCTTTGTAGGTTACCACCCTTTTCTGCACAATCGCACCGTCGGTGCATCCAAACGTTATCCGGGCAACAAAAGCTTATTCACCTTAACCTCCCCATCAGACATCATAATCCGTTCGGATTTGGGGTCAGGCCCCTCCTCCGGGATCGGTCACTCTCAATCTTTCGATTTGAGTACCTCGAGATGTCCTCATCAGGGAACTCAAACTTCATCGGTTGATAACCTCAACGGGTTGCAGAGAGATGTAATCAGACAATACACCCCTTGATTGCTTTCTGAGCGGATCACAAATCAGTCAACATTCTTTTACTCTTTTCACAACCCGTCCGGTCGTTGCTGGCTTCTCAAACACATACTCGATCGGATCCATCTCGGAAATCCACAAAGTGGTATGAACCAGCATAAACTGTCTCAGTCGGCGAGCAGCCTATGCCAAAGTACATCAAGTTTTCTCGAACAGTGAATGTATTGTTTCACAGTCGGTAAACTTTTTGCTAAGGTAAATTGCATGCTCTTTTCGACAAGACGCGTCATGCTGACCCAATACACCTCGTAGACTCCTCGAAGGCCGTCAAGTACAGATTAACAATTGCTCTTTCCACAGGAGGTATCAGAATCAGAGGTTCCTACAACTCATTCTTTTATTTTTTCAATGCCCCTTGGCAATCATTATTTCACCTGACCGTTTGATCTCTTTTTTTTCAACAACTTGAATATAGGTTCGCCCGTGGCCGTTAGATGAGATGTGAACCATGACAGGTAGTTCAATCTTTCTAAGAAACCACGAACCTCTCTTTTTCTTTCTCGGTTCAGGCGTTTCTCTTATTGTTCTTTTTTTTTTTTTTTTTTTTGCAGGATGAACCTCGATTCCTCCCTTACAATGAACCCCAACATCTTACCGGCCCGCACTCTGATAGTGCACTCACTTGAATTCAACCTCAGTTTGAATTGTCTCCACCAGATGCCCCACTCCTGTTTCGGGACTTTGCTATCATGTCATAGCATAACATTCAACTTCATGATGAATCATATCATGAAACAAAGTCACCATGGCTCTCTGATACAGGCACTGGCGTTTGCTTCTCTGGAGGACAGTCTCCTTTCCATGGTAGCCTGTGCACAACGACATTGGTATCCGACCCTGGCATATCCTGACATGACCAGGCGAAGGTATCCACATGCTCTTTCAACAAGGCTACCATTCTGCTCTCGACTTGCCTCTGAAGCGGCTCCAATTTTCCTTCCTTTCTGACCTCGGCGGTACTTGGAATAACAATCTCAATCCGCTCCGCATGCGGCTGAATCACCTTCTCCTCTTGTTTTGACAACCTGGTTAATTCCAGCAGATCACAATCTTCTTCGCCTTTTTCTTCAGCCTGATTGCTCGGATTGTCGAAGTCATATGAGGGGTAACCAAATTGTTATCAACGAGATCCGGAGAATTATTTTTGAAGTTGGGACGAGACAAATCAAAAAGGAAAAACAGAAAACAAACATTGCCATTTTTATTTGTTTTTAAACTTCAAAAATAAATGAAAAACAGGGAACACCGCTTTTTGACTGAAAAACATCCATTTATTAATGATGCAGAAATGCAGATTTAAACATGAGGTGACCCTTACAATGGACCATTACGTTTCGGGCAAAACGTATGGCTTTCATGCAGATAAAATCAAAAACAGGAAATCATTACTCTTCCGGACGAGTGTCAGTGCTGATCTTCTTAGGCCTTCCAGTTTCCTGGTACGCACGATCTTATCCATTGATCAATCTCCCAGTCACTGTCAGTTTCTTTACCCACTGTATAGGCGTAATCCGAATCTTCAGTAATTGCACTCACCATCGTCTGACCATGCGCTGGCATGGGATTGGCATCAGCATTCAATGACAATGTAAAATTGAGGGCCTTGGAATCCACCAGGTCTTGGACTACGTGCTTAAAAGCTTTGCAGTCCTCTACACTGTGCCCGGGAGCACCCGAATGGAATTCACATTTGACATTTTCATCAAAATTGGCTGGCCTTTGATCAGGTCCCATAGGTGCCAAAGTCCTCAACTGTACCAGCCCCATATCTTTCAGCTTTTTCAATAGGACAGAGTATGTCACAGGCGGCCTGTCAAAATGCCGATCACTCATCCTCCTCCTGACTGGATGTCCTGCCCTCTGAGACCTCTGCTGAAATGGCTGACGCTGCTGTTGCTGTTGTGCAGGCTGATTGTCAGCAGGGATGGTTACTGCAGCAGTGTGCTGGTAGTAACGACCCCTACCGTGTCCTCTCTGGGCATACACAGCACTCGATCCACCCCCATCCTTGCGCTGGTCATTACCAAAGAATTTCTTCGGTCCAGATGACGAAGCGTTTCCTTGCATGTTCCCCATCTTCAGCCAGTCTTCAATCCTCCCCACCTTTTCGGCAATTACTTTCTGCCCCAAGGCGAACTCTTGCATGACATGAATCAGCTCTCCCATCTTCTCTTTCAGCTCGAGGATGTCAGCGTTGGGAGGATCCATCAGTCTGGGAGTATTGCGTCTGGTGAAGTATCTGTGAGGACGGGTTGAGTGCAAAGGTACAACTCTACGAGCGCGAGCAATGATTCCTGCAAAACAGCAAACAGGTTAATATGCATGAATGCAACGTCTATCCATACGAGGGCGCTTCTGTCCTTCGATCCTGGTTTCATCGAGACAGATAATATTCCACCAACAGCATTCTGACATTCAGATGTCTCTCAACCAGATTCTCAATCCATCATACTCCCTATATGGCTAGACGTAAGTTTGATGCAGATGAATGCAAAATGGGAATGATGCTGATGAATGAATGCAATGCGTTGCCATCCTCCAAGCCATCTGATCATCTGCACTGAATCTGGTCTCTGGGCTGACCATAACCATCTGAGGAATAAACAAACACAATTCTGACCCACAGGTTCCGAAATAAACGGAAGACAGATACATCATCATCATCACTGGACAAAACTCTGAGCAGATACACCATCACCATCTGAATCGGCCCAGGGAATCCGAAATAAACGGATCCCCACTGATAAATATCTCGGCCCGGGGAATCCTGAAATAAACGGATCCCCTCTGATAAGTTACGGACAGCACTCCGGCGTCACGGCAACAAATAACCATAAATCCGACTCATAAATGTGTCTCTGAATCATAGCTCAAAAAGTCACCATCTGATTATGCATCTGAACAAATCAACCTCCCCTCACAGGTTAATTCTAAACAGGTCATCCTAAGGCGGATAATGGTCTCGACAATCGGGCGGAGATACTCAATGGGTTTGCCCTTTCGGGTGTGCCATTGTAGCTCCCTTAAGATCGTCTAAACCAAAGATCCGGGAAATGATCGGTCACTAGAGTCAATAGCTCAGAAGACGTAACTAAGCCAAAGTGAAATGTTCCACAATGGAAAGCACTATCGACTGAACCTCGTCCGGCTTGTGGTATGTCACGTTGCAACATTATACTGAAATAGCAAATGAGGAACGTGAGACCCACACTAATCCTAGGTGTATACTCGGGCCTGGGTTTTAGCCCCACTCAGAACACCCACCCCAAACAGAGGAACCACCTGCACAGAGGACAGCAACAACATGATAGTATGATGCATGCGTACATTTAATGCAAATATATAAACAAGGGTTAGAATAATAAATGCAATAAATAGCACACAATAAGCAACCCAAACCAATCCTAAAACGCTAGGAGAGACTCGCTTAGGGACGATGGACCAGCACAGGTCTACATCGAATATCCCCAGCAGAGTCGCCAGCTGTCGCATCCTGCGAAAAATCAACCAGCGGGTTTCAAAGAAATAAATCCCCAGCAGAGTCGCCAGCTGTCGCATCCTGCGAAAAATCAACCGGCGAGACTCAAAAATAAAACACACAGAGCCGCCACTGCGCGTTATTTATCCCAAGATAGGGAAAGGAAACGCTCAGAGAAACCTGGAAAGACATGGTCTCGCGACCAGAGAGAAAAGGTTCGGGAGTCGGTTACGCAAGGGGAAGGTATTAGCACCCCTCACGTCCGTCGTACTCGACGGGATCCACGTCCTAGAATAAAGAATAGGTTGCTAAACATCACACACACACGGGGGAACGCAGGTGGGGTTAAGAGAAGGGAGCTCGATAGGACATCGCGTCCTATGCCTACATATCTTGTCTGGAACAAGAATCAGAGCCCCTGTAGTTCGGCTTACGCACGCCAAACAACACAAACATACAAACAAGCAAGGGTGGCAAACATGGAGCCCGACAACCACTTGATGGAATTACGTCGGCATCCGAACCAAAACACACTCAAAACGGCAAACGTGGAGCCCGACAGCCAATCCTGGGCTTACGTCGGCATCCGAACCCAAACATACAATCAGATAACAACAAAATACAAACAAACACACGCAAAAAAGAAAAAGGCGCCCGGAGTGGTCTCGTACGACCACCTGCCTACATACCTCGTCTGGAACGAGGATCAGGGCGATGTAGTTCCCCTGAAAGGGACTAAATTGCTAACCAGAAACCGGGGAAAGATACACAACTAGGGAGCTGAGACTCGAGCCTAATGTTGTCATGCATCGTTAACCCTAAGTTCGGTTTTCTATCCTACTTGCATAAGCAAACTAACCTAACCAGGAAAGAAGCTAGCACACAAGCATACAATCATATATCATCAAATGAGAACAGGTATCTCAAACAAGCATGTCAATCAGATATCCACATAACACGCACTATAGCCAAACAAGGGGGCTCAATCAATCAGGTTTGACTGCCTAAGCAATCGTCTGTACAGGTTGTGTTTGCTCTTAACCTTGCCATTACGAGGCTAAGGTGAAGCAGATGGTGGGATGAAGTGAGGATCAGACCTCACAGCTCTTATCCCTAACCAGGGAGAGCTGACAAATGAGCATGGGTCCAGAATAGGGGAACCCTTCTATACTCAGTGACTCTGACTCAATTGTGCACTGCACAGATCTTGGGCTTTTGATCTCAATGCTACAACCATGTAATGGGAGCAAGGAGAAGACTCAACTGAATAGTGGGGGGTAGGCTGCATACCCCTACCTTCCACCAATTGCCTTATTTAAAGGACTTTCACCTGCTTGGGCTTAAAAATAAACAACCACAATCATTGCCTCTTAAGCAGGACTTCAGACATTTATTTGCCCGGCCCGGTAACAGCCGGGTCTCCAGACTACATGAAGTCGAGAGGACTTACCTCAATGCAAGTTGCTTAAGCAAAGCAAAGCAATAGTTCACAAGGAACTGAGCAACTAAAGTACCTGGAAACAGTCAAACACAGTTAGTACCCAGACAGACAAACTAAACAGCAAAAGTTCAATCAATCAAACTATACAAAGCAATGCACAATAAAGCCAGCTCAAAGCTCAAGCCTAAGCTTCACCACCTACAAAACAATGTTATGTTAGTGTACAAACATCAACAACACCAATTAAAATTGATTTGGATCATTCTCCATGAGCATTGCTTTTTTGATCCTGAAAAATCAAGCAAACATTAGCAACTAGACCACTAGGCCAAGCCTAGGGTCCAAAGCAAGAAAAAATCCCTAAACAGCAAGGCATTCACAAACCAATCTCAAATTAAAGTCAAACAAGAGCAAACACCATTGGTCTCATGTTTATATCATTCATTATGCTCATGTTATGCACAAAACAATCCACATTGGTTCAAGTGAAGCACCAAACATGCAAACAGAACTATTGCATTCAAATCCACACCAAAACACTTCCAAAAATTCTCAAATAAATTACACCTAAACAGGGCCTAATCCAGGTAGGGCACACCAAATTTGAGCTTAATTGGGCAACTGGAACCATGTCAATGAAAATCAACAAAAACAGACACAACTATATGCTCCAAATCACAACATCAATGCATACATCCACTTCAAAAATTCATAACTCAATGAAAACAATAAAGAAATGGATGAGACCAAAACAGGGAGGTCACATTATGTGTCTATTACAAGCATATCAAATTTCATGATGATACAGTACCATATGAAGATTTCCCAATCATTCTACCAACCTAGGTCATACAAGCTTGCAAATTTAATCACCAGAAATGAAAATTCACAATCAATTAGAAAATGCAGTGTAAAATTCCACAAAAATTCATACAACATCTCAACATGTTAACAATTCACCATGCAAAATTTCATATTATTTCAACAAGTATAGGTCACTCAAAAAAATCCAGCAAGTTGACATAATGAGGTGTGACACAAATTGTCACACCTAAGTTCCAGAATTTGCTGCTCAATGACCAGGTATCAAAAATGCATGAAATTTACATGTAAACGAGCATCAATGAGTCCACAATCATCACAAAAATTTTCAAGAATTTATTTAACACTATGAGCATTTCATGAATCAAATGGTACAAGGTGTCAAAAATGGATACATGTGAAACAAGCCTAGGTCAAATAATATTTTTGCCAAGCACAACTTTGACCAATAGGTCAAACAAATTCTAAACTCAACAATAAAGTCATAGAAAAAAACCTCACATTTTTATGAATTTTCTACAATTTTTTAGGATTTTTTTTAAGGTTGAAAGGAATTTTTAACAATTTTTATGAATTAATTATAATTAGTTAAAGTTAGTAATGGCATTCCTGTAATTACCACAAGCCAGGCGCGGGAAACAGCGAAACTCAAAATTCAAAAGAAAAACTGGATTGAACACGCTTTTTTCCCAGAATTTTCACTCTCTTCCTCACGCACGAGCTTCCTACGGCCAACAACGGTTTCGCTCAAACTTCCACCAAAACTCGCAAATGAATATCCGTTGGAAAGGTCTCTTAACATAGAACACGAATACGCAACCTAATCAACCTAAATCTAACTGTATAAACCGGATCGATCGTTTAAAGTTTCGCATTCATACTTTCAAATCAAGATTGCGCAGCCTACGGTTCATCATTCTCAAAACTAAACACATCACTGAATTCTACACGAAACGCACTACACAAAGCACCTATCAATCGAACAAAACAGGAGATTCGAATTTTCGACATACCGGCAATGGCAGTGCTGCAATCGGTGTTCTTCACGCGTTTAAGTCCAAAACAGATGTGAAACAAGCTTCAATGAGTTGAATTCCAGGTTCAGGTTCAATTGATTCCACTTCTAGCGCGCGAAAACTCAACTTGCCATTGATGGAACTCGTATGTGCAGTCGTGTTTTGGAACTCTTTTCAACCCAAACTTCACAAACAGTTGCTAAGGATGATGAAAGGAGATTGATGCATCAAAAATCTTCGAATTAGAGCAAGAATTGAGGAAGAATTTTGGATTTGAAGCTCTATGTGTTCTTGAGCATTTGAGAGATTGTGGAGTTTTTCAGATCCAACTTTGGAGAATGTGATTTCTGTTATGTTTAACCAATGATTATGAATATATATGTGCACTTAATCCAAGCTCTAATCACATAATTAGCAATTTGGAAATGTTAAGTGAAATTGGTTATTAACAAGTGAGGGCATAATTGTAACTTCCACATGACAGCACATGCCAGCTCAAATTTGGTTCCAACAAGTCCAAAATACCATATGTAATGTGTAGAAACAATTCTCATTTCAATTGGTCATGTATTTTGCAATTTCACCCTTTGATGGCATAATGTCCAATTTCAACCATTGCACTTTTCAAACCAAAACTCAATTTGCAAAGCCTAGCCATGAAATGAGGATTCAAACACATTCTAAATGCCATTTATGAGGTGTAGAAAAAAGTCCCATCTCCAAATTCCAATTATTTTGAAAGTTGGACAATTTTGCCCCTGGTCCAATTCAACTGTCCAGTTGAAAAGTGACTTTTTGCCTTGGCCATTTTTGGGAAAATCCAATTATGCACCATGAAAGTACATATCAAATGGAGTTTGTGCATATAAAGAACTTGCAATTTGGACAAAGCATGTGGAAATTATGGCCTCCTGATTACGGGTCATTTTTGAATTTCACTGAGCCATAACTTTCCAACCATACATGGGATTTTCAAGTTCTTGGACTTTCTGGAAAGGTGAGAACAAGATCTACAACTTTCATGTTAAACAAATTTTCATTTGAGGCTTCCTTGGACACGTGGCTTTGAGGTCCAAAACTTTCCATTTTTGGAAACTTCAATTACAAGTCACTTTCTATTTTTGGCAGTTTTTGTTCTGACTTGATTTTCTTCATTCTTAAGCTTTGAGATGTCATTTAACACTTGTTCCAACATGAATGAAGTGTATCCAACTCATTTCCACCTCCAAATCCATCAGATCAGGTACAGTTGACCATAGTTGACTTTTCATCTGATAGATGAATTTAGCAATGCATAGATCAAATTAAGCCCCAATCTTCAACTGAAATGGCTCAAGGATGCAACCCTAGCCTCAATAAGCACAATATAATCACAAAATGAACCCCATAATCATCACAAGCCTCATCTCCTGATCCAGCCCTGATTGGCCCAATACAACTGACTAGGGTTGACTAGTGGTCAAAACCCTAATCTCAAAGAATCTTCTTCAATCTTCTGATGACATCCAACCATGATGATGATGATGTATCAATTCAATCAATATGAAGACCAATACCCTTGAGAATCATGAAACCCTAATTCACAGCCCAATCTTCAGATGGCCCATGATCAGTCAATAAACCCTAGGCTTGTATTTTGACTTCCTTTCTTCTGATCAAGACTTGGGAAGATGGCTTGCACAATGTAACCACATGATATGCAATATGCAATGCCTAATGACCTAAAAATGATATGCAATATGTTAATGCTAGTCCCAAGAGAGGAGGGCAAATTTTGAGGTGTTACAGGGACACGCAACCCTCCCCATCCCGTAGGGGGCTATATCTTTAGAGAAAGTGGCATTGAGCCACAGTTGCAAGAACCAAAAAGGTCTGTGGACCAATACATTTTTCTTTCTGGAATTCTCAGGGTCAAAGAGTCTAATTTGGCAGACGACCTCTGACAGAGACTCATAGAGAGAAGCTAAAATCAATTGGCCCAGGGCGATGTCACGCTCTTGGTACAGTTGAGTTGCCAAGAGAGCAAAGTGCTTGGCTACCTGCATAGATCTGGAGCAGAAAACAAAGCGAGATAGCCAGAGGGTCAGGAAAGCCACATGTTCCTCGTCGGTCACAGGGCCTGCATAGGTGGCATGGTGATCAATGAAATTGTTGTACGTTGGCTTGAGAGAGTCGCCAACGTCGAACCGCAGGGAGATTGGCGCTACAGCTTCACAGTCGAAGACTTCACCAGTCGGTTTTAAGCCAGTGATGGCAGCGATGTCCAGGAGTATCAGCGTGATCATGCCACACTTGGTATGGAAAGAGTTGGTCGAACTCTCCCAAAATTGGAGGGCAGCTAATAACATGCCACAAGACTGGGGAGGGCCACAATGGGCAATCTATAGAAGGGTGTAGATGTCTGTCCTTTTCCAATGGTCGATTTTCTCTGATTCTAACTGATCCATCCAGGCACAAAACTTAGGACAGTTTTTGGGAGGAGCAGTTCTGAAGTTCCTATCGATGTAGCAAAGGGAAAAGGGTTTTTGAGCAGAAACCACAGGTTCAGAGATATGACTGGAGGGGAAAAGGGAAGAATCTGTTCTGGTAATTTCTGGGTGTCGGTTTTCTGGAAGAGGACCTAAGAACTCTAAAGGTTCGTCAGCCAAAGAAAAAGGGATCAATACCTGAGAACGCCAGATTTTTGCCTTCTCTTCTGCAAACGGAGGCTCAGGAACATATTCCCTACCATCAATGGTGAGAGGATGTATGAGTTTAGCAGCGGAGGGTTTGTTGGAGCTAGCCATGGAGAAAATGGAAGTTTTCTTGTTTTGGAGAAGAAGAGTTTTTACACAGAGTGCAGGAGATGATTGTATGCTGAAGCAAAAGGGCGAAAAAAGGGAAGAAGAAGAAAGAATGAGGGTTTTATAGGGGTTAAACCCTGAGCAGAAAAGAGTGAGCGTTTGATCTTCCACCTTCGACATGTATGCCCACGTTTGCAGACACGTGGAGGAGAGAAGGCAGGCGTGATAGCAAACACGTTTCAGTCATAAAGGCGTGAAGTGATGGGGACGTGATTTTGTGCGTCTCGAGGGAAAAAGGAAACGTTCATCATGATTATATGACATCATCATCGTGGGGTAAACAGAGGTCACACTAAGTAGAAGTGGAAGCAGTAAGGGATAAGTCGACATCTCAAATATGCCATCATCTCACCAACTTCAACAGTCAAAAATGGCATCTCTGGGGGGTATTTTGTTACCACAAGAAATCTCTAAGGCATGCTGAAAGCAGAGTTAGTGATAGAATCCTGTGAATTTGGGGGTTATACCCCATCAAAGGATGAATATATGCTTGAGACAAGAAAGAGTGGAAAAAACACAAGTCAAGGGATGAAGCCGACAGGAGAAGCATGCTTGGTCGATAGGCCATTCCGTCGACTAAAAGGAAGTTTGGGACTTAAAGAATTTTCTTTCATGCCAAATGCGTAACAGACAGTGTCGCCCTAAAACGTCTGGGCGGGAGAAATTTGAAATTGGAAAATGACCAGTAGTTACAAGAAGAATAAAAGCGCCAGAATCTGGAGCAGTTTGCAAGACGTGGGTATAACGGTTTGCAGATCGTGTGACACGACATCTGCTAGTTTTTAGGAGTTTTTAGCCTGTGTGCAGTTTCTTTAGTTTAGTATAAATAGAAGATCCCACGAGGGGCTCGAGGTGTTCACCTTGTACTAGAAAACCACTTGTAAGAAACTTCTCATTCCCAGCGCGAGGAAGCAAGAGTTTTGAGAGTGCTATGTACGTGAATCACCATATTTATTTCAATGCAACTTCCTTACTTTTCAATTGTTCCCGTTGAACATTTTATTTTAATTTCGTTTACTTTTGAGTTATCACTTTACGTTGTCATTTACGCTGTCGACACTGATTCTATTACGATAATGGAGTTCACCAAATGCGTGCTCGTCGTGTACGTCTTTTGAATGCTGTAGCGCTGTCGGTCACGAGTCACCCATAGGCTATAACATCGTTCAAACCATTCATGTGGAGAAACCTGCGCTTGTCCAATACTTTGTCAGGAGCCGTTCCTCACAAAGTTATTCCGTCGAAATTGGATAAGCCTCACTTGGACTAGCACATGTCCTAGGATCAACTGGTCGATCCTGCAAGTAACCCTTAGTATTAAGGCCTAGGGAGGACCAGCGGTTGTTTACCAATTTCCACATTAAACAAAATGGCACGCCCAGTTGGACGGTGCTAGCGCGGTTGCGAAATTGCATAAAACTTAGAAGTGGAAAACTGTATAGTAAGCCACGAGAAACTTTGAAAATGTCAGATTCTAACACAGATGAAGTGCCACGAGGAACTTTATCCACTACGGAAACAGTAATCTCACAGGTTGCCACTTTGCCACCGATGACAAGTGCAACAACAACAATGTCAATAGATCGATATCACTGTTGGTCATACGGTTAGCAGGCCCTGACCCTTATGCATCTGATAATGTTGTGTGATACCAATATAATGCCATTATGATTGAAAGTGGTCAAGAGGTTCCTCTACCAGTTGCAGATTCAGTGGTGAATATTGTAGATATTATGAAGGTGGCCCGTAGTGGTCGTGTGTTCAGTCCAGTTTTCCCTAAAGAAGTAGAAGATGTTGCAACAAGTAAGAAGGCAGATATTCCAGTAGTGAATCTGGTTAGTGCTCTAATGTGTCAGTATGGCAAATCCAGCAAATTGAAGACTAACGATGATGATGAAGTGTTAAGATTAATCAAAAGAAGTGAATTGAATGTTGTAGAGCAGTTGCTCCAGAGGTCGTCAAAGATCTTTGTGCTATCATTGCTAATGAATTCTGAAGCACACAAAGAAGCATTGCAGAAATTATTGGAACAGGCTTATGTTGAGCATGATGTTACTGTGAATCAGTTTGACCATATTGTTGGCAACATCACTTCTTGTAATAATTTGAGTTTTTGTGATGAAGAACTTCTCGAGGAAGGCAGGAATCACAATTTGGTGTTGCACATTTCAATGAATTGTAAGGAGGGCAATTTGTCCAATGTGTTGGTTAATACTGGATCATCGTTGAATGTGTTACCAAAATCAACTTTGTCAAGACTCTCTTATCAAGGCGCCCCAATGAGGTATATTGGCGTAATTGTTAAAGCGTTCGATGGTTCTCGTAAAACTTTCATTGGAGAAGTTGACCTTTCAGTAAAGATAGGTCCGAGTGATTTCCAAATTACTTTTCAAGTGACGGATATCCACCCGGCCTACAGCTTCTTGTTGGGAAGGCCATGGATTCACGAAACTAGAGCACTGATGTCTACTTTTCACTAGAAGCTGAAATTTATGAAGAACGACAAGCTTGTCGTTGTTGGTGGAGAAAAGGCATTGTTGGTAAGCCATTTGTCATCTTTCACGTACGTTGATGCTGAAGAGGAGGTTGGAATACCGTTCCAAGCTTTATCTGTTGCTGATGAAATCAAGAAAACTGGGGCACCCATGTCTTCTTTTAAAGATGCGTAAGAGGCTACTCAGACTGGTAATATTGACAAGTGCGGTCGTGTTGTGGAGATCGCCGAGAACAAGAACAGAGCCGGGCTAGGATTTCAACCAGGGACATTCAACGCCAAAGCCAAGGTTATGCAACCAATTTTCCGCAGTGGAGGGTTCATTCATGCGAATGATCAACGCTCAGCTGCCATTATTGAAGACAGTGGTGATGAAGACGAAGCTTGCGCCAACTTTGTGACACATGGCCAGATTTGTAATAATTGGGTTGCTATTGATGTTCTTGTTGTCATTCATCGTTCTAAGTAATTTGTTTTTATTATTTTTAAGAAAAATCCTTCTCTTATGCCTAAGGGAGAAGTGAACATTGTTGGGCATTTTCTTTATTATCATCAATGAAATACAATTTTATTCATCCACATCTATAATGTTTTATTTTTACTTTTTGCTTTTTCTGAAAATGGTAATCACAAAAAACACAAATAAATAATAATCTTCCATCTGCATAATATTTGTTCACACTCCACTTCTCTAAAATCAAAATAATAAATCATTATGCAGGTTGATTCTCAAGCCCATTGAATATAATGATCCTACTCCATCTCCAAACTTTGATTTCCCTGTGTTTGAAGTTGAGGAAGAGAATGATGATGAAGAAGTATTTGATGAGTTATCCTGTTTGCTTGAGCACGAGGAAAAAGCCATTCATCCGTTTGAAGAGTCGGTTGAATTAATCAACTTGGGTTCTGAGGATGATGTAAAGGAAGTCAAGATTGGGTCTCAACTGTGTCCAGAAGCTAAGAAGGGGTTGATTGATCTTCTTCGAGAATATTCTGATGTATTTTCTTGGTCCTATCAAGACATGTCTGGTTTGGATTCTGAGATTGTGGAGCATAGATTGTCGTTGAACCCAGAATTCCCGCCGGTCAAGCAAAAATTGAGAAAAAACTCATCCTGATATGGCAGTAAAAATCAAAGAGGAAATGCAAAAGAAAATTGATGCTGATTTTCTTGTTACCTCCGAATATTCACAGTGGATGGCCAATATTGTGTTTGTTCCTAAGAAATATGGAAAAGTCAGCATGTGTGTTGATTATAGAGATTTGAACAAATCTAGTCCGAAAGATGATTTTCCTCTACCATGCATTGATATGTTGGTAGATAATACAGCTAAATTCAAAGTCTTTTCGTTTATGGATGGATTTTCCAGTTACAATCAAATCAAGATGGCACCTGAAGATATGGAGAAGACCATATTCATTACACCCTGGGGAACATTCTGTTATAGAGTGATGCCTTTCAGTTTAGAGAATGCGGGTGCAACGTACCAGAGAGCTATGACCACTCTTTTTCATGATATGATGCATAAAGAGATTGAAGTTTATGTTGATGATATGATCGCAAAATCAAGTGATGAAGGAGAACATGTTAAGCATTTGTTGAAGTTATATTTGAGGAGATATAAACTCCACTTGAATCCCAAGAAGTGAAATTTTGGTGTTCGTTCTGGTAAGTTGTTGGGCTTTATTGTCAGTGAGAAGGGTATTAAGGTTGATCCTGCCAAAGTCAAAGCAATACAAGAGATGCTTGCGCCCAAAACTGAGAAGTAAGTCAGAGGTTTTCTCGGCCGCTTGAACTATATCTCGAGATTTATATCGCACATGACTGCCACATGTGCGCCTATATTCAAGCTTCTTCGAAAAGATCAGTCTTGTGATTGGACCAAAAATTGCCAGAAAGATTTTGATAGTATCAAAGAGTATCTGCTTGAGCCTCCGATTCTGTCTCCGCCTGTTGAAGGAAGACCGTTGATCATATATTTTATTGTGCTTGATGAGAGTATGGGATGTGTTCTTGGTCAACAAGATGAATCTGGAAATAAAGAATATGTAATTTACTACCTCAGTAAAAAAATTACCGATTGTCAGACTCGGTATTCTATGCTTAAGAAGACGTGTTGCGTATTGGCTTGGGATGTTAAGCGTCTGTTCCAGTATATGTTGAATCATACCACTTGGTTGATATCCAAAATGGATCCAATCAAGTATATTTTTGAGAAGCCTACTTTAACTGGGAGGATTGCCCGTTGGCATATGTTGTTATCAGAGTATGATATTGAATACCGATCTCAAAAAGCAATTAAAGGTAGTGTCTTGGCTGACCATTTGGCTCACCAACCTATTGAAGATTATCAATCAGTCCAGTATGATTTTCCTGACGAAGATATTTTTTACTTGAATATGAAAGATTATGATGAACCATTGCTTGAAGAGGTGCCAGAACCTAGTTCCCGTTAGGGCATGGTATTTGATGGAGTTGTTAATTTGTATGGTAATGGCATTGGGGCAGTGATTATTACTCCTCAAGGCACTCATTTTCCTTTTACATCTAGATTAACTTTCAAGTGTACAAATAATATGGCTGAGTATGAAGCTTGCATTATGGGGCTTGTAGAGACCATTGATCTCATGATTAAATATCTTGACGTCTATGGAGATTCAGATTTGGTTGTGAATCATATCAAAGGTGAATGGGAGACAAATAAACCCGGGTTGATACCATATAGAGACTATGCGAGGAGGATTTCAACTTTTTTTTACAACGGTTGAGTTTCATCATATCCCTCGAGATGAACACCGGATGGTAGATGCTCTTGCAACAATGGCTTCAATGATTGTGGTGAAATTTTGGAATGAGGTTCCTAACTTGACTATGATGTGTCTTGATAGGCCATCTCATGTGTTTGCTATTGAAGAAGTCAACGATGAAAAGCCTTGGTATTATGATATTAAATGTTTCCTTCAAAGTCAGATTTACCCGTCTGGGGCATCTTTGAAAGATAAGAAGACTTTGAGAAGATTAGCTGGAAACTTCTACCTGGATTGTGATATGCTTTATAAGAGAAACTTCGATATGGTTTTGCTCAGATGCATGGATAGACACGAAGAAGACTTATTGATGATTGAAGTCCATGAAGGCTCCTTTGGTACTCTTTCCAATGGACATGTTATGGCAAAGAAGATGTTGAGAGCAGGTTACTATTGGCTGAAAATGGAATATGATTGTTGCAAGTTTGTGAAGAAATGCCACAAGTGTCAAATTTATGCAGATAAGATTCATGTTCCTCCGACACTGTTGAACGACATTTCCTCTCCATAGCCTTTCTCCATGTGGGGAATTGATATGATTGAGCCCAAAGCTTTGAACGAACATCATTTCATTCCGGTGGCTATTGATTAATTCACAAAGTGGGTTGAAGCGATATCATGCGCAAATGTGACCAAGCAAGTTGTTGTAAGGTTTATCAATAATCAGATTATGTGTCGTTATGGTGTGCCAAGTAAGACCATTACTGATAATGGATCTAATTTGAACAATAATATGGTGGAAGCTCTTTGCAAAGACTTCAAGATTACACATCATAATTCTTCTTCCTGTACACCTAAGATGAATGAGGTTGTTGAAGCTGCAAATAAGAACACTAAGAAGATCATTCAGAAGATGGTTGTGACGTACAAACATTGGCATGAGATGCTCCCATTTGCTTTGCATGGGTACTGTACATCCATCCACACTTCAACAGGGGCAACCCCTTCATCTCTCATTTATGGTATGGAAGTTGTGCTCCCCGTGGAGGTTTAGATCCCATCATTGTGTGTCTTGATGGAAGGCAAGTTGACAGAGGCTGAATGGTGTCAGACGAGATATGATCACCTGAATTTGATTGAAGAGAAAAGATTGACTGCCATGTGTCATGGTCAGTTGTATCAGTAGAGAATGAAGAAATCATTTGATAATAAGGTCGAGCCTTGTGTGTTTATAGAAGGTGACCTCGTGGTCAAGAAGATTCTATCTTTCAAACCTAATGTTATGGGCAAATGGACTCCTAATTATGAAGGACCATATGTTGTGAAGAGAGCCTTTTTCAGGTGGCGCTTTGATTCTTACAACTATGGATGATGAAGAGTTCACGTGTTCTGTGAATGCCGATGCAGTTAAGAAATACTTCGCCTAAAAAAGAAAATAACAGCTCGCTAAGTTGAAAACCCGAAAGGGAGGCTTAGGCAAAAAAATGAGCGTCCCGGTGAATTGAAAACCCGAAAGGGCGATCTAGGAAAAAGTTAGAGACATAAAAAAGAAAAAATTGTCCCGGTAGATTGAGTACTCCACCTTGGGGCAATCTAGGCAAAAATTAGGGATTATGGCAAGTAACTGCATCCGGTTGTTATTGATCTCGGAAGCAGTTTGAGCAGTCATTTGGTTCTGATTCATCATTCTCAACCAAGTACAAGAGCACATCAGATTTAAAAGTTGGTAGGGAGAGTAGTGATCATTGTATTCAATGTAGCCCCTTTTCCATGTAAATTACCATTTTCAAACTTTGTAAATATCCATGGAGTCTCGTGATTTACGAACTTCAATTATGTTAAATAAAGTTGAGCTTTTATCCAATTGTTTTATATTCTTATTTACTTCTGTTAAATAAAATTTAATTTTTATGATGATAATTTTGAAATAAATTAATAAATAATTATTTTTCTTAAAATAATAAAAACATTCACTTTAAGAATAATCGGTTTTCAGCAAGGAATGTCGATAGTAATCTAAGAATAAGTAAGTCTTGAAGTGTGAAGCATTGATTGGTCTTCCCCAAGTAGTTGGTTTGGTAACTCTTTTCCTCCCCAACAGTTTGCCATTTATCCCTAACTTGGTTGATGAGTTTCTCCCTAAATATTTCTTCATCCCCAGTAGAGTTGGTGGGTCTCATCTCCAATTGAGATGATGATTGGTCCTTTTTTGCAAATCCATATTCCCCAGCTGAGGTGCTCATGTTTTGTATCCCCCAGTTTGTGATTTGGATGACCGGACCCTAGAGATCTGAAACCTTTATTTGGTTTCCATTTGCATTCGTTTATGTAACCACAGTAATTTCTCCCTTGTGTGAGTCAGATCCGATTATATTTGCCTTGGAATTGGCTTATTTTGCAATTTCCAAGAAGAATTTGGCGATTATTGAGGAGTGTGACGGTCTTTGCATCCCCAACATTTTGCTCGATTTCTAATGCAGAGTTTTATCTCTTGTATTCCCCGGCAGAATTTGTCTTCTGATGGAAGTTTCTTCTCTCTCGGCAGTATTTGGTTCTGAGCAGTATTTGATTTTTGTCCCCTGCGAGGTTGTCTCCCATTTGATATGGTGTTGACCTAAAATCCCCCACATCCTTGATTTGTGTGAATCCTCAGCAGATCCTTCTCTATCCTCGACATGGTTGGTTGGGCATCCTTCAACAGTGCTCTCTCCTCATAAAGTTTGTCATGATTGATTGAAATCATGTTCTTCATGTCTTTCCCATTCATAGTTGATTTATGCAGAGCTAGATGATTTATTTTCATCCCTAGCAAATTCTTCAGTTGGTGTTTCCATCTTGTTGAGATTAGCCGAGTGTTAATTCAAATCTTTGTTATTTGTATCCTTTGTGTTGTGTTGTCAGCATAATCATAATCATATACATGCATATTCATGCATAAAACACAACATTATATATTTCATTATGCATTCTATCACATTGATTTTTCTTCTGATCCCCTGCTTTGGTGATATTATTTCCCCATGCAGATTTGGTGTCTATCCTCCTTCAATTGTAGAGTGTCAACCCCTTAAGCAGAAATAGTTTAACATTTCTCATTCCCCACTGAGTTATTTCCTCGTGGATGACTATTATTTTAGATGGAACCACTCCCCTTGAGTTATATCCTTATTGGGATGAGTCTTTGTTTGACCGTTTCTTTCTAGTTATTACCTAGATAGATATTTTGGTCCCCCGAGAGTCTATTACCCAGTAACTGGTGATATTCTTCTCAATGTTAAGTATATTACTTTTGCCCAATACCCGATAAAATATAATCTACTTCCTTTGTATTCCCCAGCAGATTCGTTTTCACGTTTCCCTAGTGAGTTTATCCTTGATATGTTCATCCTAACCGGTGATGAATATTATTCCTTTTTGGTTTTCTACCCAGTAATAAGGTAGTTGTAATCCCTATTTTATTCCCAGAGAGTCTATCCTTGATATGTTCACTTTGACCAATCACAGATTTTCTCTTCTATTTGGTATTCTACCCATTAACCGGTATTTGTAATTCCTACTTTCTCCTATTGAGTCTATCCTTGATATGTTCATCCTAATCGGTGACAGATATTCTCTCTTTGGTATGCTACTCAGTAACTGGTAGATATAATTCATATTTTCTCTCCAGCAGTCTATCCTTGATATGTTTACCCTAACCGATAACGGATATTCTTCCTCTTTCCCCCAGGTGGTATATGCTTGATATGTTCATCCTAATCGATGACATATATTCTTCCTTTGAGTTTATCCTTGATATGTTCACTTTAATCAGGTGACAAATACTCTCTCTTTGGTCTTCTGCCCAGTAACTGGTAGTTGTAAATCCTATTTGATCTTTTTCCCTAGTAGGTTATTCTTACCCAGTAACCGGTAATGAATACACCTCTTTTCCTCAACGAGTCATCCTTGATATGTTTACCCTAACCGGTGATGGATGTCCCCCTGTCAGAGTGTATTATCTTCTTATCCAGTAACCGGTAGTAGATAATATATCTCTTGTGCTCCTGTGTTAAAGTCCATTCTTCCCTAGTTGAGTTTGAGTGTGTATTTCCTCAGTGAAATCGCCTTTTTCTGTTTGGTTTGAGTATTTGAGCTTTGTTCCCATGGAAAATCCCTCGTGTCTCTAGCAGTTTTTAAATCGTAGTCTGGCCTACGCGTAACTTTTATCCTCCAGAGTCTCTATCTTCCCCAGTGAGTTTTCCTTACGGAATACATATTGTTCCTGTGGACCCTCAGTCTCTTCCGGATTCTTTTCCTTTGTGGAAATATATTCCCCCCCCCCCCCCCAAAGATTATTTTAACATTCATATCGTATGCATCCTGAGGTCTCTTAGGGACCAAAAATCATTTCTAGATATTGTTATTTAAGTCCATTCTACTGATTTGATACGAATATTTTAACCTTCACATCCTCATTTAGAATGTCCTTAAATAGGGGCAGCTGTAAGACCCCAATTTTGACCCTAAGATCCCTCATGATATCTCATCATTTGCATTGGCTCTGGGATCACACCTTGGCATCCTCCTTACCCCTCATTCATTGGGTTTATATTGGGAGAGATTACCAAGCACATTTTATTGTATCATACTTTGTTTTTCATTATTTACTAACCAAAATGCCAAAAATATTCCTATGCATAGCTTTATTTCTTTTGTAGGTAGTATGTGCATTCATCAATGCCTCATCAAGCTCATATCTAGGGTTTAAGACCCTCAGTACAAGGAGATCAATCAAAGGATGGTTCACATTGATTCTAGACATCATATATGGATCCCCATGATCTTTATTTATCATTTTGATCAAGAATTCATCAAGAATTGGAAGCTTGTTTATCTTGGAAGCCCCAATTCATCTAGGTGTCTTATGTGACTTCCTCGGTAAGTTTCTTCAACAATTGGTCAAATATATCAAGGGATAAGTCATAATACATCATCTTATACATGTATGATCCTCCATGAGTCCCAAAGATCAAGAAAACTTCAAGTTTGCAAGTTTTCAAGGTGGTTGACCAGGGAAAGCCAACTGGTCAAAACTGGGGTTCCCTAGACCATATATCCTACAATGTTTGTCACATGAAAATTATTCTAAGAGAAACATTACTCTTTATGACATTCCAAACAACTTTCATATTGACATCAAGAACTAGTTTGTCTTGGAAAGTCAGTGTTTATGGTGAAACGTTATAGGTCATTTTGGGTCATTACCATTGAACAAGCAATTTTCCTCAACTTATAAAATGCATAACTCCTTCATTCCAAATCCAAATGAGGTCAAATTTATGATCACATTGAATAGGATTGAAAGATATATAATTTTGATTAAGGAACATTTTTCATTCGAAACTCATCGAAAAAGTTATTCAAGGTGGAAGAAGTGGATATTTGACTTGGTACTTAGAAAAAAATTCAATTATGTTTGATTTCTCAAATTTCCACCTTAAAATTCATCATGATCCAAGCTTCAAATGGAAAAGTGTTCAACATGCAATTTGTTCCCCTTGATGCCACCTTTCCAAAAAGTCCAAAATCACCTCATTTGGACAAGATTTGAACGACTTGCGCATGGTTACTCTTCATGGTTCCATTTGGATGAATAACATGATCATTTCCCAATTTCAAATGCATGGCTTCATGTTATACTTTCAGCATTACTCATGATCATTTTGGGACCTGATTACATCATCTCATGGGCCTATTACACAGCCATGCAAGCATGCACTTCAATTTCTATTTTTTGCCAAAATTCAAAAGGTGTGAAAAGCAATGAACATGGTTATAAATACATGCCCTAGGTGATCAAAATTTGGATCCTCTTGCCAAAGCTTCGTCCCCATTCTCTCCCAAACCCCATTGAAAGGATAATCTTGAAGGTTTCTTGATAAATCGAGTTTCAATTCTCATTCTGTTTTGGAATTGAAACTTCAAGAGTCCAAGCTTTTTAATCATTAATATCATCTCCTAAAAGCTTCTAATGTCAAGCCAAGCCAAATTGGAAGCAAGATCAAGCAAATTTGAAACTCCTCGAAGGTGAGATTTCAGAAACTTTTCTTCTTCAATTCTCCCTCATTTTTCATCCATTTTGATTGATTGTTGGTTTGCTGAAGTCCTACCAATGTAGGAAACAAGATTGAGTTGCTTTGAGGTCAAATTGAAGCAACTCAGATCATGATCCTCAAAATTCAAATCCCTGTATCTTTCAATATACTTAGAATTAGAGAGAATTGAGGCCAGATTCAAGCTCCTGATTATTTTTTCTTTAAAATCATGTCCTTGTTTTGTCATTTTGGTGATGGTTGGTGGTCATCCACTCCGGTGAGGCTCACTAGAGAAGATGACCGGAGCCCTAGCTCCGGTGGTGTGTTGGCGTGTTCCTAACCCTTTGATCCATTTAAAATGTTTTAATCTTGGCCCTTGGTTCTGATTACTAATGGTGTGACGCGTTTGACTTGGTCTATCGTGGATAGCGCGTGCGTGGCCATCAGATCTGCCACCTCAATTAATGGGGAAGATTTGATGGCCCTTGTTTTTTTGAATTTATTTATATTTTCTGATTTTTCATTTAATCCCTTTATTTTGTTTAATTCATATTAATTTTATTTTTAATCCAAAAATATGGGACTTTCACCAAAAATCTTTAAACATTTTTCTCTTCCATATTTTGGATTAAAATTATTTTTCGAATTAACTTTGGTATTTTTCATGAATTAAATGTTTTTGTTCATATTTTTAATTGTTTAAAAATACTTATGACTTTTAAAAAAATAGTGAAAGTTTTTAACTAAGGTCCTTTGACCTTGTTTGACCTAGGATAAATTCCTTGGCCATTTATTTGGTGTTTTGAAGGGATTTTAGGTTTTGATCAAATTTAAATGCATTTTAATCCATTTTTAAATTGATTTTTAATTGATTAAATGTGTAAAAATATTTTTGAGCCATTTTTATGGTCTTGTGATGTTTGACTTTCTGTTTGGGCCTTGATCAATGTTGATTTGACTTTTGTTGGATCAAAACCATTGGATTTAGGGGATTGATGAAATGTACATATCATCTCCCAAAATGAATGAATGGTTTTAATTTGATGAAATTCCTCCCATGATCAATTTGTGTTTCTATCTTCCCCTTGCTCTTCATCTTCATCCCTATTCTTTCCCATCCCCCCATTTGACCAATTAAATCTCTAATGTCTAAAGGCTAATTGGTTCATCAATGACCTTGTGTCCGATGAATCAATATAAGTGTGAATGAGATATGTGCTTCCCATTTTCTTTTAGTGTGTGGTATGTTTTAGGAGTTTGGTTCTTTGTACTAAATCTCTAACATGCATTAACACATATATTTTTATTGCCCGACCTCAGATAGTTATGACTTCTACATAAGTCCAATTATGATTGCTTAACATATAGCTAAATTTGACCCTCAAGGCATAGCATTCTAGTAAGTGAGATTGTAAGTCTCCCATTCTTCATGGCATTGTGTGAAAACTTGACCTTTTTTCCTTTCATGAGAGCTAGTGGCATACTTGTTGAATTATCCAAGTTGGAGCCCTTCTCATGTAAGATGTCTTGGTTTAAGGATTCATACTTGTGAATGAAGTGGCATACTTGTTGAATCATCCAAGTTGGACCCCTTCTCATGGAAGATGTCTTGGTTTAAGGATTCATACTTGTGAATGAATGATTTAGTGTTCTCCAACAGAGCACTATCGGATCCTTTGACGGTCCTCGCAAGGATCTAGAATATGTGTTTAAGGTTGCAACTACTTATGACACTATGTCATTACGTAATATCTGCGAGTATTTTTGACATAATCAATGGAATTATGAGCAAAAGCCAAGCAAAAGTGATGAAGAAATAAGCAAAATTGCAAAAGAGAAAGAAAAGGGGACTTAGAAAAAATTAAGAATAAAAAGGAAGAAAAAAGAAGCTTCATCCCCCTGGTTTTCTCACGGTGGCGAAGCTTTCATTGCGGGCATGATGAGCATATATCGCAATCATGATGTTACCTAACGCGATCGTGATGGTACTTTTTCCTGACACACTTTTATAGGTTTAAAAGGAGAATTTTGCTACTTTTTCTAGGGTTCTGAATTCTAGGCGAGAAAGGGATGACAAGGAGTATCTTATGATGATTTTTTAGAGCTTTGGAGCAATTGGTGACTTTATTTTCCATTAATTTTCAGGGTTTCTTCTTATCAACTCATGGTAATTCTTTGTCTAACTATGAGTAGCTAGGCTAATTTTGATTAGGTCTTTAGAGATAAACCTAATAATACTATGTTGGACCATATGAATGTTTGAGATTATGTGAATACCTTTATTTTATAATTATTATTCATTGTTCTTGTTCTTACTGCTCTCCGTTGTTGAGGAGCGCATGAAAGTGATTTTAGATGAGTAGGGATTATTAAGCGTAAGTCTACTGATTTGAATTAGAATAATTGTTCAAATTATTAATTAGATAGGGATATGTAATTATAAGTTGTGACTAAATAATTACCAAACATAGAACACCTAATTTCACTTCGAATTCGCTTAAAAAATTAGGGAGTTGTAGTCTTAATTAGTGAGTTATACATCAAGGATCGATAAATCCATTAGTAATTTACCATTTTATCCTTTTAATAGGTTTCGTTATCGCAACCTTTGACTGATACCATCAGAGTCAACACCTTTATCACATCCATTCATGGATAACATCAACATAAAGAGCATCTAGACAAATGCCATCAAGTAGCCACTTCTTATACATCTAAAATATTTCAGGAAGTTCTGCTATACTTTTATTTTAATCTATAGTATATCATAAAAGTCCTTACTAAGGGAGTGTTGAGATGTATTTCCTTTTAGAAATATCTCTATCAACATTCTAAATGAAATTGTCCATAATGGTCCTTCATTATTTAGTTAGGTATTGAAACTCTTAAGTTAACTTCTTTAACTTGAATCTATGCATTTGAACTTTTAACATTTTTCTTTCCCTTCATTGTCATCTTCCAATGATGTTCTCTAAGGGATACCTACAAAAGTAACAACCTCTACTTCTACCTACTAGGGGTTAGTTCACCATAGGTAATATGTATGAGTTCTTCCATAGTCATGGTACTTTCTAAAATAGGTTTTAAAAGGATTTCACATTAAGATATTTGTTGATCATGCATATAGAGGAGTTAAACACACTTTATTATCTTTGTCACACAACTTACTTAATATTAAGTTACTTGTGCTATAATTAATCAGGACAATTAAAGGGTAAGATTAGGGATCTTACCAAGACTCAAATATCCAATGGTTTTGTCTTGTTTTTATTAGGAAAATGGATTTTTTCCCTTGTAGGAGAGGAATAATATAACATGTTTATTTCCTCAGTTGTGTCACTTGAAGAACATCTATTGGTATTTGCATCACAACTTGACTTTTCTACCTTTGATACCCATATCTTTTTGGGTCCTTTGATGTTAGTAGAATACATATTATGAGAAGACGTCTCTCTATTTTTACATTCACAATGTTCTTTATAAAAGTATGAAGGAGGATGTCCTTATTTACTTTCATGACTCTTTTTGATAAAACAAAACATGTAAATATGGTTGTTTTATTATAGTAATTACATTTTAGAGTTTTGCATTTAGATGTTTGTTGGGAATTGCAAATATTTCTAAAGGTTTTACTATTGTTCTTAGGTTCATAACCAAGACCAACCTTATAGTAAGACGTCATTTGGTTTCCTAACAAAAGATTCAAGTTGTTTGTCTCTTTAGTGAATTTATCAAGTGTGTTTTGAAGATCATCAATTTTATTTTTCAAAATGTCACATTGATCACACTAGATATATTCGTCTAAGGCTTTATGAGATATGGATGAGTTTTAAAATAGATCATATTCTCTCTCTCTCTCTCTCTCTCTCTCTCTCTCTCTCTCTCTCTCTCTCTCTCTCTCTCTAAGACTTTCTATTTCTTCCAACAAGTTTTTATTTTTCAACTCAAGGGAAAAGATATTGCCTTTGGAGGTAGAGATAATTTGTTATAATTTACTTGTTTATTTTGTTAGCTTATTACAAATGAGAAATAAATCTTAATAGGAAAAGTGAGAGGTTACCTCATAATCTTGATTATTTTCCGTGAGACAGAGGTTTTCTTCTTCTTTATCTGAAGATTCCATATCATTGCTATCTCATGATATGTATGCACTCTTTTTGGATTCTTAAAATTTATTTGATTATGATTTCTTCTTGGGTTTTAAGGGAAATTTGGTCTTATATGCCCATTCTCTTTGCATTGATGACATGTAGGAATGGATAATGAACTTTTTTCACTTTGCTTATGGAGTTTTAAAGTTTGTTTTTATGCCTTAGGAACTCCTTGAAGTTTTGAAACATGAGCTTCAAGGATTTATTAATCTCACTTTGACAGTCTTCATATTTTGATTCCATATCTTCGATGGTAGTAGTTTTAAGTGAAATACTTTTCCTCTTCTTATTGTTATCTTCTTCATCATCAACAAGTCTTTTCAGCTCCATCTCATGTTCTTGCAATTTACCAAAGAGAGTATGTGTGTCCATGGTTGATAAACTTTTAGATTCACAAATCACAATGACTTTAGGTTGCCAACTACGGTTTAGGAATCTAAGAATGCTTAGAACCAATTCTTCATTTGAAATTTTTTCCCAGAGTTCTCATATGACTCACTATATGGATAAATCGTGTTTGGATATGATTAATGCTCTCTTTAGGTTTCATTCTGGAGAATTCGTACTCATGGGTTAATGTGCTCAACCTTTCCCTTTTCACCTTAGTAGTACCTTCATGGGTGATTTGAAGGATATCCCACAGTTCTTTTGCAGTATCTTCGGTCCATATATTTTAAGTTTTGTTTTCTACAACGCCATTAACTATGTGTGTAATAACAAATGGACCTTCACTCACAACCTTCCAAATACCACGATCCATCCCTTCTATGAAAAACTTCATTTTCTCTTTCCATAAATTATACCCTTCTCCAAGAATGGGGATTTTTTTAGTGAATAACTTGAAGTCATTTTTACTACTGAGACGATTAGTCCTTAACAGGAGTTAGACTCTCATGTCACTTGTTGGACAAGTGACTTCAAGCGCAAGAGGAGGGGGGGATTGTGGTATTTAAAATTTGCAATTACTTTTATACTTTTTTCAATTAAGATCGTGTTAATAGTTTCTTTAAGAGTAAATGCCATCGGATATAAAAATAAATGATAAATAGTAGAAAATAAAGAGAGTAAGGGTTATAGAGATTGCACTAAAGAGTTATCCAGGTTTGGCCGAACGTTGGCCTAGTCTTGTCCTCAAGAGATCTTCTTGAGATTTTGACTAGAAATTTGAGCTTTTACAGGTTATGCCTACAAACCTTTGATACAAGTTGATCTTTACAATGGTTTATCCCTAATCTAATAAGAAGCTTTTACCCAAGATAAAATAACAATCAAAATAGATATTTTCCAAGCTAATCTCAAGAACCAAACAGAGATTTTAAGACTGGTTAATCTCAAGAACCAAACTCTCTTTTTCAAGAGTGTCACACTCTTTAAGGTAATCAAAAAGGAATTTCACTCAAACAAATTCTTCCTCATAAGTAGTGTTCACTCAAAATCACCAAAGAAACTTTAAGTGATGAAAAATATTTCTAGAGAGAAAGGGATAAAAATAGAGAGATAAATTCTGAAGAAAATGTAAAACTTCGGGAATTGGTGTGAAATGTAGAGGAGATGGCCCTCTTTTATATAAGAGAAGGAAGAATTTAAAAAGGAAATGACCCATGTGCCTTCTTAATGTCCCATTGATTGGACTAATATGTCAATCGATTAGTTGACCTAAATAATCAATAAGCTTGGCCCAAAGTGGAAAGATTTGATAATGAGTTTTCCCAGTGATTAAGACATTATCATAATCAATTATACACTCGTTTAGGTTTTTTCTAATCGATAGGATTAAGGTCCCAAGTGATTGGTTACTTCAAAAAATCTTCCAATCGATTTTCTTAAGGTCCTAATCGATTGGGTAGTTCAAAAATATCTTCCAATCAATTGTTTTAAGGTCCCAATTGATTGGTTAGTTAAAAATTCTTCAAAAAGAAAACTAACAATATCTTAATCACTTGGCTCATGTTGAAAACATTTTAAAGATATTTGATAGATAAAAAAGAGGTTTCAATTGTGTATGGGGTGTGTGTGTTTGTGTCTATGTGTCTATGTGTGTATGTATATGTGTGTGTGTGTGTGTGTGTGTGTGTGTGTGTGTGTGTTTGAGTCGACTTAGTATCTTAGGGGTTACTTCCCTACTTTTACAAAACTCTAGTCACTCAGATAGACACGACCAGACGAGCTTTCACACTTCCTCTCTTTCACAACTTTGAGGCCTTCAAGATTCTTTGCTAGACACATTAATCATATAAGTACTTTAATGAATTATTTACTCTCCTACTAGATGAGGATTGAGACGTCCTTAAGTTTGTGCATCATCGCCAGAGAGTTGGAAAACCATTACCACTGGCTTTACCGACTTCAATACTCGTTGGTGTTGTCGTCATAAAAATTTATGAAGGTTATTAGTAGGATCATTAACTTCATCATACCTGCAAGCACATAGATCCACAAACATAAGCCATGTTACCACCTTGAAATACTTCAAAAGTGTGTGTTTAAATATGACTTTGATGGACTTTGTTAGAAATTATGCACACTCATTATAAAGTGCTTTTATACGTTGATTATGAGATTACCCTATCAAATTGAGTGAACAAAGGTGAGATGAGAGACGGGTTGAGTACTTGTGATGTTGGAATAACTTTTTAGAATTATGTGAATTGAAGCAGGGAACCCACGTGTTGATCATAAAAAATAGAAAGGTGACGTTCATTAGTAAGGGTAAGCATTTTATTTCTGATAAAATCTTCAGTTTATCGACAAGTTACTTGAGGACAAACAATAAAGTAAGTTTGGGGTTGTGATGACACTTTATAATTATGTGATATTTACGAGTATTTTCAACAACATCAATGGAATTTGAGCAAAAGCCAAACAAAAATAATGAAGAAGTGAACACATTTGCAAAAGAGGAAGAAAAGGGGAGATAGAAAAAATTAAGAAGAAAAGGAAGAAAAAAGAAGCTTCACCCCCTTAGTTTTCTCGGACTGTGATGCTTTCATCGTGAGCGTGATGAACACGTATCGCAATCACGATGGTACCTAACGTGGTTGTGATTGTACTTCTTCTTAACACACTTTTGCAGCTTTAAAAAGAGAATTTTGCATATTTATCAAGTGTTCTGAATCCTAGGAGAGAAAGTGACAGCAAGGAGTATTTTATGACAATTTTGGAGAGCTTTGCAGCAATTGGAGACATTATTTTCCATTGATTTTCATGGTTTCTTCTTATCAACTCATGGTAATTCTTTGTTTGACTATGTGTAGCTAAGCTAATTTTAATTAGGTCTTTAGAGATGAACCTAATTGTACTTTGTTGGATCATATGAATGTTTGAGATTATTTGAATACCTTTATTTTATAATTATTATTCCATTGTTCTTATTCTTACTACTTTTCATGTGTTGACGAGCGTGCGAAGTGATTTTAGATGAGTAGGAATTATTAAGCATAAGTCTACCGAACTGATTTAAACAATTGTTCAAATTAGTAATTAAATAGGGATAAATAATTATAAGTTGTGGAAAAAAAATTAACGAACATAGAATGCCTAATTTCACTTGGAATTCTCTTAAGGAATTAGGGAGTTGTAGTCTTAATTAGTGAGTTGTACACCAAGGAATTGGGTGCAATGGTGGTGTTAATTCGTTGTATGATTATATAGTAATTGTTGATACACATTCATCAACATGTATAATTAGGGGATTCAAATAAAGATATAATCGATCTTCGTTATTGAAACTTTAATCCACATTATTCTCGTACTTATTTTTTGTACCAACAATTATTGAAACCCCCCTTTGTTTATTTTAAATCGCATGATTATCATCTTATTTAAATTCGCAATCCCTTTGGAGACAAATTATTTATCACTTCAACCATATTAGTACACTTTCTAAGAAAGTCATCAACTACTACTTAGATGTGCATGGCTTGCCCTACCTGATCCAATATTACCTATATCACTACATAACTTTTATCCATGGATTATCATCTTCTTCTTTAAGTCATCACATGTATCTTTTTATATAGAAAATACAACATTTATCAGTCGCTAAAATTAGATGTTATTTTGATGTAGATGATGTTAAAAAAACATTCCTATAAATCGGGATACATTTGTTATTCAATATATGACTGATTTTCAAAGAGATGGTAGTTGGCTGCCATACCGTCCAATCACAAAATACTAACAAATGTTGGTATCGGCGCTCTAGGATAAATGTGTGATATGGAAAATTTAGGATTAGGAAACTAAATATAAATAAAATAGGGATAGTGAAACTGGAAAGATCTTGGATGTACATTCCTAAGAGCGCGACATAGAATCCACCTTTAGCTCCTCAAACAACTCCTCAAGAGCAAAGAGAATCGAGCCAAGCCTTCATTGAGGGCCTTGATTTTGATTTTCCTCCTGAGTTTAAGCAGCCACGAGATTTTCCATCTGACGCACTCATTCAATCTCTCTTATTAGGAACTTAAGAGAGCGACACGGTACTACGACATTTGTCTACAAGGATGGATGATATGCATGACAACTCGAGACTTCTCAGGTACCTGACCACCTTAATTGATCACATAAAAGACTCTCTAGCCTCATTGAGGATATCTATTCCTCCTTAGTATCTGGCTTAGTCTGGTGACACAGAGATGAGAGAGGATGATGGTACAAAACAATAGTTGTTATGTGTTTTTTATTACTTATTTTATGTTGTTTTTTAGTTTTCTATTTTTACACACATTTCTCTTTTACCTTCTAATTATCTATATCTCCCTAGTTTATAGCTTAGTACTATGTGTATTATTATTATTATTATTATTATTATTATTATTATTATTATTATTATTATTATTATTATTATTATCCTAGTTAGATTACTTTCTTATTTATCATGTATTTTCCTCTATTTGTTTTTGACTTTTTGATCATGCCAAAGAGAGATAGGTGTACTCTCAGGGAGAATATCTTTGTTATTTTGTCAAGGGGAGTTAAAAATACATTTCTAATTCTTATTTTCTCTAACCATCTTATTAGGCATTCTCTCACTATTACGGGAAACATATATAATGATGATTTCACGCCCGTTGTTAGATAGCGTGTAATTGTATGTAAGTTGATTTTCACAATGGGAGAGTGAATGTGGTTATACGTTTAGGTAGCACGCTACTTATAACAACGGGTAAAGAAAATAATCGTTGTGAAATAATTTATAAGTCATGGGTTCAAATCCCAGCAACGACATTCTTGCATTTTATTATTCTGAATAGCGCTCTACTTATAACAACGACTGAATTAAAAATTGTTGTATATATATATATATATATTTCTCGATTTTACAGTATTTCCAATTTTTTAACTGGAATATTTCTGAATCATATCAGACCAAAAACAACAATTCACCCATTTGTGAATTGAATTAGACCAAAAATTCTATTACATCCATGACACAATTGCATTAGGAATAAAAAATTGCATTACATCAATGACACAATTCCATTAGGAACAAAAATTGTATATTACATTAAAACCAAAATGGCACAAAACAACCTATAATGTACACATCATTAAATCAAATAATATTATCTTGGTGTCTTGACTTTAAACACCTATAATTTAAAATAATAATAATAATTGTTAAAAAATAACATCATTAGAAATTATAATATACAATAAATTATGAATGAAGAATATAAAATACTTGTTAATTTTTCCATATGTCTTCTTGATGATCGTTATTAATAACATGTACATCATCTCTATCAACTTCTTCATATAAAGTAGGAACTTGTGTTGCATAAGAAGGAGTGGAAGAAATATTAAAACGTTTATCATCACTGTGAGGAATGTGTTTTCCTTTGAAAACAATTGACTATCTCTTCAATAAGTTTGTAGGGTCTGTCACATAAAAAATTTGTTTTGCTTGAGAAGAAATGGTGGATGGTTCAATGTTATAAGTTACCTTGCCAAGGTCAACCAGTGTGAATCCTAACTCATCGATTTATAAAGCATTGTTATTGGGAACCCACTTGCATTTAAATAAAGGAACTTTGAAAATAACATAATCAATCTCCTCAATGACACCATAAAATACGGTGGTTGCCAAAATAGGATTCTTATCTTTTGAACTAGAGAAATATATGGATTCGGTCTCAACCATAATCCCATTATTTTGGATTGTACTTTGATCATCTTTTGCTTTTGTATAAAAGGAATAATTAGAAATGTTGTATGTTGTCCAAGTTATCACAATAATTTTGGCATGTACCACAACCATTTAATTGTCTCGGATGCACCACCATCATTAGAAATACTCTTATTAAACCAACTTATAAATTCCTTGTTATGTCGTGTCAACAACCACTTGTCATTCATTCGGGGATATTTTTTATTTATAAATTTTTTGTGATTAGCTATGTAAGGTTCAACTACACTAAAAAATTTCAAAATATAGAAATGTGCTTCAAGTACTACATCCCAATCCATTGGCTTAACATTTAAACCTTGAGTACCTCTACCTTTAAATATGTCAGCATGACAAGACTTTCGAATTTCAATAGATTCTGTTTCGAATACATTATTTGAACAAAACTCAAGAGCTTCTTCTGTGATGTACCTTTTAATGGTCGAAGCTTGTGGTCAGTGATGATTCTTTGTATATCCTATAAATATATTCATGCATATCTCTATAGGATACATCCACCTTAAATAAACTTGACCATAAAATCGGATTTTTCTGACTAGATGAACAAGTAAGTGAACCATAATGTCAAAAATTGATGGAGGAAAATACATCTCCAATTGACACAATATTATTGCAGCCTCATCTTCTAATTCATATAATTTTTTGAAATTAAGAACTTTATTACATATAACATTGAAGACTAAGCACAATCTGGTTAAAATTACTCTTACATTTTTTTGGAAGGATGCCACGAATAGCCACTGGTAGAAGTTGTTGCATCAAGACATGACAATCATGAGATTTCAAGCCAATTAACTTGATATCTTTCATCGATATAAGTTTCTTGATGTTTCAAGAGTAACCTTAGGGAACTTTGGTATTATGCAAGCACTCGCAAATACTTTTCTTTTCCTTTTTAGATAGAGTGTGACATGTCGATGGCAAATAAGGTCTTTTTGCTCTATCTTATGGAGCCAATTGTTGTCGTATACCCATCTTCACCGTATCTAAATGGGAATTCTTATTATCTTTAGTCTTGTCTGGAATGTTTAGAAGTGTTCCTATCAAACTATCATGCACATTTTTCTACACATACATCACATCAAGATAATGTCTTACATCGAAGCTAGACCAATATGGAAGATCAAAGAACACCAATCTCTTTTTCCAAATATTTTTGTTAATGGGACAACCTTTATTCTTTCTAAAGAAAATAATAAGGTGTTCTTATCATTGATAAAATTCATCTTCAGTTAAAGGTTTAGGAGCAATTTCAAACTCCTGCTCTCCCTTAAAAGCCTTTCGCAATCTATGCTAAGGATGATTGGGTTTTAGAAATTTTTGATGCCCAATGTAAACGGTCTATTTTCCAAACTTAAGCTGGTGAAAATAGGTATTAAATTCACATATAGGACATGCTTTATGTCCTTTGATACTATATCCAACCAAATTACCATATGCAAGAAAGTCGTTGATTGTGCAAAATAACATTGCACACATCTTAAACTTTTCACCAAAATATGCACCATCAATGTCAACACATTTATCCCAAAAAGTTTTAAATCCTAAATTAATGGACTTAAGTAAACATATATGTCGTTTCTAGGTTGTCTTGGTCCAAATTATCATACTTAACATCATATACTTGCGCTTCATGTACAACCAAGAAGATATGTTATAAATCGTGAGAAGAATATGCCATAAAGAATGGTTATTACTCATATTACCAAAGAGGTTCATTCCATCCGTGGCAAGCCCAAGCCTAACGTTTCTTGGATTAAGGCCAAAATCCATAAACAATGAATCAATTTCTTCCATTGTATATAATCAGCTACATGGAAAATGTTTCCATCATATTGTCATACCCTAATTTTTAACCCTAATATCCCATATATCATTTGCATCCTTGCATACAAACAAGATCACATCTTTGTCCTCTCCCTCTCATCTTTGGGTTTGCCTTTTGCAGAGATCATCAATCACCTCTTTGTTGGTGTTTTACCTTTGTGTTTATATGTTCATTGCTTATCTAACCACTAGTCAAAATAGCAAAAATATGTTTTGCTTTCTTTGAGTTTATTATGCAAGGTAGGGCTTTTCATCAAGAGCATCAAGCATGGCTCCTCAGTTAGGGTTTTCTTCGATTCCTCAACAAAGTGTGTTCAACCATCGATTATCAAGGGGCCATCACTCAAAACATGGTCTATAAGGTACTCAAGCATCTTTCAATCTCATTTTGATCAAGAGCACTTCAAAGTCTTGTGGTTTATTTCTCAAGAAAAGTCAAAGGTTCATGAGGTTATCTTCATTCCTTCTTAAACAAGTTACTTTAAACTTTAAGCAATTTAATCAAGAGACATTAAAGGAAACCTTATTTTGAGTTCTTATGATCATCCATGTACTTTGAAATGCAAGAAAAGTCCAAGTGCAGAAGTTTATTCCATGAGGTTTGACCAAAAAGTCAACATTTGAAGTCAAAGTTCAAAGGATCATAACTCCTTAAATTCTCAATAATTTTGAATGCTTCTTTTTGCATATGACTCTTCTCAATATCCTTTACAACTTATCTTTACATGACAAGAGCCAATTATGCTTGGAGGATCATCAAAAGTTTGGAGACATTATAGGTCATTTGTGGACTTAGTGAAATTTGACCTATTTTCAAGTGACTTTTTCTCAACTTTCAAAGATTATAACTTCTTCAATTTTAAACATTTGGGGCTGATTATTTTTGCACAATATCATTTTTGATTCCCTATACAAGTTTGCATCAAGGATCAAAGTCAAATTATGCTTGGAAGGCCATGGAATTCTTTGAGGCATTACAAGTCATTTTAAGCCACTTGAGACTTAGAATTTTCTAAGTTACATGACCAAATTTTCGTGCAAACTTCAACATGTCACAACTTTGTGCCCAAGCATACAAATGCAACATTTCTTGGAAAATTGTAATCTTTGTTATGATGTCAACATATTGCAAGAAGAATGGGATCAAAAAGCCTCATGAGCAAGATGCCCCATTGAATTGAACATGGTGACTTGGCACTGAAGAAATCACCATGCTCCGAAATTTGAACTTCACTAATCTTAATTGAAAGCCAAATTATCACGAGTTTTGGACCTAAACATGTTTAATCAAGTCTCCAGAAGTTAATTGACTCTTAAAACGCATGATTTGGCTGAGTTTTGATGGATTGCAAGTCACACTTTCCACACATTCTGATCAAATTTGTTTTGCACAAATTGAGCTTCATTTCACACGTATTTGGATCCTAACACACTCCCTATAAATAGAGAAACATATTTGCTTCATTCCCAAGCTTTTGAGAGCCAAGAAATCCCTGCTTTACTATGAAGTTTTTCCAGAAAATTGAACTATTATGTTTTAAATCCCAGCTTGTTTCAATCCAATTTCTTGACTCCATTAGCATCTTCGGTCTTCTCTGAAGCTTTTGCAACAATTCCCAAGCTCTAGGACCTTTTGAAGTGCTCTACTCAGATCGAGCTTCATCAACTTCTGATCACCATCTGGACAAGGTAGTTCTAAGCATCATTTAAACTCAAACAAGTTACCATTATGTAGTCTTTCACTCTCTGATGCTTTCCTCTAACTTATTTGGTGTTGATTAATCGTGTTCATCATTTAATTTGATTTTTCATGGTTTGCTTGCTTCTGAAACTTCTCTCAAATTCTCCGTGCTCAATTTAGATAAATGAATTTTGAGCATGAGGTCGAATTCGTGATAAGGAGGCAATCATGTTGGTGTTAGTCTCGTGTTATGGATTTACCAAACGATGAAACTCCGATGAGGGATCATCGACGAAGATGATCGGAGTGTTTCAGGTCGTCTGAGTTTGGCCATACACGTTGGAAATTTGAAATGTTTTGATTGACCTATTTTAAATTGGATCTTGTGTTTCATTTTTGCTAATATCCATCGTGCGCCCCAGAATGAAGATTGTTGGATCTGCCAGGTCAATTAATGAAGCCAGATCCATGCTCCGTGTTTTTTCTGATTTTATTTTTTTTCTTTTTTTTTAAATTGATTTTTCTTTTAAAATTCTTAGAAAATTCATTTTGCATCCAAAAAATATAAAAATAATTTCTAAAATTTTCTTTTATTTTTCTTCATCTAATTTTTATTTTCTTGATTTTCTATTTTTTTTAATGCATTTTCTCTTTTTTTTACTTTGTTTTGATTGGTTTAAAAATACTTTTATGCATTTTATAATTCTGAAAAAATTATTTTATACTTCTTATTTTATTTTCAACCTTCCATAATTTTCTTGGCCATTTATTTGGTGTTTTGAAGGGTTTTATGGAATTTCTCTTTTATTTCCCTTTTAAAATTCCTTTTTAAAAATATTTTTAATGGATTTTATTTTATCCTTTTGCATTTTATGATTGTTTGACCTTTGTTGACTTCTGTTGGCCTTGGATCATGATTGTTTTGATCATATGTCTCGTCAAACTCAATGGATCTTGGATGTTAATGGGGTGAAAACCCTAATCCACCAAAATGGATGATTGATTTTGATGATGACTTGATCAATGCTTTGATCAAATTTGGGTGTGATCTATCTTGTCCTCTTCTTCTTCGTCTCTTTCTTTTCCTCTTGGTCAATTGGATGGTTTATGTTCATCTTGTTCATGATGTGCGGATTGGTGCTTGATTAATTTTCATCATTTCAAATCTACCTCTCTTAATTGATCATGGATCATTTAAGGTACTTTGGACTGATGCATAAGTTTTTCCTAAGTACTATGAAGTATTTATTGATGTAATTGACCACTTTCCTAGCCTTTGTGCTTGATCAATTCTTTTTTTTGTGGCATAGCTTTAGGAGAATGATTTATATATCATTTCTCTAGCATATATTAACACAAATATTATTATTAACCAGCCTCAGATAGTTGTGACTTCTACATAAGTGAGATTGTAAGTCTCCTACTCCTCATGGTATTGTGTGAAAGATATTATTTCCTTTTCACTTATGAGAGCTATATTTATTGATTTTATCCAAGTTGGATCCCTTCTCATACGTGATTTAGAAGTCCATATTTTCATACTTATGGGTGAATAGTTGAGTGTTCTCCAAAAACTGACAAATCATCTTTCTATGGATTCATGGACTTGAGATTACATGTTCAATTTAACTTCCGAATTTGCAGTTGCTAAAATACATAATAATTAACAAATTATTTTTTGTTAACATTTACTTTTAATTTTGTTGATTGTGTTATATTAAAGAAAGATTTAAAAGTAACAAATAATTAAAGTGATTTAATAATAAATAGCACATGTCTTTCAAAAAAATTAAAAGAATTATACTTTAAAATAGAATTCAACAACGGCAAAACATCATTTAGCATTACAATATTTCAATAAATTCGATGTAAGTTTAAATTTATCATTACATAACATTTATTAATATATAAAAAGCTAGTTTTCAAAAATTGTACTTGATTCGACAATAATTTTGTCATTGCCAACGACATCAAACTTCATATAATGATTGAAAGTGTGGACAATACACTGTTTTGATTCTATGGGCATTATGAAGATCAACGTATTTAGAGAGAAAACCCATCTTAAAGCCGGATGTCGTCGCCCACTAATCTACTAATTTCTCCAATAATGCCAACCATAAACGTGATTTTTTACATGATCACCTAGAGAATCAACTTCAAAACCATTGATCTTAAAAGTACATAGAATTTTAAAAAAAAAAATGTGTAGAAACAAAACTAAAGAATAAATAATTATTAATTTCCAAAGTGACATTAGTAAGACAAAAGTTTGTTTTTTTAATTGATGTATTAACGTTAAATTATTTTCAAATTTTCAAAACAAGAGACATC
The DNA here is from genome assembly GCF_024323335.1 of Lathyrus oleraceus. Lineage (NCBI taxonomy): Eukaryota > Viridiplantae > Streptophyta > Magnoliopsida > Fabales > Fabaceae > Lathyrus > Lathyrus oleraceus. The sequence continues at coordinate 365,383,120 of NC_066582.1, forward strand.
AATGAATATATCTCAAAAAAGGGCTTGTAATTTATAGTAAATATTACTATTAAATAATAAAAATTAGAATAAATTATTAAAGTTGTTGTAAGAATATTTTAATATGAATTAACTAAGTTTTTGTTTTGATATATATTAATGTTTGATTATGTTCAATTTAACTTTCGAATTTGCAGTTGCTAAAATACATAAAAATTAACATATTATTTTTTGTTAACATTTATTTTTAATTTTGTTGATTTTATTATATTAAAGGAAGATTTAAAAGTAACAAATAATTAAAGTGATTTAATATTAAATAGCACATGTCTTTCAAAAAATTGAAAGAAATTATACTTTAAAATAGAATTCAACAACGACAAAACATCATTTAGCATTACAATATTTCTTTAAATACGATGTAAATTTAAATTTATCATTACATAACATTTATTAATATATAAAAAGATAGTTTTCAAGAATTGTACTTGATTCGACAATAATTTTGTCATTGCCAACGACATCAAACTTCATATAATGATTGATAGTGTGGACAATACACTTTGTTTTGATTCTATGGGCATTATGAAGATCAACGTATTTAGAGAGAAAACCCATCTTAAAGCCGGATGTCGTCGCCCACTAATCTACTAATTTATCCAATAATGTCAACCATAGACGTGATTTTTTACATTAGCACCTAGAGAATCAGCTTCAAAACCATTGATCTAAAAAGTATATAGACCTTTTTTTTGAAAATGCGTACAAACAAAACTAAAAAATAAATAATTATTAATTTCTAAAGTGACATTAGTAAAACAAAAGTTTGTTTTTCTAATTGATGTATTAATGTTAAATTATGTTCAAATTTTCAAAAAAAGAGACATTGTTGAATATTTCTTGAAAAAGTGCTTGTAATTTATAGTATGTAAAATAATTAAAATTAGAATAAATTCTTAAAGTTGTTCTAAGAATATTTTAATCTTAATTAACTAAGTTTTAGTTTTGAAATATATTAATGTTTGATTATGTTCAATTTAACTTCCGAATTTGCAGTTGCTAAAATTCATAATAATTAACATATTATTTTTTGTTAACATTTACTTTTAATTTTGTTCAGTGTATTATATTAAAGTAAGATTTAAAAGTAACCAATAATTAAAGTGATTTATTATTAAAAAGCACATGTCTTTCAAGAAATTGAAAGAAATTATACTTTAAAATAGAATTCAACAACGGCAAAACATCATTTAGCATTACAATATTTCTTTAAATTTGATGTAAGTTTAAATTTATCATTACATAACCTTTATTAATATATAAAAAGATAGTTTTCAAGAATTGTACTTGATTCGACATTAATTTTGTCATTGCCAACGACATCAAACTCCATATAATGATTGAAAGTCTGGACAATAAACTCTGTTTTGATTCTATGGGCATTATGAAGATCAACGTATTTAGAGAGAAAACCCATCTTAAAGTCGGATGTCGTCGCCCACTAATCTACTAATTTATCCAATAGCGTCAACCATAGACGTGATTTTTTACATTAGCACCTAGAGAATTAACTTCAAAACCATTGATCTTAAAAGTACATAGAATTTTTTTTGAAAATGTGTAGAAACAAAACTAAAGAATAAATAATTATTAATTTTGAAAGTGACATTAGTTAGACAAAAGTTTGTTTTTTTAATTGATGTATAAACGTTAAATTATGTTCAAATTTTCAAAACAAGAGACATCAATGAATATATCTCGAAAAAGGGGTTGTAATTTATAGTAAATATTACTATTAAATAATAAAAATTAGAATAAATTATTAATGTTTTTGTAAGAATATTTTAATAAGAATTAACTAAGTTTTATTTTTGATATATATTAATGTTTGATTATGTTCAATTTAACTTCCGAATTTGCAGTTGCTAAAATACATAAAAATTAACATATTATTTTTTGTTAACATTTACTTTTAATTTTGTTGATTGTATTATATTAAAGGAAGATTTAAAAGTAACAAATAATTAAAGTGATTTAATATTAAATAGCACATGTCTTTCAAAAAATTGAAAGAAATTATACTTTAAAATAGAATTCAACAACGGCAAAACATCATTTAGCATTACAATATTTCTTTAAATTTGATGTAAGTTTAAATTTACCATTACATAACATTTATTAATATAAAAAAAGATAGTTTTCAAAAATTGTACTTGATTCGACAATAATTTTGTGATTGCCAACGACATCAAACTTCATATAATGAATGATAGTGTGGACAATACACTTTGTTTTAATTCTATGGGCATTATGAAGTTCAACGTATTTAGAGAGAAAACCCATCTTAAAGCCGGATGTCGTCGCCCACTAATCTACTAATTTATCCAATAATGTCAACCATAGACGTGATTTTTTACATTATCACCTAGAGAATCAACTTCAAAACCATTGATCTAAAAAGTATATAGAACTTTTTTTTGAAAATGCGTACAAACAAAACTAAAAAATAAATAATTATTAATTTCGAAAGTGACATTAGTAAAACAAAAGTTTGTTTTTCTAATTGATGTATAAATGTTAAATTATGTTCAAATTTTCAAAACAAGAGACATTGTTGAATTTATCTTGAAAAAATGCCTGTAATATATCGTATATAAAATAATTAAAATTAGAATAAATTCTTAAAGTTGTTGTAAGAATAGTTTAATCTTAATTAACTAAGTTTTAGTTTTGAAATATATTAATGTTTGATTATGTTCAATTTAACTTCCGAATTTGCAGTTCCTAAAATACATAATAATTAACATATTAATTTTTTGTTAACATTTACTTTTAATTTTGTTGATTGTGCTATACTAAAGAAAGATTTAAAAGTAACAAATAATTAAAGTGATTTAATATTAAATAGCACATGTCTTTCAAAAAATTGAAAGAAATTATACTTTAAAATAGAATTCAACAACGGCGAAACATGATTTAGCATTACAATATTTCTTTAAATTCAATGTAAGTTTAAATTTATCATTACATAACATTTATTAATATATAAAAAGATAGTTTTCAAGAATTGTACTTAATTCCACAATAATTTTGTCATTGCCAACGACATCAAACTTCATATAATGATTGAAAGTGTGGACAATAAACTTTGTTTTGATTCTATGGGCATATGAAGATCAACGTATTTAGAGAGAAAACCCATCTTAAAGTCGGATGTCGTCGCCCACTAATCTACTAATTTATCCAATAATGTCAACCATAGACGTGATTTTTTACATTAGCACCTAGAGAATCAACTTCAAAACCATTGATCTTAAAAGTACATAGATTTTTTTCTGAAAATGTGTAGAAACAAAACTAAAGAATAAATAATTATTAATTTCGAAAGTGACTTTAGTAACACAAAAGTTTGTTTTTTTAATTGATGTATTGACGTTAAATTATGTTCAAATTTTCAAAACAAGAGACATCAATGAATATATCTCGGAAAAGGGCTTGTAATTTATAGTAAATATTACTATTAAATAATAAAAATTAGAATAAATTATTAAAGTTGTTGTAAGAATATTTTAATATGAATTAACTAAGTTTTTGTTTAGATATATATTAATGTTTGATTATGTTCAATTTAACTTTCCAGCTGAGGATGTGTATGCTAATCTGAGTGAGGCTTTCGTTTCTCTAACTCTGCACGAGATTCATGGCTTCATTTGGGATGTGGAACGTCTGGATGATCCACCCTATACAGGTATCCGACCGATAGGCTGGGGAGATGTCACTGATGATGACTGAGCTAGAAGCTCTAAGAAAGATTTCGGCATACGTTGCCGAGAACAAAATAAAGTCGGCTCTAGAGGCTGAAGAAAACATGGTTGTCGAAGCCTATGCGTTAAATAAGGAGGGGTATATGGCTATTGGGCTAGAGCCCACAAATAAGCCAGTTTTGGCTGAAGGAAACGTCAACATGCAGCGTTTGGACTGCATTTATGACAATGAACCTTTAGGGTTTGAAAAAGACCCAAAGGCACCAGAGAGAATCTGACCGAAAGACCCCTTGGGAGAAGTCGACCTTTGCGAAAATGGCGAAAAGAGGCCAACATACATCAACGCCAACATTGACGAAGAACTAAAATCTGAGGTAATATCCATACTTAAAGAATTTAGGGACTATTTTGCTTGGGATTATAACAAAATGCCTGGTTTAAGTAGGGATTTGGTCGAGCTAAAGCTGCCAATAAAAACTGGAAGAAAGCCAGTAAAGTAGACGCCTAGGCGTTTCGTCCCAGAGATCATGGCAAAGATAAAAGCAGAAGTAGAAAGACTCCTGAAAAGCAAGTTTATACAAACTGCAAGGTATGTCGAATGGTAGGCCAATATTGTGCCAGTCATCAAGAAAAATGGGTCTTTAAGAGTATGTATTGATTTTAGAGATCTAAATGCTGCCACCCCCAAAGATGAGTATGCCATGCCCGTGGCTGAAATGCTGGTCGATTCGGCCGCTGGTTTTGAATATTTAAGTATGTTAGATGGTTATGCTGGATATAACCAAATTTTTATTGCAGAAGAAGACGTGCCGAAGACGGCGTTTCGATGCCCAGGAGCCTTGGGGACATATGAGTGGGTTGTCATGCCATTTGGCTTGAAAAATGCCGGAGCAACATTCCAGAGGGTAATGAACTCAATGTTCCATGATTTTATTGAAGATTTCATGCAAGTATACATTGATGATATCGGGATAAAATCAAATGGTCGACATACTCACGTCGAACATCTTCGAAAGGCCTTTTTAAGGATGAGGAAATATGGATTAAAAATGAATCCATTAAAGTGTGCTTTTTGTGTACAGACAGGCGACTTCCTTGGCTTTGTGGTGCATAAAAAGGGTATTGAAGTAAACCAAAGCAAAACAAAAGCCATTATGGACGTCAAGCCTTCGTCTACCAAAAAGGAACTACAATCTTTGTTGGGCAAAATAATTTTTCTTAGAAGATTTATATCAAATTTAAGTGGCAAAACAAAAGCTTTCTCCCCACTACTTCGACTGAAGAACGAGGATTTCAAGTGGCAGGATTAGCACCAAGAGGCTTTTGACAAAATCAAAGAGTATTTGACTAGGCCTCTAGTACTGGCCCCTCATGTTAGGAATAGGCCAATGAGACTGTATATTGCAGCCTCAGAATCAACTATAGGAAGTATGTTAGTCCAAGAGGATGAAAAATGTGTCGAAAGACCTGTGTATTACCTTAGTCGAATGCTTAATGACCCTGAAACTAGGTATAGCAATATAGAAAAACTATGTCTATGCCTGTATTTCTCTTGTATGAAACTAAAGCAATATATTAAGCTTGTTGATGTGTACGTGTCTTCCCACTTTGATATTATTAAACACATGTTGTCTAGACCAAATTTGCATAGTAGAATTAGGAAATGGGCTTTGGTGTTAACGGATTACTCCCTGACGTACGTGCCCTTGAAAGCAATGAAAGGGCGGGTAGTGGCAGATTTCCTTGTCGACCATTCAATGGTCGAAATGGCGCAAAATTACGTAGACCTAGCGCCATGGAGGTTTTACTTTGACGGTTCAAGACATAAGCATGGATCTGGGATAGGAGGAGTCATAATTTCTCCAGATGGAATTCCAGCATAGTTCAAATACAGAATTGAAGGGGTATGCACAAATAATGAAGCAGAATATGAGTCGTTGATTACAGGACTTGAACTACTGCTAGAATTGGGGGCAAGGAATGTCAAAATTATGGGAGACTCGGAGTTAGTGATTAAGCAAGCATCGAAAGAATACAGGTGTGTTAAAGAAAATTTAATCATGTATTTTGTGGTTACCATCAGACTACTCAAGAGGTTTGAGCAAGTCAACCTCCAGCACATACCACGGAAAGAGAACCAGAGAGCGAATGATTTGGCGCAGGAGGCCTCAGGGTACAAAGCATCGAAAGACCAGGATGAAGAGGTCCAAGTAAGAGAGAAAGTATGAGCGACATTGTTATCACCATCAGATTTGTCGATTATGAAGTTGGGAGTTGTAGATAAAAATCATTTTGAAATTCTGACCGTCGACGACGAGGGGGAAAGTGATTGGCGTAAACCGCTAGTCGATTATATACACAATCCTGTAGGGTCGACAGATCGAAATATAAAATATAGGGCCCTTAGCTACGTCTTGGTGAATGATGAACTATTCAAGAAGTAAGTTGAAGGAGTGTTACTAAAATGCCTGGGAGAAAGCGAGGCATATGTGGTTGTGTCTAGCGTACATAGTGGAGCGTGTGGGGCGCATCAAGCAGGGTTGAAGATGAAATGGCTCTTGATGCGCTCAGGAGTTTATTGGCCTTCAATGTTGAAAGATTGCGTTGAATTTGCTAAAAGCTGTCAAGAATGCCAATTGCATGGGGGCATACAGCATGTGCCTGCAAGCAAGTTGCATACAATTGTGAAGCCCTGGCCTTTTCGAGGGTGGGCACTGGATGTTATCGGAGAAATAAAACCAGCCTCGTCGAAACAACAAAGATATGTTTTGGTCGGTATCGACTATTTCACAAAATGGGTCGAAGCCGTGGCATTAACAAATGTAGACCAAGAGGTTGTGATAGATTTTGTCCAAAGTTATATCATCTACAAATTTGGCATCCCAGAAACAATCACAACCGACCAGGGGTCAGTTTTCACTAGTCGAAAAGTGCAAGATTTTGCAAAAGAAATGGGAATCAAATTACTGACTTCTACCCCCTATTACGCACAGGCGAATGGCCAAGTCGAAGCTGCCAATAAGGTGATCATCAGCCTAATAAAGAAACACATAGGCAAGAAGCCAAGAAATTGGCATAAGATGTTAGACCAAGCTTTGTGGGCATGTCGAACGTCACCAAAAGAAGCAACTGGAACGACTCCATTTCGACTGGTATATGGGCATGAAGCAGTGTTGCCAGTAGAGATTTAGGTCCAGGCGGTCATAACCCAAAGGCAATATGAAATACCTTCTGAAGATTATTGGAGCATGATGACAGACGAACTGGTCGACGTAGATGATGAGAGAATGTTAGCCTTGGATTCCCTACAAAGGCAGAAAGAAAAAGTTGCCAGAGCCTACAATAAAAAGGTGAAAGGTAAAATGTTTGTTGTCGACGATCTGGTTTGGAGAGTGATCTTGCCTATGGACAGAAATGATAGAGTTTTGGGTAAATGGTCCCCTAATTGGGAAGGGTCGTTTAAGGTTTTGCAGGCCTTTTCTAATAACGCCTACGAGGTCGAGGAGTTGGCACCAGATAGGCGAATCCTAAGGGTGAATGGAAAGTATTTGAAAAAATATAGGCCTCTCCTTCAAGAGGTCAAGATTTTGACAGACTAAATAACTGTCGAAAAGAACTATGTTGGAGAAAACTATGTTGGAAACCAGCTACAAAAGGCACGGAAAATAAATACACAGTGCTAAAAGTAAGAAAGATAACATTAAATTGGCAAGAAGCCATTGTTTATATATTACACAAAAATAACACAAACAATAGAAGCGGTCAAAATTGGCCGAACTTGGATTGAAAAGATTTAAGCTTAAAGTTATAATGTAAAGACGTAGGCTCCAAGGTGTCGGCATGGGCTTTAAGCTGCTCAAGCTTCCCCTCAACAGTCGAAAGCTCTTCAGCGACCGCTAAGGCATCACCGATGGTTTGCTCCACAGTGGCCTGGGCAGGTTTTAGAACTTCGTCGATAAAGCACGACTCCTCCTTGGTAATTGACTCTAACTCACTGTCCAGAGTGGCAATTTGATGTTGAAGGGCATCAATTTGTTGACGTATCTCAGTGGCCCTTGTTTGTTTAAAGGTCAATTCTTGCTTCTTCTCATCCACAGTCCCCAGCAGTTTGGGGACCTCCGCGTCGACGTGCATCACCAACTCCCACTTTTCCTTCACAGAGGCCTCAGTAGAAGCAATCTGGCGTTTAGTTTCCCTGACGCTGTCGAGATGGTGCAGCATGGGAACCAGAAGTTGTTCTAAAGCGGCCATTGCACGCTTGGCATATTCTGAGAGCTGAAGATCTTTAAGTTGGGCAAGCACGCGCAAGATCTCTGGACCAACAGCGGGTTCATGCATGAGCATAAAAGGGAGGTCAGGGACTTTATCCATTAAAGCTTTGGTCTTCGTCGCCTCAGAACCCATTTTTCCAGAGTGAAGCTGCTCAGAGTCGGATGAGGCATCACGCGATTTCACCAGATTATGGAGCCTATCAATTGCTTCTAAAGCATAAGGATTTATCGCCAGCCCTAGGAAAGACAAAGGAGAAGCGTCCGACAGAGGAGTAGTCTGAGAAGAAGGAGAGGTAGTTGACAGAGGAGTAGTCTGAGAGGGTGGTTTCTTATTGGTGTCGACACCGACTGGTCCCCTTGGATCCTGTAAAGGCAAGGAAGCTGAAGAAAGACTAGAGTCAGAACCAGTCAAACTGGAGTCCGTATGCGTTACAGGACTAGTGACTGAGTCAGAGTCACTATCACTAATTTGGATAAGGAAGTCAATGAACTCACCAGCGGTGTCGACAGGCTGTAGTGGGTGAGTTGGAGAAGAAACCGATGATGAAGGAGTGTAGTCGGCGACAGGTTGAGTCGGCTCAGCAGAAGCATCAGCCTGCTGTAAGGAAAAGATGTGCGTAAGAGAAGTACAATAATCCAAGGGAGTAGACAGGAAAACAAGTAATTACCTGTGTCGACGCAGGGGAGACGGCATCCTGATTTTCTTTCCCCAAGGCAGCAGCAGGGGAGGTGCTAGTCGACTGTGAAACCCCCACAGTGGGATCAAGGACCTTGTTGAGAATGGAAGTGTCGACCACAATGGTGTCGACATCTACAGCAGGAGCCTCTGGAGTGAGCGCTTTATGGTGCCTCTTTCTCTTGGCTTCGCCACTCCTAGAGGGAGAGTCATGCTTCTTCCTTTTGTGGCCATGGTGGCTTTTTGATTTGTGCTGAGAAGATGGTTGGGAAGTTGGCTACGAAGAGAGGTTATAAGCAGATATTCTAGCCAGAAGATCAGACAAGCCTACAAGAAATACCTCAGAGCCTGTGGTGGTAGAGCGTTTGTGTTTTTTGGATTTTTTGGAGTGAGAGGAGACAGTGGGATCCGTCGAACGTGGCTGACCCTACACATAAGTGAGAAATTAGAGACCACGTAGTGTTTCCCTTAAAAAATCACAAGAGTAAATGAGACTGCTTCATATAGGTGCATACAGAAGAACTGCGTTTTTTCAGGACTTGAGCAATAGGGCGCTCATCATCATCAGAGGATTTCTCAGGAGAAGCCTGCAAAAAGGGAGATGACGGCTAAGAATAAAAAACAAAAAAGCTAAAGGAAACGGCAACTCAGCCAAAGTTGAACCTGAGCCTCTTGTGTCGAAGGAGTAGGTTCTTTAGCAAGAGCAGGACCCACAGGGTCTAGAGGGATTGCAGTAAATAAATAGAAGAAACAGAAGTGAGCAACGAAATCCAACTAAAAGGAAGTTTAACTTTCCAGAAAAGTGTTACCAAGTTGCGTGGATTCGAACGCGCTAACATATTGAGGATCAATATGAAGTGGCCCTGGGTAATCAGGCAGATAATGATTCGTCGGGACCACTCTGTCGACCTTCTTCTTATAGGCATTTTGTACGTGCGAAATAGGACAATAAAACCACTCCGGGACCAAATGGCCAAAGGCCAGAGCCAAGGGGCTAGATGGCAAAGGAGGGAACTTGAGGTTTCTAAAATGAAGGGCGTAAAGATACTTGTCTTTCGCGTAACCAGGGACTTTAAGTTTTGGGAGCCTGTCAGTTACTTTCTCCTTTAGTTCGACCGCGGCCTCCCAGATGGTCCGACGAAGATTATCTGGTCGATACACAACTTGGAAATAATTCTGGAAAGCGCGAATTTGTTTGACATGAAGAGCCTTACACTTGGTCGACTTCGCCTGCAAGTAAATAAAAGCTTGAGTTAGTTCAGATAGTTTGGCCTCAGGAGCGCCAATATAAATAGCAAAATACGACTGCCACCAATCATGGAATTCTTTGGTGTAGAAGTAGGCTGGCTGAAAGGGAATGGAGGGGAGTCGTGGTCGGTTTTCCCAGATGGTTTCAAGATCCTCCTGGATCTCACTCCAAGGTTGACCATAGAGGATATTGGTGAGTAATTCTTGAGAAGAGAACAGGGACTTGGGAATGAATTGGCAAAGGCCAAATTGCCTGGCTACCAAGTTAGGTTGATAAGCCACTAAGCCATGATTGCTACTAGAAGTTTCAACCGACAGGAATCGAGGGACTAGAAGACGCCTCCAAATGAGGAAGGTTTCATCTCTATGCTCATCTTTAGTCGGAGGAAAAGGCCTGGTGAGCCATGCAATACTCTCAGTTCGACGGTTGAAAGGGGCCATAGAAGGTAGAAAATTGGCACGGGTCAGCATGATGTTGAACAAAAGACGAAACACTTGGAGGTCGGGGAAGTTTTTGTCGATGGGCGTTAGAGGGATCAACCGTTTCCAAATAAGGTGTCGTTCCTCTGGGGGACACGCAACCCTCCTCATCCCGTAGGGGACTATATCTTTAGAGAAAGTGGCATTGAGCCACAGTTGCAAGAACCAAAAAGGTCTGTGGACCAATACATTTTTCTTTCTGGAATTCTCAGGGTCAAAGAGTCTAATTTGGCAGACGACCTCTGACAGAGACTCATAGAGAGAAGCTAAAATCAATTGGCCCAGGGTGATGTCACACTCTTGGTACAGTTGAGTTGCCAAGAGAGGAAAGTGCTTGGCTACCTGCATAGATCTGGAGCAGAAAACAAAGCGAGATAGCCAGAGGGTCAGGAAAGCCACATGTTCCTCGTCGGTCACAGGGCCTGCAGAGGTGGCATGGTGATCAATGAAATTGTTGTACGTTGGCTTGAGAGAGTCGCCAACGTCGAACCGCAGGGAGATTGGCGCTACAGCTTCACAGTCGAAGACTTCACCAGTCGGTTTTAAGCCAGTGATGGCAGCGATGTCCAGGAGTGTCAGCGTGATCATGCCACACTTGGTATGGAAAGAGTTGGTCGAACTCTCCCAAAATTGGAGGACAACTAATAACATGCCACAAGACTGGGGAGGGCCACAATGGGCAATCTGTAGAAGGGTGTAGATGTCTGTCCTTTTCCAATGGTCGATTTTCTCTGATTCTAACCGATCCATCCAGGCACAAAACTTAGGACAGTTTTTGGGAGGAGCAGTTCTGAAGTTCCTGTCGACGTAGCGAAGGGAAAAGGGTTTTTGAGCAGAAACCACGGGTTCAGAGATATGACTGGAGGGGAAAAGGGAAGAATCTGTTCTGGTAATTTCTGGGTGTCGGTTTTCTGGAAGAGGACCTAAGAACTCTAAAGGCTCGTCAGCCAAAGAAAAAGGGATCAATACCTGAGAATGCCATATTTTTGCCTTCTCTTCTGCAAACGGAGGCTCAGGAACATATTCCCTACCATCAATGGTGAGAGGATGTATGAGTTTAGCAGCGGAGGGTTTGTTGGAGCTAGCCATGGAGAAAATGGAAGTTTTCTTGTTTTGGAGAAGAAGAGTTTTTACACAAAGTGCAGGAGATGATTGTATGCTGAAGCAAAAGGGCGAAAAAAGGGAAGAAGAAGAAAGAATGAGGGTTTTATAGGGGTTAAACCCTGAGCAGAGAAGAGTGAGCGTTTGATCTTCCACCTTCGACATGTATGCCCACGTTTGCAAACACGTGGAGGAGAGAAGGCAGGCGTGATAGCAAACACGTTTCAGTCATAAAGGTGTGAAGTGATGGGGACGTGATTTTGTGCGTCTCGAGGGAAAAAGGAAATGTTCATCATGATTATATGACATCATCATCATGGGGTAAACAGAGGTCACACTAAGTAGAAGTGGAAGCAGTAAGGGGTAAGTCGACATCTCAAAGATGCCATCATCTCACCAACTTCAACAGTCGAAAATGGCATCTCTGGGGGGTATTTTGTTACCACAAGAAATCTCTAAGGCATGCTGAAAGCAGAGTTAGTGATAGAATCCTGTGAATTTGGGGGTTATACCCCATCAAAGGATGAATATATGCTTGAGACAAGCAAGAGTGGAAAAAACACAAGTCAAGGGATGAAACCGACAGGAGAAGCATGCTTGGTCGATAGGCCATTCCGTCGACTAAAAGGAAGTTTGGGACTTAAAGAATTTTCTTTCATGCCAAATGCGTAACAGACAGTGTCGCCCTAAAACGTCTGGGCGGGAGAAATTTGAAATTGGAAAATGACCAGTAGTTACAAGAAGAATAAAAGCGCCAGAATCTGGAGCAGTTTGCAAGACGTGGGTATAACGGTTTGCAGATCGTGTGACACGACATCTGCTAGTTTTTAGGAGTTTTTAGCCTGTGTGCAGTTTCTTTAGTTTAGTATAAATAGAAGATCCCACGAGGGGCTCGAGGTGTTCACCTTGTACTAGAAAACCACTTGTAAGAAACTTCTCATTCCCAGCGCGAGGAAGCAAGAGTTTTGAGAGTGCTATGTACGTGAATCACCACATTTATTTAAATGCAACTTCCTTACTTTTCAATTATTCCCGTTGAACATTTTATTTTAATTTCGTTTACTTTTGAGTTATCACTTTACGTTGTCATTTACGCTGTCGACACTGATTCTATTACGATAATGGAGTTCCCCAAAAGCGTGCTCGTCGTGTACGTCTTTTGAATGTTGTAGCGTTGTCGATCACGAGTCACTCATAGGCTATAACATCGTTCAAACCATTCATGTGGAGAAACCTGCGCTTGTCCAATACTTTGTCAGGAGCCGTTCCTCACAAAGTTATTCCGTCGAAATTGGATAAGCCTCACTTGGACTAGCACATGTCCTAGGATCAACTGGTCGATCCTACAAGTAACCCATAGTATTAAGGCCTAAGGAGGACCATCGGTTGTTTACCAATTTCCACAGTAAACAAAATGGCACGCCCAATTGGACGGTGCTAGCGCAGTTGCGAAATTGCATAAAACTTAGAAGTGGAAAACTGTATAGTAAGCCACGAGAAACTTTGAAAATGTCAGATTCTAACACAGATGAATTGCCACGAGGAACTTTATCCACTACGGAAACAGTAATCTCACAGGTTGCCACTTTGCCACCGATGACAAGTGCAACAACAACAATGTCAATAGATCGATATCGCTGTTGGTCATACGGTTAGCGGGCCCTGACCCTTATGCATCTGATAATGTTGTGTGATACCAATATAATGCCATTATGATTGAAAATGGTCAAGAGGTTCCTCTACCAGTTGCAGATTCAGTGGTGAATATTGCAGATATTATGAAGGTGGCCCGTAGTGGTCGTGTGTTCAGTCCAGTTTTCCCTAAAGAAGTAGAAGATGTTGCAACAAGTAAGAAGGCAGATATTCCAGTAGTGAATCTGGTTAGTGCTCTAATGTGTCAGTATGGCGAATCCAGCAAATTGAAGACTAACGATGATGATGAAGTGTTAAGATTAATCAAAAGAAGTGAATTGAATGTTGTAGAGCAGTTGCTCCAGAGGTCGTCAAAGATCTTTGTGCTATCATTGCTAATGAATTCTGAAGCACACAAAGAAGCATTGCAGAAATTATTGGAACAGGCTTATGTTGAGCATGATGTTACTGTGAATCAGTTTGACCACATTGTTGGCAACATGACTTCTTGTAATAATTTGAGTTTTTGTGATGAAGAACTTCTCGAGGAAGGCAGGAATCACAATTTGGTGTTGCACATTTCAATGAATTGTAAGGAGGACAATTTATCCAATGTGTTGGTTAATACTGGATCATCGTTGAATATGTTACCAAAATCAACTTTGTCAAGACTCTCTTATCAAGGCGCCCCAATGAGGTATATTGGCGTAATTGTTAAAGCGTTCGATGGTTCTCGTAAAACTTTCATTGGAGAAGTTGACCTTTCAGTAAAGATAGGTCCGAGTGATTTCCAAATTACTTTTCAAGTGACGGATATCCACCCGGCCTACAGCTTCTTGTTGGGAAGGCCATGGATTCACGAAACTAGAGCACTGATGTCTACTTTTCACTAGAAGATGAAATTTATGAAGAACGACAAGCTTGTCGTTGTTGGTGGAGAAAAGGCATTATTGGTAAGCCATTTGTCATCTTTCACGTACGTTGATGCTGAAGAGGAGGTTGGAATACCGTTCCAAGCTTTATCTGTTGCTGATGAAATCAAGGAAACTGGGGCACCCATGTCTTCTTTTAAAGATGCGTAAGAGGCTACTCAGACTGGTAATATTGACAAGTGCGGTCGTGTTGTGGAGATCGCCGAGAACAAGAACAGAGCCGGGCTAGGATTTCAACCAGGGACATTCAATGCCAAAGCCAAGGTTATGAAACCAATTTTCCGCAGTGGAGGGTTCATTCATGAGAATGATCAACGCTCAGCTGCCATTATTGAAGACAGTGGTGATGAAGACGAAGCTTGCGCCAACTTTGTGACACATGGCCAGATTTGCAATAATTGGGTTGCTATTGATGTTCCTGTTGTCATTCATCGTTCTAAGTAATTTGTTTTTATTATTTTTAAGAAAAATCCTTCTCTTATGCCTAAGGGAGAAGTGAACATTGTTGGGCATTTTCTTTATTATCATCAATGAAATACAATTTTATTCATCCACATCTATGATGTTTTATTTTTACTTTTTTCTTTTTCTGAAAATGGTAATCACAAAAAACACAATCAAATAATAATCTTCCATCTGCATAATATTTGTTCACACTCCACTTCTCTAAAATCAAAATAATAAATCATTATGCAGGTTGATTCTCAAGCCCATTGAATATAATGATCCTACTCCGTCTCCAAACTTTGATTTCCCTGTGTTTGAAGTTGAGGAAGAGAATGATGATGAAGAAGTATTTGATGAGTAATCCTGTTTGCTTGAGCACGAGCAAAAAGCCATTCATCCGTTTGAAGAGTCGGTTGAATTAATCAACTTGGGTTCTGAGGATGATGTAAAGGAAGTCAAGATTGGGTCTCAACTGTGTCCAGAAGCTAAGAAGGGGTTGATTGATCTTCTTCGAGAATATTCTGATGTATTTTCTTGGTCCTATCAAGACATGCCTGGTTTGGATTCTGAGATTGTGGAGCATAGATTGTCGTTGAACCCAGAATTCCCGCCGGTCAAGCAAAAATTGAGAAAAAAACTCATCCTGATATGGCAGTAAAAATCAAAGAGGAAATGCAAAAGAAAATTGATGCTGATTTTCTTGTTACCTCCGAATATTCGCAGTGGGTGGCCAATATTGTGTTTGTTCCTAAGAAATATGGAAAAGTCAGCATGTGTGTTGATTATAGAGATTTGAACAAATCTAGTCCGAAAGATGATTTTCCTCTACCATGCATTGATATGTTGGTAGATAATACAACTAAATTCAAAGTCTTTTCGTTTATGGACGGATTTTCCAGTTACAATCAAATCAAGATGGCACCTGAAGATATGGAGAAGACCACATTCATTACACCCTGGGGAACATTCTGTTATAGAGTGATGCCTTTCAGTTTAAAGAATGCGGGTGCAACGTACCAGAGAGTTATGACCACTCTTTTTCATGATATGATGCATAAAGAGATTGAAGTTTATGTTGATGATATGATCGCAAAATCAAGTGATGAAGGAGAACATGTTAAGCATTTGTTGAAGTTATATTTGAGGAGATATAAACTCCACTTGAATCCCAAGAAGTGAAATTTTGGTGTTCGTTCTGGTAAGTTGTTGGGCTTTATTGTCAGTGAGAAGGGTATTAAGGTTGATCCTGCCAAAGTCAAAGCAATACAAGAGATGCTTCCACCCAAAACTGAGAAGTAAGTCAGAGGTTTTCTCGGCCGCTTGAACTATATCTCGAGATTTATATCGCACATGACTGCCACATGTGCGCCTTGAAGGAGAATTGCGATCCAAAACGCAGCGAAAATTAAAATTTTCTCCTTTAGAGATCCTTACGAATGGTCATGATCAGTGATAGAATATTTACCTCTTGTGACGATTGAAACCTTTGGTGCAAATCTCTTGTGACGATCAAAACCTTTGATGCAGATCCACGGAGCGATCACGAACGTTGAACGATGACAACGTCTCTACTCAGTCCACACGAACGGATTCCTTCAATCTCAGTGCTAGCTGGTACGAATGAAGGCTTTGAGTGAGTGAGAGAGAGAGAGAGAGAGAGAGAGAGAGAGAGAAAACGAAAATAATGCAACTGCAATGAATGCTTCTGCACAAGGGTTCTATTTATAGAACCACTTGTGTGGGCTTCAAGCTAAAAAGCCCACTTAAGTGTATTTTGGCCCATATCTTATAATATGCCCAAAATCACTTAAGATCATGGTACCTTATCATATTTCGTATTCTACTTAAGTACACCGTACCTTTACGATGTTCTACAATTCACTTAAGGGCACCGTACCTTACGGTGTTCCTTAGTTACTCTATCTCTCATCAATCCGTCCTTTGTGTGTGACCCTGTAGGTTTTCGCGGCATTGGCAATTATATTAAATCATGTATTTAACATAATAAATAGTGAGCGGTATCTAGCAACACATCACTGCTACCCAAGACACGAAAATGTCATGTGATCTGACAATTCCTTCTGTGATAATACTTATGTGTATAATTACCCTTTTGCCCTTATGTCTATATTGAACACAAGGCATAGACCGTGTCATCCTTGTCCAGTTCAATATTGGGCCCATAGACATTTATCCTGTTATGCAGGATGGGCAAATTCCATCTAGGTCACTCATGTCCCTCAGCATGCTTCGTAGAGTACCCATCAACTGTCTTTATGGTTATCCAGTTACGGACAATGTTTGATCAGCAATAAAGCACTCGACTCTACATCTAGGGTCCATAGTGGTTTCAGGTCGAAGAGTGGTATACACCATTATTACCATGAGAATAACTTATGACACTTTGCATAACTTTCTATATAGTGATCTCATAGCGGGTCAATCCGGTATAAATATTACTCTTAATATTCATACCTATGTTTAAGACTTGATAACTCCTTATCCATGATCCATGAGATATGATCATCAGTCTATATACATAATAGTCTTAATGCTTTAATGTCATCCCATTTCACAATAAAGCTCGACACGGATACTTTAAGAATATTGTCCTTATGTTTAGTGTGATCTCATGATTAAGTCATACTTGATACATTAAACAGACTAGCTATTCTAGGGACTTTATTAAACAAATGTAATACAGAAAAAGCTTTTTATTATTAATAAATAATTCGATACAAGTACCAAAAGTATTGGCCTCTAGGGTTCTGAGGATGATGTAAAGGAAGTCAAGATTGGGTCTCAACTGTGTCCAGAAGCTAAGAAGGGGTTGATTGATCTTCTTCGAGAATATTCTGATGTATTTTCTTGGTCCTATCAAGACATGCCTGGTTTGGATTCTGAGATTGTGGAGCATAGATTGTCGTTGAACCCAGAATTCCCGCCGGTCAAGCAAAAATTGAGAAAAAACTCATCCTGATATGGCAGTAAAAAGCAAAGAGGAAATGCAAAAGAAAATTGATGCTGATTTTCTTGTTACCTCCGAATATTCGCAGTGGATGGCCAATATTGTGTTTGTTCCTAAGAAATATGGAAAAGTCAGCATGTGTTCTGATTATAGAGATTTGAACAAATCTAGTCTGAAAGATGATTTTCCTCTACCATGCATTGATATGTTGGTAGATAATACAGCTAAATTCAAAGTCTTTTCGTTTATGGACGGATTTTCCAGTTACAATCAAATCAAGATGGCACCTGAAGATATGGAGAAGACCATATTCATTACACCCTGGGGAACATTCTGTTATAGAGTGATGCCTTTCAGTTTAAAGAATGCGGGTGCAACGTACCAGAGAGCTATGACCACTCTTTTTCATGATATGATGCATAAAGAGATTGAAGTTTATGTTGATGATATGATCTCAAAATCAAGTGATGAAGGAGAACATGTTAAGCATTTGTTGAAGTTATATTTGAGGAGATATAAACTCCACTTGAATCCCAAGAAGTGAAATTTTGGTGTTCGTTCTGGTAAGTTGTTGGGCTTTATTGTCAGTGAGAAGGGTATTAAGGTTGATCCTGCCAAAGTCAAAGCAATACAAGAGATGCTTGCGCCCAAAACTGAGAAGCAAGTCATAGGTTTTCTCGGCCGCTTGAACTATATCTCGAGATTTATATCGCACATGACTGCCACATGTGCGCCTTGAAGGAGAATTGCGATCCAAAACGCAGCGGAAATTAAAATTTTCTCCTTTAGAGATCCTTACGAATGGTCATGATCAGTGATAGAATATTTACCTCTTGTGACGATTGAAACCTTTGGTGTAAATCTCTTGTGACGATCAAAACCTTTGATGCAGATCCATGGAGCGATCACGAACGTTGAACGATGACAACGTCTCTACTCAGTCCACACGAACGGATTCCTTCAATCTCAGTGCTAGCTGGTACGAATGAAGGCTTTGAGTGAGAGAGAGAGAGAGAGAGAGAGAGAGAGAGAAAACGAAAATAATGCAACCGCAATGAATGCTTCTGCACAAGGGTTTTATTTATAGAACCACTTGTGTGGGCTTCAAGCTAAAAAGCCCACTTAAGTGTATTTTGGCCCATATCTTATAATATGCCCAAAATCACTTAAGATCATGGTACCTTATCATATTTCATATTCTACTTAAGTACACCGTACCTTTACGATGTTCTACAATTCACTTAAGGGCATCGTACCTTACGGTGTTCCTTAGTTACTCTATCTCTCATCAATCCGTCCTTTGTGTGTGACCCTGTAGGTTTTCACGGCATTGGCAATTATATTAAATCATGTATTTAACATAATAAACAGTGAGCGGTATCTAGCAACACATCACTGCTACCCAAGACACGAAAATGTCATGTGATCTGACAATTCCTTCTGTGATAATACTTATGTGTATAATTACCATTTTGCCCTTATGTCTATATTGAACACAAGGCATAGACCGTGTCATCCTTGTCCAGTTCAATATTGGGCCCATAGACATTTATCCTGTTATGCAGGATGGGCAAATTCCATCTAGGTCACTCATGTCCCTCAGCATGCTTCGTGGAGTACCCATCAACTGTCTTTATGGTTATCCAGTTACGGACAACGTTTGATCAGCAATAAAGCACTCGACTCTACATCTAGGGTCCATAGTGGTTTCAGGTCGAAGAGTGGTATACACCATTATCACCATGAGAATAACTTATGACACTTTGCATAACTTTCTATATAGTATTCTCATAGCGGGTCAATCCGGTATAAATATTACTCTTAGTATTCCTACCTATGCTTAAGACTTGATAACTCCTTATCCATGATCCATGAGATGTGATCATCAGCCTATATACATAATAGTCTTAATGCTTTAATGTCATCCCACTTCACAATAAAGCTCGACTACGGATACTTTAAGAATAGTGTCCTTATGTTTAATGTGATCTCATGATTAAGTCATACTTGATACATTAAACAGACTAGCTATTCTAGGGACTTTATTAAACAAACGTAATAAAGAAAAAGCCTTTTATTATTAATAAATAATTCGATACAAGTACCAAAAGTATTGGCCTCTAGGGTTCTAAGGATGATGTAAAGGAAGTCAAGATTGGGTCTCAACTGTGTCCAGAAGCTAAGATGGGTTGATTGATCTTCTTCGAGAATATTCTGATGTATTTTCTTGGTCCTATCAAGACATGCCTGGTTTGGATTCTGAGATTATGGAGCATAGATTGTCGTTGAACCCAGAATTCCCGCCGGTCAAGCAAAAATTGAGAAAAAACTCATCCTGATATGGCAGTAAAAATCAAAGAGGAAATGCAAAAGAAAATTGATGCTGATTTTCTTGTTACCTCCGAATATTCGCAGTGGATGGCCAATATTGTGTTTGTTCCTAAGAAATATGGAAAATTCAGCATGTGTGTTGATTATAGAGATTTGTACAAATCTAGTCCGAAAGATGATTTTCCTCTACCATGCATTGATATGTTGGTAGATAATACAGCTAAATTCAAAGTCTTTTCGTTTATGGACGGATTTTCCAGTTACAATCAAATCAAGATGGCACCGGAAGATATGGAGAAGACCACATTCATTACACCCTGGGGAACATTCCGTTATAGAGTGATGCCTTTCAGTTTAAAGAATGCGGATGCAACGTACCAGAGAGCTATGACCACTCTTTTTCATGATATGATGCATAAAGAGATTGAAGTTTATGTTGATGATATGATTGCAAAATCAAGTGATGAAGGAGAACATGTTAAGCATTTGTTGAAGTTATATTTGAGGAGATATAAACTCCACTTGAATCCCAAGAAGTGAAATTTTGGTGTTCGTTCTGGTAAGTTGTTGGGCTTTATTGTCAGTGAGAAGGGTATTAAGGTTGATCCTGCCAAAGTCAAAGCAATACAAGAGATGCTTGCGCCCAAAACTGAGAAGTAAGTCAGAGGTTTTCTCGGCCGCTTGAACTATATCTCGAGATTTATATCGCACATGACTGCCACATGTGCCCCTATATTCAAGCTTCTTCGAAAAGATCAGTCTTGTGATTGGACCAAAAATTGCCAGAAAGATTTTGATAGTATCAAAGAGTATCTGCTTGAGCCTCCGATTCTGTCTCCGCCTGTTGAAGGAAGACCATTGATCATATATTTGATTGTGCTTGATGAGAGTATGGGATGTGTTCTTGGTCAACAAGATGAATCTGGAAATAAAGAATATGTAATTTACTACCTCAGTAACAAAATTACCGATTGTGAGACTCGGTATTCTATGCTTAAGAAGACGTGTTGCATATTGGCTTGGGATGCTAAGCGTCGGTTCCAGTATATGTTGAATCATACCACTTGGTTGATATCCAAAATGGATCCAATCAAGTATATTTTTGAGAAGCCTACTTTAACTGGGAGGATTGCCCGTTGGCATATGTTGTTATCAGAGTATGATATCGAATACCGATCTCAAAAAGCAATTAAAGGTAGTGTCTTGGCTGACCATTTGGCTCACCAACCTATTGAAGATTATCAATCAGTGCAGTATGATTTTCCTGACGAAGAGATTTTTTACTTGAAGATGAAAGATTATGATGAACCATTGCTTGAAGAGGTGCCAGAACCTAGTTCCCGTTAGGGCATGGTATTTGATGGAGCTGTTAATTTGTATGGTAATGGCATTGGGGCAGTGATTATTACTCCTCAAGGCACTCATTTTCCTTTTACATCTAGATTAACTTTCAAGTGTACAAATAATATGGCTGAGTATGAAGCTTGCATTATGGGGCTTGTAGAGACCATTGATCTCATAATTAAATATCTTGACGTCTATGGAGATTCATATTTGGTTGTGAATCATATCAAAGGTGAATGGGAGACAAATAAACCCGGGTTGATACCATATAGAGACTATGCGAGGAAGATTTCAACTTTTTTTTACAAAGGTTGAGTTTCATCATATCCCTCGAGATGAACACCAGATGGTAGATGCTCTTGCAACAATGGCTTCAGTGATTGTGGTGAAATTTTGGAATGAGGTTCCTAACTTGACTATGATGTGTCTTGATAGGCCATCTCATGTGTTTGCTATTGAAGAAGTCAACGATGAAAAGCCTTGGTATTATGATATTAAATGTTTCCTTCAAAGTCAGATTTACCCGTCTGGGGCATCTTTGAAAGATAAGAAGACTTTGAGAAGATTAGTTGGAAACTTCTACCTGGATGGTGATATGCTTTATAAGAGAAACTTCGATATGATTTTGCTCAGATGCGTGGATAGACACGAAGAAGACTTATTGATGACTGAAGTCCATGAAGGCTCCTTTGGTACTCTTTCCAATGGACCTGTTATGGCAAAGAAGATGTTGAGAGCAGGTTACTATTGGCTGACAATGGAATATGATTGTTGCAAGTTTATGAAGAAATGCCACAAGTGTCAAATTTATGCAGATAAGATTCATGTTCCTCCGACACTGTTGAACGACATTTCCTCTCCATAGCCTTTCTCCATGTGGGGAATTGATATGATTGAGCCCAAAGCTTTGAACGAACATCATTTCATTCCGGTGGCTATTGATTAATTTACAAAGTGGGTTGAAGCGATATCATACGCAAATGTGACCAAGCAAGTTGTTGTAAGGTTTATCAATAATCATATTATGTGTCGTTATGGTGTGCCAAGTAAGACCATTACTGATAATGGATCTAACTTGAACAATAATATGGTGGAAGCTCTTTGTAAAGACTTCAAGATTATACATCATAATTCTTCTTCCTATAAACCTAAGATGAATGAGGTTGTTGAAGCTGCAAATAAGAACATTAAGAAGATCATTCAGAAGATGGTTGTGACGTACAAACATTGGCATGAGATGCTCCCATTTTCTTTGCATGGGTACCGTACATCCATCCGCACTTCAACAGGGGCAACCCCTTCATCTCTCATTTATGGTATGGAAGTTGTGCTCCCCGTGGAGGTTTAGATCCCATCATTGTGTGTCTTGATGGAAGCCAAGTTGATAGAGGCTGAATGGTGTCAGACCAGATATGATCACCTGAATTTGATTGAAGAGAAAAGATTCACTGCCATGTGTCATGGTCAGTTGTATCAGTAGAGAATGAAGAAATCATTTGATAATAAGGTCGAGCCTTGTGTGTTTATAGAAGGTGACCTCGTGGTCAAGAAGATTCTATCTTTCAAACCTAATGTTATGGGCAAATGGACTCCTAATTATGAAGGATCATATGTTGTGAAAAGAGCCTTTTTCAGGTGGCACTTTGATTCTTACAACTATGGATGATGAAGAGTTCACGTGTTCTGTGAATGCCGATGCAGTTAAGAAATACTTCGCCTAAAAAAGAAAATAACAGCTCGCTAAGTTGAAAACCCAAAAGGGAGGCTTAGGCAAAAAAATGAGTGTCTCGGTGAATTGAAAACCCGAAAGGGAGATCTAGGAAAAAGTTAGAGACATAAAAAAGAAAAAATTATCCCGGTAGATTGAGTACTCCACCTTGGGGCAATCTAGGCAAAAATTAGGGATCATGGCAAGTAACTGCATCCGGTTGTTATTGATCTCGGAAGCAGTTTGAGCAGTCATTTGGTTCTGATTCATCATTCTCAACCAAGTACAAGAGCACATCAGATTTAAAAGTTGGTAGGGAGAGTAGTGATCATTGTATTCAATGTAGCCCATTTTCCATGTAAATTACCATTTTCAAACTTTGTAAATATCCATGGAGTCTCGTGATTTACGAACTTCCATTATGTTAAATAAAGTTGAGCTTTTATCCAATTGTTTTATATTCTTATTTACTTCTGTTAAATAAATTTTAATTTTTATGATGATAATTTTGAAATAAATTAATAAATAATTATTTTTCTTAAAATAATAAAAACATTCACTTTAAGAATAATCGGTTTTCAGCAAGGAATGTCAATAGTAATCTAAGAATAAGTAAGTCTTAAAGTGTGAAGCATTGATTGGTCTTCCCCAAGTAGTTGGTTTGGTAACTCTTTTCCTCCCCAACAGTTTGCCATTTATCCCTAACTTGGTTGATGAGTTTCTCCCTAAATATTTCTTCATCCCCAGTAGAGTTGGTGGGTCTCATCTCCAATTGAGATGATGATTGGTCCTTTTTTGCAAATCCATATTCCCCAGCTGAGGTTCTCATGTTTTGTATCCCCCAGTTTGTGATTTGGATGACCGGACCCTAGAGATCTGAAACCTTTATTTGGTTTCCATTTGCATTCATTTATGTAACCACAGTAATTTCTCCCCTGTCTGAGTCAGATCCGATTATATTTGCCTTGGAATTGGCTTATTTTGCAATTTCCAAGAAGAATTTGGCGATTATTGAGGAGTGTGACGGTCTTTGCATCCCCAACATTTTGCTCGATTTCTAATGCAGAGTTTTATCTCTTGTATTCCCCGGCAGATATTGTCTTCTGATGGAAGTTTCTTCTCTCTCGGCAGTATTTAATTCTGAGCAGTATTTGATTTTTGTCCCCTGCGAGGTTGTCTCCCATTTGATATGGTGTTGACCTAAAATCCCCCACATCCTTGATTTGTGTGAATCATCAGCAGATCCTTCTCTATCCTCGACATGATTGGTTGGGCATCCTTCAGCAGTGCTCTCTCCTCATAAAGTTTGTCATGATTGATTGAAATCATGTTCTCCATGTCTTTCCCATTCATAGTTGATTTATGCAGAGCTAGATGATTTATTTTCATCCCTAGCAGATTCTTCAGTTGGTGTTTCCATCTTGTTGAGATTAGCCGAGTGTTAATTCAAATCTTTGTTATTTGTATCCTTTGTGTTGTGTTGTCAGCATAATCATAATCATATACATGCATATTCATGCATAAAACACAACATTATATATTTCATTATGCATTCTATCACATTGATTTTTCTTCTGATCCCCTGCTTTGGTGATATTATTTCCCCATGCAGATTTGGTGTCTATCCTCCTTCAATTGTAGAGTGTCAACCCCTTAAGCAGAAATAGTTTAACATTTCTCATTCCCCACTGAGTTATTTCCTCGTGGATGACTATTATTTTAGATGGAACCACTCCCCTTGAGTTATATCCTCATTGGGATGAGTCTTTGTTTGACCGTTTCTTTCTAGTTATTACCTAGATAGATATTTTGGTCCCCCGAGAGTCTATTACCCAGTAACTGGTAATATTCTTCTCAATGTTAAGTATATTACTTTTGCCCAATACCCGATAAAATATAATCTACTTCCTTTGTATTCCCCAGCAGATTCGTTTTCACGTTTCCCTAGTGAGTTTATCCTTGATATGTTCATCCTAACCGGTGATGAATATTATTCCTTTTTGGTTTTCTACCCAGTAATAAGGTAGTTGTAATCCCTATTTTATTCCCAGAGAGTCTATCCTTGATATGTTCACTTTGACCAATGACAGATTTTCTCTTCTATTTGGTATTCTACCCAGTAACCGGTATTTGTAATTCCTACTTTCTCCTGTTGAGTCTATCCTTGATATGTTCATCCTAATTGGTGACAGATATTCTCTCTTTGGTATGCTACTCAGTAACTGGTAGATATAATTCATATTTTCTCTCCAGCAGTCTATCCTTGATATGTTTACCCTAACCGATAACGGATATTCTTCCTCTTTCCCCCAGGTGGTATATGCTTGATATGTTCATCCTAATCGATGACATATATTCTTCCTTTGAGTTTATCCTTGATATGTTCACTTTAATCAGGTGACAAATACTCTCTCTTTGGTCTTCTGCCCAGTAACTGGTAGTTGTAAATCCTATTTGATCTTTTTCCCTAGTAGGTTATTCTTACCCAGTAACCGGTAATGAATACACCTCTTTTCCTCAACGAGTCATCCTTGATATGTTTACCCTAACCGGTGATGGATGTCCCCCTGTCAGAGTGTATTATCTTCTTATCCAGTAACCGGTAGTAGATAATATATCTCTTGTGCTCCTGTGTTAAAGTCCATTCTTCCCTAGTTGAGTTTGAGTGTGTATTTCCTCAGTGAAATCGCCTTTTTCTGTTTGGTTTGAGTATTTCAGCTTTGTTCTGATCTACCCAATTCCCCTGCAGATTTCCTTGGTTCCCCAACCTAGTCTTTCCATTGATTTATTCCCATGGAAAATCCCTCGTG
Organism: Lathyrus oleraceus; assembly: GCF_024323335.1. NCBI lineage: Eukaryota > Viridiplantae > Streptophyta > Magnoliopsida > Fabales > Fabaceae > Lathyrus > Lathyrus oleraceus. Next base: position 365,408,811 of record NC_066582.1, read on the forward strand.
TCTCTAGCTGTTTTTAAATCGTAGTCTGGCATACGCGTAACTTTTATCCCCCAGAGTCTCTATCTTCCCCAATGAGTTTTCCTTACGGAATATATTTTGTTCCTGTGGACCCTCAGTCTCTTCCGGATTCTTTTCCTTTGTGGAAATATATCCCCCCCCCCCCCCCAAAGATTATTTTAACATTCATATCGTATGCATCCTGAGGTCTCTTAGGGACCAAAAATCATTTCTAGATATTGTTATTTAAGTCCATTCTACTGATTTGATACGAATATTTTAACCTTCACATCCTCATTTAGAATGTCCTTAAATAGGGGCAGCTGTAAGACCCTAATTTTGACCCTAAGATCCCTCATGATATCTCATCATTTGCATTGGCTCTGGGATCACACCTTGGCATCCTCCTTACCCCTCATTCATTCGGTTTATATTGGGAGAGATTACCAAGCACATTTTATTGTATCATACTTTGTTTTTCATTATTTACTAACCAAAATTCCAAAAATATTCCTATGCATAGCTTTATTTCTTTTGTAGGTAGTATGTGCATTCATCAATGCCTCATCAAGCTCATATTTAGGGTTTAAGACCCTCAGTATAAGGAGATCAATCAAAGGATGGTTCACATTGATTCTAGACATCATATATGGATCCCCATGATCTTTATTTATCATTTTGATCAAGAATTCATCAAGAATTGGAAGCTTGTTTATCTTGGAAGCCCTAATTCATCTAGGTGTCTTATGTGACTTCCTCGGTAAGTTTCTTCAACAATTGGTCAAATATATCAAGGGATAATTCATAATACATCATCTTATACATGTATGATCCTCCATGAGTCCCAAAGATCAATAAAACTTCAAGTTTGCAAGTTTTCAAGGTGGTTGACCAGGGAAAGCCAACTGGTCAAAACTGGGGTTCCCTAGACCATATATCCTACAATGTTTGTCACATGAAAATTATTCTAAGAGAAACATTACTCTTTATGACATTCCAAACAACTTTCATGTTGACATCAAGAACTAGTTTTTCTTGGAAAGTCATTGTTTATGGTGAAACGTTATAGGTCATTTTGGGTCATTACCATTGAACAAGCAATTTTCCTCAACTTATAAAATGCATAACTCCTTCATTCCAAATCCAAATGAGGTCAAATTTATGATCACATTGAATAGGATTGAAAGATATATAATTTTGATTAAGGAACATTTTCCATTCGAAACTCATCGAAAAAGTTATTCAAGGTGGAAGAAGTGGATATTTGACTTGGTACTTAGAAAAAATTCAATTATGTTTGATTTCTCAAACTTCCACCTTAAAATTCATCATGATCCAAGCTTCAAATGGAAAAGTGTTCAACATGCAATTTGTTCCCCTTGATGCCACCTTTCCAAAAAGTCCAAAATCACCTCATTTGGACAAGATTTGAACGACTTGCGCATGGTTACTCTTCATGGTTCCATTTGGATGAATAACATGATCATTTCCCAATTTCAAATGCATGGCTTCATGTTATTCTTTCAGCATTACTCATGATCATTTTGGGACCTGATTACATCATCTCATGGGCCTATTACACAGCCATGCAAGCATGCACTTCAATTTCTATTTTTTGCCAAAATTCAAAAGGTGTGAAAAGCAATGAACATGGTTATAAATACATGCCCTAGGTGATCAAAATTTGGATCCTCTTGCCAAAGCTTCGTCCCCATTCTCTCCCAAACCCCATTGAAAGGATAATCTTGAAGGTTTCTTGATAAATCGAGTTTCAATTCTCATTCTGTTTTGGAATTGAAACTTCAAGAGTCCAAGCTTTTTAATCATTAATATCATCTCCTAAAAGCTTCTAATGTCAAGCCAAGCCAAATTAGAAGCAAGATCAAGCAAATTTGAAACTCCTCGAAGGTGAGATTTCAGAAACTTTTCTTCTTCAATTCTCCCTCATTTTTCATCCATTTTGATTGATTGTTGGTTTGCTGAAGTCCTACCAATGTAGGAAACAAGATTGAGTTGCTTTGAGGTCAAATTGAAGCAACTCAGATCATGATCCTCAAAATTCAAATCCCTGTATCTTTCAATATACTTAGAATTAGAGAGAATTGAGGCCAGATTCAAGCTCCTGATTATTTTTTCTTTAAAATCATGTCCTTGTTTTGTCATTTTGGTGATGGTTGGTGGTCATCCAGTCTGGTGAGGCTCACTAGAGAAGATGATCGGAGCCCTAGCTCCGGTGGTGTGTTGGCGTGTTCCTAACCCTTTGATCCATTTAAAATGTTTTAATCTTGGCCCTTGGTTCTGATTACTAATGGTGTGACGTGTTTGACTTGGTCTATCGTGGATAGCGCGTGCTGGCCATCAGATCTGCCACCTCAATTAATGGGGAAGATTTGATGGCCCTTGTTTTTTTGAATTTATTTATATTTTCTGATTTTTCATTTAATCCCTTTATTTTGTTTAATTCATATTAATTTCATTTTTAATCCAAAAATATGGGACTTTCACCAAAAATCTTTAAATATTTTTCTCTTCCATATTTTGGATTAAAATTATTTTTCGAATTAACTTTGGTATTTTTCATGAATTAAATGTTTTTGTTCATATTTTTAATTGTTTAAAAATACTTATGACTTTAAAAAAAAATAGTGAAAGTTTTTAACTAAGGTCCTTTGACCTTGTTTGACCTAGGATAAATTCCTTGGCCATTTATTTGGTGTTTTGAAGGGATTTTAGGTTTTGATCAAATTTAAATGCATTTTAATCCATTTTTAAATTGATTTTTAATTGATTAAATGTGTAAAAATATTTTTGAGCCATTTTTATGGTCTTGTGATGTTTGACTTTCTGTTTGGGCCTTGGTCAATGTTGATTTGACTTTTGTTGGATCAAAACCATTGGATTTAGGGGATTGATGAAATGTACATATCATCTCCCAAAATGAATGAATGGTTTTAATTTGATGAAATTCCTCCCATGATCAATTTGTGTTTCTATCTTCCCCTTGCTCTTCATCTTCATCCCTATTCTTTCCCATCCCCCCATTTGACCAATTAAATCTCTAATGTTTAAAGGCTAATTGGTTCATCAATGACCTTGTGTCCAATGAATCAATATAAGTGTGAATGATATATGTGCTTCCCATTTTCTTTTAGTGTGTGGTATGTTTTAGGAGTTTGGTTCTTTGTACTAAATCTCTAACATGCATTAACACATATATTTTTATTGCCCGACCTCAGATAGTTATGACTTCTACATAAGTCCAATTATGATTGCTTAACATATAGCTAAATTTGACCCTCAAGGCATAGCATTCTAGTAAGTGAGATTGTAAGTCTCCCATTCTTCATGGCATTGTGTGAAAACTTGACCTTTTTTCCTTTCATGAGAGCTAGTGGCATACTTGTTGAATTATCCAAGTTGGAGCCCTTCTCATGTAAGATGTCTTGGTTTAAGGATTCATACTTGTGAATGAAGTGGCATACTTGTTGAATCATCCAAGTTGGACCCCTTCTCATGGAAGATGTCTTGGTTTAAGGATTCATACTTGTGAATGAATGATTTAGTGTTCTCCAACAGAGCACTATCGGATCCTTTGACGGTCCTCGCAAGGATCTAGAATATGTGTTTAAGGTTGCAACTACTTATGACACTATGTCATTACGTAATATCTGCGAGTATTTTTGACATAATCAATGGAATTATGAGCAAAAGCCAAGCAAAAGTGATGAAGAAATAAGCAAAATTGCAAAAGAGAAAGAAAAGGGGACTTAGAAAAAATTAAGAAGAAAAAGGAAGAAAAAAGAAGCTTCATCCCCCTGGTTTTCTCACGGTGGCGAAGCTTTCATTGCGGGCATGATGAGCATATATCGCAATCATGATGTTACCTAACGCGATCGTGATGGTACTTTTTCCTGACACACTTTTATAGGTTTAAAAGGAGAATTTTGCTACTTTTTCTAGGGTTCTGAATTCTAGGCGAGAAAGGGATGACAAGGAGTATTTTATGATGATTTTTTAGAGCTTTGGAGCAATTGGTGACTTTATTTTCCATTAATTTTCAGGGTTTCTTCTTATCAACTCATGGTAATTCTTTGTCTAACTATGAGTAGCTAGGCTAATTTTGATTAGGTCTTTAGAGATAAACCTAATAATACTATGTTGGACCATATGAATGTTTGAGATTATGTGAATACCTTTATTTTATAATTATTATTCATTGTTCTTGTTCTTACTGCTCTCCATTGTTGAGGAGCGCATGAAAGTGATTTTAGATGAGTAGGGATTATTAAGCGTAAGTCTACTGATTTGAATTAGAATAATTGTTCAAATTATTAATTAGATAGGGATATGTAATTATAAGTTGTGACTAAATAATTACCAAACACAGAACACCTAATTTCACTTCGAATTCGCTTAAAAAATTAGGGAGTTGTAGTCTTAATTAGTGAGTTATACATCAAGGATCGATAAATCCATTACTAATTTACCATTTTATCCTTTTAATAGGTTTCGTTATCGCAACCTTTGACTGATACCATCAGAGTCAACACCTTTATCACATCCATTCATGGATAACATCAACATAAAGAGCATCTAGACAAATGCCATCAAGTAGCCACTTCTTCTTATACATCTAAAATATTTCAGGAAGTTCTGCTATACTTTTATTTTAATCTATAGTATATCATAAAAGTCCTTACTAAGGGAGTGTTGAGATGTATTTCCTTTTAGAAATATCTCTATCAACATTCTAAATGAGATTGTCCATAATGGTCCTTCATTATTTAGTTAGGTATTGAAACTCTTAAGTTAACTTCTTTAACTTGAATCTATGCATTTGAACTTTTAACATTTTTCTTTCCCTTCATTGTCATCTTCCAATGATGTTCTCTAAGGGATACCTGCAAAAGTAACAACCTCTACTTCTACCTACTAGGGGTTAGTTCACCATAGGTAATATGTAGGAGTTCTTCCATAGTCATGGTACTTTCTAAAATAGGTTTTAAAAGGATTTCACATTAAGATATTTGTTGATCATGCATATAGAGGAGTTAAACACACTTTATTACCTTTGTCACACAACTTACTTAATATTAAGTTACTTGTGCTATAATTAATCAGGACAATTAAAGGGTAAGATTAGGGATCTTACCAAGACTCAAATATCCAATGGTTTTGTCTTGTTTTTATTAGGAAATGGATTTTTTTCCCTTGTAGGAGAGGAATAATATAACATGTTTATTTCCTCAGTTGTGTCACTTGAAGAACATCTATTGGTATTTGCATCACAACTTGACTTTTCTACCTTTGATACCCATATCTTTTTGGGTCCTTTGATGTTAGTAGAATACATATTATGAGAAGACGTCTCTCTATTTTTACATTCACAATGTTCTTTATAAAAGTATGAAGGAGGATGTCCTTATTTACTTTCATGACTCTTTTTGATAAAACAAAACATGTAAATATAGTTGCTTTTATTATAGTAATTACATTTTAGAGTTTTGCATTTAGATGTTTGTTGGGAATTGCAAATATTTCTAAAGGTTTTACTATTGTTCTTAGGTTCATAACCAAGACCAACCTTATAGTAAGACGTCATTTGGTTTCCTAACAAAAGATTCAAGTTGTTTGTCTCTTTAGTGAATTTATCAAGTGTGTTTTGAAGATCATCAATTTTATTTTTCAAAATGTCACATTGATCACACTAGATATATTCGTCTAAGGCTTTATGAGATATGGATGAGTTTTAAAATAGATCATATTCTCTCTCTCTCTCTCTCTCTCTCTCTCTCTCTCTCTCTCTCTCTCTCTCTCTCTCTCTAAGACTTTCTATTTCTTCCAACAAGTTTTTATTTTTCAATTCAAGGGAAAAGATATTGCCTTTGGAGGTAGAGATAATTTGTTATAATTTACTTGTTTATTTTGTTAGCTTATTACAAATGAGAAATAAATCTTAATAGGAAAAGTGAGAGGTTACCTCATAATCTTGATTATTTTCCTTAAGACAGAGGTTTTCTTCCTCTTTATCTGAAGATTCCATATCATTGCTATCTCATGATATGTATGCACTCTTTTTGGATTCTTAAAATTTATTTGATTATGATTTCTTCTTGGGTTTTAAGGGAAATTTGGTCTTATATGCCCATTCTCTTTGCATTGATGACATGTAGGAATGGATAATGAACTTTTTTCACTTTGCTTATGGAGTCTTAAAGTTTGTTTTTATGCCTTAGGAACTCCTTGAAGTTTTGAAACATGAGCTTCAAGGATTTATTAATCTCACTTTGACAGTCTTCATATTTTGATTCCATATCTTCGATGGTAGTAGTTTTAAGTGAAATACTTTTCCTCTTCTTATTGTTATCTTCTTCATCATCAACAAGTCTTTTCAGCTCCATCTCATGTTCCTGCAATTTACCAAAGAGAGTATGTGTGTCCATGGTTGATAAACTTTTAGATTCACAAATCACAATGACTTTAGGTTGCCAACTACGGTTTAGGAATCTAAGAATGCTTAGAACCAATTCTTCATTTGAAATTTTTTCCCAGAGTTCTCATATGACTCACTATATGGGTAAATCGTGTTTGGATATGATTAATGCTCTCTTTAGGTTTCATTCTGGAGAATTCGTACTCATGGGTTAATGTGCTCAACCTTTCCCTCTTCACCTTAGTAGTACCTTCATGGGTGATTTGAAGGATATCCCACAGTTCTTTTGCAGTATCACAGTGACAAACTCGTAAAAACTCATGAAGACTGGGAGCGGTAGTGATGACAACTTTCTCTTTCAAATTGTGCTCCATATTTTCCTTATTATCTTCGGTCCATATATTTTAAGTTTTGTTTTCTACAACGCCATTAACTATGTGTGTAATAACAAATGGACCTTCACTCACAACCTTCCAAATACCACGATCCATCCCTTCTATGAAAAACTTCATTTTCTCTTTCCATAAATTATACCCTTCTCCATTAAAGAATGGGGATTTTTTTAGTGAATAACTTGAAGTCATTTTTACTACTGAGACGATTAGTCCTTAACAGGAGTTAGACTCTCATGTCACTTGTTGGACAAGTGACTTCAAGCGCAAGAGGAGGGGGGATTGTGGTATTTAAAATTTGCAATTACTTTTATACTTTTTTCAATTAAGATCGTGTTAATAGTTTCTTTAAGAGTAAATGCCATCGGATATAAAAATAAATGATAAATAGTAGAAAATAAAGAGAGTAAGGGTTATAGAGATTGCACTAAAGAGTTATTCAGGTTTGGTCGAACGTTGGCCTAGTCTTGTCCTCAAGAGATCTTCTTGAGATTTTGACTAGAAATTTGAGCTTTTACAAGTTATGCCTACAAACCTTTGATACAAGTTGATCTTTACAATGGTTTATCCCTAATCTAATAAGAAGCTTTTACCCAAGATAAAATAACAATCAAAATAGATATTTTCCAAGCTAATCTCAAGAACCAAACAGAGATTTTAAGACTGGTTAATCTCAAGAACCAAACTCTCTTTTTCAAGAGTGTCACACTCTTTAAAGTAATCAAAAAGGAATTTCACTCAAACAAATTCTTCCTCATAAGTAGTGTTCACTCAAAATCACCAAAGAAACTTTAAGTGATGAAAAATATTTCTAGAGAGAGAGGGATAAAAATAGAGAGATAAATTCTGAAGAAAATGTAAAACTTTGGGAATTGGTGTGAAATGTAGAGGAGGTGGCCCTCTTTTATATAAGAGAAAGAAGAATTTAAAAAGGAAATGACCCATGGGCCTTCTTAATGTCCCAATTGATTGGACTAATATGTCAATCGATTAGTTGACCTAAATAATCAATAAGCTTGGCCCAAAGTGGAAAGATTTGATAATGAGTTTTCCCAGTCATTAAGACATTATCATAATCAATTATACACTCGTTTAGGTTTTTTCTAATCGATAGGATTAAGGTCCCAAGTGATTGGTTACTTCAAAAAATCTTCCAATCGATTTTCTTAAGGTCCTAATCGATTGGGTAGTTCAAAAATATCTTCCAATCAATTGTTTTAAGGTCCCAATTGATTGGTTAGTTAAAAATTCTTCAAAAAGAAAACTAACAATATCTTAATCACTTGGCTCATGTTGAAAACATTTTAAAGATATTTGATAGATAAAAAAGAGGTTTCAATTGTGTATGGGGTGTGTATGTTTGTGTCTATGTGTCTATGTGTGTATGTATGTGTGTGTGTGTGTGTGTGTTTGAGTCGACTTAGTATCTTAGGGGTTACTTCCCTACTTTTACAAAACTCTAGTCACTCAGATAGACACGACCAGACGAGCTTTCACACTTCCTCTCTTTCACAACTTTGAGGCCTTCAAGATTCTTTGCTAGATACATTAATCATATAAGTACTTTAATGAATTATTTACTCTCCTACTATATGAGGATTGAGACGTCCTTAAGTTTGTGCATCATCGCCAGAGAGTTGGAAAACCATTACCACTGGCTTTACCGACTTCAATACTCGTTGGTGTTGTCGTCATAAAAATTTATGAAGGTTATTAGTAGGATCATTAACTTCATCATACCTGCAAGCACATAGATCCACAAACATAAGCCATGTTACCACCTTGAAATACTTCAAAAGTGTGTGTTTAAATATGACTTTGATGGACTTTGTTAGAAATTATGCACACTCATTATAAAGTGCTTTTATACGTTGATTATGAGATTACCCTATCAAATTGAGTGAACAAAGGTGAGATGAGAGACGGGTTGAGTACTTGTGATGTTGGAATAACTTTTTAGAATTATGTGAATTGAAGCAGGGAACCCACGTGTTGATCATAAAAAATAGAAAGGCGACGTTCATTAGTAAGGGTAAGCATTTTATTTCTGATAAAATCTTCAGTTTATCGACAAGTTACTTGAGGACAAACAATAGAGTAAGTTTGGGGTTGTGATGACACTTTATAATTATGTGATATTTACGAGTATTTTCAACAACATCGATGGAATTTGAGCAAAAGCCAAACAAAAATAATGAAGAAGTGAACACATTTGCAAAAGAGGAAGAAAAGGGGAGATAGAAAAAATTAAGAAGAAAAGGAAGAAAAAAGAAGCTTCACCCCCTTAGTTTTCTCGGACTGTGATGCTTTCATCGTGAGCGTGATGAACACGTATCGCAATCACGATGGTACCTAACGTGGTTGTGATTGTACTTCTTCTTAACACACTTTTGCAGCTTTAAAAAGAGAATTTTGCATATTTATCAAGTGTTCTGAATCCTAGGAGAGAAAGTGACAGCAAGGAGTATTTTATGACAATTTTGGAGAGCTTTGCAGCAATTGGAGACATTATTTTCCATTGATTTTCATGGTTTCTTCTTATCAACTCATGGTAATTCTTTGTTTGACTATGTGTAGCTAAGCTAATTTTAATTAGGTCTTTAGAGAGGAACCTAACTATACTTTGTTGGATCATATGAATGTTTGAGATGATTTGAATACCTTTATTTTATAATTATTATTCCATTGTTCTTATTCTTACTACTTTTCATGTGTTGACGAGCGTGCGAAGTGATTTTAGATGAGTAGGAATTATTAAGCATAAGTCTACCGAACTGATTTAAACAATTGTTCAAATTAGTAATTAAATAGGGATAAATAATTATAAGTTGTGGAAAAAGAATTAACGAACATAGAATGCCTAATTTCACTTGGAATTCTCTTAAGGAATTAGGGAGTTTTTGTCTTAATTAGTAGTTGTACACCAAGGAATTGGGTGCAATGGTGGTGTTAATTCGTTGTATGATTATATAGTAATTGTTATTCAAGTGATACACATTCATCAACATGTATAATTAGGGGATTCAAATAAAGATATAATCGATCTTCGTTATTGAAACTTTAATCCACATTATTCTCGTACTTATTTTTTGTACCAACAATTATTGAAACCCCCCTTTGTTTATTTTAAGTCGCATGATTATCATCTTATTTAAATTCGCAATCCCTTTGGAGACAAATTATTTATCACTTCAACCATATTAGTACACTTTCTAAGAAAGTCATCAACTACTACTTAGATGTGCATGGCTTGCCCTACCTGATCCAATATTACCTATATCACTACATAACTTTTATCCATGGATTATCATCTTCTTCTTTAAGTCATCACATGTATCTTTTTTTATAGAAAATACAACATTTATCAGTCGCTAAAATTAGATGTTATTTTGATGTAGATGATGTTAAAAAAACATTCCTATAAATTGGGATACATTTGTTATTCAATATATGACTGATTTTCAAAGAGATGGTAGTTGGCTGCCATACCGTCCAATCACAAAATACTAACAAATGTTGGTATCGGCGCTCTAGGATAAATGTGTGATATGGAAAATTTAGGATTAGGAAACTAAATATAAATAAAATAGGGATAGTGAAACTGGAAAGATCTTGGGTGTACATTCCTAAGAGCGCGACATAGAATCCACCTTTAGCTCCTCAAACAACTCCTCAAGAGCAAAGAGAATCGAGCCAGGCCTTCATTGAGGGCCTTGATTTTGATTTTCCTCCTGAGGTTAAGCAGCCACGAGATTTTCCATCTGACGCACTCATTCAATCTCTCTTATTAGGAACTTAAGAGAGCGACACGGTACTACGACATTTGTCTACAAGGATGGATGATATGCATGACAACTCGAGACTTCTCAGGTACCTGACCACCTTAATTGATCACATAAAAGACTCTCTAGCCTCATTAAGGATATCTATTCCTCCTTAGTATCTGGCTTAGTCTGGTGACACAGAGATGAGAGAGGATGATGGTACAAAACAATAGTTGTTATGTGTTTTTTATTACTTATTTTATGTTGTTTTTTAGTTTTCTATTTTTACACACATTTCTCTTTTACCTTCTAATTATCTATATCTCCCTAGTTTATAGCTTAGTACTATGTGTATTATTATTATTATTATTATTATTATTATTATTATTATTATTATTATTATTATTATTATTATTATTATTATTATCTTAGTTAGATTACTTTCTTATTTATCATGTATTTTCCTCTATTTGTTTTTGACTTTTTGATCATGCCAAAGAGAGATAGGTGTACTCTCAGGGAGAATATCTTTGTTATTTTGCCAAGGGGAGTTAAAAATACATTTCTAATTCTTATTTTCTCTAACCATCTTATTAGGCATTCTCTCACTATTACGGGAAACATATATAATGATGATTTCACGTTCGTTGTTAGATAGCGTGTAATTGTATGTAAGTTGATTTTCACAATGGGAGAGTGAATGTGGTTATATGTTTAGGTAGCACGCTACTTATAACAACGGGTAAAGAAAATAATCGTTGTGAAATAATTTATAGGTCATGGGTTCAAATCCCAGCAACGACATTCTTGCATTTTATTATTCTGAATAGCGCTCTACTTATAACAACGATTGAATTAAAAATTGTGTGTATATATATATATATATATATATATTATATATATATATATATATATAATATATATATATATTATATAATATATATATATATATATATATATATATATAATATATATAATATATATATATATATATATATAATATATAATATATATATATATATATATATATATATATATATATATATATATATATATTATATATCTATATATATATATATATATATATATATATATATATATTTCTCGATTTTACAGTATTTCCAATTTTTTAACTGGAATATTTCTGAATCATATCAGACCAAAAACAACAATTCACCCATTTGTGAATTGAATTAGACCAAAAATTCTATTACATCCATGACACAATTGCATTAGGAATAAAAAGTTGCATTACATCAATGACACAATTCCATTAGGAACAAAAATTGTATATTACATTAAAACCAAAATGGCACAAAACAACCTATAATGTACACATCATTAAATCAAATAATATTATCTTGGTGTCTTGACTTTAAACACCTATAATTTAAAATAATAATAATTGTTAAAAAATAACATCATTAGAAATTATAATATACAATAAATTATGAATGAAGAATATAAAATACTTGTTAATTTTTCCATATGTCTTCTTGATGATCGTTATTAATAACATGTACATCATCTCTATCAACTTCTTCATATAAAGTATGAACTTGTGTTGCATAAGAAGGAGTGGAAGAAATATTAAAACGTTTATCATCACTGTGAGGAATGTGTTTTCCTTTGAAAACAATTGACTATCTCTTCAATAAGTTTGTAGGGTCTGTCACATAAAAAATTTGTTTTGCTTGAGAAGCAATGGTGGATGGTTCAATGTTATAAGTTGCCTTGCCAAGGTCAACCAGTGTGAATCCTAACTCATCGATTTATAAAGCATTGTTATTGGGAACCCACTTGCATTTAAATAAAGGAACTTTGAAAATAACATAATCAATCTCCTCAATGACACCATAAAACACGGTGGTTGCCAAAATAGGATTCTTATCTTTTGAACTAGAGAAATATATGGATTCGGTCTCAACCATAATCCCATTATTTTGGATTGTACTTTGATCATCTTTTGCTTTTGTATAAAAGGAATAATTAGAAATGTTGTATGTTGTCCAAGTTATCACAATAAATTTTGGCATGTACCACAACCATTTAATTGTCTCGGATGCACCACCATCATTAGAAATACTCTTATTAAACCAACTTATAAATTCCTTGTTATGTCGTGTCAACAACCACTTGTCATTCATTCGGGGATATTTTTTATTTATAAATTTTTTGTGATTAGCTATGTAAGGTTCAACTACACTAAAAAATTTCAAAATATAGAAATGTGCTTCAAGTACTACATCCCAATCCATTGGCTTAACATTTAAACCTTGAGTACCTCTACCTTTAAATATGTCAGCATGACGAGACTTTCGAATTTCAATAGATTCTGTTTCGAATACATTATTTGAACAAAACTCAAGAGCTTCTTCTGTGATGTACCTTTTAATGGTCGAAGCTTGTGGTCAGTGATGATTCTTTGTATATCCTATAAATATATTCATGCATATCTCTATAGGATACATCTACCTTAAATAAACTTGACCATAAAATCGGATTTTTCTGACTAGATGAACAAGTAAGTGAACCATAATGTCAAAAATTGATGGAGGAAAATACATCTCCAATTGACACAATATTATTGCAGCCTCATCTTCTAATTCATATAATTTTTTGAAATTAAGAACTTTATTACATATAACATTGAAGACTAAGCACAATCTGGTTATAATTACTCTTACATTTTTTTGGAAGGATGCCACGAATAGCCACTGGTAGAAGTTGTTGCATCAAGACATGACAATCATGAGATTTCAAGCCAATTAACTTGATATCTTTCATCGATATAAGTTTCTTGATGTTTCAAGAGTAACCTTAGGGAACTTTGATATTATGCAAACACTCACAAAAACTTTTCTTTTCCTTTTTAGATAGAGTGTGACATGTCGATGGCAAATAAGGTCTTTTTGCTCTATCTTATGGAGCCAATTGTTGTCGTATACCCATCTCCACCATATCTAAATGGGAATTCTTATTATCTTTAGTCTTGTCTGGAATGTTTAGAAGTGTTCCTATCAAACTATCATGCACATTTTTCTACACATACATCACATCAAGATAATGTCTTACATCGAAGCTAGACCAATATGGAAGATCAAAGAACACCAATCTCTTTTTCCAAATATTTTTGTTAATGGGACAACCTTTATTCTTTCTAAAGAAAATAATAAGGTGTTCTTATCATTGATAAAATTCATCTTCAGTTAAAGGTTTAGGAGCAATTTCAAACTCCTGCTCTCCCTTAAAAGCCTTTCGCAATCTATGCTAAGGATGATTGGGTTTTAGAAATTTTTGATGCCCAATGTAAACGGTCTATTTTCCAAACTTAAGCTGGTGAAAATAGGTATTAAATTCACATATAGGACATGCTTTATGTCCTTTGATACTATATCCAACAAAATTACCATATGCAAGAAAGTCGTTGATTGTGCAAAATAACATTGCACACATCTTAAACTTTTCACCAAAATATGCACCATCAATGTCAACACATTTATCCCAAAAAGTTTTAAATCCTAAATTAATGGACTTAAGTAAACATATATGTCGTTTCCAGGTTGTCTTGGTCCAAATTATCATACTTAACATCATATACTTGCGCTTCATGTACAACCAAGATATGTTATAAATCGTGAGAAGAATATGCCATAAAGAATGGTTATTACTCATATTACCAAAGAGGTTCATTCCATCCGTGGCAAGCCCAAGCCTAACGTTTCTTGGATTAAGGCCAAAATCCATAAACAATGAATCAATTTCTTCCATTGTATATAATCAGCTACATGGAAAATGTTTCCATCATATTGTCATACCCTAATTTTTAACCCTAATATCCCATATATCATTTGCATCCTTGCATACAAACAAGATCACATCTTTGTCCTCTCCCTCTCATCTTTGGGTTTGCCTTTTGCAGAGATCATCAATCACCTCTTTGTTGGTGTTTTACCTTTGTGTTTATATGTTCATTGCTTATCTAACCACTAGTCAAAATAGCAAAAATATGTTTTGCTTTCTTTAAGTTTATTATGCAAGGTAGGGCTTTTCATCAAGAGCATCAAGCATGGCTCCTCAGTTAGGGTTTTCTTCGATTCCTCAACAAAGTGTGTTCAACCATCGATTATCAAGGGGCCATCACTCAAAACATGGTCTATAAGGTACTCAAGCATCTTTCAATCTCATTTTGATCAAGAGCACTTCAAAGTCTTGTGGTTTATTTCTCAAGAAAAGTCAAAGGTTCATGAGGTTATCTTCATTCCTTCTTAAACAAGTTACTTTAAACTTTAAGCAATTTAATCAAGAGACATTAAAGGAAACCTTATTTTGAGTTCTTATGATCATCCATGTACTTTGAAATGCAAGAAAAGTCCAAGTGCAGAAGTTTATTCCATGAGGTTTGACCAAAAAGTCAACATTTGAAGTCAAAGTTCAAAGGATCATAACTCCTTAAATTCTCAATAATTTTGAATGCTTCTTTTTGCATATGACTCTTCTCAATATCCTTTACAACTTATCTTTACATGACAAGAGCCAATTATGCTTGGAGGATCATCAAAAGTTTGGAGACATTATAGGTCATTTGTGGACTTAGTGAAATTTGACCTATTTACAAGTGACTTTTTCTCAACTTTCAAAGATTATAACTTCTTCAATTTTAAACATTTGGGGCTGATTATTTTTGCACAATATCATTTTTGATTCCCTATACAAGTTTGCATCAAGGATCAAAGTCAAATTATGCTTGGAAGGCCATGGAATTCTTTGAGGCATTACAAGTCATTTTAAGCCACTTGGGACTTAGAATTTTCTAAGTTACATGACCAAATTTTCGTGCAAACTTCAACATGTCACAACTTTGTGCCCAAGCATCCAAATGCAACATTTCTTGGAAAATTGTAATCTTTGTTATGATGTCAACATATTGCAAGAAGAATGGGATCAAAAAGCCTCATGAGCAAGATGCCCCATTGAATTGAACATGGTGACTTGGCACTGAAGAAATCACCATGCTCCGAAATTTGAACTTCACTAATCTTAATTGAAAGCCAAATTATCACATGTTTTGGACCTAAACATGTTTAATCAAGTCTCCAGAAGTTAATTGACTCTTAAAACGCATGATTTGGCTGAGTTTTGATGGATTGCAAGTCACACTTTCCACACATTCTGATCAAATTTGTTTTGCACAAATTGAGCTTCATTTCACACGTATTTGGATCCTAACACATTCCCTATAAATAGAGAAACATATTTGCTTCATTCCCAAGCTTTTGAGAGCCAAGAAATCCCTGCTTTACTATGAAGTTTTTCCAGAAAATTGAACTATTATGTTTTAAATCCCAGCTTGTTTCAATCCAATTTCTTGACTCCATTAGCATCTTCGGTCTTCTCTGAAGCTTTTGCAACAATTCCCAAGCTCTAGGACCTTCTGAAGTGCTCTACCCAGATCGAGCTTCATCAACTTCTGATCACCATCTGGACAAGGTAGTTCTAAGCATCATTTAAACTCAAACAAGTTACCATTATGTAGTCTTTCACTCTCTGATGCTTTCCTCTAACTTATTTGGTGTTGATTAATCGTGTTCATCATTTAATTTGATTTTTCGTGGTTTGCTTGCTTCTGAAACTTCTCTCAAATTCTCCGTGCTCAATTTAGATAAATGAATTTTGAGCATGAGGTCGAATTCGTGATAAGGAGGCAATCATGTTGGTGTTAGTCTCGTGTTTTGGATTTACCAAACGATGAAACTCCGATGAGGGATCATCGAGGAAGATGATCGGAGTGTTTCAGGTCGTCTGAGTTTGGCCATACACGTTGGAAATTTGAAATGTTTTGATTGACCTATTTTAAATTGGATCTTGTGTTTCATTTTTGCTAATATCCATCGTGCGCCCCAGAATGAAGATTGTTGGATCTGACAGGTCAATTAATGAAGCCAGATCCACGCTCCGTGTTTTTTCTGATTTTATTTTTTTTCTTTTTTTTAAATTGATTTTTCTTTTAAAATTCTTAGAAAATTCATTTTGCATCCAAAAAATATCAAAATAATTTCTAAAATTTTCTTTTATTTTTCTTCATCTAATTTTTATTTTCTTGATTTTCTATTTTTTTTTAATGCATTTTCTCTTTTTTTTACTTTGTTTTGATTGGTTTAAAAATACTTTTATGCATTTTATAATTCTGAAAAAATTATTTTATACTTCTTATTTTATTTTCAACCTTCCATAATTTTCTTGGCCATTTATTTGGTGTTTTGAAGGGTTTTATGGAATTTCTCTTTTATTTCCCTTTTAAAATTCCTTTTTAAAAATATTTTTAATGGATTTTATTTTATCCTTTTGCATTTTATGATTGTTTAACCTTTGTTGACTTCTGTTGGCCTTGGATCATGATTGTTTTGATCATATGTCTCGTCAAACTCAATGGATCTTGGATGTTAATGGGGTGAAAACCCTAATCCACCAAAATGGATGATTGATTTTGATGATGACTTGATCAATGCTTTGATCAAATTTGGGTGTGATCTCTCTTGTCCTCTTCTTCTTCGTCTCTTTCTTTTCCTCTTGGTCAATTGGGTGGTTTATGTTCATCTTGTTCATGATGTGCGGATTGGTGCTTGATTAATTTTCATCATTTTAAATCTACCTCTCTTAATTGATCATGGATCATTTAAGGTACTTTGGACTGATGCATAAGTTTTTCCTAAGTACTATGAAGTATTTATTGATGTAATTGACCACTTTCCTAGCCTTTGTGCTTGATCAATTCTTTTTTTTTGTGGCATAGCTTTAGGAGAATGATTTATATATCATTTCTCTAGCATATATTAACACAAATATTATTATTGACCAGCCTCAGATAGTTGTGACTTCTACATAAGTGAGATTGTAAGTCTCCTACTCCTCATGGTATTGTGTGAAAGATATTATTTCCTTTTCACTTATGAGAGCTAGTGGTATATTTATTGATTTTATCCAAGTTGGATCCCTTCTCATACGTGATTTAGAAGTCCATATTTTCATACTTATGGGTGAATAGTTGAGTGTTCTCCAAAAACTGACAAATCATCTTTCTATGGATTCATGGACTTGAGATTACATGTTCAATTTAACTTCCGAATTTGCAGTTGCTAAAATACATAATAATTAACATATTATTTTTTGTTAACATTTACTTTTAATTTTGTTGATTGTGTTATATTAAAGAAAGATTTAAAAGTAACAAATAATTAAAGTGATTTAATATTAAATAGCACATGTCTTTCAAAAAAATTAAAAGAAATTATACTTTAAAATAGAATTCAACAACGGCAAAACATCATTTAGCATTACAATATTTCAATAAATTCGATGTAAGTTTAAATTTATCATTACATAACATTTATTAATATATAAAAAGCTAGTTTTCAAAAATTATACTTGATTCGACAATAATTTTGTAATTGCCAACGACATCAAACTTCATATAATGATTGAAAGTGTGGACAATACACTGTTTTGATTCTATGGGCATTATGAAGATCAACGTATTTAGAGAGAAAACCCATCTTAAAGCCGGATGTCGTCGCCCACTAATCTACTAATTTATCCAATAATGCCAACCATAAACGTGATTTTTTACATTATAACCAAGAGAATCAACTTCAAAACCATTGATCTTAAAAGTACATAGAATTTTTTTTAAAAAATGTGTAGAAACAAAACTAAAGAATAAATAATTATTAATTTCGAAAGTGACATTAGTAAGACAAAAGTTTGTTTTTTTAATTGATGTATTAACGTTAAATTATTTTCAAATTTTCAAAACAAGAGACATCAATGAATATATCTCAAAAAAGGGCTTGTAATTTATAGTAAATATTACTATTAAATAATAAAAATTAGAATAAATTATTAAAGTTGTTGTAAGAATATTTTAATATGAATTAACTAAGTTTTTGTTTTGATATATATTAATGTTTGATTATGTTCAATTTAACTTCCGAATTTGCAGTTGCTAAAATACATAATAATTAACATATTATTTTTTGTTAACATTTACTTTAAATTTTGTTGATTTTATTATATTAAAGGAAGATTTAAAAGTAACAAATAATTAAAGTGATTTAATATTAAATAGCACATATCTTTCAAAAAATTGAAAGAAATTATACTTTAAAATAGAATTCAACAACGACAAAACATCATTTAGCATTACAATATTTCTTTAAATACGATGTAAGTTTAAATTTATCATTACATAACATTTATTAATATATAAAAAGATAGTTTTCAAGAATTGTACTTGATTCGACAATAATTTTGTCATTGCCAACGACATCAAACTTCATATAATGATTGAAAGTGTGGACAATACACTTTGTTTTGATTCTATGGGCATTATGAAGATCAATGTATTTAGAGAGAAAACCCGTCTTAAAGCCGGATGTCGTCGCCCACTAATCTACTCATTTATCCAATAATGTCAACTAGAGACGTGATTTTTTACATTAGCACCTAGAGAATCGACTTCAAAACCATTGATCTAAAAAGTATATAGAACTTTTTTTTGAAAATGCGTACAAACAAAACTAAAAAATAAATCATTATTAATTTCGAAAGTGGCATTAGTAAAACAAAAGTTTGTTTTTCTAATTGATGTATTAATGTTAAATTATGTTCAAATTTTAAAAACAAGAGATATTGTTGAATATATCTTGGAAAAGTGCTTGTAATTTATAGTATATAAAATAATTAAAATTAGAATAAATTCTTAAAGTTGTTGTAAGAATATTTTAATCTTAATTAACTAAGTTTTAGTTTTGAAATATATTAATGTTTGATTATGTTCAATTTAACTTTAGAATTTGCAGTTGCTAAAATTCATAATAATTAACATATTATTTTTTGTTAACATTTAGTTTTAATTTTGTTGAGGGTATTATATTAAAGGAAGATTTAAAAGTAACCAATAATTAAAGTGATTTATCATTAAATAGCACATGTTCTTCAAAAAATTGAAAGAAATTATACTTTAAAATAGAATTCAACAACGACAAAACATCATTTAGCATTACAATATTTCTTTAAATACGATGTAAGTTTAAATTTATCATTACATAACATTTATTAATATATAAAAAGATAGTTTTCAAGAATTGTACTTGATTCGACAATAATTTTGTCATTGCCAACGACATCAAACTTCATATAATGATTGAAAGTGTGGACAATACACTTTGTTTTGATTCGATGGGCATTATGAAGATCAATGTATTTAGAGAGAAAACCCGTCTTAAAGCCGGATGTCGTCGCCCACTAATCTACTCATTTATCCAATAATGTCAACTAGAGACGTGATTTTTTACATTAGCACCTAGAGAATCGACTTCAAAACCATTGATCTAAAAAGTATATAGAACTTTTTTTTGAAAATGCGTACAAACAAAACTAAAAAATAAATCATTATTAATTTCGAAAGTGGCATTAGTAAAACAAAAGTTTGTTTTTCTAATTGATGTATTAATGTTAAATTATGTTCAAATTTAAAAAACAAGAGATATTGTTGAATATATCTTGGAAAAGTGCTTGTAATTTATAGTATATAAAATAATTAAAATTAGAATAAATTCTTAAAGTTGTTGTAAGAATATTTTAATCTTAATTAACTAAGTTTTAGTTTTGAAATATATTAATGTTTGATTATGTTCAATTTAACTTTAGAATTTGCAGTTGCTAAAATTCATAATAATTAACATATTATTTTTTGTTAACATTTAGTTTTAATTTTGTTGAGGGTATTATATTAAAGGAAGATTTAAAAGTAACCAATAATTAAAGTGATTTATCATTAAATAGCACATGTTCTTCAAAAAATTGAAAGAAATTATACTTTAAAATAGAATTCAACAACGGCAAAACATCATTTAGCATTACAATATTTCTTTAAATTTGATGTAAGTTTAAATTTATCATTACATAACATTTATTGATATATAAAAAGATAGTTTTCAAGAATTGTACTTGATTCGACAATAATTTTGTCATTGCCAACGACATCAAACTCCATATAATGATTGAAAGTCTGGACAATAAACTCTGTTTTAATTTTATGGGCATTATGAAGTTCAACGTATTTAGAGAGAAAACCTATCTTAAAGCCGGATGTCGTCGCCCACTAATCTACTAATTTATCCAATAATGTCAACCATAGACGTTATTTTTTACATTAGCACCTAGAGAATTAACTTCAAAACCATTGATCTTAAAAGTACATAGATTTTTTTTTGAAAATGTGTAGAAACAAAACTAAATAATAAATAATTATTAACTTCGAAAGTGACATTAGTTAGACAAAAGTTTGTTTTTTTAATTGATGTATTAACGTTAAATTATGTTCAAATTTTCAAAACAAGAGACATCAATGAATATATCTCGAAAAAGGGCTTGTAATTTATAGTAAATATTACTATTAAATAATAAAAATTAGAATAAATTATTAATGTTTTTGTAAGAGTATTTTAATATGAATTAACTAAGTTTTTGTTTTGATATATATTAATGTTTGATTATGTTCAATTTAACTTCCGAATTTGCAGTTGCTAAAATACATAATAATTAACATATTATTTTTTGTTAACATTTACTTTTAATTTTGTTGATTGTATTATATTAAAGGAAGATTTAAAAGTAACAAATAATTAAAGTGATTTAATATTAACTAGCACATAACTTTCAAAAAATTGAAAGAAATTATACTTTAAAATATAATTCAACAACGGCAAAACATCATTTAGCATTACAATATTTCTTTAAATTCGATGTAAGTTTAAATTTATCATTACATAACATTTATTAATATAAAAAAAGATAGTTTTCAAAAATTGTACTTGATTCGACAATAATTTTGTGATTGCCAACGACATCAAACTTCATATAATGATTACTAGTATGGACAATACACTTTGTTTTGATTCTATGGGCATTATGAAGATCAACGTAATTAAAGAGAAAACCCATCTTAAAGCCGGATGTCGTCGCCCACTAATCTACTAATTTATCCAATGATGTCAACCATAGACGTGATTTTTTACATTATCACCTAGAGAATCGACTTCAAAACTATTGATCTAAAAAGTATATAGAACTTTTTTTTGAAAATGCGTACAAACAAAACTAAAAAATAAATAATTATTAATTTCGAAAGTGACAATAGTAAAACAAAAGTTTGTTTTTCTAATTGATGTATAAATGTTAAATTATATTCAAATTTTCAAAACAAGAGACATTGTTGAATTTATCTTGAAAAAATGCTTGTAATTTATTGTATATAAAATAATTAAAATTAGAATAAATTCTTAAAGTTGTTGTAAGAATATTTTAATCTTAATTAACTAAGTTTTAGTTTTGAAATATATTAATGTTTGATTATGTTCAATTTAACTTCCGAATTTGCAGTTGCTAAAATTCATAATAATTAACATATTATTTTTTGTTAACATTTACTTTTAATTTTGTTGAGTGTATTATATTAAAGGAAGATTTAAAAGTAACCAATAATTAAAGTGATTTATTATTAAATAGCACATGTCTTTCAAAAAATTGAAAGAAATTATACTTTAAAATAGAATTCAACAACGGCAAAACATCATTTAGCATTACAATATTTCTTTAAATTTGATATAAGTTTAAACTTATCATTACATAACATTTATTAATATATAAAAAGATAGTTTTCAAGAATTGTACTTGATTCAACAATAATTTTGTCATTGCCAACGACATCAAACTCCATATAATGATTGAAAGTCTGGACAATAAACTCTGTTTTAATTCTACGGGCATTATGAAGATCAACATATTTAGAGAGAAAACCCATCTTAAAGCCGGATGTCGTCGCCCACTAATCTACTAATTTATCCAATAATGTCAACCATAGACATGATTTTTTTTTAGCATTGTGAGAATTAACTTCAAAACCATTGATCTTAAAAGTACATAGATTTTTTTTTTGAAAATGTGTTGAAAAAAAATAAAAAAATAAAAAAATATAAGTTAGACAAAATGATTTTTAGACAAAAGTTTGTTTTTTTAATTGATGTTTTAACGTTTTATGTTCAAATTTTCAAAACAAGAGACATTATGAATATATTTCGAAAAAGGGCTTGTAATTTATAGTAATTATTACTATTAAATAATAATAATTAGAATAAATTATTATTTTGTTTAAATGTATTTTAATATGAATTAACTAAGTTTTTGTTTTGATATATATTAATGTTTGATTATGTTCAATTTAACTTTTGAATTTGCAGTTGCTAAAATACATAATAATTAACATATTATTTTTTGTTAACATTTACTTTTAATTTTGTTGATTGTATTATATTAAAGGAAGATTTAAAAGTAACAAATAATTAAAGTGATTTAATATTAAATAGCACATGTCTTTCAAAAAATTGAAAGAAATTATACCTTAAAGTAGAATTCAACAACGGCGAAACATGATTTAGCATTACAATATTTCTTTAAATTCAATGTAAGTTTAAATTTGTCATTACATAACATTTATTAATATATAAAAAGATAGTTTTCAACAATTGTACTTGATTCGACAATAATTTTGTCATTGCCAACGACATCAAACTTCATATAATGATTGAAAGTGTGGAAAATAAAATTTGTCTTGATTCTATGGGCATTATGAAGATCAACGTATTTAGAGAGAAAACCCATCTTAAAGCAGGATGTCGTCGCCCACTAATCTACTAATTTATCCAAAAATGTCAACCATAGACGTGATTTTTTACATTATCACCTAAAGAATCAACTTCAAAACCATTGATCTAAAAAGTATATAGAACTTTTTTTTGAAAATGCATACAAACAAAACTAAAAAATAAATAATTATTAATTTGGAAAGTGACCCTAGTAAAAACTAAAGTTTGTTTTTCTAATTGATGTATAAATGTTAAATTATGTTCAAATTTTCAAAACAAGAGACATTGTTGAATTTATCTTGAAAAAATGCTTGTAATTTATTGTATATAAAATAATTAAAATTAGAATGAATTCTTAAAGTTGTTGTAAGAATATTTTAATCTTAATTAACTAAGTTTTAGTTTTGAAATATATTAATGTTTGATTATGTTCAATTTAACTTCCGAATTTGCAGTTGCTAAAATACATAATAATTAACATATTATTTTTTGTTAACATTTACTGTTAATTTTGTTGATTGTGCTATATTAAAGAAAGATTTAAAAGTAAAAAATAATTAAAGTGATTTAATATTAAATAGCACATGTCTTTCAAAAAATTGAAAGAAATTATACCTTAAAATAGAATTCAACAACGGCGAAACATGATTTAGCATTACAATATTTCTTTAAATTCAATGTAAGTTTAAATTTATCATTACATAACATTTATTAATATATAAAAAGATAGTTTTCAACAATTGTACTTGATTCGACAATAATTTTGTCATTGCCAACGACATCAAACTTCATATAATGATTGAAAGTGTGGACAATAAACTTTGTTTTGATTCTATGGGCATATGAAGATCAACGTATTTAGAGAGAAAACCCATCTTAAAGTCGGATGTCGTCGCCCACTAATCTACTAATTTATCCAATAATGTCAACCATAGACGTGATTTTTTACATTAGCACCTAGAGAATCAACTTCAAAACCATTGATCTTAAAAGTACATAGATTTTTTTTTGAAAATGTGTAGAAATCAAACTCAAGAATAAATAATTATTAATTTCGAAAGTGACATTAGTAACACAAAAGTTTGTTTTTTTTAATTGATGTATTGACGTTAAATTATTTTCAAATTTTCAAAACAAGAGACATCAATGAATATATCTCGAAAAAGGGCTTGTAATTTATAGTAAATATTACTATTAAATTATAAGAATTAGAATAAATTATTATAGTTGTTGTAAGAATATTTTAATATGAATTAACTAAGTTTTTGTTTAGATATATATTAATGTTTGATTATGTTCAATTTAACTTCCGAATTTGCAGTTGCTAAAATACATAATAATTAACATATTATTTTTTGTTAACATTTACTTTTAATTTTGTTGATTGTATTATATTAAAGGAAGATTTAAAAGTAACAAATAATTAAAGTGATTTAATATTAAATAGCACATGTCTTTCAAAAAATTGAAAGAAATTATACCTTAAAATAGAATTCAACAACTGCAAAACATCATTTAGCATTACAATATTTCTTTAAATTCGATGTAAGTTTAAATTTATCATTACATAACATTTATTAATATATAAAAAGATAGTTTTCAAGAATTGTACTTGATTCGACAATAATTTTGTCATTGCCAACGACATCAAACTTCATATAATGATTGAAAGTGTGGAAAATAAAATTTGTCTTGATTCTCTGGGCATTATGAAGATCAACGTATTTAGAGAGAAAACCCATCTTAAAGCAGGATGTCGTCGCCCACTAATCTACTAATTTATCCAATAATGTCAACCATAGACGTGATTTTTTACATTATCACCTAGAGAATCAACTTCAAAACCATTGATCTAAAAAGTATATAGAACTTTTTTTTGAAAATGCATACAAACAAAACTAAAAAATAAATAATTATTAATTTGGAAAGTGACCTTAGTAAAACAAAGTTTGTTTTTTTAATTGATGTATAAAGTTAAATTATGTTCAAATTTTAAAAACAAGAGACATCATTGAATTTATCTTGAAAAAGGGCTTGTAATTTATAGTAAATAAAATATAAAAATTAGAATAAATTCTTAAAGTTGTTGTAAGAATATTTTAATCTTAATTAACTAAGTTTTAGTTTTGAAATATATTAATGTTTGATTATGTTCAATTTAACTTCCGAATTTGCAGTTGCTAAAATACATAATAATTAACATATTATTTTTTGTTAACATTTACTTTTAATTTTGTTGATTGTGTTATATTAAAGAAAGATTTAAAAGTAACAAATAATTAAAGTGATTTAATATTAAATAGCACATGTCTTTCAAATAATTGAAAGAAATTATACTTTAAAGTAGAATTCAACAACGGCGAAACATGATTTAGCATTACAATATTTCTTTAAATTCAATGTAAGTTTAAATTTATCATTACATAACATTTATTAATATATAAAAAGATAGTTTTCAAGAATTGTACTTGATTCGACAATAATTTTGTCATTGCCAACGACATCAAACTTCACATAATGATTGAAAGTTTGGAAAATAAACTTTGTTTTGATTCTATGGGCATATGAAGATCAACGTATTTAGAGAGAAAACCCATCTTAAAGTCGGATGTCGTCGCCCACTAATCTACTAATTTATCCAATAATGTCAACCATAGACGTGATTTTTTACATTAGCACCTAGAGAATCAACTTCAAAACCATTGATCTTAAAAGTACATAGAATTTTTTTGAAAATGTGTAGAAACAAAACTAAAGAATAAATAATTATTAATTTCGAAAGTGGCATTAGAAAGACAAAAGTTTGTTTTTTTAATTGATGTATTGACGTTAAATTGTGTTCAAATTTTCAAAACAAGAGACATCAATGAATATATCTCAAAAAGGGCTTGTAATTTATAGTAAATATTACTATTAAACATAAAAATTAGAATAAATTATTAAAGTTGTTGTAAGAATATTTTAATATGAATTAACTATGTTTTTGTTTTATATTATGGTTTTGATTACGTTCAATTTAACTTCCGAATTTGCAGTTGCTAAAATACATAATAATTAACATATTATTTTTTGTTAACATTTACTTTTAATTTTGTTGATTGTATTATATTAAAGGAAGATTTAAAAGTAACAAATAATTAAAGTGAGTTAATATTAAATAGCACATGTCTTTCAAATAATTGAAAGAAATTATACTTTAAAATAGAATTCAACAACGGCAAAACATCATTTAGCATTACAATATTTCTTTAAATTCGATGTAAGTTTAATTTTTATCTTTACATAACATTTATTAATATATAAAAAGATAGTTTTCAAGAATTGTACTTGATTCGACAATAATTTTGTCATTGCCAACGACATCAAACTTCACATAATGATTGAAAGTGTGGACAATAAACTTTGTTTTGATTATATGGGCATTATGAAGATCAACCTATTTAGAGAGAAAACCCATCTTAAAGTCGGATGTCGTCGCCCACTAATCTACTAATTTATCCAATAATGTCAACCCTAGACGTGATTTTTTACATTAGCACCTAGAGAATCAACTTCAAAACCATTGATCTTAAATGTACATAGAATTTTTTTTGAAAATGTGTAGAAACAAAACTAAAGAATAAATATTTATTAATTTCGAAAGTGACATTAGTAAGACAAAATTTTGTTTTTTTAATTGATGTATTAACGTTAAATTATGATCAAATTTTCAAAACAAGAGAAATCAATGAATATATCTCGAAAAAGGGCTTGTAATTTATAGTAAATATTACTATTAAATAATAAAAATTAGAATAAATTATTAAATTTGTTGTAAGAATATTTTAATATGAATTAACTAAGTTTTTGTTTTGATATACATTAATGTTTGATTATCTTCAATTTAACTTCCGAATTTGCAGTTGCTAAAATACATAATAATTAACATATTATTTTTTGTTAACATTTACTTTTAATTTTGTTGATTGTATTATATTAAAGGAAGATTTAAAAGTAACAAATATATAAAGTGATTTAATATTAAATAGCACATGTCTTTCGAATAATTGAAAGAAATTATATTTTAAAATAGAATTCAACAACGGCAAAACATCATTTAGCATTACAATATTTCTTTAAATTCGATGTAAGTTTAAATTTATCATTACATAACATTTATTAATATATAAAAAGATAGTTTTCAAGAATTGTACTTGATTCGACAATAATTTTGTCATTGCCAACGACATCAAACTTCAAATAATGATTGAAAGTGTGGAAAATAAAATTAGTTTTGATTCTATGGGCAAAATGAAGATCAACGTATTTAGAGAGAAAACCCATCTTAAAGCCGGATGTCGTCGCCCACTAATCTACTAATTTATCCAATAATGTCAACCATAGACGTGATTTTTTACATTAGCACCTAGAGAATTAACTTCAAAACCATTGATCTTAAAAGTACATAGATTTTTTTTTGAAAATGTGTAGAAACAAAACTAAATAATAAATAATTATTAACTTCGAAAGTGACATTAGTTAGACAAAAGTTTGTTTTTTTAATTGATGTATTAACGTTAAATTATGTTCAAATTTTCAAAACAAGAGACATCATGAATATATGTCGAAAAAGGCTTGTAATTTATAGTAATATTACTATTAAATAATAAAAATTAGAATAAATTATTAATGTTTTTGTAAGAATATTTTAATATGAATTAACTAAGTTTTTGTTTTGATATATATTAATGTTTGATTATGTTTAATTTAACTTTTGAATTTGCAGTTGCTAAAATACATAATAATTAACATATTATTTTTTGTTAACATTTACTTTTAATTTTGTTGATTGTATTATATTAAAGGAAGATTTAAAAGTAACAAATAATTAAAGTGATTTAATATTAAATAGCACATGTCTTTCAAAAAATTGAAAGAAATTAGACTTTAAAAATAGATTTCAACAATGGCAAAACATCATTTAGCATTACAATATCTCTTTA
The DNA here is from genome assembly GCF_024323335.1 of Lathyrus oleraceus. Lineage (NCBI taxonomy): Eukaryota > Viridiplantae > Streptophyta > Magnoliopsida > Fabales > Fabaceae > Lathyrus > Lathyrus oleraceus. Next base: position 365,437,083 of record NC_066582.1, read on the forward strand.
AATTCGATGTAAGTTTAAATTTATCATCACATAACATTTATATATATAAAAAAAGATAGTTTTCAAGAATTGTACTTGATTCGACAATAATTTTGTGATTGCCAACGACATCAAACTTCATATAATGATTGATAGTATGGCCAATACACTTTGCTTTGATTCTATGGGCATTATGAAGATCAACGTATTTAGAGAGAAAACCCATCTTAAAGCCGGATGTCGTCGCCCACTAATTTACTAATTTATCCAATAAAGTCAACCATAGACGTGATTTTTTACATTATCACCTAAAGAATCGACTTCAAAACCATTGATCTAAAAAGTATATAGAACTTTTTTTTGAAAATGCGTACAAACAAAACTAAAAATAAATAATTATAATTTGGAAAGTGACACTAGTAAAACAAAAGTTTGTTTTTCTAATTGATGTATTAACGTTAAATTATGTTCAAATTTTCAAACAAGAGACATTGTTGAATTATCTTGAAAAAGGGCTTGTAATTTATAGTATATTACTATTAATAATAAAAATAGAATGAATTCTTAAAGTTGTTGTAAGAATATTTTAATCTGAATTAACTAAGTTTTGTTTTGAAATATATTAATGTTTGATTATGTTCAATTTAACTTCCGAATTTGCAGTTGCTAAAATACATAATAATTAACATATTATTTTTTGTTAACATTTACTTTTAATTTGTGTTATGTTATATTAAAGGAACATTTAAAAGTAACAATATTAAAGTGATTTATATTAAATAGCACATGTCTTTCAAAAAATTGAAAGAAATTATACTTTAAAATAGAATTCAACAACGGCAAAACATGATTTAGCATTACAATATTTCTTTAATTCAATGTAAGTTAAATTATCATTACATAACATTTATTAATATATAAAAAGATAGTTTTCAAGAATTGTACTTGATTCGACAATAATTTGTCATTGCCAACGACATCAAACTTCATATAATGATTGAAAGTGTGGACAATAAACTTTGTTTTGATTCTATGGGCATTATGAAGATCAAGTATTTAGAGAGAAAACCATCTTAAAGTCGGATGTCGTCGCCCACTAATCTACTAATTTATCCAATAATGTCAACCATAGACGTGATTTTTTACATTAGCACCTAGAGAATCAATTTCAAAACCATTGATCTAAAAAGTACATAGAATTTTTTTCGAAAATGTGTAGAAACAAAACTAAAGAATAAATAATTATTAATTTTGAAAGTGACATTAGTAAGACAAAAGTTTGTTTTTTTAATTGATGTATTGAAGCTAAATTATGTTCAAATTTTAAAAACAAGAGACATCAATGAATATATCTCGAAAAAGGGCTTGTAATTTATAGTAAATATTACTATTAAATATAAAAATTAAAATAAATTATTAAAGTTGTTGTAAGAATATTTTAATATGAATTAACTAAGTTTTTGTTTAGATATATATTAATGTTTGATTACGTTCAATTTAACTTCCGAATTTGCAGTTGCTAAAGTACATAATAATTAACATATTATTTTTTGTTAACATTTACTTTTAATTTTGTTGTTGATTATATTAAAGAAGATTTAAAAGTAACAATATTAAAGTGATTTAATATTAACTAGCACATGTCTTTCAAATAATTGAACGAAATTATACTTTAAAATAGAATTCAACAACGGCAAAACATCATTAAACATTACAATATTTCTTTAAATTCGATGTAAGTTTAAATTTATCATTACATAACATTTATTAATATATAAAAAGAAAGTTTTCAAGAGTTGTACTTGATTAGACAATAATTTTGTCATTGCCAACGACATCAAACTTCACATAATGATTGAAAGTGTGGACAATAAACTTTGTTTTGATTATATGGGCATTATGAAGATCAATGTATTAGAGAAAACCCATCTTAAAGTCGGATGTCGTCGCCCACTAATCTACTAATTTATCCAATAATGTCAACCCTAGACGTGATTTTTTACATTAGCACCTAGAGAATCAACTTCAAAACCATTGATCTTAAAAGTACATAGAATTTTTTTTAAAATGTGTAGAAACAAAACTAAAGAATAAATATTTATTAATTTCGAAAGTGACATTAGTAAGACAAAAGTTTGTTTTTTAATTGATGTATTAACGTTAAATTATGTCAAATTTTCAAAACAAGAGACATTAATGAATATATCTCGAAAAAGGGCTTGTAATTTATAGTAAATATTACTATTAAATAATAAAAATTAGAATAAATTATTAAAGTTGTTGTAAGAATATTTTAATATGAATTTTAACTAAGTTTTTGTTTTGATATATATTAATGTTTGATTATGTTCAATTTAACTTCCGAATTTGCAGTTGCTAAAATACATAATAATTAACATATTATTTTTTGTTAACATTTACTTTTAATTTTGTTGATTGTATTATATTAAAGGAAGATTTAAAAGTAACAAATAATAAAGTGATTTAATATTAAATAGCACATGTCTTTCAAAAATTGAAAGAAATTATACTTTAAAATAGAATTCAACAACGGCAAAACATCATTTAGCATTACAATATTTCTTTAAATTCGATGTAAGTTTAAATTTATCATTATAACATTTATTAATATATAAAAAGATAGTTTTCAAGAATTGTACTTGATTCGACAATATTTTGTCATTGCCAACGACATCAAACTTCAAATAATGATTGAAAGTGTGGACAATACCTTTGTTTTGATTCTATGGGCATTATGAAGATCAATGTATTTAGAGAGAAACCCATCTTAAAGCCGGATGTCGTCGCCCACTAATCTACTATTTATCCAATAATGTCAACCATAGACGTGATTTTTTACATTAGCACCTAGAGAATCGACTTCAAAACCATTGATCTTAAAAGTATATAGAACTTTTTTTGAAAATGCGTACAACAAACTAAAATAAATAATTATTAATTTCGAAAGTGACATTAGTAAAACAAAAGTTGTTTTTTTAATTGATGTATTAATGTTAAATTATGTTCAATTTTCAAAACAAGAGACATTGTTGAATATATCTTGAAAAAGGGCTTGTAATTTATTGTATATAAAATATTAAAATTAGAATAAATTCTTAAATTGTTGTAAGAATATTTTATCTGAATTAACTAAGTTTTAGTTTTGAAATATATTAATGTTTGATTATGTTCAATTTAACTTCCGAATTTGCAGTTGCTAAAATTCATAATAATTAACATATTATTTTTTGTTAACATTTACTTTTAATTTTCTTGAGTGTATTATATTAAAGGAAGATTTAAAAGTAACCAATAATTAAAGTGATTTATTATTAAATAGCACATGTCTTTCAAAAAATTGAAAGAAATTCTACTTTAAAATAGAATTCAACAACGGCAAAACATCATTTAGCATTACAATATTTCTTTAAATTTGATGTAAGTTTAAAGTTATCATTACATAACATTTATTAATATATAAAAAGATTGTTTTCAAGAATTGTACTTGATTCAACAATAATTTTGTCATTGATTCTACGGGCATTATGAAGATCAACATATTTAGAGAGAAAACCCATCTTAAAGCCGGATGTCGTCGCCCACTAATCTACTAATTTATCCAATAATGTCAACCATAGACATGATTTTTTACATTAGCACCTAGAGAATTAACTTCAAAACCATTGATCTTAAAAGTACATAGATTTTTTTTTTGAAAATGTGTAGAAACAAAACTAAAGAATAAATAATTATTAATTTCGAAAGTGACATTAGTTAGACAAAAGTTTGTTTTTTTAATTGATGTATTAACGTTAAATTATGTTCAAATTTTCAAAACAAGAGACATCAATGAATATATTTCGAAAAAGGGCTTGTAATTTATAGTAATTATTACTATTAAATAATAAAAATTAGAATAAATTATTAATGTTTTTGTAAGAATATTTTAATATGAATTAACTAAGTTTTTGTTTTGATATATATTAATGTTTGATTATGTTCAATTTAACTTTTGAATTTGCAGTTGCTAAAATACATAATAATTAACATATTATTTTTTGTTAACATTTACTTTTAATTTTGTTGATTGTATTATATTAAAGGAAGATTTAAAAGTAACAAATAATTAAAGTGATTTAATATTAAATAGCACATGTCTTTCAAAAAATTGAAAGAAATTATACTTTAAAAATAGAATTCAACAACGGCAAAACATCATTTAGCATTACAATATTTCTTTAATTCGATGTAAGTTTAAATTTATCATTACATAACATTTATTATATATAAAAAAAGATAGTTTTCAAGAATTGTACTTGATTCGACAATAATTTGTCATTGCCAACGACATCAAACTTCATATAATGATTGAAAGTGTGGAAAATATAATTTGTTTTGATTCTATGGGCATTATGAAGATCAATGTATTTAGAGAAAACCCATCTTAAAGCGGATGTCGTCGCCCACTAATCTACTAATTTATCCAATAATGTCAACCATAGACGTGATTTTTTACATTAGCACCTAAGAATCGACTTCAAAACCATTGATCTAAAAAGTATATAGAACTTTTTTTTGAAAATGTGTAGAAACAAACTAAAAATAAATAATTATTAATTGGAAAGTGACCTTAGTAAAACAAAAGTTTGTTTTTCTAATTGATGTATTAACGTTAATTATGTTCAAATTTTCAAAACAAGAGACATTGTTGAATATATCTCGAAAAAGGGCTTGTAATTTATAGTATATAAATAATTAAAATAGAATAAATTATTAAAGTTGTTGTAAGAATATTTTAATCTGAATTAACTAAGTTTTTGTTTTGAAATATATTAATGTTTGATTATGTTCAATTTAACTTCCGAATTTGCAGTTGCTAAAATACATAATAATTAACATATTATTTTTGTTAACATTTACTTTTAATTTTGTTGATTGTATTATATTAAAGAAGATTTAAAAGTAAAAAATAATTAAAGTGATTTAATATTAAATAGCACATGTCTTTCAAAAAATTGAAAGAAATTATACCTTAAAATAGAATTCAACAACGGCAAAACATCATTTTAGCATTACAATATTTCTTTAAATTCGATGTAAGTTTAAATTTATCATTACATAACATTTATTAATATATAAAAAGATAGTTTTCAAGAATTGTACTTGATTCGACAATAATTTTGTCATTGCCAACGACATCAAACTTCATATAATGATTGAAAGTGTGGAAAATAACTTTGTTTTGATTCTATGGGCATTATGAAGATCAATGTATTTAGAGAGAAAACCCATCTTAAAGCAGGATGTCGTCGCCCACTAATCTACTAATTTATCCAATAATGTCAACCATAGACGTGATTTTTTACATTATCACCTAGAGAATCAACTTCAAACCCATTGATCTAAAAAGTATATAGAACTTTTTTTTGAAAATGTGTAAACAAAACTAAAAAAAATAATTATTAATTTCGAAAGTGACATAGTAAGACAAAAGTTTGTTTTTTCTAATTGATGTATAAACGTTAAATTATGTTCAAATTTTCAAAACAAGAGACATTAATGAATATATCTCGAAAAAGGCTTGTAATTTATAGTAAATATAAAATAATAAAAATTAGAATAAATTATTAAAGTTGTTGTAAGAATATTTTAATCTTAATTAACTAAGTTTTGTTTTGATATATATAATGTTTGATTATGTTCAATTTAACTTCCGAATTTGCAGTTGCTAAAATACATAATAATTAACATATTATTTTTTGTTAACATTTACTTTTAATTTTGTTGATTGTATTATATTAAAGGAAGATTTAAAAGTAAAAATAATTAAAGTGATTTATATTAAATAGCACATGTCTTTCAAAAAATTGAAAGAAATTATACTTAAAATAGAATTCAACAACGGCAAAACATCATTTAGCATTACAATATTTCTTTAAATTCGATGTAAGTTTAAATTTATCATTACATAACATTTATTAATATATAAAAGATAGTTTTCAGAATTGTACTTGATTCGACAATAATTTTGTCATTGCCAACGACATCAAACTTCATATAATGATTGAAAGTGTGGACAATAAACTGTTTTGATTCTATGGGCATTATGAAGATCAACGTATTTAGAGAGAAAACCCATCTTAAAGTCGGATGTCGTCGCCCACTAATCTACTAATTTATCCAATAATGTCAACCATAGACGTGATTTTACATTAGCACCTAGAGAATCAACTTCAAAACCATTGATCTTAAAAGTACATAGAATTTTTTTTTGAAAATGTGTAGAAACAAAACTAAAGAATAAATATTTATTAATTTCGAAAGTGACATTAGTAAGACAAAATTTTGTTTTTTTAATTGATGTATTAACGTTAAATTATGATCAAATTTTCAAAACAAGAGAAATCAATGAATATATCTCGAAAAAGGGCTTGTAATTTATAGTAATATTACTATTAATAATAAAAATTAGAATAAATTATTAAAGTTGTTGTAAGAATATTTTAATATGAATTAACTAAGTTTTTGTTTTGATATATATTAATTTTGATTATGTTCAATTTAACTTCCGAATTTGCAGTTGCTAAAATACATAATAATTAACATATTATTTTTTGTTAACATTTACTTTTAATTTTGTTGATTGTATTATATTAAAGGAAGATTTAAAAGTAACAAATAATTAAAGTGATTTAATATTAAATAGCACATGTCTTTCAAATAATTGAAAGAAATTATACTTTAAAATAGAATTCAACAACGGCAAAACATCATTTAGCATTACAATATTTCTTTAAATTCGATGTAAGTTTAAATTTATCATTACATACATTTATTAATATATAAAAGATAGTTTTCAAGAATTGTACTTGATTCGACAATAATTTTGTCATTGCCAACGACATCAAACTTCAAATAATGATTGAAAGTGTGGAAAATAAATTTGTTTTGATTCTATGGGCATTATGAAGATCAACGTATGTAGAGAGAAAACCCATCTTAAAGTCGGATGTCGTCGCCCACTAATCTACTAATTTATCCAATAATGTCAACCATAGACGTGATTTTTTACATTAGCACCTAGAGAATCAACTTCAAAACCATTGATCTTAAAAGTACATAGAATTTTTTTTTGAAAATGTGTAGAAACAAAACTAAAGAATAAATTTATTAATTTCGAAAGTGACATTAGTAAGACAAAAGTTTGTTTTTTTAATTGATGTATTGACGTTAAATTATGTTCAAATTTTCAAAACAAGAGACATCAATGAATATATCTCGAAAAAGGGCTTGTAATTTATAGTAAATATTACTATTAAATAATAAAAATTAGAATAAATTATTAAAGTTGTTGTAAGAATATTTTAATATGAATTAACTAAGTTTTTGTTTTGATATATATTAATGTTTGATTATGTTCAATTTAACTTCCGAATTTGCAGTTGCTAAAATACATAATAATTAACATATTATTTTTTGTTAACATTTACTTTTAATTTTGTTGATTGTATTATATTAAAGGAAGATTTAAAAGTAACAAATAATTAAAGTGATTTAATATAAATAGCACATGTCTTTCAAAATTGAAAGAAATTATACTTTAAAATAGAATTCAACAACGGCAAAACATCATTTAGCATTACAATATTTCTTTAAATTCGATGTAAGTTTAAATTTATCATTACATAACATTTATTAATATATAAAAGATAGTTTTCAAGAATTGTACTTGATTCGACAATAATTTTGTCATTGCCAACGACATCAAACTTCAATAATGATTGAAAGTGTGGAAAATAAAATTTGTTTTGATTCTATGGGCATTATGAAGATCAACGTATTTAGAGAGAAAACCCATCTTAAAGCCGGATGTCGTCGCCCACTAATCTACTAATTTATCCAATAATGTCAACCATAGACGTGGATTTTTAAATTAGCACCTAGAGAATCAACTTCAAAACCATTGATCTTAAAAGTACATAGAATTTTTTTTGAAAATGTGTAGAAACAAAACTAAAGAATAAATAATTATTAATTTCTAAAGTGACATTAGTAAGACAAAAGTTTTTTTTTAATTGATGTATTAACGTTAAATTATGTTCAAATTTTCAAAACAAGAGACATCAATGAATATATCTCGAAAAAGGGCTTGTAATTTATAGTAAATATTACTATTAAATAATAAAAATTAGAATAAATTATTAAAGTTGTTGTAAGAATTTTAATATGAATTAACTAAGTTTTTGTTTGATATATATTAATGTTTGATTACGTTCAATTTAACTTCCGAATTTGCAGTTGCTAAAATACATAATAATTAACATATTATTTTTTGTTAACATTTACTTTTAATTTTGTTGATTGTATTATATTAAAGGAAGATTTAAAAGTAACAATAATTAAAGTGATTTAATATTAAATAGCACATGTCTTTCAAATAATTGAAAGAAATTATACTTTAAAATAGAATTCAACAACGGCAAAACATCATTTAGCATTACAATATTTCTTTAAATTCGATGTAAGTTTAAATTTATCATTACATAACATTTATTAATATATAAAAAGATAGTTTTCAAGAGTTGTACTTGATTCGACAATAATTTTGTCATTGCCAACGACATCAAACTTCACATAATGATTGAAAGTGTGGACAATAAACTTTGTTTTGATTCTATGGGCATTATGAAGATCAACGTATTTAGAGAGAAAACCCATCTTAAAGTCGGATGTCGTCGCCCACTAATCTACTAATTTATCCAATAATGTCAACCATAGACGTGATTTTTTACATTAGCACCTAGAGAATCAACTTCAAAACCATTGATCTTAAAAGTACATAGAATTTTTTTTGAAAATGTGTAGAAACAAAACTAAAGAATAAATAATTATTAATTTCGAAAGTGACATTAGTAAGACAAAAGTTTGTTTTTTTAATTGATGTATTGACGTTAAATTATGTTCAAATTTTCAAAACAAGAGACATCAATGAATATATCTCGAAAAAGGGCTTGTAATTTATAGTAATATTACTATAAATAATAAAAATTAGAATAAATTATTAAAGTTGTTGTAAGAATATTTTAATATGAATTAACTAAGTTTTTGTTTTGACATACATTAATGTTTAATTATGTTCAATTTAACTTCCGAATTTGCAGTTGCTAAAATACATAATAATTAACATATTATTTTTTGTTAACATTTAGTTTTAATTTTGTTGATTGTATTATATTAAAGGAAGATTTAAAAGTAACAAATAATTAAAGTGATTTAATATTAAATAGCACATGTCTTTCAAATAATTGAAAGAAATTATACTTTAAAATAGAATTCAACAACGGCAAAACATCATTTAGCATTACAATATTTCTTTAAATTCGATGTAAGTTTAAATTTATCATTACATAACATTTATTATATATAAAAGATAGTTTTCAAGAATTGTACTTGATTCGACAATAATTTTGTCATTGCCAACGACATCAAACTTCAATAATGATTGAAAGTGTGGAAAATAAAATTTGTTTTGATTCTATGGGCATTATGAAGATCAACGTATTTAGAGAGAAAACCCATCTTAAAGTCGGATGTCGTCGCCCACTAATCTACTAATTTATCCAATAATGTCAACCATAGACGTGATTTTTTACATTAGCACCTAGAGAATCAACTTCAAAACCATTGATCTTAAAAGTACATAGAATTTTTTTTGAAAATGTGTAGAAACAAAACTAAAGAATAAATAATTATTAATTTCGAAAGTGACATTAGTAAGACAAAAGTTTGTTTTTTTAATTGATGTATTGACGTTAAATTATGTTCAAATTTTCAAAACAAGAGACATCAATGAATATATCTCGAAAAAGGGCTTGTAATTTATAGTAAATATTACTATTAAATAATAAAAATTAGAATAAATTATTAAAGTTGTTGTAAGAATATTTTAATATGAATTAACTAAGTTTTTGTTTTGATATATATTAATGTTTGATTATGTTCAATTTAACTTCCGAATTTGCAGTTGCTAAAATACATAATAATTAACATATTATTTTTTGTTAACATTTACTTTTAATTTTGTTGATTGTATTATATTAAAGGAAGATTTAAAAGTAACAAATAATTAAAGTGATTTAATATTAAATAGCACATGTCTTTCAAATAATTGAAAGAAATTATACTTTAAAATAGAATTCAACAACGGCAAAACATCATTTAGCATTACAATATTTCTTTAAATTCGATGTAAGTTTAATTTATCATTACATAACATTTATTAATATATAAAAAGATAGTTTTCAAGAGTTGTACTTGATTCGACAATAATTTTGTCATTGCCAACGACATCAAACTTCACATAATGATTGAAAGTGTGGACAATAAACTTTGTTTTGATTCTATGGGCATTATGAAGATCAACGTATTTAGAGAGAAAACCCATCTTAAAGTCGGATGTCGTCGCCCACTAATCTACTAATTTATCCAATAATGTCAACCATAGACGTGATTTTTTACATTAGCACCTAGAGAATCAACTTCAAAACCATTGATCTTAAAAGTACATAGAATTTTTTTTGAAAATGTGTAGAAACAAAACTAAAGAATAAATATTATTAATTTCGAAAGTGACATTAGTAAGACAAAAGTTTGTTTTTTTAATTGATGTATTGACGTTAAATTATGTTCAAATTTTCAAAACAAGAGACATCAATGAATATATCTCGAAAAAGGGCTTGTAATTTATAGTAAATATTACTATTAAATAATAAAAATTAGAATAAATTATTAAAGTTGTTGTAAGAATATTTTAATATGAATTAACTAAGTTTTTGTTTTGATATATATTAATGTTTGATTATCTTCAATTTAACTTCCGAATTTGCAGTTGCTAAAATACATAATAATTAACATATTATTTTTTGTTAACATTTACTTTTAATTTTGTTGATTGTATTATATTAAAGGAAGATTTAAAAGTAACAAATAATTAAAGTGATTTAATATTAAATAGCACATGTCTTTCAAATAATTGAAAGAAATTATACTTTAAAATAGAATTCAACAACGGCAAAACATCATTTAGCATTACAATATTTCTTTAAATTCGATGTAAGTTTAAATTTATCATTACATAACATTTATTAATATATAAAAGATAGTTTTCAAGAATTGTACTTGATTCGACAATAATTTTGTCATTGCCAACGACATCAAACTTCAATAATGATTGAAAGTGTGGAAAATAAAATTTGTTTTGATTCTATGGGCATTATGAAGATCAACGTATTTAGAGAGAAAACCCATCTTAAAGCCGGATGTCGTCGCCCACTAATCTACTAATTTATCCAATAATGTCAACCATAGACGTGATTTTTTACATTAGCACCTAGAGAATCAACTTCAAAACCATTGATCTTAAAAGTACATAGAATTTTTTTTGAAAATGTGTAGAAACAAAACTAAAGAATAAATAATTATTAATTTCGAAAGTGACATTAGTAAGACAAAAGTTTGTTTTTTTAATTGATGTATTGACGTTAAATTATGTTCATATTTTCAAAACAAGAGACATCAATGAATATATCTCGAAAAAGGGCTTGTAATTTATAGTAAATATTACTATTAAATAATAAAAATTAGAATAAATTATTAAAGTTGTTGTAAGAATATTTTAATATGAATTAACTAAGTTTTTGTTTTGATATACATTAATGTTTGATTATCTTCAATTTAACTTCCGAATTTGCAGTTGCTAAAATACATAATAATTAACATATTATTTTTTGTTAACATTTACTTTTAATTTTGTTGATTGTATTATATTAAAGGAAGATTTAAAAGTAACAAATAATTAAAGTGATTTAATATTAAATAGCACATGTCTTTCAAATAATTGAAAGAAATTATACTTTAAAATAGAATTCAACAACGGCAAAACATCATTTAGCATTACAATATTTCTTTAAATTCGATGTAAGTTTAAATTTATCATTACATAACATTTATTAATATATAAAAAGATAGTTTTCAAGAATTGTACTTGATTCGACAATAATTTTGTCATTGCCAACGACATCAAACTTCACATAATGATTGAAAGTGTGGAAAATAAAATTTGTTTTGATTCTATGGGCATTATGAAGATCAACGTATTTAGAGAGAAAACCCATCTTAAAGCCGGATGTCGTCGCCCACTAATCTACTAATTTATCCAATAATGTCAACCATAGACGTGATTTTTTACATTAGCACCTAGAGAATCAACTTCAAAACCATTGATCTTAAAAGTACATAGAATTTTTTTTGAAAATGTGTAGAAACAAAACTAAAGAATAAATAATTATTAATTTCGAAAGTGACATTAGTAAGACAAAAGTTTGTTTTTTTAATTGATGTATTGACGTTAAATTATGTTCAAATTTTCAAAACAAGAGACATCAATGAATATATCTCGAAAAAGGGCTTGTAATTTATAGTAAATATTACTATTAAATAAAAATTAGAATAAATTATTAAAGTTGTTGTAAGAATATTTTAATATGAATTAACTAAGTTTTTGTTTTGATATACATTAATGTTTGATTATCTTCAATTTAACTTCCGAATTTGCAGTTGCTAAAATACATAATAATTAACATATTATTTTTTGTTAACATTTACTTTTAATTTTGTTGATTGTATTATATTAAAGGAAGATTTAAAAGTAACAAATAATTAAAGTGATTTAATATTAAATAGCACATGTCTTTCAAATAATTGAAAGAAATTATACTTTAAAATAGAATTCAACAACGGCAAAACATCATTTAGCATTACAATATTTCTTTAAATTCGATGTAAGTTTAAATTTATCATTACATAACATTTATTAATATATAAAAAGATAGTTTTCAAGAATTGTACTTGATTCGACAATAATTTTGTCATTGCCAACGACATCAAACTTCAATAATGATTGAAAGTGTGGAAAATAAAATTTGTTTTGATTCTATGGGCATTATGAAGATCAACGTATTTAGAGAGAAAACCCATCTTAAAGCCGGATGTCGTCGCCCACTAATCTACTAATTTATCCAATAATGTCAACCATAGACGTGATTTTTTACATTAGCACCTAGAGAATCAACTTCAAAACCATTGATCTTAAAAGTACATAGAATTTTTTTTGAAAATGTGTAGAAACAAAACTAAAGAATAAATAATTATTAATTTCGAAAGTGACATTAGTAAGACAAAAGTTTGTTTTTTTAATTGATGTATTGACGTTAAATTATGTTCAAATTTTCAAAACAAGAGACATCAATGAATATATCTCGAAAAAGGGCTTGTAATTTATAGTAAATATTACTATTAAATAATAAAAATTAGAATAAATTATTAAAGTTGTTGTAAGAATATTTTAATATGAATTAACTAAGTTTTTGTTTTGATATATATTAATGTTTGATTATCTTCAATTTAACTTCCGAATTTGCAGTTGCTAAAATACATAATAATTAACATATTATTTTTTGTTAACATTTACTTTTAATTTTGTTGATTGTATTATATTAAAGGAAGATTTAAAAGTAACAAACAATTAAAGTGATTTAATATTAAATAGCACATGTCTTTCAAATAATTGAAAGAAATTATACTTTAATATAGAATTCAACAACGGCAAAACATCATTTAGCATTACAATATTTCTTTAAATTCGATGTAAGTTTAATTTTTATCTTTACATAACATTTATTAATATATAAAAAGATAGTTTTCAAGAATTGTACTTGATTCGACAATAATTTTGTCATTGCCAACGACATCAAACTTCAAATAATGATTGAAAGTGTGGAAAATAAAATTTGTTTTGATTCTATGGGCATTATGAAGATCAACGTATTTAGAGAGAAAACCCATCTTAAAGCCGGATGTCGTCGCCCACTAATCTACTAATTTATCCAATAATGTCAACCATAGACGTGATTTTTTACATTAGCACCTAGAGAATCTACTTCAAAACCATTGATCTTAAAAGTACATAGAATTTTTTTTGAAAATGTGTAGAAACAAAACTAAAGAATAAATAATTATTAATTTCGAAAGTGGCATTAGTAAGACAAAAGTTTGTTTTTTTAATTGATGTATTGACGTTAAATTATGTTCAAATTTTCAAAACAAGAGACATCAATGAATATATCTCGAAAAAGGGCTTGTAATTTATAGTAAATATTACTATAAATAATAAAAATTAGAATAAATTATTAAAGTTGTTGTAAGAATATTTTAATATGAATTAACTAAGTTTTTGTTTTGACATACATTAATGTTTAATTATGTTCAATTTAACTTCCGAATTTGCAGTTGCTAAAATACATAATAATTAACATATTATTTTTTGTTAACATTTACTTTTAATTTTGTTGATTGTATTATATTAAAGGAAGATTTAAAAGTAACAAATAATTAAAGTGATTTAATATTAAATAGCACATGTCTTTCAAATAATTGAAAGAAATTATACTTTAAAATAGAATTCAACAACGGCAAAACATCATTTAGCATTACAATATTTCTTTAAATTCGATGTAAGTTTAAATTTATCATTACATAACATTTATTAATATATAAAAAGATAGTTTTCAAGAATTGTACTTGATTCGACAATAATTTTGTCATTGCCAACGACATCAAACTTCAAATAATGATTGAAAGTGTGGAAAATAAAATTTGTTTTGATTCTATGGGCATTATGAAGATCAACGTATTTAGAGAGAAAACCCATCTTAAAGCAGGATGTCGTCGCCCACTAATCTACTAATTTATCCAATAATGTCAACCATAGACGTGATTTTTTACATTAGCACCTAGAGAATCAACTTCAAAACCATTGATCTTAAAAGTACATAGAATTTTTTTTGAAAATGTGTAGAAACAAAACTAAAGAATAAATAATTATTAATTTCGAAAGTGACATTAGTAAGACAAAAGTTTGTTTTTTTAATTGATGTATTGACGTTAAATTATGTTCAAATTTTCAAAACAAGAGACATCAATGAATATATCTCGAAAAAGGGCTTGTAATTTATAGTAAATATTACTATTAAATAATAAAAATTAGAATAAATTATTAAAGTTGTTGTAAGAATATTTTAATATGAATTAACTAAGTTTTTGTTTTGATATATATTAATGTTTGATTATGTTCAATTTAACTTCCGAATTTGCAGTTGCTAAAATACATAATAATTAACATATTATTTTTTGTTAACATTTACTTTTAATTTTGTTGATTGTATTATATTAAAGGAAGATTTAAAAGTAACAAATAATTAAAGTGATTTAATATTAAATAGCACATGTCTTTCAAATAATTGAAAGAAATTATACTTTAAAATAGAATTCAACAACGGCAAAACATCATTTAGCATTACAATATTTCTTTAAATTCGATGTAAGTTTAAATTTATCATTACATAACATTTATTAATATATAAAAAGATAGTTTTCAAGAATTGTACTTGATTCGACAATAATTTTGTCATTGCCAACGACATCAAACTTCAAATAATGATTGAAAGTGTGGAAAATAAAATTTGTTTTGATTCTATGGGCATTATGAAGATCAACGTATTTAGAGAGAAAACCCATCTTAAAGTCGGATGTCGTCGCCCACTAATCTACTAATTTATCCAATAATGTCAACCATAGACGTGATTTTTTACATTAGCACCTAGAGAATCAACTTCAAAACCATTGATCTTAAAAGTACATAGATTTTTTTTGAAAATGTGTAGAAACAAAACTAAAGAATAAATAATTATTAATTTCGAAAGTGACATTAGTAAGACAAAAGTTTGTTTTTTTAATTGATGTATTGACGTTAAATTATGTTCAAATTTTCAAAACAAGAGACATCAATGAATATATCTCGAAAAAGGGCTTGTAATTTATAGTAAATATTACTATTAAATAATAAAAATTAGAATAAATTATTAAAGTTGTTGTAAGAATATTTTAATATGAATTAACTAAGTTTTTGTTTTGATATATATTAATGTTTGATTATGTTCAATTTAACTTCCGAATTTGCAGTTGCTAAAATACATAATAATTAACATATTATTTTTTGTTAACATTTACTTTTAATTTTGTTGATTGTATTATATTAAAGGAAGATTTAAAAGTAACAAATAATTAAAGTGATTTAATATTAAATAGCACATGTCTTTCAAATAATTGAAAGAAATTATACTTTAAAATAGAATTCAACAACGGCAAAACATCATTTAGCATTACAATATTTCTTTAAATTCGATGTAAGTTTAAATTTATCATTACATAACATTTATTAATATATAAAAAGATAGTTTTCAAGAATTGTACTTGATTCGACAATAATTTTGTCATTGCCAACGACATCAAACTTCAAATAATGATTGAAAGTGTGGAAAATAAAATTTGTTTTGATTCTATGGGCATTATGAAGATCAACGTATTTAGAGAGAAAACCCATCTTAAAGTCGGATGTCGTCGCCCACTAATCTACTAATTTATCCAATAATGTCAACCATAGACGTGATTTTTTACATTAGCACCTAGAGAATCAACTTCAAAACCATTGATCTTAAAAGTACATAGAATTTTTTTTGAAAATGTGTAGAAACAAAACTAAAGAATAAATAATTATTAATTTCGAAAGTGACATTAGTAAGACAAAAGTTTGTTTTTTTAATTGATGTATTGACGTTAAATTATGTTCAAATTTTCAAAACAAGAGACATCAATGAATATATCTCGAAAAAGGGCTTGTAATTTATAGTAAATATTACTATTAAATAATAAAAATTAGAATAAATTATTAAAGTTGTTGTAAGAATATTTTAATATGAATTAACTAAGTTTTTGTTTAGATATATATTAATGTTTGATTACGTTCAATTTAACTTCCGAATTTGCAGTTGCTAAAGTACATAATAATTAACATATTATTTTTTGTTAACATTTACTTTTAATTTTGTTGATTGTATTATATTAAAGGAAGATTTAAAAGTAACAAATAATTAAAGTGATTTAATATTAAATAGCACATGTCTTTCAAATAATTGAAAGAAATTATACTTTAAAATAGAATTCAACAACGGCAAAACATCATTTAGCATTACAATATTTCTTTAAATTCGATGTAAGTTTAAATTTATCATTACATAACATTTATTAATATATAAAAAGATAGTTTTCAAGAATTGTACTTGATTCGACAATAATTTTGTCATTGCCAACGACATCAAACTTCACATAATGATTGAAAGTGTGGAAAATAAAATTTGTTTTGATTCTATGGGCATTATGAAGATCAACGTATTTAGAGAGAAAACCCATCTTAAAGTCGGATGTCGTCGCCCACTAATCTACTAATTTATCCAATAATGTCAACCATAGACGTGATTTTTTACATTAGCACCTAGAGAATCAACTTCAAAACCATTGATCTTAAAAGTACATAGAATTTTTTTTGAAAATGTGTAGAAACAAAACTAAAGAATAAATAATTATTAATTTCGAAAGTGACATTAGTAAGACAAAAGTTTGTTTTTTTAATTGATGTATTGACGTTAAATTATGTTCAAATTTTCAAAACAAGAGACATCAATGAATATATCTCGAAAAAGGGCTTGTAATTTATAGTAAATATTACTATTAAATAATAAAAATTAGAATAAATTATTAAAGTTGTTGTAAGAATATTTTAATATGAATTAACTAAGTTTTTGTTTTGATATATATTAATGTTTGATTATGTTCAATTTAACTTCCGAATTTGCAGTTGCTAAAATACATAATAATTAACATATTATTTTTTGTTAACATTTACTTTTAATTTTGTTGATTGTATTATATTAAAGGAAGATTTAAAAGTAACAAATAATTAAAGTGATTTAATATTAAATAGCACATGTCTTTCAAATAATTGAAAGAAATTATACTTTAAAATAGAATTCAACAACGGCAAAACATCATTTAGCATTACAATATTTCTTTAAATTCGATGTAAGTTTAAATTTATCATTACATAACATTTATTAATATATAAAAAGATAGTTTTCAAGAATTGTACTTGATTCGACAATAATTTTGTCATTGCCAACGACATCAAACTTCAAATAATGATTGAAAGTGTGGAAAATAAAATTTGTTTTGATTCTATGGGCATTATGAAGATCAACGTATTTAGAGAGAAAACCCATCTTAAAGTCGGATGTCGTCGCCCACTAATCTACTAATTTATCCAATAATGTCAACCATAGACGTGATTTTTTACATTAGCACCTAGAGAATCAACTTCAAAACCATTGATCTTAAAAGTACATAGAATTTTTTTTGAAAATGTGTAGAAACAAAACTAAAGAATAAATAATTATTAATTTCGAAAGTGACATTAGTAAGACAAAAGTTTGTTTTTTTAATTGATGTATTGACGTTAAATTATGTTCAAATTTTCAAAACAAGAGACATCAATGAATATATCTCGAAAAAGGGCTTGTAATTTATAGTAAATATTACTATTAAATAATAAAAATTAGAATAAATTATTAAAGTTGTTGTAAGAATATTTTAATATGAATTAACTAAGTTTTTGTTTTGATATATATTAATGTTTGATTATGTTCAATTTAACTTCCGAATTTGCAGTTGCTAAAATACATAATAATTAACATATTATTTTTTGTTAACATTTACTTTTAATTTTGTTGATTGTATTATATTAAAGGAAGATTTAAAAGTAACAAATAATTAAAGTGATTTAATATTAAATAGCACATGTCTTTCAAATAATTGAAAGAAATTATACTTTAAAATAGAATTCAACAACGGCAAAACATCATTTAGCATTACAATATTTCTTTAAATTCGATGTAAGTTTAAATTTATCATTACATAACATTTATTAATATATAAAAAGATAGTTTTCAAGAATTGTACTTGATTCGACAATAATTTTGTCATTGCCAACGACATCAAACTTCAATAATGATTGAAAGTGTGGAAAATAAAATTTGTTTTGATTCTATGGGCATTATGAAGATCAACGTATTTAGAGAGAAAACCCATCTTAAAGTCGGATGTCGTCGCCCACTAATCTACTAATTTATCCAATAATGTCAACCATAGACGTGATTTTTTACATTAGCACCTAGAGAATCAACTTCAAAACCATTGATCTTAAAAGTACATAGAATTTTTTTTGAAAATGTGTAGAAACAAAACTAAAGAATAAATAATTATTAATTTCGAAAGTGACATTAGTAAGACAAAAGTTTGTTTTTTTAATTGATGTATTGACGTTAAATTATGTTCAAATTTTCAAAACAAGAGACATCAATGAATATATCTCGAAAAAGGGCTTGTAATTTATAGTAAATATTACTATTAAATAATAAAAATTAGAATAAATTATTAAAGTTGTTGTAAGAATATTTTAATATGAATTAACTAAGTTTTTGTTTTGATATATATTAATGTTTGATTATGTTCAATTTAACTTCCGAATTTGCAGTTGCTAAAATACATAATAATTAACATATTATTTTTTGTTAACATTTACTTTTAATTTTGTTGATTGTATTATATTAAAGGAAGATTTAAAAGTAACAAATAATTAAAGTGATTTAATATTAAATAGCACATGTCTTTCAAATAATTGAAAGAAATTATACTTTAAAATAGAATTCAACAACGGCAAAACATCATTTAGCATTACAATATTTCTTTAAATTCGATGTAAGTTTAAATTTATCATTACATAACATTTATTAATATATAAAAAGATAGTTTTCAAGAATTGTACTTGATTCGACAATAATTTTGTCATTGCCAACGACATCAAACTTCAAATAATGATTGAAAGTGTGGAAAATAAAATTTGTTTTGATTCTATGGGCATTATGAAGATCAACGTATTTAGAGAGAAAACCCATCTTAAAGTCGGATGTCGTCGCCCACTAATCTACTAATTTATCCAATAATGTCAACCATAGACGTGATTTTTTACATTAGCACCTAGAGAATCAACTTCAAAACCATTGATCTTAAAAGTACATAGAATTTTTTTTGAAAATGTGTAGAAACAAAACTAAAGAATAAATAATTATTAATTTCGAAAGTGACATTAGTAAGACAAAAGTTTGTTTTTTTAATTGATGTATTGACGTTAAATTATGTTCAAATTTTCAAAACAAGAGACATCAATGAATATATCTCGAAAAAGGGCTTGTAATTTATAGTAAATATTACTATTAAATAATAAAAATTAGAATAAATTATTAAAGTTGTTGTAAGAATATTTTAATATGAATTAACTAAGTTTTTGTTTAGATATATATTAATGTTTGATTACGTTCAATTTAACTTCCGAATTTGCAGTTGCTAAAGTACATAATAATTAACATATTATTTTTTGTTAACATTTACTTTTAATTTTGTTGATTGTATTATATTAAAGGAAGATTTAAAAGTAACAAATAATTAAAGTGATTTAATATTAAATAGCACATGTCTTTCAAATAATTGAAAGAAATTATACTTTAAAATAGAATTCAACAACGGCAAAACATCATTTAGCATTACAATATTTCTTTAAATTCGATGTAAGTTTAAATTTATCATTACATAACATTTATTAATATATAAAAAGATAGTTTTCAAGAATTGTACTTGATTCGACAATAATTTTGTCATTGCCAACGACATCAAACTTCACATAATGATTGAAAGTGTGGAAAATAAAATTTGTTTTGATTCTATGGGCATTATGAAGATCAACGTATTTAGAGAGAAAACCCATCTTAAAGTCGGATGTCGTCGCCCACTAATCTACTAATTTATCCAATAATGTCAACCATAGACGTGATTTTTTACATTAGCACCTAGAGAATCAACTTCAAAACCATTGATCTTAAAAGTACATAGAATTTTTTTTGAAAATGTGTAGAAACAAAACTAAAGAATAAATAATTATTAATTTCGAAAGTGACATTAGTAAGACAAAAGTTTGTTTTTTTAATTGATGTATTGACGTTAAATTATGTTCAAATTTTCAAAACAAGAGACATCAATGAATATATCTCGAAAAAGGGCTTGTAATTTATAGTAAATATTACTATTAAATAATAAAAATTAGAATAAATTATTAAAGTTGTTGTAAGAATATTTTAATATGAATTAACTAAGTTTTTGTTTTGATATATATTAATGTTTGATTATGTTCAATTTAACTTCCGAATTTGCAGTTGCTAAAATACATAATAATTAACATATTATTTTTTGTTAACATTTACTTTTAATTTTGTTGATTGAATTATATTAAAGGAAGATTTAAAAGTAACAAATAATTAAAGTGATTTAATATTAAATAGCACATGTCTTTCAAATAATTGAAAGAAATTATACTTTAAAATAGAATTCAACAACGGCAAAACATCATTTAGCATTACAATATTTCTTTAAATTCGATGTAAGTTTAAATTTATCATTACATAACATTTATTAATATATAAAAAGATAGTTTTCAAGAATTGTACTTGATTCGACAATAATTTTGTCATTGCCAACGACATCAAACTTCATATAATGATTGAAAGTGTGGAAAATAAAATTTGTTTTGATTCTATGGGCATTATGAAGATCAACGTATTTAGAGAGAAAACCCATCTTAAAGTCGGATGTCGTCGCCCACTAATCTACTAATTTATCCAATAATGTCAACCATAGACGTGATTTTTTACATTAGCACCTAGAGAATCAACTTCAAAACCATTGATCTTAAAAGTACATAGAATTTTTTTTGAAAATGTGTAGAAACAAAACTAAAGAATAAATAATTATTAATTTCGAAAGTGACATTAGTAAGACAAAAGTTTGTTTTTTTAATTGATGTATTGACGTTAAATTATGTTCATATTTTCAAAACAAGAGACATCAATGAATATATCTCGAAAAAGGGCTTGTAATTTATAGTAAATATTACTATTAAATAATAAAAATTAGAATAAATTATTAAAGTTGTTGTAAGAATATTTTAATATGAATTAACTAAGTTTTTGTTTTGATATATATTAATGTTTGATTATGTTCAATTTAACTTCCGAATTTGCAGTTGCTAAAATACATAATAATTAACATATTATTTTTTGTTAACATTTACTTTTAATTTTGTTGATTGTATTATATTAAAGGAAGATTTAAAAGTAACAAATAATTAAAGTGATTTAATATTAAATAGCACATGTCTTTCAAATAATTGAAAGAAATTATACTTTAAAATAGAATTCAACAACGGCAAAACATCATTTAGCATTACAATATTTCTTTAAATTCGATGTAAGTTTAAATTTATCATTACATAACATTTATTAATATATAAAAAGATAGTTTTCAAGAATTGTACTTGATTCGACAATAATTTTGTCATTGCCAACGACATCAAACTTCAAATAATGATTGAAAGTGTGGAAAATAAAATTTGTTTTGATTCTATGGGCATTATGAAGATCAACGTATTTAGAGAGAAAACCCATCTTAAAGTCGGATGTCGTCGCCCACTAATCTACTAATTTATCCAATAATGTCAACCATAGACGTGATTTTTTACATTAGCACCTAGAGAATCAACTTCAAAACCATTGATCTTAAAAGTACATAGATTTTTTTTGAAAATGTGTAGAAACAAAACTAAAGAATAAATAATTATTAATTTCGAAAGTGACATTAGTAAGACAAAAGTTTGTTTTTTTAATTGATGTATTGACGTTAAATTATGTTCAAATTTTCAAAACAAGAGACATCAATGAATATATCTCGAAAAAGGGCTTGTAATTTATAGTAAATATTACTATTAAATAATAAAAATTAGAATAAATTATTAAAGTTGTTGTAAGAATATTTTAATATGAATTAACTAAGTTTTTGTTTAGATATATATTAATGTTTGATTACGTTCAATTTAACTTCCGAATTTGCAGTTGCTAAAGTACATAATAATTAACATATTATTTTTTGTTAACATTTACTTTTAATTTTGTTGATTGTATTATATTAAAGGAAGATTTAAAAGTAACAAATAATTAAAGTGATTTAATATTAAATAGCACATGTCTTTCAAATAATTGAAAGAAATTATACTTTAAAATAGAATTCAACAACGGCAAAACATCATTTAGCATTACAATATTTCTTTAAATTCGATGTAAGTTTAAATTTATCATTACATAACATTTATTAATATATAAAAAGATAGTTTTCAAGAGTTGTACTTGATTAGACAATAATTTTGTCATTGCCAACGACATCAAACTTCACATAATGATTGAAAGTGTGGACAATAAACTTTGTTTTGATTATATGGGCATTATGAAGATCAACCTATTTAGAGAGAAAACCCATCTTAAAGTCGGATGTCGTCGCCCACTAATCTACTAATTTATCCAATAATGTCAACCATAGACGTGATTTTTTACATTAGCACCTAGAGAATCAACTTCAAAACCATTGATCTTAAAAGTACATAGATTTTTTTTTGAAAATGTGTAGAAACAAAACTAAAGAATAAATAATTATTAATTTCGAAAGTGACATTAGTAAGACAAAAGTTTGTTTTTTTAATTGATGTATTGACGTTAAATTATGTTCATATTTTCAAAACAAGAGACATCAATGAATATATCTCGAAAAAGGGCTTGTAATTTATAGTAAATATTACTATTAAATAATAAAAATTAGAATAAATTATTAAAGTTGTTGTAAGAATATTTTAATATGAATTAACTAAGTTTTTGTTTTGATATATATTAATGTTTGATTATGTTCAATTTAACTTCCGAATTTGCAGTTGCTAAAATACATAATAATTAACATATTATTTTTTGTTAACATTTACTTTTAATTTTGTTGATTGTATTATATTAAAGGAAGATTTAAAAGTAACAAATAATTAAAGTGATTTAATATTAAATAGCACATGTCTTTCAAATAATTGAAAGAAATTATACTTTAAAATAGAATTCAACAACGGCAAAACATCATTTAGCATTACAATATTTCTTTAAATTCGATGTAAGTTTAAATTTATCATTACATAACATTTATTAATATATAAAAAGATAGTTTTCAAGAATTGTACTTGATTCGACAATAATTTTGTCATTGCCAACGACATCAAACTTCAATAATGATTGAAAGTGTGGAAAATAAAATTTGTTTTGATTCTATGGGCATTATGAAGATCAACGTATTTAGAGAGAAAACCCATCTTAAAGTCGGATGTCGTCGCCCACTAATCTACTAATTTATCCAATAATGTCAACCATAGACGTGATTTTTTACATTAGCACCTAGAGAATCAACTTCAAAACCATTGATCTTAAAAGTACATAGAATTTTTTTTGAAAATGTGTAGAAACAAAACTAAAGAATAAATAATTATTAATTTCGAAAGTGACATTAGTAAGACAAAAGTTTGTTTTTTTAATTGATGTATTGACGTTAAATTATGTTCAAATTTTCAAAACAAGAGACATCAATGAATATATCTCGAAAAAGGGCTTGTAATTTATAGTAAATATTACTATTAAATAATAAAAATTAGAATAAATTATTAAAGTTGTTGTAAGAATATTTTAATATGAATTAACTAAGTTTTTGTTTTGATATATATTAATGTTTGATTATGTTCAATTTAACTTCCGAATTTGCAGTTGCTAAAATACATAATAATTAACATATTATTTTTTGTTAACATTTACTTTTAATTTTGTTGATTGTATTATATTAAAGGAAGATTTAAAAGTAACAAATAATTAAAGTGATTTAATATTAAATAGCACATGTCTTTCAAATAATTGAAAGAAATTATACTTTAATATAGAATTCAACAACGGCAAAACATCATTTAGCATTACAATATTTCTTTAAATTCGATGTAAGTTTAATTTTTATCTTTACATAACATTTATTAATATATAAAAAGATAGTTTTCAAGAATTGTACTTGATTCGACAATAATTTTGTCATTGCCAACGACATCAAACTTCATATAATGATTGAAAGTGTGGAAAATAAAATTTGTTTTGATTCTATGGGCATTATGAAGATCAACGTATTTAGAGAGAAAACCCATCTTAAAGTCGGATGTCGTCGCCCACTAATCTACTAATTTATCCAATAATGTCAACCATAGACGTGATTTTTTACATTAGCACCTAGAGAATCAACTTCAAAACCATTGATCTTAAAAGTACATAGGTTTTTTTTTGAAAATGTGTAGAAACAAAACTAAAGAATAAATAATTATTAATTTCTAAAGTGACATTAGTAAGACAAAAGTACTTTTTTTTAATTGATGTATTAACGTTAAATTATGTTCAAATTTTCAAAACAAGAGACATCAATGAATATATCTCGAAAAAGGGCTTGTAATTTATAGTAAATATTACTATTAAATAATAAAAATTAGAATAAATTATTAAAGTTGTTGTAAGAATATTTTAATATGAATTAACTAAGTTTTTGTTTTGATATATATTAATGTTTGATTATGTTCAATTTAACTTCCGAATTTGCAGTTGCTAAAATACATAATAATTAACATATTATTTTTTGTTAACATTTACTTTTAATTTTGTTGATTGTATTATATTAAAGGAAGATTTAAAAGTAACAAATAATTAAAGTGATTTAATATTAAATAGCACATGTCTTTCAAATAATTGAAAGAAATTATACTTTAAAATAGAATTCAACAACGGCAAAACATCATTTAGCATTACAATATTTCTTTAAATTCGATGTAAGTTTAAATTTATCATTACATAACATTTATTAATATATAAAAAGATAGTTTTCAAGAATTGTACTTGATTCGACAATAATTTTGTCATTGCCAACGACATCAAACTTCAAATAATGATTGAAAGTGTGGAAAATAAAATTTGTTTTGATTCTATGGGCATTATGAAGATCAACGTATTTAGAGAGAAAACCCATCTTAAAGTCGGATGTCGTCGCCCACTAATCTACTAATTTATCCAATAATGTCAACCATAGACGTGATTTTTTACATTAGCACCTAGAGAATCAACTTCAAAACCATTGATCTTAAAAGTACATAGAATTTTTTTTGAAAATGTGTAGAAACAAAACTAAAGAATAAATAATTATTAATTTCTAAAGTGACATTAGTAAGACAAAAGTATTTTTTTTAATTGATGTATTAACGTTAAATTATGTTCAAATTTTCAAAACAAGAGACATCAATGAATATATCTCGAAAAAGGGCTTGTAATTTATAGTAAATATTACTATTAAATAATAAAAATTAGAATAAATTATTAAAGTTGTTGTAAGAATATTTTAATATGAATTAACTAAGTTTTTGTTTAGATATATATTAATGTTTAATTACGTTCAATTTAACTTCCGAATTTGCAGTTGCTAAAGTACATAATAATTAACATATTATTTTTTGTTAACATTTACTTTTAATTTTGTTGATTGTATTATATTAAAGGAAGATTTAAAAGTAACAAATAATTAAAGTGATTTAATATTAAATAGCACATGTCTTTCAAATAATTGAAAGAAATTATACTTTAAAATAGAATTCAACAACGGCAAAACATCATTTAGCATTACAATATTTCTTTAAATTCGATGTAAGTTTAAATTTATCATTACATAACATTTATTAATATATAAAAAGATAGTTTTCAAGAATTGTACTTGATTCGACAATAATTTTGTCATTGCCAACGACATCAAACTTCACATAATGATTGAAAGTGTGGAAAATAAAATTTGTTTTGATTCTATGGGCATTATGAAGATCAACGTATTTAGAGAGAAAACCCATCTTAAAGTCGGATGTCGTCGCCCACTAATCTACTAATTTATCCAATAATGTCAACCATAGACGTGATTTTTTACATTAGCACCTAGAGAATCAACTTCAAAACCATTGATCTTAAAAGTACATAGAATTTTTTTTGAAAATGTGTAGAAACAAAACTAAAGAATAAATAATTATTAATTTCGAAAGTGACATTAGTAAGACAAAAGTTTGTTTTTTTAATTGATGTATTGACGTTAAATTATGTTCAAATTTTCAAAACAAGAGACATCAATGAATATATCTCGAAAAAGGGCTTGTAATTTATAGTAAATATTACTATTAAATAATAAAAATTAGAATAAATTATTAAAGTTGTTGTAAGAATATTTTAATATGAATTAACTAAGTTTTTGTTTTTATATTAATGTTTGATTACGTTCAATTTAACTTCCGAATTTGCAGTTGCTAAAATACATAATAATTAACATATTATTTTTTGTTAACATTTACTTTTAATTTTGTTGATTGTATTATATTAAAGGAAGATTTAAAAGTAACAAATAATTAAAGTGATTTAATATTAAATAGCACATGTCTTTCAAATAATTGAAAGAAATTATACTTTAAAATAGAATTCAACAACGGCAAAACATCATTTAGCATTACAATATTTCTTTAAATTCGATGTAAGTTTAAATTTATCATTACATAACATTTATTAATATATAAAAAGATAGTTTTCAAGAATTGTACTTGATTCGACAATAATTTTGTCATTGCCAACGACATCAAACTTCAATAATGATTGAAAGTGTGGAAAATAAAATTTGTTTTGATTCTATGGGCATTATGAAGATCAACGTATTTAGAGAGAAAACCCATCTTAAAGTCGGATGTCGTCGCCCACTAATCTACTAATTTATCCAATAATGTCAACCATAGACGTGATTTTTTACATTAGCACCTAGAGAATCAACTTCAAAACCATTGATCTTAAAAGTACATAGAATTTTTTTTGAAAATGTGTAGAAACAAAACTAAAGAATAAATAATTATTAATTTCGAAAGTGACATTAGTAAGACAAAAGTTTGTTTTTTTAATTGATGTATTGACGTTAAATTATGTTCATATTTTCAAAACAAGAGACATCAATGAATATATCTCGAAAAAGTGCTTGTAATTTATAGTAAATATTACTATTAAACAATAAAAATTAAAATAAATTATTAAAGTTGTTGTAAGAATATTTTAATATGAATTAACTAAGTTTTGTTTTTATATTAATGTTTGATTATGTTCAATTTAACTTCGAATTTGCAGTTGCTAAAATACATAATAATTAACATATTATTTTTTGTTAACATTTACTTTTAATTTTGTTGATTGTATTATATTAAAGGAAGATTTAAAAGTAACAAATAATTAAAGTGATTTAATATTAAATAGCACATGTCTTTCAAATAATTGAAAGAAATTATACTTTAAAATAGAATTCAACAACGGCAAAACATCATTTAGCATTACAATATTTCTTTAAATTCGATGTAAGTTTAAATTTATCATTACATAACATTTATTAATATATAAAAAGATAGTTTTCAAGAATTGTACTTGATTCGACAATAATTTTGTCATTGCCAACGACATCAAACTTCAAATAATGATTGAAAGTGTGGAAAATAAAATTTGTTTTGATTCTATGGGCATTATGAAGATCAACGTATTTAGAGAGAAAACCCATCTTAAAGTCGGATGTCGTCGCCCACTAATCTACTAATTTATCCAATAATGTCAACCATAGACGTGATT
This sequence comes from Lathyrus oleraceus, assembly GCF_024323335.1. Classification (NCBI taxonomy): domain Eukaryota; kingdom Viridiplantae; phylum Streptophyta; class Magnoliopsida; order Fabales; family Fabaceae; genus Lathyrus; species Lathyrus oleraceus. The sequence goes on from NC_066582.1 coordinate 365,465,738, forward strand.
TTTTACATTAGCACCTAGAGAATCAACTTCAAAACCATTGATCTTAAAAGTACATAGAATTTTTTTTGAAAATGTGTAGAAACAAAACTAAAGAATAAATAATTATTAATTTCGAAAGTGACATTAGTAAGACAAAAGTTTGTTTTTTTAATTGATGTATTGACGTTAAATTATGTTCATATTTTCAAAACAAGAGACATCAATGAATATATCTCGAAAAAGGGCTTGTAATTTATAGTAAATATTACTATTAAACAATAAAAATTAGAATAAATTATTAAAGTTGTTGTAAGAATATTTTAATATGAATTAACTAAGTTTTTGTTTTATATTAATGTTTGATTACGTTCAATTTAACTTCCGAATTTGCAGTTGCTAAAATACATAATAATTAACATATTATTTTTTGTTAACATTTACTTTTAATTTTGTTGATTGTATTATATTAAAGGAAGATTTAAAAGTAACAAATAATTAAAGTGATTTAATATTAAATAGCACATGTCTTTCAAATAATTGAAAGAAATTATACTTTAAAATAGAATTCAACAACGGCAAAACATCATTTAGCATTACAATATTTCTTTAAATTCGATGTAAGTTTAAATTTATCATTACATAACATTTATTAATATATAAAAAGATAGTTTTCAAGAATTGTACTTGATTCGACAATAATTTTGTCATTGCCAACGACATCAAACTTCAAATAATGATTGAAAGTGTGGAAAATAAAATTTGTTTTGATTCTATGGGCATTATGAAGATCAACGTATTTAGAGAGAAAACCCATCTTAAAGTCGGATGTCGTCGCCCACTAATCTACTAATTTATCCAATAATGTCAACCATAGACGTGATTTTTTACATTAGCACCTAGAGAATCAACTTCAAAACCATTGATCTTAAAAGTACATAGATTTTTTTTGAAAATGTGTAGAAACAAAACTAAAGAATAAATAATTATTAATTTCGAAAGTGACATTAGTAAGACAAAAGTTTGTTTTTTTAATTGATGTATTGACGTTAAATTATGTTCAAATTTTCAAAACAAGAGACATCAATGAATATATCTCGAAAAAGGGCTTGTAATTTATAGTAAATATTACTATTAAATAATAAAAATTAGAATAAATTATTAAAGTTGTTGTAAGAATATTTTAATATGAATTAACTAAGTTTTTGTTTTGATATATATTAATGTTTGATTATGTTCAATTTAACTTCCGAATTTGCAGTTGCTAAAATACATAATAATTAACATATTATTTTTTGTTAACATTTACTTTTAATTTTGTTGATTGTATTATATTAAAGGAAGATTTAAAAGTAACAAATAATTAAAGTGAGTTAATATTAAATAGCACATGTCTTTCAAATAATTGAAAGAAATTATACTTTAAAATAGAATTCAACAACGGCAAAACATCATTTAGCATTACAATATTTCTTTAAATTCGATGTAAGTTTAAATTTATCATTACATAACATTTATTAATATATAAAAAGATAGTTTTCAAGAATTGTACTTGATTCGACAATAATTTTGTCATTGCCAACGACATCAAACTTCATATAATGATTGAAAGTGTGGAAAATAAAATTTGTTTTGATTCTATGGGCATTATGAAGATCAACGTATTTAGAGAGAAAACCCATCTTAAAGTCGGATGTCGTCGCCCACTAATCTACTAATTTATCCAATAATGTCAACCATAGACGTGATTTTTTACATTAGCACCTAGAGAATCAACTTCAAAACCATTGATCTTAAAAGTACATAGAATTTTTTTTGAAAATGTGTAGAAACAAAACTAAAGAATAAATAATTATTAATTTCGAAAGTGGCATTAGTAAGACAAAAGTTTGTTTTTTTAATTGATGTATTGACGTTAAATTGTGTTCAAATTTTCAAAACAAGAGACATCAATGAATATATCTCAAAAAGGGCTTGTAATTTATAGTAAATATTACTATTAAACAATAAAAATTAGAATAAATTATTAAAGTTGTTGTAAGAATATTTTAATATGAATTAACTATGTTTTTGTTTTATATTAATGTTTGATTACGTTCAATTTAACTTCCGAATTTGCAGTTGCTAAAATACATAATAATTAACATATTATTTTTTGTTAACATTTACTTTTAATTTTGTTGATTGTATTATATTAAAGGAAGATTTAAAAGTAACAAATAATTAAAGTGAGTTAATATTAAATAGCACATGTCTTTCAAATAATTGAAAGAAATTATACTTTAAAATAGAATTCAACAACGGCAAAACATCATTTAGCATTACAATATTTCTTTAAATTCGATGTAAGTTTAAATTTATCATTACATAACATTTATTAATATATAAAAAGATAGTTTTCAAGAATTGTACTTGATTCGACAATAATTTTGTCATTGCCAACGACATCAAACTTCAAATAATGATTGAAAGTGTGGAAAATAAAATTTGTTTTGATTCTATGGGCATTATGAAGATCAACGTATTTAGAGAGAAAACCCATCTTAAAGTCGGATGTCGTCGCCCACTAATCTACTAATTTATCCAATAATGTCAACCATAGACGTGATTTTTTACATTAGCACCTAGAGAATCAACTTCAAAACCATTGATCTTAAAAGTACATAGAATTTTTTTTGAAAATGTGTAGAAACAAAACTAAAGAATAAATAATTATTAATTTCGAAAGTGGCATTAGTAAGACAAAAGTTTGTTTTTTTAATTGATGTATTGACGTTAAATTGTGTTCAAATTTTCAAAACAAGAGACATCAATGAATATATCTCGAAAAAGGGCTTGTAATTTATAGTAAATATTACTATTAAACAATAAAAATTAGAATAAATTATTAAAGTTGTTGTAAGAATATTTTAATATGAATTAACTATGTTTTTGTTTTATATTAATGTTTGATTACGTTCAATTTAACTTCCGAATTTGCAGTTGCTAAAATACATAATAATTAACATATTATTTTTTGTTAACATTTAGTTTTAATTTTGTTGATTGTATTATATTAAAGGAAGATTTAAAAGTAACAAATAATTAAAGTGATTTAATATTAAATAGCACATGTCTTTCAAATAATTGAAAGAAATTATACTTTAAAATAGAATTCAACAACGGCAAAACATCATTTAGCATTACAATATTTCTTTAAATTCGATGTAAGTTTAAATTTATCATTACATAACATTTATTAATATATAAAAAGATAGTTTTCAAGAATTGTACTTGATTCGACAATAATTTTGTCATTGCCAACGACATCAAACTTCAAATAATGATTGAAAGTGTGGAAAATAAAATTTGTTTTGATTCTATGGGCATTATGAAGATCAACGTATTTAGAGAGAAAACCCATCTTAAAGTCGGATGTCGTCGCCCACTAATCTACTAATTTATCCAATAATGTCAACCATAGACGTGATTTTTTACATTAGCACCTAGAGAATCAACTTCAAAACCATTGATCTTAAAAGTACATAGAATTTTTTTTGAAAATGTGTAGAAACAAAACTAAAGAATAAATAATTATTAATTTCGAAAGTGGCATTAGTAAGACAAAAGTTTGTTTTTTTAATTGATGTATTGACGTTAAAATGTGTTCAAATTTTCAAAACAAGAGACATCAATGAATATATCTCAAAAAAGGGCTTGTAATTTATAGTAAATATTACTATTAAACAATAAAAATTAGAATAAATTATTAAAGTTGTTGTAAGAATATTTTAATATGAATTAACTATGTTTTTGTTTTATATTAATGTTTGATTACGTTCAATTTAACTTCCGAATTTGCAGTTGCTAAAATACATAATAATTAACATATTATTTTTTGTTAACATTTAGTTTTAATTTTGTTGATTGTATTATATTAAAGGAAGATTTAAAAGTAACAAATAATTAAAGTGAGTTAATATTAAATAGCACATGTCTTTCAAATAATTGAAAGAAATTATACTTTAAAATAGAATTCAACAACGGCAAAACATCATTTAGCATTACAATATTTCTTTAAATTCGATGTAAGTTTAAATATATCATTACATAACATTTATTAATATATAAAAAGATAGTTTTCAAGAATTGTACTTGATTCGACAATAATTTTGTCATTGCCAACGACATCAAACTTCAATAATGATTGAAAGTGTGGAAAATAAAATTTGTTTTGATTCTATGGGCATTATGAAGATCAACGTATTTAGAGAGAAAACCCATCTTAAAGTCGGATGTCGTCGCCCACTAATCTACTAATTTATCCAATAATGTCAACCATAGACGTGATTTTTTACATTAGCACCTAGAGAATCAACTTCAAAACCATTGATCTTAAAAGTACATAGAATTTTTTTTGAAAATGTGTAGAAACAAAACTAAAGAATAAATAATTATTAATTTCGAAAGTGGCATTAGTAAGACAAAAGTTTGTTTTTTTAATTGATGTATTGACGTTAAATTGTGTTCAAATTTTCAAAACAAGAGACATCAATGAATATATCTCAAAAAAGGGCTTGTAATTTATAGTAAATATTACTATTAAACAATAAAAATTAGAATAAATTATTAAAGTTGTTGTAAGAATATTTTAATATGAATTAACTATGTTTTTGTTTTATATTAATGTTTGATTACGTTCAATTTAACTTCCGAATTTGCAGTTGCTAAAATACATAATAATTAACATATTATTTTTTGTTAACATTTACTTTTAATTTTGTTGATTGTATTATATTAAAGGAAGATTTAAAAGTAACAAATAATTAAAGTGAGTTAATATTAAATAGCACATGTCTTTCAAATAATTGAAAGAAATTATACTTTAAAATAGAATTCAACAACGGCAAAACATCATTTAGCATTACAATATTTCTTTAAATTCGATGTAAGTTTAAATATATCATTACATAACATTTATTAATATATAAAAAGATAGTTTTCAAGAATTGTACTTGATTCGACAATAATTTTGTCATTGCCAACGACATCAAACTTCACATAATGATTGAAAGTGTGGAAAATAAAATTTGTTTTGATTCTATGGGCATTATGAAGATCAACGTATTTAGAGAGAAAACCCATCTTAAAGTCGGATGTCGTCGCCCACTAATCTACTAATTTATCCAATAATGTCAACCATAGACGTGATTTTTTACATTAGCACCTAGAGAATCAACTTCAAAACCATTGATCTTAAAAGTACATAGAATTTTTTTTGAAAATGTGTAGAAACAAAACTAAAGAATAAATAATTATTAATTTCGAAAGTGGCATTAGTAAGACAAAAGTTTGTTTTTTTAATTGATGTATTGACGTTAAATTGTGTTCAAATTTTCAAAACAAGAGACATCAATGAATATATCTCAAAAAAGGGCTTGTAATTTATAGTAAATATTACTATTAAACAATAAAAATTAGAATAAATTATTAAAGTTGTTGTAAGAATATTTTAATATGAATTAACTATGTTTTTGTTTTATATTAATGTTTGATTACGTTCAATTTAACTTCCGAATTTGCAGTTGCTAAAATACATAATAATTAACATATTATTTTTTGTTAACATTTAGTTTTAATTTTGTTGATTGTATTATATTAAAGGAAGATTTAAAAGTAACAAATAATTAAAGTGAGTTAATATTAAATAGCACATGTCTTTCAAATAATTGAAAGAAATTATACTTTAAAATAGAATTCAACAACGGCAAAACATCATTTAGCATTACAATATTTCTTTAAATTCGATGTAAGTTTAATTTATCATTACATAACATTTATTAATATATAAAAAGATAGTTTTCAAGAATTGTACTTGATTCGACAATAATTTTGTCATTGCCAACGACATCAAACTTCACATAATGATTGAAAGTGTGGAAAATAAAATTTGTTTTGATTCTATGGGCATTATGAAGATCAACGTATTTAGAGAGAAAACCCATCTTAAAGTCGGATGTCGTCGCCCACTAATCTACTAATTTATCCAATAATGTCAACCATAGACGTGATTTTTTACATTAGCACCTAGAGAATCAACTTCAAAACCATTGATCTTAAAAGTACATAGAATTTTTTTTGAAAATGTGTAGAAACAAAACTAAAGAATAAATAATTATTAATTTCGAAAGTGGCATTAGTAAGACAAAAGTTTGTTTTTTTAATTGATGTATTGACGTTAAATTGTGTTCAAATTTTCAAAACAAGAGACATCAATGAATATATCTCAAAAAAGGGCTTGTAATTTATAGTAAATATTACTATTAAACAATAAAAATTAGAATAAATTATTAAAGTTGTTGTAAGAATATTTTAATATGAATTAACTATGTTTTTGTTTTATATTAATGTTTGATTACGTTCAATTTAACTTCTGAATTTGCAGTTGCTAAAATACATAATAATTAACATATTATTTTTTGTTAACATTTAGTTTTAATTTTGTTGATTGTATTATATTAAAGGAAGATTTAAAAGTAACAAATAATTAAAGTGAGTTAATATTAAATAGCACATGTCTTTCAAATAATTGAAAGAAATTATACTTTAAAATAGAATTCAACAACGGCAAAACATCATTTAGCATTACAATATTTCTTTAAATTCGATGTAAGTTTAAATATATCATTACATAACATTTATTAATATATAAAAAGATAGTTTTCAAGAATTGTACTTGATTCGACAATAATTTTGTCATTGCCAACGACATCAAACTTCACATAATGATTGAAAGTGTGGAAAATAAAATTTGTTTTGATTCTATGGGCATTATGAAGATCAACGTATTTAGAGAGAAAACCCATCTTAAAGTCGGATGTCGTCGCCCACTAATCTACTAATTTATCCAATAATGTCAACCATAGACGTGATTTTTTACATTAGCACCTAGAGAATCAACTTCAAAACCATTGATCTTAAAAGTACATAGAATTTTTTTTGAAAATGTGTAGAAACAAAACTAAAGAATAAATAATTATTAATTTCGAAAGTGGCATTAGTAAGACAAAAGTTTGTTTTTTTAATTGATGTATTGACGTTAAATTGTGTTCAAATTTTCAAAACAAGAGACATCAATGAATATATCTCAAAAAAGGGCTTGTAATTTATAGTAAATATTACTATTAAACAATAAAAATTAGAATAAATTATTAAAGTTGTTGTAAGAATATTTTAATATGAATTAACTATGTTTTTGTTTTATATTAATGTTTGATTACGTTCAATTTAACTTCTGAATTTGCAGTTGCTAAAATACATAATAATTAACATATTATTTTTTGTTAACATTTAGTTTTAATTTTGTTGATTGTATTATATTAAAGGAAGATTTAAAAGTAACAAATAATTAAAGTGAGTTAATATTAAATAGCACATGTCTTTCAAATAATTGAAAGAAATTATACTTTAAAATAGAATTCAACAACGGCAAAACATCATTTAGCATTACAATATTTCTTTAAATTCGATGTAAGTTTAAATATATCATTACATAACATTTATTAATATATAAAAAGATAGTTTTCAAGAATTGTACTTGATTCGACAATAATTTTGTCATTGCCAACGACATCAAACTTCACATAATGATTGAAAGTGTGGAAAATAAAATTTGTTTTGATTCTATGGGCATTATGAAGATCAACGTATTTAGAGAGAAAACCCATCTTAAAGTCGGATGTCGTCGCCCACTAATCTACTAATTTATCCAATAATGTCAACCATAGACGTGATTTTTTACATTAGCACCTAGAGAATCAACTTCAAAACCATTGATCTTAAAAGTACATAGAATTTTTTTTGAAAATGTGTAGAAACAAAACTAAAGAATAAATAATTATTAATTTCGAAAGTGGCATTAGTAAGACAAAAGTTTGTTTTTTTAATTGATGTATTGACGTTAAATGTGTTCAAATTTTCAAAACAAGAGACATCAATGAATATATCTCAAAAAAGGGCTTGTAATTTATAGTAAATATTACTATTAAACAATAAAAATTAGAATAAATTATTAAAGTTGTTGTAAGAATATTTTAATATGAATTAACTATGTTTTTGTTTTATATTAATGTTTGATTACGTTCAATTTAACTTCTGAATTTGCAGTTGCTAAAATACATAATAATTAACATATTATTTTTTGTTAACATTTAGTTTTAATTTTGTTGATTGTATTATATTAAAGGAAGATTTAAAAGTAACAAATAATTAAAGTGAGTTAATATTAAATAGCACATGTCTTTCAAATAATTGAAAGAAATTATACTTTAAAATAGAATTCAACAACGGCAAAACATCATTTAGCATTACAATATTTCTTTAAATTCGATGTAAGTTTAAATATATCATTACATAACATTTATTAATATATAAAAAGATAGTTTTCAAGAATTGTACTTGATTCGACAATAATTTTGTCATTGCCAACGACATCAAACTTCACATAATGATTGAAAGTTTGGAAAATAAAATTTGTTTTGATTCTATGGGCATTATGAAGATCAACGTATGTAGAGAGAAAACCCATCTTAAAGTCGGATGTCGTCGCCCACTAATCTACTAATTTATCCAATAATGTCAACCATAGACGTGATTTTTTACATTAGCACCTAGAGAATCAACTTCAAAACCATTGATCTTAAAAGTACATAGAATTTTTTTTGAAAATGTGTAGAAACAAAACTAAAGAATAAATAATTATTAATTTCGAAAGTGGCATTAGTAAGACAAAAGTTTGTTTTTTTAATTGATGTATTGACGTTAAAATGTGTTCAAATTTTCAAAACAAGAGACATCAATGAATATATCTCAAAAAAGGGCTTGTAATTTATAGTAAATATTACTATTAAACAATAAAAATTAGAATAAATTATTAAAGTTGTTGTAAGAATATTTTAATATGAATTAACTATGTTTTTGTTTTATATTAATGTTTGATTACGTTCAATTTAACTTCTGAATTTGCAGTTGCTAAAATACATAATAATTAACATATTATTTTTTGTTAACATTTAGTTTTAATTTTGTTGATTGTATTATATTAAAGGAAGATTTAAAAGTAACAAATAATTAAAGTGAGTTAATATTAAATAGCACATGTCTTTCAAATAATTGAAAGAAATTATACTTTAAAATAGAATTCAACAACGGCAAAACATCATTTAGCATTACAATATTTCTTTAAATTCGATGTAAGTTTAATTTTTATCTTTACATAACATTTATTAATATATAAAAAGATAGTTTTCAAGAATTGTACTTGATTCGACAATAATTTTGTCATTGCCAACGACATCAAACTTCACATAATGATTGAAAGTTTGGAAAATAAAATTTGTTTTGATTCTATGGGCATTATGAAGATCAACGTATTAGAGAGAAAACCCATCTTAAAGTCGGATGTCGTCGCCCACTAATCTACTAATTTATCCAATAATGTCAACCATAGACGTGATTTTTTACATTAGCACCTAGAGAATCAACTTCAAAACCATTGATCTTAAAAGTACATAGAATTTTTTTTGAAAATGTGTAGAAACAAAACTAAAGAATAAATAATTATTAATTTCGAAAGTGGCATTAGTAAGACAAAAGTTTGTTTTTTTAATTGATGTATTGACGTTAAATTGTGTTCAAATTTTCAAAACAAGAGACATCAATGAATATATCTCAAAAAAGGGCTTGTAATTTATAGTAAATATTACTATTAAACAATAAAAATTAGAATAAATTATTAAAGTTGTTGTAAGAATATTTTAATATGAATTAACTATGTTTTTGTTTTATATTAATGTTTGATTACGTTCAATTTAACTTCTGAATTTGCAGTTGCTAAAATACATAATAATTAACATATTATTTTTTGTTAACATTTAGTTTTAATTTTGTTGATTGTATTATATTAAAGGAAGATTTAAAAGTAACAAATAATTAAAGTGAGTTAATATTAAATAGCACATGTCTTTCAAATAATTGAAAGAAATTATACTTTAAAATAGAATTCAACAACGGCAAAACATCATTTAGCATTACAATATTTCTTTAAATTCGATGTAAGTTTAAATATATCATTACATAACATTTATTAATATATAAAAAGATAGTTTTCAAGAATTGTACTTGATTCGACAATAATTTTGTCATTGCCAACGACATCAAACTTCACATAATGATTGAAAGTGTGGAAAATAAAATTTGTTTTGATTCTATGGGCATTATGAAGATCAACGTATTTAGAGAGAAAACCCATCTTAAAGTCGGATGTCGTCGCCCACTAATCTACTAATTTATCCAATAATGTCAACCATAGACGTGATTTTTTACATTAGCACCTAGAGAATCAACTTCAAAACCATTGATCTTAAAAGTACATAGAATTTTTTTTGAAAATGTGTAGAAACAAAACTAAAGAATAAATAATTATTAATTTCGAAAGTGGCATTAGTAAGACAAAAGTTTGTTTTTTTAATTGATGTATTGACGTTAAATTGTGTTCAAATTTTCAAAACAAGAGACATCAATGAATATATCTCAAAAAAGGGCTTGTAATTTATAGTAAATATTACTATTAAACAATAAAAATTAGAATAAATTATTAAAGTTGTTGTAAGAATATTTTAATATGAATTAACTATGTTTTTGTTTTATATTAATGTTTGATTACGTTCAATTTAACTTCTGAATTTGCAGTTGCTAAAATACATAATAATTAACATATTATTTTTTGTTAACATTTAGTTTTAATTTTGTTGATTGTATTATATTAAAGGAAGATTTAAAAGTAACAAATAATTAAAGTGAGTTAATATTAAATAGCACATGTCTTTCAAATAATTGAAAGAAATTATACTTTAAAATAGAATTCAACAACGGCAAAACATCATTTAGCATTACAATATTTCTTTAAATTCGATGTAAGTTTAATTTTATCTTTACATAACATTTATTAATATATAAAAAGATAGTTTTCAAGAATTGTACTTGATTCGACAATAATTTTGTCATTGCCAACGACATCAAACTTCACATAATGATTGAAAGTGGAAAATAAAATTTGTTTTGATTCTATGGGCATTATGAAGATCAACGTATTTAGAGAGAAAACCCATCTTAAAGTCGGATGTCGTCGCCCACTAATCTACTAATTTATCCAATAATGTCAACCATAGACGTGATTTTTTACATTAGCACCTAGAGAATCAACTTCAAAACCATTGATCTTAAAAGTACATAGAATTTTTTTTGAAAATGTGTAGAAACAAAACTAAAGAATAAATAATTATTAATTTCGAAAGTGGCATTAGTAAGACAAAAGTTTGTTTTTTTAATTGATGTATTGACGTTAAATTGTGTTCAAATTTTCAAAACAAGAGACATCAATGAATATATCTCAAAAAAGGGCTTGTAATTTATAGTAAATATTACTATTAAACAATAAAAATTAGAATAAATTATTAAAGTTGTTGTAAGAATATTTTAATATGAATTAACTATGTTTTTGTTTTATATTAATGTTTGATTACGTTCAATTTAACTTCTGAATTTGCAGTTGCTAAAATACATAATAATTAACATATTATTTTTTGTTAACATTTAGTTTTAATTTTGTTGATTGTATTATATTAAAGGAAGATTTAAAAGTAACAAATAATTAAAGTGAGTTAATATTAAATAGCACATGTCTTTCAAATAATTGAAAGAAATTATACTTTAAAATAGAATTCAACAACGGCAAAACATCATTTAGCATTACAATATTTCTTTAAATTCGATGTAAGTTTAAATATATCATTACATAACATTTATTAATATATAAAAAGATAGTTTTCAAGAATTGTACTTGATTCGACAATAATTTTGTCATTGCCAACGACATCAAACTTCACATAATGATTGAAAGTTTGGAAAATAAAATTTGTTTTGATTCTATGGGCATTATGAAGATCAACGTATTTAGAGAGAAAACCCATCTTAAAGTCGGATGTCGTCGCCCACTAATCTACTAATTTATCCAATAATGTCAACCATAGACGTGATTTTTTACATTAGCACCTAGAGAATCAACTTCAAAACCATTGATCTTAAAAGTACATAGAATTTTTTTTGAAAATGTGTAGAAACAAAACTAAAGAATAAATAATTATTAATTTCGAAAGTGGCATTAGTAAGACAAAAGTTTGTTTTTTTAATTGATGTATTGACGTTAAATGTGTTCAAATTTTCAAAACAAGAGACATCAATGAATATATCTCAAAAAAGGGCTTGTAATTTATAGTAAATATTACTATTAAACAATAAAAATTAGAATAAATTATTAAAGTTGTTGTAAGAATATTTTAATATGAATTAACTATGTTTTTGTTTTATATTAATGTTTGATTATGTTCAATTTAACTTCGAATTTGCAGTTGCTAAAATACATAATAATTAACATATTATTTTTTGTTAACATTTACTTTTAATTTTGTTGATTGTATTATATTAAAGGAAGATTTAAAAGTAACAAATAATTAAAGTCAGTTAATATTAAATAGCACATGTCTTTCAAATAATTGAAAGAAATTATACTTTAAAATAGAATTCAACAACGGCAAAACATCATTTAGCATTACAATATTTCTTTAAATTCGATGTAAGTTTAATTTTTATCTTTACATAACATTTATTAATATATAAAAAGATAGTTTTCAAGAATTGTACTTGATTCGACAATAATTTTGTCATTGCCAACGACATCAAACTTCACATAATGATTGAAAGTGTGGAAAATAAAATTTGTTTTGATTCTATGGGCATTATGAAGATCAACGTATTTAGAGAGAAAACCCATCTTAAAGTCGGATGTCGTCGCCCACTAATCTACTAATTTATCCAATAATGTCAACCATAGACGTGATTTTTTACATTAGCACCTAGAGAATCAACTTCAAAACCATTGATCTTAAAAGTACATAGAATTTTTTTTGAAAATGTGTAGAAACAAAACTAAAGAATAAATAATTATTAATTTCGAAAGTGGCATTAGTAAGACAAAAGTTTGTTTTTTTAATTGATGTATTGACGTTAAATTGTGTTCAAATTTTCAAAACAAGAGACATCAATGAATATATCTCAAAAAAGGGCTTGTAATTTATAGTAAATATTACTATTAAACAATAAAAATTAGAATAAATTATTAAAGTTGTTGTAAGAATATTTTAATATGAATTAACTATGTTTTTGTTTTATATTAATGTTTGATTACGTTCAATTTAACTTCTGAATTTGCAGTTGCTAAAATACATAATAATTAACATATTATTTTTTGTTAACATTTAGTTTTAATTTTGTTGATTGTATTATATTAAAGGAAGATTTAAAAGTAACAAATAATTAAAGTGAGTTAATATTAAATAGCACATGTCTTTCAAATAATTGAAAGAAATTATACTTTAAAATAGAATTCAACAACGGCAAAACATCATTTAGCATTACAATATTTCTTTAAATTCGATGTAAGTTTAATTTTTATCTTTACATAACATTTATTAATATATAAAAAGATAGTTTTCAAGAATTGTACTTGATTCGACAATAATTTTGTCATTGCCAACGACATCAAACTTCACATAATGATTGAAAGTTGGAAAATAAAATTTGTTTTGATTCTATGGGCATTATGAAGATCAACGTATTAGAGAGAAAACCCATCTTAAAGTCGGATGTCGTCGCCCACTAATCTACTAATTTATCCAATAATGTCAACCATAGACGTGATTTTTTACATTAGCACCTAGAGAATCAACTTCAAAACCATTGATCTTAAAAGTACATAGAATTTTTTTTGAAAATGTGTAGAAACAAAACTAAAGAATAAATAATTATTAATTTCGAAAGTGGCATTAGTAAGACAAAAGTTTGTTTTTTTAATTGATGTATTGACGTTAAATTGTGTTCAAATTTTCAAAACAAGAGACATCAATGAATATATCTCAAAAAAGGGCTTGTAATTTATAGTAAATATTACTATTAAACAATAAAAATTAGAATAAATTATTAAAGTTGTTGTAAGAATATTTTAATATGAATTAACTATGTTTTTGTTTTATATTAATGTTTGATTACGTTCAATTTAACTTCTGAATTTGCAGTTGCTAAAATACATAATAATTAACATATTATTTTTTGTTAACATTTAGTTTTAATTTTGTTGATTGTATTATATTAAAGGAAGATTTAAAAGTAACAAATAATTAAAGTGAGTTAATATTAAATAGCACATGTCTTTCAAATAATTGAAAGAAATTATACTTTAAAATAGAATTCAACAACGGCAAAACATCATTTAGCATTACAATATTTCTTTAAATTCGATGTAAGTTTAATTTTTATCTTTACATAACATTTATTAATATATAAAAAGATAGTTTTCAAGAATTGTACTTGATTCGACAATAATTTTGTCATTGCCAACGACATCAAACTTCACATAATGATTGAAAGTTTGGAAAATAAAATTTGTTTTGATTCTATGGGCATTATGAAGATCAACGTATTTAGAGAGAAAACCCATCTTAAAGTCGGATGTCGTCGCCCACTAATCTACTAATTTATCCAATAATGTCAACCATAGACGTGATTTTTTACATTAGCACCTAGAGAATCAACTTCAAAACCATTGATCTTAAAAGTACATAGAATTTTTTTTGAAAATGTGTAGAAACAAAACTAAAGAATAAATAATTATTAATTTCGAAAGTGGCATTAGTAAGACAAAAGTTTGTTTTTTTAATTGATGTATTGACGTTAAATTGTGTTCAAATTTTCAAAACAAGAGACATCAATGAATATATCTCAAAAAAGGGCTTGTAATTTATAGTAAATATTACTATTAAACAATAAAAATTAGAATAAATTATTAAAGTTGTTGTAAGAATATTTTAATATGAATTAACTATGTTTTTGTTTTATATTAATGTTTGATTACGTTCAATTTAACTTCTGAATTTGCAGTTGCTAAAATACATAATAATTAACATATTATTTTTTGTTAACATTTAGTTTTAATTTTGTTGATTGTATTATATTAAAGGAAGATTTAAAAGTAACAAATAATTAAAGTGAGTTAATATTAAATAGCACATGTCTTTCAAATAATTGAAAGAAATTATACTTTAAAATAGAATTCAACAACGGCAAAACATCATTTAGCATTACAATATTTCTTTAAATTCGATGTAAGTTTAAATATATCATTACATAACATTTATTAATATATAAAAAGATAGTTTTCAAGAATTGTACTTGATTCGACAATAATTTTGTCATTGCCAACGACATCAAACTTCACATAATGATTGAAAGTGTGGAAAATAAAATTTGTTTTGATTCTATGGGCATTATGAAGATCAACGTATTTAGAGAGAAAACCCATCTTAAAGTCGGATGTCGTCGCCCACTAATCTACTAATTTATCCAATAATGTCAACCATAGACGTGATTTTTTACATTAGCACCTAGAGAATCAACTTCAAAACCATTGATCTTAAAAGTACATAGAATTTTTTTTGAAAATGTGTAGAAACAAAACTAAAGAATAAATAATTATTAATTTCGAAAGTGGCATTAGTAAGACAAAAGTTTGTTTTTTTAATTGATGTATTGACGTTAAATTGTGTTCAAATTTTCAAAACAAGAGACATCAATGAATATATCTCAAAAAAGGGCTTGTAATTTATAGTAAATATTACTATTAAACAATAAAAATTAGAATAAATTATTAAAGTTGTTGTAAGAATATTTTAATATGAATTAACTATGTTTTTGTTTTATATTAATGTTTGATTACGTTCAATTTAACTTCTGAATTTGCAGTTGCTAAAATACATAATAATTAACATATTATTTTTTGTTAACATTTAGTTTTAATTTTGTTGATTGTATTATATTAAAGGAAGATTTAAAAGTAACAAATAATTAAAGTGAGTTAATATTAAATAGCACATGTCTTTCAAATAATTGAAAGAAATTATACTTTAAAATAGAATTCAACAACGGCAAAACATCATTTAGCATTACAATATTTCTTTAAATTCGATGTAAGTTTAAATTTATCTTTACATAACATTTATTAATATATAAAAAGATAGTTTTCAAGAATTGTACTTGATTCGACAATAATTTTGTCATTGCCAACGACATCAAACTTCACATAATGATTGAAAGTTGGAAAATAAAATTTGTTTTGATTCTATGGGCATTATGAAGATCAACGTATGTAGAGAGAAAACCCATCTTAAAGTCGGATGTCGTCGCCCACTAATCTACTAATTTATCCAATAATGTCAACCATAGACGTGATTTTTTACATTAGCACCTAGAGAATCAACTTCAAAACCATTGATCTTAAAAGTACATAGAATTTTTTTTGAAAATGTGTAGAAACAAAACTAAAGAATAAATAATTATTAATTTCGAAAGTGGCATTAGTAAGACAAAAGTTTGTTTTTTTAATTGATGTATTGACGTTAAATTGTGTTCAAATTTTCAAAACAAGAGACATCAATGAATATATCTCAAAAAAGGGCTTGTAATTTATAGTAAATATTACTATTAAACAATAAAAATTAGAATAAATTATTAAAGTTGTTGTAAGAATATTTTAATATGAATTAACTATGTTTTTGTTTTATATTAATGTTTGATTACGTTCAATTTAACTTCTGAATTTGCAGTTGCTAAAATACATAATAATTAACATATTATTTTTTGTTAACATTTAGTTTTAATTTTGTTGATTGTATTATATTAAAGGAAGATTTAAAAGTAACAAATAATTAAAGTGAGTTAATATTAAATAGCACATGTCTTTCAAATAATTGAAAGAAATTATACTTTAAAATAGAATTCAACAACGGCAAAACATCATTTAGCATTACAATATTTCTTTAAATTCGATGTAAGTTTAACTTTTATCTTTACATAACATTTATTAATATATAAAAAGATAGTTTTCAAGAATTGTACTTGATTCGACAATAATTTTGTCATTGCCAACGACATCAAACTTCACATAATGATTGAAAGTTTGGAAAATAAAATTTGTTTTGATTCTATGGGCATTATGAAGATCAACGTATGTAGAGAGAAAACCCATCTTAAAGTCGGATGTCGTCGCCCACTAATCTACTAATTTATCCAATAATGTCAACCATAGACGTGATTTTTTACATTAGCACCTAGAGAATCAACTTCAAAACCATTGATCTTAAAAGTACATAGAATTTTTTTTGAAAATGTGTAGAAACAAAACTAAAGAATAAATAATTATTAATTTCGAAAGTGGCATTAGTAAGACAAAAGTTTGTTTTTTTAATTGATGTATTGACGTTAAATTGTGTTCAAATTTTCAAAACAAGAGACATCAATGAATATATCTCAAAAAAGGGCTTGTAATTTATAGTAAATATTACTATTAAACAATAAAAATTAGAATAAATTATTAAAGTTGTTGTAAGAATATTTTAATATGAATTAACTATGTTTTTGTTTTATATTAATGTTTGATTACGTTCAATTTAACTTCTGAATTTGCAGTTGCTAAAATACATAATAATTAACATATTATTTTTTGTTAACATTTAGTTTTAATTTTGTTGATTGTATTATATTAAAGGAAGATTTAAAAGTAACAAATAATTAAAGTGAGTTAATATTAAATAGCACATGTCTTTCAAATAATTGAAAGAAATTATACTTTAAAATAGAATTCAACAACGGCAAAACATCATTTAGCATTACAATATTTCTTTAAATTCGATGTAAGTTTAAATTTTATCATTACATAACATTTATTAATATATAAAAAGATAGTTTTCAAGAATTGTACTTGATTCGACAATAATTTTGTCATTGCCAACGACATCAAACTTCACATAATGATTGAAAGTGTGGAAAATAAAATTTGTTTTGATTCTATGGGCATTATGAAGATCAACGTATTTAGAGAGAAAACCCATCTTAAAGTCGGATGTCGTCGCCCACTAATCTACTAATTTATCCAATAATGTCAACCATAGACGTGATTTTTTACATTAGCACCTAGAGAATCAACTTCAAAACCATTGATCTTAAAAGTACATAGAATTTTTTTTGAAAATGTGTAGAAACAAAACTAAAGAATAAATAATTATTAATTTCGAAAGTGGCATTAGTAAGACAAAAGTTTGTTTTTTTAATTGATGTATTGACGTTAAAATGTGTTCAAATTTTCAAAACAAGAGACATCAATGAATATATCTCAAAAAAGGGCTTGTAATTTATAGTAAATATTACTATTAAACAATAAAAATTAGAATAAATTATTAAAGTTGTTGTAAGAATATTTTAATATGAATTAACTATGTTTTTGTTTTATATTAATGTTTGATTACGTTCAATTTAACTTCTGAATTTGCAGTTGCTAAAATACATAATAATTAACATATTATTTTTTGTTAACATTTAGTTTTAATTTTGTTGATTGTATTATATTAAAGGAAGATTTAAAAGTAACAAATAATTAAAGTGAGTTAATATTAAATAGCACATGTCTTTCAAATAATTGAAAGAAATTATACTTTAAAATAGAATTCAACAACGGCAAAACATCATTTAGCATTACAATATTTCTTTAAATTCGATGTAAGTTTAATTTTTATCTTTACATAACATTTATTAATATATAAAAAGATAGTTTTCAAGAATTGTACTTGATTCGACAATAATTTTGTCATTGCCAACGACATCAAACTTCAAATAATGATTGAAAGTGTGGAAAATAAAATTTGTTTTGATTCTATGGGCATTATGAAGATCAACGTATTTAGAGAGAAAACCCATCTTAAAGTCGGATGTCGTCGCCCACTAATCTACTAATTTATCCAATAATGTCAACCATAGACGTGATTTTTTACATTAGCACCTAGAGAATCAACTTCAAAACCATTGATCTTAAAAGTACATAGAATTTTTTTTGAAAATGTGTAGAAACAAAACTAAAGAATAAATAATTATTAATTTCGAAAGTGGCATTAGTAAGACAAAAGTTTGTTTTTTTAATTGATGTATTGACGTTAAATTGTGTTCAAATTTTCAAAACAAGAGACATCAATGAATATATCTCAAAAAAGGGCTTGTAATTTATAGTAAATATTACTATTAAACAATAAAAATTAGAATAAATTATTAAAGTTGTTGTAAGAATATTTTAATATGAATTAACTATGTTTTTGTTTTATATTAATGTTTGATTACGTTCAATTTAACTTCTGAATTTGCAGTTGCTAAAATACATAATAATTAACATATTATTTTTTGTTAACATTTAGTTTTAATTTTGTTGATTGTATTATATTAAAGGAAGATTTAAAAGTAACAAATAATTAAAGTGAGTTAATATTAAATAGCACATGTCTTTCAAATAATTGAAAGAAATTATACTTTAAAATAGAATTCAACAACGGCAAAACATCATTTAGCATTACAATATTTCTTTAAATTCGATGTAAGTTTAATTTTATCTTTACATAACATTTATTAATATATAAAAAGATAGTTTTCAAGAATTGTACTTGATTCGACAATAATTTTGTCATTGCCAACGACATCAAACTTCACATAATGATTGAAAGTTTGGAAAATAAAATTTGTTTTGATTCTATGGGCATTATGAAGATCAACGTATTTAGAGAGAAAACCCATCTTAAAGTCGGATGTCGTCGCCCACTAATCTACTAATTTATCCAATAATGTCAACCATAGACGTGATTTTTTACATTAGCACCTAGAGAATCAACTTCAAAACCATTGATCTTAAAAGTACATAGAATTTTTTTTGAAAATGTGTAGAAACAAAACTAAAGAATAAATAATTATTAATTTCGAAAGTGGCATTAGTAAGACAAAAGTTTGTTTTTTTAATTGATGTATTGACGTTAAATTGTGTTCAAATTTTCAAAACAAGAGACATCAATGAATATATCTCAAAAAAGGGCTTGTAATTTATAGTAAATATTACTATTAAACAATAAAAATTAGAATAAATTATTAAAGTTGTTGTAAGAATATTTTAATATGAATTAACTATGTTTTTGTTTTATATTAATGTTTGATTACGTTCAATTTAACTTCTGAATTTGCAGTTGCTAAAATACATAATAATTAACATATTATTTTTTGTTAACATTTAGTTTTAATTTTGTTGATTGTATTATATTAAAGGAAGATTTAAAAGTAACAAATAATTAAAGTGAGTTAATATTAAATAGCACATGTCTTTCAAATAATTGAAAGAAATTATACTTTAAAATAGAATTCAACAACGGCAAAACATCATTTAGCATTACAATATTTCTTTAAATTCGATGTAAGTTTAATTTTTATCTTTACATAACATTTATTAATATATAAAAAGATAGTTTTCAAGAATTGTACTTGATTCGACAATAATTTTGTCATTGCCAACGACATCAAACTTCACATAATGATTGAAAGTTTGGAAAATAAAATTTGTTTTGATTCTATGGGCATTATGAAGATCAACGTATTTAGAGAGAAAACCCATCTTAAAGTCGGATGTCGTCGCCCACTAATCTACTAATTTATCCAATAATGTCAACCATAGACGTGATTTTTTACATTAGCACCTAGAGAATCAACTTCAAAACCATTGATCTTAAAAGTACATAGAATTTTTTTTGAAAATGTGTAGAAACAAAACTAAAGAATAAATAATTATTAATTTCGAAAGTGGCATTAGTAAGACAAAAGTTTGTTTTTTTAATTGATGTATTGACGTTAAATTGTGTTCAAATTTTCAAAACAAGAGACATCAATGAATATATCTCAAAAAAGGGCTTGTAATTTATAGTAAATATTACTATTAAACAATAAAAATTAGAATAAATTATTAAAGTTGTTGTAAGAATATTTTAATATGAATTAACTATGTTTTTGTTTTATATTAATGTTTGATTACGTTCAATTTAACTTCTGAATTTGCAGTTGCTAAAATACATAATAATTAACATATTATTTTTTGTTAACATTTAGTTTTAATTTTGTTGATTGTATTATATTAAAGGAAGATTTAAAAGTAACAAATAATTAAAGTGAGTTAATATTAAATAGCACATGTCTTTCAAATAATTGAAAGAAATTATACTTTAAAATAGAATTCAACAACGGCAAAACATCATTTAGCATTACAATATTTCTTTAAATTCGATGTAAGTTTAAATATATCATTACATAACATTTATTAATATATAAAAAGATAGTTTTCAAGAATTGTACTTGATTCGACAATAATTTTGTCATTGCCAACGACATCAAACTTCACATAATGATTGAAAGTGTGGAAAATAAAATTTGTTTTGATTCTATGGGCATTATGAAGATCAACGTATTTAGAGAGAAAACCCATCTTAAAGTCGGATGTCGTCGCCCACTAATCTACTAATTTATCCAATAATGTCAACCATAGACGTGATTTTTTACATTAGCACCTAGAGAATCAACTTCAAAACCATTGATCTTAAAAGTACATAGAATTTTTTTTGAAAATGTGTAGAAACAAAACTAAAGAATAAATAATTATTAATTTCGAAAGTGGCATTAGTAAGACAAAAGTTTGTTTTTTTAATTGATGTATTGACGTTAAAATGTGTTCAAATTTTCAAAACAAGAGACATCAATGAATATATCTCAAAAAAGGGCTTGTAATTTATAGTAAATATTACTATTAAACAATAAAAATTAGAATAAATTATTAAAGTTGTTGTAAGAATATTTTAATATGAATTAACTATGTTTTTGTTTTATATTAATGTTTGATTACGTTCAATTTAACTTCTGAATTTGCAGTTGCTAAAATACATAATAATTAACATATTATTTTTTGTTAACATTTAGTTTTAATTTTGTTGATTGTATTATATTAAAGGAAGATTTAAAAGTAACAAATAATTAAAGTGAGTTAATATTAAATAGCACATGTCTTTCAAATAATTGAAAGAAATTATACTTTAAAATAGAATTCAACAACGGCAAAACATCATTTAGCATTACAATATTTCTTTAAATTCGATGTAAGTTTAATTTATCATTACATAACATTTATTAATATATAAAAAGATAGTTTTCAAGAATTGTACTTGATTCGACAATAATTTTGTCATTGCCAACGACATCAAACTTCACATAATGATTGAAAGTTGGAAAATAAAATTTGTTTTGATTCTATGGGCATTATGAAGATCAACGTATGTAGAGAGAAAACCCATCTTAAAGTCGGATGTCGTCGCCCACTAATCTACTAATTTATCCAATAATGTCAACCATAGACGTGATTTTTTACATTAGCACCTAGAGAATCAACTTCAAAACCATTGATCTTAAAAGTACATAGAATTTTTTTTGAAAATGTGTAGAAACAAAACTAAAGAATAAATAATTATTAATTTCGAAAGTGGCATTAGTAAGACAAAAGTTTGTTTTTTTAATTGATGTATTGACGTTAAATTGTGTTCAAATTTTCAAAACAAGAGACATCAATGAATATATCTCAAAAAAGGGCTTGTAATTTATAGTAAATATTACTATTAAACAATAAAAATTAGAATAAATTATTAAAGTTGTTGTAAGAATATTTTAATATGAATTAACTATGTTTTTGTTTTATATTAATGTTTGATTACGTTCAATTTAACTTCCGAATTTGCAGTTGCTAAAATACATAATAATTAACATATTATTTTTTGTTAACATTTAGTTTTAATTTTGTTGATTGTATTATATTAAAGGAAGATTTAAAAGTAACAAATAATTAAAGTGAGTTAATATTAAATAGCACATGTCTTTCAAATAATTGAAAGAAATTATACTTTAAAATAGAATTCAACAACGGCAAAACATCATTTAGCATTACAATATTTCTTTAAATTCGATGTAAGTTTAAATATATCATTACATAACATTTATTAATATATAAAAAGATAGTTTTCAAGAATTGTACTTGATTCGACAATAATTTTGTCATTGCCAACGACATCAAACTTCACATAATGATTGAAAGTGTGGAAAATAAAATTTGTTTTGATTCTATGGGCATTATGAAGATCAACGTATTTAGAGAGAAAACCCATCTTAAAGTCGGATGTCGTCGCCCACTAATCTACTAATTTATCCAATAATGTCAACCATAGACGTGATTTTTTACATTAGCACCTAGAGAATCAACTTCAAAACCATTGATCTTAAAAGTACATAGAATTTTTTTTGAAAATGTGTAGAAACAAAACTAAAGAATAAATAATTATTAATTTCGAAAGTGGCATTAGTAAGACAAAAGTTTGTTTTTTTAATTGATGTATTGACGTTAAATTGTGTTCAAATTTTCAAAACAAGAGACATCAATGAATATATCTCAAAAAAGGGCTTGTAATTTATAGTAAATATTACTATTAAACAATAAAAATTAGAATAAATTATTAAAGTTGTTGTAAGAATATTTTAATATGAATTAACTATGTTTTTGTTTTATATTAATGTTTGATTATGTTCAATTTAACTTCGAATTTGCAGTTGCTAAAATACATAATAATTAACATATTATTTTTTGTTAACATTTACTTTTAATTTTGTTGATTGTATTATATTAAAGGAAGATTTAAAAGTAACAAATAATTAAAGTGAGTTAATATTAAATAGCACATGTCTTTCAAATAATTGAAAGAAATTATACTTTAAAATAGAATTCAACAACGGCAAAACATCATTTAGCATTACAATATTTCTTTAAATTCGATGTAAGTTTAAATATATCATTACATAACATTTATTAATATATAAAAAGATAGTTTTCAAGAATTGTACTTGATTCGACAATAATTTTGTCATTGCCAACGACATCAAACTTCACATAATGATTGAAAGTGTGGAAAATAAAATTTGTTTTGATTCTATGGGCATTATGAAGATCAACGTATTTAGAGAGAAAACCCATCTTAAAGTCGGATGTCGTCGCCCACTAATCTACTAATTTATCCAATAATGTCAACCATAGACGTGATTTTTTACATTAGCACCTAGAGAATCAACTTCAAAACCATTGATCTTAAAAGTACATAGAATTTTTTTTGAAAATGTGTAGAAACAAAACTAAAGAATAAATAATTATTAATTTCGAAAGTGGCATTAGTAAGACAAAAGTTTGTTTTTTTAATTGATGTATTGACGTTAAAATGTGTTCAAATTTTCAAAACAAGAGACATCAATGAATATATCTCAAAAAAGGGCTTGTAATTTATAGTAAATATTACTATTAAACAATAAAAATTAGAATAAATTATTAAAGTTGTTGTAAGAATATTTTAATATGAATTAACTATGTTTTTGTTTTATATTAATGTTTGATTACGTTCAATTTAACTTCTGAATTTGCAGTTGCTAAAATACATAATAATTAACATATTATTTTTTGTTAACATTTAGTTTTAATTTTGTTGATTGTATTATATTAAAGGAAGATTTAAAAGTAACAAATAATTAAAGTGAGTTAATATTAAATAGCACATGTCTTTCAAATAATTGAAAGAAATTATACTTTAAAATAGAATTCAACAACGGCAAAACATCATTTAGCATTACAATATTTCTTTAAATTCGATGTAAGTTTAATTTTATCTTTACATAACATTTATTAATATATAAAAAGATAGTTTTCAAGAATTGTACTTGATTCGACAATAATTTTGTCATTGCCAACGACATCAAACTTCACATAATGATTGAAAGTTTGGAAAATAAAATTTGTTTTGATTCTATGGGCATTATGAAGATCAACGTATTTAGAGAGAAAACCCATCTTAAAGTCGGATGTCGTCGCCCACTAATCTACTAATTTATCCAATAATGTCAACCATAGACGTGATTTTTTACATTAGCACCTAGAGAATCAACTTCAAAACCATTGATCTTAAAAGTACATAGATTTTTTTTGAAAATGTGTAGAAACAAAACTAAAGAATAAATAATTATTAATTTCGAAAGTGGCATTAGTAAGACAAAAGTTTGTTTTTTTAATTGATGTATTGACGTTAAATTGTGTTCAAATTTTCAAAACAAGAGACATCAATGAATATATCTCGAAAAAGGACTTGTAATTTATAGTAAATATTACTATTAAACAATAAAAATTAGAATAAATTATTAAAGTTGTTGTAAGAATATTTTAATATGAATTAACTAAGTTTTTGTTTTTATATTAATGTTTAATTACGTTCAATTTAACTTCCGAATTTGCAGTTGCTAAAATACATAATAATTAACATATTATTTTTTGTTAACATTTAGTTTTAATTTTGTTGATTGTATTATATTAAAGGAAGATTTAAAAGTAACAAATAATTAAAGTGAGTTAATATTAAATAGCACATGTCTTTCAAATAATTGAAAGAAATTATACTTTAAAATAGAATTCAACAACGGCAAAACATCATTTAGCATTACAATATTTCTTTAAATTCGATGTAAGTTTAAATTTATCTTTACATAACATTTATTAATATATAAAAAGATAGTTTTCAAGAATTGTACTTGATTCGACAATAATTTTGTCATTGCCAACGACATCAAACTTCACATAATGATTGAAAGTGTGGAAAATAAATTTGTTTTGATTCTATGGGCATTATGAAGATCAACGTATTTAGAGAGAAAACCCATCTTAAAGTCGGATGTCGTCGCCCACTAATCTACTAATTTATCCAATAATGTCAACCATAGACGTGATTTTTTACATTAGCACCTAGAGAATCAACTTCAAAACCATTGATCTTAAAAGTACATAGATTTTTTTTTGAAAATGTGTAGAAACAAAACTAAAGAATAAATAATTATTAATTTCGAAAGTGACATTAGTAAGACAAAAGTTTGTTTTTTTAATTGATGTATTGACGTTAAATTATGTTCATATTTTCAAAACAAGAGACATCAATGAATATATCTCGAAAAAGGGCTTGTAATTTATAGTAAATATTACTATAAATAATAAAAATTAGAATAAATTATTAAAGTTGTTGTAAGAATATTTTAATATGAATTAACTAAGTTTTTGTTTTGACATACATTAATGTTTAATTATGTTCAATTTAACTTCCGAATTTGCAGTTGCTAAAATACATAATAATTAACATATTATTTTTTGTTAACATTTAGTTTTAATTTTGTTGATTGTATTATATTAAAGGAAGATTTAAAAGTAACAAACAATTAAAGTGATTTAATATTAAATAGCACATGTCTTTCAAATAATTGAAAGAAATTATACTTTAATATAGAATTCAACAACGGCAAAACATCATTTAGCATTACAATATTTCTTTAAATTCGATGTAAGTTTAATTTATCATTACATAACATTTATTAATATATAAAAAGATAGTTTTCAAGAATTGTACTTGATTCGACAATAATTTTGTCATTGCCAACGACATCAAACTTCAATAATGATTGAAAGTGTGGAAATAAAATTTGTTTTGATTCTATGGGCATTATGAAGATCAACGTATTTAGAGAGAAAACCCATCTTAAAGTCGGATGTCGTCGCCCACTAATCTACTAATTTATCCAATAATGTCAACCATAGACGTGATTTTTTACATTAGCACCTAGAGAATCAACTTCAAAACCATTGATCTTAAAAGTACATAGATTTTTTTTTGAAAATGTGTAGAAACAAAACTAAAGAATAAATAATTATTAATTTCGAAAGTGGCATTAGTAAGACAAAAGTTGTTTTTTTAATTGATGTATTGACGTTAAATTATGTTCAAATTTTCAAAACAAGAGACATCAATGAATATATCTCAAAAAGGGCTTGTAATTTATAGTAAATATTACTATTAAACAATAAAAATTAGAATAAATTATTAAAGTTGTTGTAAGAATATTTTAATATGAATTAACTAAGTTTTTGTTTTGATATAATGTTTGATTACTTCAATTTAACTTCCGAATTTGCAGTTGCTAAAATACATAATAATTAACATATTATTTTTTGTTAACATTTAGTTTTAATTTTGTTGATTGTATTATATTAAAGGAAGATTTAAAAGTAACAATAATTAAAGTGATTTAATATTAAATAGCACATGTCTTTCAAATAATTGAAAGAAATTATACTTTAAATAGAATTCAACAACGGCAAAACATCATTTAGCATTACAATATTTCTTTAAATTCGATGTAAGTTTAAATTTTTATCTTTACATAACATTTATTAATATATAAAAAGATAGTTTTCAAGAATTGTACTTGATTCGACAATAATTTTGTCATTGCCAACGACATCAAACTTCACATAATGATTGAAAGTGTTGGAAAATAAAATTTGTTTTGATTCTATGGGCATTATGAAGATCAACGTATGTAGAGAGAAAACCCATCTTAAAGTCGGATGTCGTCGCCCACTAATCTACTAATTTATCCATATATGTCAACCATAGACGTGATTTTTTACATTAGCACCTAGAGAATCAACTTCAAAACCATTGCCAGAACGCCGAGGGGCCAGCTACGCGGGAAATATCTTAAAAGTACATAGAATTTTTTTTGAAAATGTGTAGAAACAAAACTAAAGAATAAATAATTATTAATTTCGAAAGTGGCATTAGTAGGACAAAAGTTTTTTTTTTTAATTGATGTATTGACGTTAAATTATGTTCAAATTTTCAAAACAAGAGACATCAATGAATATATCTCAAAAAAGGCTTGTAATTTATAGTAAATATTACTATTAAACAATAAAAATTAGAATAAATTATTAAAGTTGTTGTAAGAATATTTTAATATGAATTAACTATGTTTTTTTTTTGTTTGATTATATTATTTATGTTTGATTTATTACTTCAATTTAACCCTCGAATTTGCAGTTGCTAAAATACAAATAATTAACATATTATTTTTTGTTAACATTTAGTTTTAATTTTGTTGATTGTATTATATTAAAGGAAGATTTAAAAGTAACAAATAATTAAGTGATTTAATATTAAATAGCACATGTCTTTCAAATAATTGAAAGAAATTATACTTTAAAATAGAATTCAACAACGGCAAAACATCATTTAGCATTACAATATTTCTTTAAATTCGATGTAAGTTTAATTTTATCATTACATAACATTTATTAATATATAAAAAGATAGTTTTCAAGAATTGTACTTGATTCGACAATAATTTTGTCATTGCCAACGACATCAAACTTCACATAATGATTGAAAGTGTGGAAAATAAAATTTGTTTTGATTCTATGGGCATTATGAAGATCAACGTATTTAGAGAGAAAAACCCATCTTAAAGTCGGATGTCGTCGCCCACTAATCTACTAATTTATCCAATAATGTCAACCATAGACGTGATTTTTTACATTAGCACCTAGAGAATCAACTTCAAAACATTGATCTTAAAAGTACATAGATTTTTTTTGAAAATGTGTAGAAACAAAACTAAAGAATAAATAATTATTAATTTCGAAAGTGACATTAGTAAGACAAAAGTTTTTTTTTAATTGATGTATTGACGTTAAATTATGTTCAAATTTTCAAAAAAGAAGAACATCAATGAATATATCTCGAAAAAGGGCTTGTAATTTATAGTAAATATTACTATAAATAATAAAAATTAGAATAAATTATTAAAGTTGTTGTAAGAATATTTTAATATGAATTAACTAAGTTTTTGTTTTGACATACATTAATGTTTAATTATGTTCAATTTAACTTCCGAATTTGCAGTTGCTAAAATACATAATAATTAACATATTATTTTTTGTTAACATTTAGTTTTAATTTTGTTGATTGTATTATATTAAAGGAAGATTTAAAAGTAACAAACAATTAAAGTGATTTAATACTAAATAGCACATGTCTTTCAAATAATTGAAAGAAATAATACTTTAAAATAGAATTCAACAACGGCAAAACATCATTTAGCATTACAATATTTCTTTAAATTCGATGTAAGTTTAAATTTATCATTACATAACATTTATTAATATATAAAAAGATAGTTTTCAAGAATTGTACTTGATTCGACAATAATTTTGTCATTGCCAACGACATCAAACTTCAAATAATGATTGAAAGTGTGGAAAATAAAATTTGTTTTGATTCTATGGGCATTATGAAGATCAACGTATTTAGAGAGAAAACCCATCTTAAAGTCGGATGTCGTCGCCCACTAATCTACTAATTTATCCAATAATGTCAACCATAGACGTGATTTTTTACATTAGCACCTAGAGAATCAACTTCAAAACCATTGATCTTAAAAGTACATAGATTTTTTTTTGAAAATGTGTAGAAACAAAACTAAAGAATAAATAATTATTAATTTCTAAAGTGACATTAGTAAGACAAAAGTATTTTTTTTAATTGATGTATTAACGTTAAATTATGTTCAAATTTTCAAAACAAGAGACATCAATGAATATATCTCAAAAAAGGGCTTGTAATTTATAGTAAATATTACTATTAAATAATAAAAATTAGAATAAATTATTAAAGTTGTTGTAAGAATATTTTAATATGAATTAACTAAGTTTTTGTTTTGATATACATTAATGTTTGATTATGTTCAATTTAACTTCCGAATTTGCAGTTGCTAAAATACATAATAATTAACATATTATTTTTTGTTAACATTTAGTTTTAATTTTGTTGATTGTATTATATTAAAGGAAGATTAAAAAGTAACAAACAATTAAAGTGATTTAATATTAAATAGCACATGTCTTTCAAATAATTGAAAGAAATTATACTTTAATATAGAATTCAACAACGGCAAAACATCAGTTAGCATTACAATATTTCTTTAAATTCGATGTAAGTTTAAATTTATCATTACATAACATTTATTAATATATAAAAAGATAGTTTTCAAGAATTGTACTTGATTCGACAATAATTTTGTCATTGCCAACGACATCAAACTTCAAATAATGATTGAAAGTGTGGAAAATAAAATTTGTTTTGATTCTATGGGCATTATGAAGATCAACGTATTTAGAGAGAAAACCCATCTTAAAGTCGGATGTCGTCGCCCACTAATCTACTAATTTATCCATAATGTCAACCATAGACGTGATTTTTTACATTAGCACCTAGAGAATCAACTTCAAAACCATTGATCTTAAAAGTACATAGATTTTTTTTTGAAAATGTGTAGAAACAAAACTAAAGAATAAATAATTATTAATTTCTAAAGTGACATTAGTAAGACAAAAGTTTTTTTTTTAATTGATGTATTAACGTTAAATATGTTTCAAATTTTCAAAACAAGACATCAATAAATATATCTCGAAAAAGGGCTTGTATTTTATAGTAAATATTACTATTAAATAATAAAAATTAGAATAAATTATTAAAGTTGTTGTAAGAATATTTTAATATGAATTAACTAAGTTTTTGTTTTGATATACATTAATGTTTGATTATCTTCAATTTAACTTCCGAATTTGCAGTTGCTAAAATACATAATAATTAACATATTATTTTTTGTTAACATTTACTTTTAATTTTGTTGATTGTATTATATTAAAGGAAGATTTAAAAGTAACAAACAATTAAAGTGATTTAATATTAAATAGCACATGTCTTTCAAATAATCGAAAGAAATTATACTTTAATATAGAATTCAACAACGGCAAAACATCAGTTAGCATTACAATATTTCTTTAAATTCGATGTAAGTTTAAATTTATCATTACATAACATTTATTAATATATAAAAAGATAGTTTTCAAGAGTTGTACTTGATTCGACAATAATTTTGTCATTGCCAACGACATCAAACTTCACATAATGATTGAAAGTGTGGACAATAAACTTTGTTTTGATTCTATGGGCATTATGAAGTTCAACGTATTTAGAGAGAAAACCCATCTTAAAGTCGGATGTCGTCGCCCACTAATCTACTAATTTATCCGATAATGTCAACCATAGACGTGATTTTTTACATTAGCACCTAGAGAATCAACTTCAAAACCATTGATCTTAAAAGTACATAGAATTTTTTTTGAAAATGTGTAGAAACAAAACTAAAGAATAAATAATTATTAATTTCGAAAGTGACATTAGTAAGACAAAAGTATTTTTTTTTAATTGATGTATTAACGTTAAATTATGTTCAAATTTTCAAAAAAAACAGACATCAATGAATATATCTCGAAAAAGGGCTTGTATTTTATAGTAAATATTACTATTAAATAATAAAAATTAGAATAAATTATTAAAGTTGTTGTAAGAATATTTTAATATGAATTAACTAAGTTTTTGTTTGATATACATTAATGTTTGATTATCTTCAATTTAACTTCCGAATTTGCAGTTGCTAAAATACATAATAATTAACATATTATTTTTTGTAACATTTAGTTTTAATTTTGTTGATTGTGTTATATTAAAGGAAGATTTAAAAGTAACAAATAATTAAAGTGATTTAATATTAAATAGCACATGTCTTTCAAATAATTGAAAGAAATTATACTTTAAAATAGAATTCAACGACGGCAAAACATCATTTAGCATTACAATATTTCTTTAAATTCGATGTAAGTTTAAATTTATCATTACATAACATTTATTAATATATAAAAAGATAGTTTTCAAGAATTGTACTTGATTCGACAATAATTTTGTCATTGCCAACGACATCAAACTTCAAATAATGATTGAAAGTGTGGAAAATAAAATTTGTTTTGATTCTATGGGCATTATGAAGATCAACGTATTTAGAGAGAAAACCCATCTTAAAGTCGGATGTCGTCGCCCACTAATCTACTAATTTATCCAATAATGTCAACCATAGACGTGATTTTTTACATTAGCACCTAGAGAATCAACTTCAAAACCATTGATCTTAAAAGTACATAGATTTTTTTTTGAAAATGTGTAGAAACAAAACTAAAGAATAAATAATTATTAATTTTTATTTCGAAAGTGACTTGGTAGACAAAAGTTTTTTTTTAATTGATGTATTAACGTTAAATTATGTTCAAATTTTCTAAACAAAAGACATCAATGAATATATCTCAAAAAGGGCTTGTAATTTATAGTAAATATTACTATTAAACAATAAAAATTAGAATAAATTATTAAAGTTGTTGTAAGAATATTTTAATATGAATTAACTATGTTTTTGTTTTTATATACATTAATGTTTGTTATGTTCAATTCGAATTTGCAGTTGCTAAAATACATAATAATTAACATATTATTTTTTGTTAACATTTAGTTTTAATTTTGTTGATTGTATTATATTAAAGGAAGATTAAAAGTAACAAACAATTAAAGTGATTAATATTAAATAGCACATGTCTTTCAAATAATTGAAAGAAATTATACTTTAAAATAGAATTCAACAACGGCAAAACATCATTTAGCATTACAATATTTCTTTAAATTCGATGTAAGTTTAAATTTATCATTACATAACATTTATTAATATATAAAAAGATAGTTTTCAAGAATTGTACTTGATTCGACAATAATTTTGTCATTGCCAACGACATCAAACTTCAATAATGATTGAAAGTGTGGAAAATAAAATTTGTTTTGATTCTATGGGCATTATGAAGATCAACGTATTTAGAGAGAAACCCCATCTTAAAGCCGGATGTCGTCGCCCACTAATCTACTAATTTATCCAATAATGTCAACCATAGACGTGATTTTTTACATTAGCACCTAGAGAATCAACTTCAAAACCATTGATCTTAAAAGTACATAGATTTTTTTTTGAAAATGTGTAGAAACAAAACTAAAGAATAAATAATTATTAATTTCTAAAGTGACATTAGTAAGACAAAAAAGTTTTTTTTTATTGATGTATTGACGTTAAATTGGTTCAAATTTTCAAAACAAGAGACATCAATGATATATCTCGAAAAGGGCTTGTAATTTATAGTAAATATTACTATTAAATAATAAAAATTAGAATAAATTATTAAATTGTTGTAAGAATATTTTAATATGAATTAACTAGTTTTTGTTTTGATATATTAATGTTTGATTATCTTCAATTTAACTTCCGAATTTGCAGTTGCTAAAATACATAATAATTAACATATTATTTTTTGTTAACATTTACTTTTAATTTTGTTGATTGTATTATATTAAAGGAAGATTTAAAAGTAACAAACAATTAAAGTGATTTAATATTAAATAGCACATGTCTTTCAAATAATTGAAAGAAATTATACTTTAATATAGAATTCAACAACGGCAAAACATCAGTTAGCATTACAATATTTCTTTAAATTCGATGTAAGTTTAAATTTATCATTACATAACATTTATTAATATATAAAAAGATAGTTTTCAAGAATTGTACTTGATTCGACAATAATTTTGTCATTGCCAACGACATCAAACTTCAAATAATGATTGAAAGTGTGGAAAATAAAATTTTTTTGATTCTATGGGCATTATGAAGATCAACGTATTTAGAGAGAAAACCATCTTAAAGTCGGATGTCGCCGCCACTAATCTCTACTAATTTATCCAATAATGTCAACCATAGACGTGATTTTTACATTAGCACCTAGAGAATCAACTTCAAAACCATTGATCTTAAAGTACATAGATTTTTTTGAAAATGTGTAGAAACAAAACTAAAGAATAATAATTATTAATTTCGAAAGTGGCATTAGTAAGACAAAAGTTTGTTTTTTTAATTGATGTATTGACGTTAAATTGTGTTCAATTTTCAAAAAAAGAGACATCAATGAATATATCTCAAAAAGGGCTTGTATTTTATAGTAAATATTACTATTAAATAATAAAAATTAGAATAAATTATTAAAGTTGTTGTAAGAATATATTTATATGAATTACTAGTTTTTTGTTTTGATATTAATGTTTGATTATCTTCAATTTAACTTCCGAATTTGCAGTTGCTAAAATACATAATAATTAACATATTATTTTTGTTAACATTTACTTTTAATTTTGTTGATTGTATTATATTAAAGGAAGATTTAAAAGTAACAAACAATTAAAGTGATTAATTTAAATAGCACATGTCTTTCAAATAATTGAAAGAAATTATACTTTAATATAGATTCAACAACGGCAAAACATCATTTAGCATTACAATATTTCTTTAAATTCGATGTAAGTTTAAATTTTTCATTACATAACATTTATTAATATATAAAAAGATAGTTTTCAAGAATTGTACTTGATTCGACAATAATTTTGTCATTGCCAACGACATCAAACTTCAAATAATGATTGAAAGTGTGGAAAATAAAATTTGTTTTGATTCTATGGGCATTATGAAGATCAACGTATTTAGAGAGAAAACCCATCTTAAAGTCGGATGTCGTCGCCCACTAATCTACTAATTTATCCAATAATGTCAACCATAGACGTGATTTTTTACATTAGCACCTAGAGAATCAACTTCAAAACCATTGATCTTAAAGTACATAGATTTTTTTTTGAAAATGTGTAGAAACAAAACTAAAGAATAATAATTATTAATTTCGAAAGTGACATTAGTAAGACAAAAGTTTTTTTTTTAATTGATGTATTGACGTTAAATTGTGTTCAAATTTTCAAAACAAGAGACATCAATGAATATATCTCAAAAAAGGGCTTGTAATTTATAGTAAATTTACTATTAAACATAAAAATTAGAATAAATTATTAAGTTGTTGTAAGAATATTTTAATATGAATTAACTATGTTTTTGTTTTGATATACATAATGTTTGATTATCTTCAATTTAACTTCCGAATTTGTTTGCAGTTGCTAAAAATACATATAATTAACATATTATTTTTTGTTAACATTTACTTTTAATTTTGTTGATTGTATTATATTAAAGGAAGATTTAAAAGTAACAAACAATTAAAGTGATTTAATATTAAATAGCACATGTCTTTCAAATATTGAAAGAAATTATACTTTAAAATAGAATTCAACAACGGCAAAACATCATTTAGCATTACAATATTTCTTTAAATTCGATGTAAGTTTAAATTTATCATTACATAACATTTATTAATATATAAAAAGATAGTTTTCAAGAATTGTACTTGATTCGACAATAATTTTGTCATTGCCAACGACATCAAACTTCAAATAATGATTGAAAGTGTGGAAAATAAAATTTGTTTTGATTCTATGGGCATTATGAAGATCAACGTATTTAGAGAGAAAACCCATCTTAAAGTCGGATGTCGTCGCCCACTAATCTACTAATTTATCCAATAATGTCAACCATAGACGTGGATTTTTACATTAGCACCTAGAGAATCAACTTCAAAACCATGATCTTAAAGTACATAGATTTTTTTGAAAAATGTGTAGAAACAAAACTAAAGAATAATAATTATTAATTTCGAAAGTGACATTAGTAAGACAAAAGTTTGTTTTTTTAATTGATGTATTAACGTTAAATATGTTCAAATTTCAAAAAAGAGACATCAATGAATATATCTCGAAAAGGGCTTGTAATTTATAGTAAATATTACTATTAAACAATAAAAATTAGAATAAATTATTAAAGTTGTTGTAAGAATATTTTAATATGAATTAACTATGTTTTTGTTTTGATATACATTATGTTTGATTATCGTTCAATTTAACTTCCGAATTTGCAGTTGCTAAAATACATAATAATTAACATATTATTTTTTGTTAACATTTAGTTTTATTGTTTGTTGATGTATTATATTAAAGGAAGATTAAAAAGTAACAAACAATTAAAGTGATTTAATATTAAATAGCACATGTCTTTCAAATAATTGAAAGAAATTATACTTTAATATAGAATTCAACAACGGCAAAACATCATTTAGCATTACAATATTTCTTAAATTCGATGTAAGTTTAAATTTATCATTACATAACATTTATTAATATATAAAAAGATAGTTTTCAAGAATTGTACTTGATTCGACAATAATTTTGTCATTGCCAACGACATCAAACTTCAAATAATGATTGAAAGTGTGGAAAATAAAATTTGTTTTGATTCTATGGGCATTATGAAGATCAACGTATTTAGAGAGAAAACCCATCTTAAAGCCGAATGTCGTCGCCCACTAATCTACTAATTTATCCAATAATGTCAACCATAGACGTGATTTTTACATTAGCACCTAGAGAATCAACTTCAAAACCATTGATCTTAAAAGTACATAGATTTTTTTTGAAAATGTGTAGAAACAAAACTAAAGAATAAATAATTATTAATTCGAAAGTGACATTAGTAAGACAAAAGTTTTTTTTTAATTGATGTATTGACGTTAAATTAGTTCAATTTTCAAAAAAACAAGAGACATCAATGAATATATCTCAAAAAAGGGCTTGTAATTTTATAGTAATATTACTATTAAACAATAAAAATTAGAATAAATTATTAAAGTTGTTGTAAGAATATTTAATATGAATTAACTATGTTTTTGTTTGATATACATTAATGTTTGATTACTTCAATTTAACTTCCGAATTTGCATTGCTAAAATACATAATAATTAACATATTATTTTTTGTTAACATTTAGTTTTAATTTTGTTGATTGTATTATATAAAGGAATTAATTTAAAGTAACAAACAATTAAAGTGATTTAATATTAAATACACAGGCACATGTCTTTCATAATCTGAAAGAATTATACTTTAAATAGAATTCAACACGGCAAAACATCATTTAGCATTACAATATTTCTTTAAATTCGATGTAAGTTTAAATTTATCATTACATAACATTTATTAATATATAAAAAGATAGTTTTCAAGAATTGTACTACTGATTCGACAATAATTTTGTCATTGCCAACGACATCAAACTTCAAATAATGATTGAAAGTGTGGAAAATAAAATTTGTTTTGATTCTATGGGCATTATGAAGTTCACGTATTTAGAGAGAAAACCCATCTTAATCGGATGTCGTCGCCCACTATCTACTAATTTATCCAATAATGTCAACATAGAGTCAACATAGTGATTTTTTTACATTAGCACCTAGAGAATCAACTTCAAAACCATTGATCTTAAAAGTACATAGAATTTTTTTTGAAAATGTGTAGAAACAAAACTAAAGAATAAATAATTATTAATTTCGAAAGTGGCATTAGTAAGACAAAGTTTTTTTTAAAGGTGTATTGACGTTAAATTGTGTTCAAATTTTCAAAAGAGACATCAATGAATATCTCAAAAAAGGGCTTGTAATTTATAGTAAAATTACTATTAAACAATAAAAATTAGAATAAATTATTAAAGTTGTGTAAGAATATTTTAATATGAATTAACTATGTTTTTGTTTTATATTAATGTTTGATTATGTTCAATTTAACTTCGAATTTGCAGTTGCTAAAATACATAATAATTAACATATTATTTTTTGTTAACATTTACTTTTAATTTTGTTGATTGTATTATATTAAAGGAAGATTTAAAAGTAACAACAATTAAAGTGATTTAATATTAAATAGCACATGTCTTTCAAATAATTGAAAGAAATTATACTTTAAAATAGAAATTCAACAACGGCAAAACATCATTTAGCATTACAATATTTCTTTAAATTCGATGTAAGTTTAATTTTTATCATTACATAACATTTATTAATATATAAAAAGATAGTTTTCAAGAATTGTACTTGATTCGACAATAATTTTGTCATTGCCAACGACATCAAACTTCAAATAATGATTGAAAGTGTGGAAAATAAAATTTGTTTTGATATGGGGGCATTATGAAGATCAACGTATTTAGAGAGTAAAACCCATCTTAAAGCCGATGTCGTCGCCCACTATCTACTATTATTATCCAATAAGTCAACCATAGACGTGATTTTTACATTAGCACCTAGAGAATCAACTCAAAACATTGATCTTAAAAGTACATAGATTTTTTTTTGAAAATGTGTAGAAACAAAACTAAAGAATAAATAATTATTAATTTCGAAAGTGGCAGTAGTAAGACAAAATGTTTTTTTTAATTGATGTATTGACGTTAAATTGTGTTCAAAATTTTTCAAAACAGAGACATCAATGAATATATCTCAAAAAGGGCTTGTATTTATAGTAATATACTATTAAACAATAAAATTAGAATAAATTATTAAAGTTGTTGTTAAGAATATTTTAATATGAATTAACTATGTTTTTGTTTATATATTAATGTTTATTATGTTCATTTACTTCCGAATTTGCAGTTGCTAAAATACATAATATTAACATATTATTTTTGTTAACATTTACTTTTAATTTTGTTGATTGTATTATATTAAAGGAAGATTTAAAAGTAACAAATAATTAAAGGATTAATATAAATAGCACATGTCTTTCAAATAATTGAAAGAAATTATACTTTAAATATAGAATTCAACAACGGTCAAAACATCATTTAGCATTACAATATTTCTTTAAATTCGATGTAAGTTTAAATTTATCATTACATAACATTTATTAAATATAAAAAGATAGTTTTCAAGAATTGTACTTGATTCGACAATAATTTTGTCATTGCCAACGACATCAAACTTCAAATAATGATTGAAAGTGTGGAAAATAAAATTTGTTTTGATTCTATGGGCATTATGAAGATCAACGTATTAGAGAGAAAACCCATCTTAAAGTCGGATGTCGTCGCCCACTAATCTACTAATTTATCCAATAATGTCAACCATAGACGTGATTTTTTACA